>NW_025814867.1:30923750-31597500 GCF_022079265.1 Lynx rufus | reverse complement strand
TCTTTTCCCCTATTTTTCACTCTCTCTCTTTACTCTTCAAGCTTTTACTCTCATTACAAACACAGCTCAAAACGTTTCCTCCCATGGTTTTGCTTTTGCGTCAGTCTATTGGAGTGTCTTCCGTTCTTCTCATTGGAAGATTTGCCTTTCTCACCACTTGTAGTTCCAGTTTTATATACTACAGTCTTACTATATTACCCCAGTAGGATGAATCAGAATTTGTGGAAAAGAAATTATGGGTTTTTTTTTAAATTTTTGCTTATGATACAGACATTTTTAAAGGAATGTGGTTTTTGCTTGTAGATAACACAACAATCCACACTAACTGCTAAGTGCTTTTAAGCTGGCATTCGTCTAAGCCCGCTTTAATGAACAGATAACTCATTTATAATTAGCAGTGCCAATTAATTGGCATGCAAACAATTAAGGTGATTAAAGTGCTAAAGTTCTTAAGAACAGTTTTTCCTAAGTAGGTTATAGACAAACCCTCCCTGACCCTGCATCTTGTTTACATGATTAAATTGCTGAGAAAGCCTTTATGTACAGATAGCACATGAGGAAATTTTAACTCAGCCTTGGTCAGATAGCCCTGATTTTGAATAAGTGAGTCCCATCTATGAAGAATTTATTGTGCTCTGATTTTCCAAATCAATAGTTTTTTTTAAAAAGTTTAAATTATGTACGTTTGTTGGCATCCTGCCAACTCATTCTCCTCTACAATAATCACCACCCAAGGGCCTCTGCAAATCTGAAGCACTCAAAATCCCACCCAGATCACTTTTCTGTGCTAGTTCTTACATCTTTCTTATATCCTAGAAAATGGATAGAAGGCTGTGAGGTTTTATTTTAGATGGCTATGACTTGCTTCTAATAGAATGTACCAGAAATGACATTGTGTGATTTCTAAGGCTAAACCAAAAAAGACATTGCTGTTCCTGCCTGGTCTGCTTGGACACCTGCTTTTGAGGCTCTGGGCTGCCACGTTAAACTGTCGACCCCCTTGAGGCTGCCACTCTGTGAGGAAACCCAGGTCACATGGAGGGGCCTATAGAGGTGCTCTGGTTGACAGCTCCAGCTGGGATCCCAGGTAGCAGCCAGCATCAACACCAGACATGAGTGAAAATGCCCGAGGATGGTTCCAGACCCCAGCCACTGAGTCACCTCCAGCCTTCACGTCTTCCCAGCTGAGGCTCCAGACATGCTGGAGCAGAGACAAGCCATCTCTGCTGCGCTCGTTCCAAATCTCCAACCCACAAAAGCTGTGAGCATAATAAAATAGCTGCTGTTTTATTCTACTGTATCTGATTTGTATTTGTATTTGATTTGATTTATATTTGTATTTGTATTCTACATACAGTAGATTACTGATTATGTAGCAGTAGTAATTGGAAGAAAAGCTTTTTCTTTCTCCACTTAAGGCTCTATACAATGCCCACCTCCATTTTTTTCCCCATTCGCATGCTCTTTTGGTTTCTGTTTTACCCTTAAATGTCTCACTCTACACTGTGTTTACTGGCTTTTAATGGAATTCCCCTCCAGTTCAGTTGGAAGTAGCTGAAATTCAAATCTTCTTTGTCAAGTTATTAACCCCCTGGGTTTCAGTTGCCTTGATGATGAGAGAATCATACCTACCTATCTTAAGGTTTTGTTGTGAAAATTTGAGATATTGTAGACAGAGTACCTGGTGTACAGGAGGCATTGGCTCTAGATAAACGGTGCATAGTATTAGAAGTTTTCAGGGACAAGTTATGTAACCCCAAACCTCAGTTTCCCACTTGCCCAACTCACACTGCTCTAATTGAGAGTGCATAGTGTTCTCAGAGGAAGTCTGTGTATGTATGTGGGTCCACATATGTGGTCTGTTTTCTGTTGAATATATGTGACTGCATGCCGTCATAGTCCATCCATCACTGCATGAGGCTAGAAAACAATAGCAACAACTGAATCAAAGCAAACCAACCCCCAAACAACCCTAATCTGTCATCATGGTTATATTTACCTAAGGAAATTTGCAAATCACAGAGACAAGATATTAAATAGAACTCACTGGGTGGGATGGTCTGTGGCACAGCCTCAAGTCTGAACAGAAAGGTCTACCCTTTCCCTGGCTAGAGGTATTTTTGCTCTCTGGAAGGGTACATTCTCTGTAGCAGAGACTCTGGGCATTTTGATGCTTCATGGACAATTTTACAGGCTGTTGGCCCTTTGTCCTGAAAAACAAACACACTCATAACCCCCACAACAATTTGCATGCCATTTTAGAGTGTCCATAGTTGCTACAAATAATTGATATTGGAGCCTGATGAAAAAGCCTGTGGAAACTAGAGCGCTTGGATTTGTGATCTTGGGGTAGACTACAGTTCTAACTAAATCAGGGAGGGCTGCCCTAAGGGATCAGGGCTTTACATAACTTATATAATCCTCAGGAGAGAGGGCCTGTGAGGTGTTTTATCTCTATTGTATCATAAGGCTGAGAGAAGTTAAGTGACTTTTCCAAGATCTCAAAGCTAAGAAGTTAGTGGGGCCCAGATTTGAGAGATGATAACATCCAATTGTTTTTTTTACTTTCTGTTTGTGTCTTGGGGTGTGGAGATCTACTTCTCCAGACAGATCATGACTGGGGAACTTGCTAGTCCTAGGCTTGTGGTTTTAATTTCTATCCCCTCCTCCCCTCTTTCCCATCCCTGCCTACCTGTGGCCCTTTCAGCTACCAGAGTATGGTGTGGGGTGGCAGGGGAGGGCATGCTTTGTTGCTGGATAGGCTTAAGAGAAGCAGTAGAAGAGAGTGGTACGAGCAGGGGCTCCAGAGTCTGTGTGCTTGAGCTGGAATCCACTGAACCTCCCCAGACAAGCCATAACCCCAAGGCTTATTTAGCACTTTGTTTTACAAAGAGATTTTCTTTTGATAATAAGATAGGCATGCAAGCAAGGCCTTTCTATCTCCATTTACAACTGTGGATACAGAACTTTTTCAAGGAAATTGTCTTACCAGGTCTTCTGATTCTGGTTCCTGGTCTTTTTCCATTATCTTCTACCTGCCTCCTTTGGAGAACAAGGTTAAGAAGTGCCATTCTGGGAAATTGAAGCTACAAGAATGAAAACATGATGGCTTGGGGCAGTAAGTCATAAGTCACCATAATTGGGAGATGGCCTTCCTGTTCTGGGAAGCAGCCATCACAAATGTAGCTAATGTAGAACAAGCAGTAATCTGGGAAATTGTAACATGAGATCACATAATGGCAGTGGCTTTGAAAGATAAGTTAACTGATAAGGAATATTGAGAAAGGAACACAGGAGACTAAGACTTTGAAAGATTTCCTCTAATGTTGCCTGAAGAGAGCGTGATCTGACTTCAGATGACCTGTACTGGTTCCTCAGACTGAAATATCCCTCCAGTGGAGAAGGGCAATTCATCATCAAGCAACCAGAGCTGGAAAGTAATTCTCCGAAAGAACATCCGGCTGTCCTGGCTCATCTTCTCAGCTCACCCAGCAGAGAACTTGCAATTTGGCCTCCTGAGTGCTGATGACCAGCATGGGTTCTCTCAGTGAGGACCTTCCTGCTGGGAGCTAATATGGAATATTGGTCTATCAATCAGTCTCTGTGAGTTCAGCTCCTACAATTCAGTCACTCATCTGATCATCTCTGGTGAAACTGATAAACACCCTGATCTTGCTCAGATGTTGAGCAGATTATGGGCTTTGGTTCCCTCGTTTGGTGTAGTCATACATGGGAGGCCCTGAAAAAGAGCCTTTCTCATTATGTGACCTTGGTGGTTTATGGAGACCATAATCTTGTTTTGTCCAGGAACCCAGCATGTCCACCTAGTCCTAAAACTTCAAAGAACAGATGTTTCAAAGGATGAGTTTGAGCAAGAATCTTACAGAAGCATTTTTAAACACAACCTCATTGTGAAGGTTTCGAAGTTACTCAGGTTAGTGCCCCAAAACAGAGGTGGAACAAGCCTTCCTCCTACCAGGCTAGATGAATGAGATGTCCCTTTGGGCCTAGAGTGTCCTGAAGCTTTGAAGGAAGGGACCTGACAGGACACAGCAATATCTTAGGAGGCAACCTGGTAGTATACCTTTTGGGTAACAACTGTCAGGCCCTGGGGCAGATGGAGAGGTAAATGGCACAGTGGGAGCAGAAGGGGAAGTTCTCATTGGTCTGGAGGCTGGGAAGTTGGTTGGTGAGGATGCCAGTCAGGTTTGGCTCCTGGGTGCTCCTTGCAGTGGTATTTCCCATGGTCCTGCTCACCTAACTTTGGAAGTGCCCCTACTCCACAGTGGGCAAGTCCCTGAGTCAGTTGGGCTGGGGAAGTAGATCCCTATTCAGTGGATGTGGTGCTCTGAGATTCCATCATAAAGAAGTTACTAGGTGACCCAATGAGCAGACCCAGGATTCTGTGTTGCTTGAACTCGGCAACCCAGACAGGTAAGAGAGTGGCAGAAGCTGAATGGCCTGGCTGCTAAGGCAACACATTATATATTGTCCTATTGGCATAGCAGAGTTTTGTGAACCCCGGTAAAGTGGGGGTAGGAAGTATCTCACCTGGTGTCTGAAGTTGGGTGATAGTAGGAAACACCTAAGTCGGATGGTATCTGTGTTAAGGCTCACACCTTTTATCATGATTAAAGAAGATAATATACAATGCAGTCTTTACACTATGCCTGATAAGTACTTAACAGTGGCAACCACTACCATCATCATCATCATCATCTTGAATAGTACTTTACACTTATGTTCATGTTGCATTTAGAAAGTCTGATAGTTAGCTATAGAAATTGTAGTTAATTGTAATACACTTGTACTCTGCCTCATGTTGGTCCATATTAGAGGCTGGACCCGCAGTAGCTTCTCAGAGTTGGAATAGCCCATGAGGAACCAAGGTATCATGCATATGTTAATCAGGATGGTATAGAATAATATGGAAGCTGGGGTCCGTGGAGACCCGGAAAGCATATCGTCTAAGGGTAGTGTTTTCTCAACTCTAGCTGGTTGTTGCCATGCAAAGATGTGGGCTCAGAAATTCTAGCTCTTCTGATTATTTATGAAAATATGAATCCAGATTTAGGATGAATTTTTACAGTTTTAAAAATATGGTAAGCCAAACAAAGTGTGTCTGTTGGCTATATGAGGTCTGTTAGCTGTCAGTCTGGGATACTCTTTTCTGAAGCAGGAATCCTGTGTATGGCCCTCCTGCTCCATGATCATCTAGTGAACTCTACACAGGATAGTCTGACTGTCCTTTCTAAGTCCTACCTCTCTGGAAGTGTGACAAGTCCCCAGAGTTTCAAATCCGGAACAGGGCTGGGTCAATAGGGCTATAGCTGCAGCCACCTGCTATTGCTTATGTGATGTTTCAACAATAATTGCATTGGACACAGACTCTTGCCCTTCACCCAACATCACCCACCCCAGGTCTGAACTCATCTGGAGAAACTGGGAGTATTAGTGTTCATTTTGTTTACAACCTTGCTGTTGATGCAAGCTGAGACTTAACCTTGTAAAACCTACAGAAAAGAGGAGTCAACTTGAAGCAGCAAATCCTCGGCAATACTAAAATGTAAATGTATGGCTAGCTACATGGATGTGCAACCAGTACCATTGCACGAGTCCTGTACTCAGAAGGGCCTCACCCCTGATTTAATGCTCTGCTTTTGCTGTCTTGAAAGTCTTAATAACTTTCCAACAAGGGAGCCTGTGTTTTCATTTTGCACTGAGTCCCACAAATTGTGTAGCTGTCCTGCATAAATGTGATCAGAACTGGAAGCATACCACACAAGTGGATTTTTTTTTTGTTTTTTTTGTTTTTGTTTTTGTTTTTGTTTTTGTTTTGTTTTGTTTGGAAGCTCCTGAAACTTGATTAGTTTGAACTTTTATGTGAGGTGAGGTAATAATGCCCAGGGAAACCAGGGAGCAGGAAAATGCTTTCATGACCATTTTAAAGATGAGGGGGATTTCTCCTGCTTTGTGGTAAGTGGAGAGGGTGGGGAAAGAGTAAATTTCCTGTGATGTGATCACCTCCCAGGGCTTTTTTCCCTTGTCTCAGGTGCTAGATCTACATTAGCTGTTATGCAAAGGGGATGCAGGTAGACATGGAATTAATTGTGGGAATAGCTGTTGTGTTAGCATTAGAAGAATCTGGAGAATAGACAGCATCCTATGAATAAGAGAGCCAGGAGACTCAATTGTTTTTCCTGGTCATTTTTTTTTTAACATTTATTTATTTATCTTTGAGAGACAGAGAGAGACAGAGCACAAGTGGGGGATGGGCAGAGAGAGAAGGAGACACAGAATCTGAAGCAGGCTCCAGGCTCTAAGCTGTCAGCACAGAGCCAGACGAGGGGCTCTAACTCACAAACCACGATATCATGACCTGACCTGAAGCCGGACGCTCAACTGATTGAGCCACCCAGGCACCCATTTCCCGGTCATTTTTAGGTCAGCAAAACTCTCAAGTTGCTGAGGAATAGGTAGGTGTGTGCTGGGCTGATTAGAACAGCTTTACTGATGCATTGTAGTCGACACCACGAGATCAAAACACAGGGTACCGATAAGCTGCTAAAAGGCCCTCATTGAACCTCTTTTGGAGATTTATTGGTGCTGGAACCATAGAGTTAATTCCATTTCTATTGCTCCCTTATTTATTGCACATATGGTCTGCTGCAAAGATCTCAACTGCAGAACTTTGGGTACAGTGGAAGAGTCCAATAGGGCAAATCTTAAAAATGAGGGTTTCGTCTTCAGACTCTTTTGGCCAAAGAGTCAGAGGCTACAGCTATGGAACTTGCTCCTAGCAAGAGAGGAAGCAGAACTTGAAGGGATCTATCATATTAATGTTCTTCTCCCTAAGTCTCAGAGAGTTGCAGATCAAGAAATTTCTCTGCAAACTTGATGAACTAGATACGATGGCCAACTAATAATGACTGGAACAACCCGTCAACCTAGGGCTCAACCAATAAAAGCAATGTTTCCCCTGGATGATCACCCCTCCCTCTGCAAACTCTAACACCCAAATCTCTGGGACTAGAATAACATTAACTAGATAGAAGAATTTGGAGGAGAATTGACATCTTGATTATACTGAATTCTACCCGGGAACATAGGATGTTTCTTAACTGATTCTAATTTTTAATGTACTTTTTTGAAAATCTATGGTCCTTTTTACTTAGTCCTGCATATTTCTTGTTACCTTTGTCTCTGGATATTTCATATTTTTTAATGTTATTTCAAATATCATCTTTTTTTTTTCATTATATTTTCTAACTAGTTCACTAGTTCTTACTGGTATATTAGAAAGCTATTTTTTGCATATTTATTTTATAATGACCACTAAACTCTCTTATTAATTCTTATACTTCTGTATCTTTTTTTGGTAACTAATCATGTAATATGGAATATGTAGCATTAATGCTGCAAATGCATTCTCCAGAGTCAGTCACAGAAATCACTAATTGACATCCTATCAAGGCTGGGTGCAGTAAATCCTTCTCAATTTGCACTCTGTTGGGAGACAATTTTCTATGGGTTTGTCATATTTCTGCACATATTCTGAGCACAGAACGCATTGCCTATTGTTCCGAACTGTCTATTCAAGGTTGTTTGTAGAGCAAACGGCCTTGGAAGATAGAGATAGTGTCTTGTGCCAAGCAAAGGACACATTTGCTTATAGCCTTGAAAGGTATCTTCCTCATGAGCAAAGGAAGGTATATTGCTAAGGATCAAAGATTCAGATTCTTCTGAGATCTGTAAGATACACACTTCTTCTGTAACATGTCTCATTGCATGTGCTGGTGTCCTTCACATCACCTGGTGGAAATTGGGCTTCAGGGAATAGTGCAAAACGATAATTCTCTGGCTACTATTATTGTGAGTAATAAGTAGTTCTTCATCTCCAACCCAGAAGTCTTGTGTTTCCTACCAGCACCTTACCATAAAAGTACAAGAGAGTGTAAATAGGGCAGTGGGCTTGTGATCAGAAAGGGCCTGGGTGAGCAGATCAACAACAATGGGGGAGGAAAGAAGAACATGACTATGCCAGGAGGGTCTATGAAAGATCACTCTATCCCCAGTCATGCCACAGAGGCTTTTTCACTTAATATGAAACAGGATTTAGTCTGGCCTTTTCCTGCCTTTTATTTATTTATTTATTTATTTATTTATTTATTTATTTATTTAAATGTTTTATTTATTTTTGAGACAGAGAGAGACAGAGCATGAATGGGGGAGGGTCAGAGAGAGAGGGAGACACAGAATCTGAAGCAGGCTCCAGGCTCCGAGCTGTCAGCACAGAGCCTGACGTGGGGCTTGAACTCATGGACCGTGAGATCATGACCTGAGCCGAAGTCGAATGCTTAACTGACTGAGCCACCCAGGCGCCCCTACCTTTTTAAATAGAATAGTTTTGTTGGAGTTGTCCTCAGTCTTGCTAGAGGCAGGCCTAGGTGCCATGAGGGGATTTAGGAAATCTTGTTATTGCCTTCCACTTCCTGTTTTTTATCTTTTTCTCCTTCTCATGGTACCCCTTCCCCTAATGAAAACTTGTTTGCATTAATGGCCAATTACACCCCAGTGTTAATTTACATTGTTGGAGTATTATCTCTCTTGGAGAACATTCTTCAAACCTCACCTGCATCTTGGGAAGGAACGACTCTTCCATGTGGCAGACATGTACAGTACTTCAGAGCAGCAAAGATATTTGCAAGGATTTTCTGGTGCTCTTGGCATTGTACCACATCAGCAGCCACTTTGCTGCATCTATCCTACTGGCAGGGGTGCTGGTGGCTGTCTCCTTGGAGCCCCTCCCACTACGAACAATCCTTGGCGTTGCACTAACCTAAAACTGTAAAGAAAGTAAATCTGGGTATATATCACCTTTTAGAGTCTTTTGCAAATCTCCTCCTGCTGGGAAACTTCAGATCTTAATTTTCATGCTAAGGGGCTCTCTTCAAAAACTTGTAGAACATCTGAAGGAAGAGAGAATTTTTAAGAGAACTTCATGCCAATTAACTTGGCCCATTTTTAAGAAATGGGAATGATTATCTCAGAGATTAATTAGGATTGCTAAAGGTGATGGTGGACTAGAACCTAAATGTGCCCATAAATTCTTCTCCCCTGGTACAGAATGAACATATCCTGGGCAAAAGGGCAGAGGTTATTAAAGTGAATGAGGTCGTTGCCTTTTACAGGTTGATGGCGCCCTTTCATTCTGCAGCAGCAGGTAAAAGAGGGGAGGAGAAATCGTCACTGACTTCACATTTGGATCATATAGTGCATTCCCTAATGTGATATGAAATATCATTCCAATGAATTAGTCCTAAACACAATGCTTATCAGAGTAATGAAGATAGTGCCTGCAAGTCCTGTATTGCTCCTGCCAATGACATCAGAAACTGCCCAGGGAGGGTAGTTACCATCCAATGCCTTGTCTCAAAGGATTTAATGGTCTGAAAGAAGTGGGAAAAAATGAGTTCATGCCTTAGTAAGAAATGAATGAAATTTTATTTTTGATTATTGGAAAAAAATATTGTGCACTGGTCCCTAAAAGCTCTCAGACTTTTTGGCTTGAGGTGAGGGATTCTGGAACAACCCAGGGAATGGGTCTTTCTAGCTGAATGAAACCTCAGATTGTATAGTACCAGGGACAGCGTCTGAGGAATAGGCTTGTGAGGATTCAGGTTCCACTCATGTCTCCTGCTCTGGGTAAACATTTCAGAGAGTGCCGTTCTTTTACAGTGACTGTACAGAAGGAGCCATGTTCCTAGGGAGTGCTGTCTTTCCCTAGCTTTCTTGACATTTCAGATGGCTTGGGAGTGGCGCTGCATGGATCCCTTGCCTACAAACAGAATTGATTTTGTTCAGGTTTCTAGCTGTTAGGCACTGGGCCTCTCCCCAGCCCCAAGAGATAAATCTCCATTAGTACAAATTAACCATATTAATTACATTCTGCTTTCCAGGGATTGTTTCAGGAATAAGCACGTGATAGAATTCTGGCCGATAAGATAGATGTGAAGTATGTGTGTAGGGGTATTTCTGGGAATGTTTTCCTTACTCTTTAAACAAGAGACAAGAAAAGAATGTTCTCCCTAGGCCTTTGGACATTTTTGTTTGAGGACATGATGCTTGGAGCTGCCGCAGCCATCTTGCCACCATGAGAATTCAAGCCTGAAGATAAAGGGCAACATGCTGAGGATGACAGAGCCAAAAGACAGAAAGAAAGTGGGTTGCTGATAACATGACTGAGCCACTGAATTAAGCTGAATATGCTCCTGTTCCAAACTTCATGTTAAGTGAGATAGGTGCCCTTATTTGATTTACTCTCATTTATTCAAAACTGTCTTCCATTACATGAAGCTGAAAGGATTCCAAGCTGACATATAGTCACTATCTTTGTCACCCCTTTCCCCATTTCCTCACCTTACCTTCTTTTATAAAGACTTATTTCTTAATAAATAGATGACACTTGAAAACTCAGGCGTCCACAGAGATCCCACAACGGATGCCCTTCTGAGGACATGTATGTGACTGGGATTCTCCAAACCTTCTTTGTAACCTCCTCAATCCCAAAGGAACACCTTTGAAATGGAAACCTGATAAATGCCAGAGCCATTCTTCCTTTAGAGTGGACCAAGACATTCATGAAACTTCAGAGGAATGGCAAGGACTTGGACTCTTTGGGGGAGCACATCAAGGTGGCCCTTTTTCACTTGTCTACCAGTCTGGTCCTCTGGTGGAATCTTGTCTCACACTGCAGGATTCTGCTTGCCTGGGAGAGG
The DNA here is from genome assembly GCF_022079265.1 of Lynx rufus. NCBI lineage: Eukaryota > Metazoa > Chordata > Mammalia > Carnivora > Felidae > Lynx > Lynx rufus. The sequence goes on along the minus strand of NW_025814867.1, from coordinate 31,586,722 downwards.
GGAGGTTAGATCACTGTAAGGATGGAAAGACCTTAAGAATTTTTATCTCCCTAGAGCTCTTTGCCTTTTCTTCCCCAAACTGGAAAAACAGGGAAATAAATCCCCCACATATTTATGAATTTCTTTTCTTCCCTAGTCTTCCCATCTCTAAATATATCAAACATGATAATTTTATGAGCAACCAAGTTATACATAATACATTTTATGTTCTTAAATGTATCAAGTGATTTTAGATCTGCACAGGATGCTAAAAAACAAGAACAGACAGTGCTCAATTTGTAAATTAATTTGGGAGTATAACTTTTTTTTTTAAGTGGGTTGCTTGAATTCAGAATGCTTTTTCTTGTAGAAACAATGGTGGTTGAGTTCCAAATCTGGACCACAAAAGCCCACATATTCCACAGTGTGCTGCAGCCTTGTCACTTACTAACCATATAAATACAGTTCGCACTTACTGAGCTTCTCTTATGTGCCTGAATCTTTACTCCATCTTTATGTTATCTAGATGATTTAATTCTCACAACTCTGTGTCAAAGGAAACAAAGCTCAGACAGCTTAAGTAGCTTGCCCAAGGACACACAGCATGTACATGGTAAAACCAGGACCCTGTGGTCTCTTTGGCCCCCACATTGGTTGTTTTCACACTCTCCCTGCCCTCCTGATGGGTCTCAATCACCATCTGCATCAATGTTTCCATGGAAAAACATGTTCCAAATTCCAATTGCAATGCCAAGAGTACATCATTCGGTTCTGGCAGCTAAAATCCCCTTTTGCCCTTCCAATTTCCCCATTTTTCTCCTCAACAGGAGAGAGAGAGAGAAAGAGACAGACAGACACACACACACACACACACACGCACAGAGAGAGAGAGAGAGAGAGAGAGAGAGAGAGAGAGAGAGAGACAGACAGAGACAGAGAGAATGAATCAGTGCTAGGTTGGCCCAAAATGAAAGCCTCTTACTGTCATTTGCCAGACAGCCTATCTCCATCTCTGGCCATGCCCATCCACTGTCTCCCCACCCGCCCTCCCCCCATTAGGTAGTTGAACTGGAGATAATGCAAACACTTCTCATTACATTTGCTGTGTTTACCACCTGGGTATAGCCCAACCACTGACACAGGTTTGATAAAGGGGTTTGGTGACTATTTAAATCCAAGCTTGGACCAGGACTTCACTTTTTAAGCATTCAGTAAAATGTGGCTTTAAAACATAGTGAGATTTCTGCTGCCCCTCTCCCACAACTGCTATCTCACTTGGTGAGGACCATCCTAACTTTCCTTATACCTCATCTCTCATCTCGAGACCTGCCATTCCTCCTTCTACCAGGTTAATCTCTTCTTTCCTTAAAGCTTCTGAAAGTGTTGGGAATCTCTTAAAATCAGCTTAGCTGTCTCAATCCCTCTTGTTGGCACACATCTAACTCAATGTACTATCACCTTATTTATTTCTTATTAAAAAAAAATCTTCCAGTAAAGTTTCATAGTTTCCTTTGATAGCAAGGTCCAGCCCATGCATCCTTTGCTGCTACTGGTAAGACCTGAAACTACCCTTCTTGCCTGTGGTTACTATTAATATTACATTGAGGATTCATAATTTAGTTTGTGGGATATTTTAGACCTGGATATCTGCTCCTTTGTCTTTCATTTCCTGAATTTTCCCTAATTTCACTGTTCTCCAGAGAAGTCAGGGAAAAGATCCCTCATAATGCCTCTACCAAGGGGATGTTGTTGCCACTGACTGGCTAAGAGGAGGTGTTTCCTTTCTTCATGGACTCTCATTCTCCCATTTTCACAGGTAATTGGGAGTTGGCTTTCTAAAGTGGAAATGACATGAAAAACAAAATAGAAAAACATTATCAAAATAATCAACACTGAAAATATGCACAATCCAATGAGCTCTTGGCTAAGAAATTATCTGGGATTTTTAGGAAATAAAGAATGATTTTAAATTATTGCCAGTATGAGTGAAAAGTGTTCCCTTCGGGAGCTGAGCATCCATGGTCTCTGAAGACCTTCACTGCCATTAGTTGATTAATTAATTCATTAACACCTCGTAGAGCACAGGATATTGACTCCATATGGCACTGAGCAGGCAGTTTGATTTCTTTAGAAAAAATTTCTCTTATACGAAAGCACAGAAATAGTAAATAATTAAGCTCTAAGCTGCCTCGTTGTGATCTTTTATTGATCAAGGCAGAGATTTGAGAGGAGGCAAGCTTCAGGCACTCGCTCCAACCAGACTTTATTTGCCCCATGATGACATGTTACTGTGAGATGCTTGTTCCTATTATAAAGCCTTTAAGGAAGAAAACAAGCCCACAACATATTTATGGCTTGCGTTACTTTTGTCCAAGGGTTAATCGCCCCAGTCCGGAAGACTGAAGCATTTTCTGGTGGACTCCCAAGAGGCCAAAGGAAGTGAGGTGATGAGTGTGCTGCCTGCTGCCTTCTGAGTCCTGGCTTCATTAAGCTGGGTTTTAATGCCTTTTTCCTTTAATAAAGCTATTAGGGCAATGACTTATGATTGTGCAGTTCAGTGAGACCTCCAGGGAGTGAAGGTAGGGGCTGAACTTGGATCAATGGCAGAGAACGTGGGCTGAGCCATTCTGCTGGTTCCTTCCCCGGGCACTGTGCTTGTCCCCTGGTCTGCTCACCAACCATGAGCCAGCCAACTGCCCCCTCGTCCAAGGTGTGCAGGTGGATCCAGGTGAGAGGGAGAGGCCATTGAGGTAGGATCAGCAGCTACCTCAGAGTCCCGAACCTTTCCCCTTTTCTCTGTCCTCTTCCTGTTCCCTGTTCTCCCAAGTGTTCCTTCTGGTTCTACCTTCCACCTCTCCTTCTCTCCTCAGCAGAGCTCCCTGAAAGAATTAACTGCACCCACTGTCTGGACCTCCCTCTATCTCTACATCCTTCTCCCAATTCCTGACACCTCCCTTTCGGGGCTTTTCTGCCTCCATTGTAGCTGTTTCTTGGTGGTAAAGCTCATCTCACTGCTGTGGGGAGTAAGTGATGTATCTTCCTGCTGGGAGGCTTTGGAAATTGTCTATGACTCCCTCCTAATAGCTCTTCCTTTGGCTTTTGTGACAATTCTCCATGGTGTTTTCCTACTTATTCCTTGTGGCGGTCATGAAGATACAGCACTCAGGTCCCCTCTGAGAAAGGATTCACTGACTAAGTGAAGCTCCCTCAGGATTCCCTGCATCTTTGGGCCAAGACCTCACCCTTCTAGGGTGGCCCCTGGACCAATGACTGAACAAAACTGTGGTAGAGGGGCCCAGACATTTCCCTACAGCGCTGACTCTCTAGCAAAAATCTTTGCTCTGGAGATCCTTACTGGGTGGTGGAGGCTTAGTTGGGTCTGCGTCCGTCTGACCCCCTACCCACCTAATCCTGCTTCTTTCCTTTTCCTTTCACAGCTTTCCTTTTCCCAGCAAAACTTCTGTTCTCTCCTATCTCCATGTTTGTTTGCTGGAGGATCCAAGTGACATATTCCTTCTACTCCTTTGTTGCCATTACTTTTTACTGGTTTCTTAAATGATGCTGTTTCAAAGGTGCTGGTCTAGGCTCTCTTTTCCTCTCAATTTACCCACTGTTCTTGGTCATCGTCTTATTCTCCTCCATGTCTTTCACTCTCCTCCCACACTAGTAGAAAAATCGAAATCTCTCAGGTCTATCTTTCCTCAATCTTTAAGTCTGTGTATATCTGCTTTGCTGATATCTTGCAGGCATCTCAAACTGAATATGTGCTAAGAAGAACTCATCACCCCAAACCCTTATCCCCTAGCAAAAAAAAAAAAAAAAAAAAAAAAAAAAGTCCTCCCATATTTTCTGTCTTAGGAAGTGGCTCCCAACTGTGGATTAAAATCTCTGTTCCAGAAGCTTTGGTACTGTTCTTGATTCCCTGTTGCCTTGCAATCCACAGCCCACCTCTAGATCCCCCCAGGACCTACCATATGACCACTGTCTCCTTTCCAGCTGGAGCTGCCTTCTTACTGGCTGGAGATGATTGCAACTGCCTCCTAACTAGTCTTTCTGTCCTGAATCCTATCACATTTGATCCATCCTTGAAGTTGTTGTCAGAGTGATCTTAAATTACAAATCTGGTGTCATTCCTCTAATCAGTCCCTTGTAATAGCTTTCTTCCCACTCCTCAAGATAAACCCAAACATCTCAAAATGGTTTTGGTAAGAGAGTCTCAAAGAGCAGACCCTGGAACATCAGTATCAGCATTACCTGGGAATGAACTAGAAATGCAAATTCTCAAACCCTCCACCCAGACCTACTAAATCGGAAATTCTGGGGGTGGGGCCCAAATATCTATTTAATAAGCTCTTCAGGTGAGGCACACTACAGTGTGAGTATCAGTGGCTTAGGAATTCATCTACATTTCTAGTTTCCTCATTTGTCTGCATATCCCCTTCCCCCTCTGCTTTGATCACACTGAGCAACTTCCCTGCTAAATATGGGGCTCCCTCTGCTAACTCCTGATTCATCTTCAAGAATCAACGCATATGTTACTTCCTCCAGGAAGCCTTCCCTGACACTTCTCTAGCTGAGTCAGGCACCCCTCCTCTGCACTCTCGTAGTCCTCTATGCTTTACTCTATCATAGCCCTTATCTTACTTTGTTATAATTGCCTTTTTACCAGGCTGTATCTCCCTCTAGATTGAGCTTGTTCAGAAGAGAGATTGTCTTTCATCTCTGACTCTGTGGGGCCTGGCTCATTGCCAGACCCAGAGAAGGGGCACAGTAATGATGTCCTGATGGAGGAGTATCAAGCTCCAGACTTTACTGGGGGTGCTGGGCTGGAGTGACACTGTCAGCTACCTGCAGCAGGTGTATTCTGCATCCTCTTGTGCCTTGTGGACATCTGCCCTAAGATAGTGGGACTAGATTTTGATCTCAACCTACTTGTTCCATTTTAGCCCTGGGGAGTTGGATGCTGGTGTGTGCTAATTGGATGATGGCATTGGGTCTGACTGGCCTTGTAAATGTGTGCATAAGCAGTGAGCAGAGCATAGTTCAAACAGAATCATCATGGAAATGCTTTGATTTTTCCGGCTAAGCAGTCTGACCCTGTGCTCCTGGGAGCTTGGCATAATTCTGCCATGCCATTGGTGAGGGCCTGCCTTGGGGATCAGCTCTGCAGTGGAGACCATTGCTGCTGCTGCACCATCCTTCCCGACTGATTAACCCTGCAAGGCCTTTATTTGTCCATCTTTGCAGTGGACATCATCCAAATTAGTCACTTGGTCACCAAGTGCTCCAGGCACAAGCCTTTCCAAATAAGTCACTTCACTGGTGCTTTCAACTTGAAAGCACAGGGCATTAGGCATGCAGCTTGAAATGCATCAGATCAGAGCGGGAGGCTGGTCTCTTTAGGCAATCTGGGAGCCCAAAGGAACAATGTCCAGGTTGCAGATGCTGATAAAAAAGAGAGCAGAGAAAGGTAACTTCCTGGTCTGAAAAGAGTGATACCTCTCCCCTGCCCTCCCTTCCGTTGTGGCAGCTTCCTCCGCTTCCAGTAATAGGAAGATGAGGTCCAGGAGACAGAGTGGGAAGGGTTTGAGCTTGATGGAGCAGCTTTGTGGATGTTGAAGCCTCGTGAGCTGGATCCTTACACTGCATCTGTTGAAGGGACAGCTTTCTCCCATCAGTCACCCCTCAGACCAAATGCATCATTTTAAGGCAGTGTCCTTAATCTATTTGGGGGGATCAGGGCCCCTTCTGAGAATCCAAGAAAATCATTGTCATTCTTCTCAGAAAAAGGAAGAGTTCCCCCTAGGTGCCTATTTGTTGCTCTCATTTCAGGTGGTTTTTTAAATCCCTGAGGGTTTAGCCATTAACCTTAGGAGTTTATGGACCCCCAATAAGGAGCCTCTGCTCTTCCTTGCTCCTGGATTTTTTGTGCCAAAGTCCTATCCTCTGTAGGCCTTTCTCCTGAAGCCCCAGGCAGAATTGCTCCCTTCTCAGTGCTCACATGGCCCGTGGCCCCTGCTGCACAGCTAGGCACAATAGGTTACAAGGCCCAAGTCTCCAGAGACTGTCTGGCCCAGTTGCTACTCTGGGTTCTTGTCCTGGTTTTCCAATTTACTTGCTTTGCGACCTTGTGGACTGATTAAGGAGCCATGGCAAGCCTCAGCTTCCTTGCCAGTGATGTGAGCATAATCACAGGGTCTGACCCACAGGGCTGCTGTTTAGAATTCAGTAAGAGCCTGCATGTTGGGATGGTGTGCACAGACAGGCACTGAGGGAGAACGCAGGGACTGGGCCTTTTGTTCTGTGTGTTCCTGGCACCTGGCACTGGGCCCGTGCACAGTAGATATTCCATTAACACTGGTTAAAGAGGAGAAGGAAAGACTGGGCTAAGAGAGAGATACATTACACCTGTGGGAGTTGGCCAAAGGAGACCAGACAGGCGGCAGTAAAAGGGGAGTGGCTTTGCCTTTAGTGTTCCCATGTTGCTTAGGCTCCTGGATTTCCCCCAAATTTGGAGAGCTGGGCACTCAACCTCAGACCTGGCAGGTATGGATTAAATGAGATATGTGAAAAATGAAGCTCAGTCAGATGCCAGCTATGGAGTCAGAAGTGGGTTCAAAACTAGCTTCTGACACTCATCAGGCTTTGGGCAAACAATCTTTCAGGGCCTCAGCTTTTCCAAGTGAAATGTGGGACTATCGATACTTATAAGATTTTTGTACAGATCAGATTAAGTATAAATATTTAGCACATAGAAGATGCTGAAGCAGTGGAAGCTGTATCATTGTAAACTGGAAGGCTGAACAAACGTGAGTTCTGAAAATCAGTGCGTCATTGTTCATTTTTGGGTTAGGATCAGCCTGGACCTAGGCACAGACGCTGAGGAAAATGCCTGGTATCAGGCTCTAAGTTGAGACTACTTGAATTAACTTTACCACTTACTAGCTGGGTGGGCTTGGGTAAGTCAACTAACCTCTCTGAGCCCCTGTTTCTTTACCTATGAAGTGGAAACAATAATAATACTCTACACATAGAGTTGCTTTTATTGTGAAGATCAAGTAAGAGAATGCATACATTTCATTTAGTGTGGTATGGGGCACATAGCGAGTCTTCAGTAAATGGCAGCTTTATTACCAGTGCTGTCTGAGGCAGGGCAAGAGGGGCATCCAAACCCTGACCCCTACCTTAGCTTGGCAGAGCTCACCAAATAGCAGAGATCAGCCTTAGCTTCTTGAGGATTGTTTGGTTTTGGTTTTGTTCTATAGCTACATTTAGATAATGTAATGGCAGCATGCAGGTAGCCCAGTCTGGGTTGGGCCAGGAGAAAGCCCAAGGCCCCATAGGCTCCAGGGACTATGGAAACACTGTATATTTCTGAGCAGCATGCTGCTTAGAGCTTTCTCTGTGGGAGATGCTCTCCCCACATTTCCTGGACAACTGGTTTCTCCCCTCCCCAGGCCCTGGGGCCCCTGACAGCTGAGGTTTCGGGAATGCATCCACACTCTCTTAGGTAGGAGAAGGCCATCTCAGGCTATCTGAGGCAGAGACCATGCGGAGCTAGCACTCTATGCAGACCAGCTCCTCCGGGAGAACCCCCCAGGCCCAGGGAGGCTGCCGAGCTTCGTTCATATTCATCATCACTTGGAGCTGCACCTTTTCTCCAGGCTGTGTGGGGATGTGTATCACCATGGAAACGCTAGAGGTGAAATCACTCAAGTGTTGGCAAGCAGAGTTTCTCTCTGGAGCTTGGAAAAATGGAGAGCAGGCTCACCGTGTCACAGAAAGAAAAGATGCCCTTAAAACAACCCAAACATTCTCAATTCCATTTGGGGACTTTCCCTTTAAATAAAAACTGAACAATAAATGGAAGAGAAATGTTTTCAGTTTCTAGATCTGCTACCCCAGAGAGTCCACTTGGAATGGACATGCCAATCCTTTCTAGCTTTCCTAATCTGCTATATCTTGTAGAGTGGATAACACATTCTGTCTGGAAAGAAATGGGGTGACATCTCGGAGTTGATATTTTAAATTGATGAAGCTGGAGCATATAAGCGTGGATCCTTGTGCCTATGCACCATTTCTTTTTTTTTTTTTTAATTTTTTATCATTTATTTATTATTGAGAGATGGAGAGACACAGAGCGTGAGCAGGGGAGGGGTAGAGAGAGGGGAGACCCAGAATCTGAAGCAGGCTCCAGGCTCTGAGCTGTCAGCACAGAGCCCGATGCGGGGCTAGAACTCACAAACTGCGAGATCATGACCTGAGCCGTAGTCGGTCGCTTAACCAACTGAGCCACCCAGATGCTCCAGCCTATGTGCCATTTCTGATTTTGGGCCCAGAACACGTTTCCTAAATGAGGATCTGACAGGCTCCTAGAGGCTAAGGTCATTGAGGATGTTTGTTTGTTTGGGGTGGGGGTTGGAGGAGGTTTCCAAGATAGTTGTGCTCATAACTGCTCCTAAACCACCCTGCCCTCAGACTTTTGAGGGCTCTACACCAGTTCCTGGGAGCTAATATGGGCAGTGAGAGACCATACAATTCTGCCTGGATTGGGGCAAGGGAGGAGGGGCAGGATATGGGGAGAGTGCAGATGATGCTGGGGGGTGCTTGGGGACCAGAATAGCTTGGGGGAGGCTTTGGTTAGTTGGGGGATCTAAGCATGAACATGGCTTGCAGGAGGCCATCAGTGTGAACTGCTTGAATTCTAACTCAGCCTTGGACTTACACGATTCTTTGTCTACTTTCATCCTTTGGGTAAAAAGAGCAGCGATAATACTTCCTTTCCCTTCATTAAGGGAAGTTTTGAACAGTTGTGTAAAAGCTTGGCTTCATTCATTCATTCATTCATTCATTCAACAAGTATTCACTGAATGCCTGTCATGTGCTAGGACCTGAGGATATAGTCTTTTTGGAAGTAGCTATGGACCAGGATGGCAGCATGAATAAAGATCTTTTTTTTCGGCTAAAGACCAGTGCTTTCAGTAAATGACTCTATTCTAATAGTTTTAACTTTTTCTGTTTTTATCAGACTTTGATTTCTATGTCAAATGAGGTTAAGACAGAGGGACAGTCAGGCAGACAGACAGACACACACACACCTTAATTGGCCTTGAAACTAAGGTCAGTGTTACACTTTGCCAGGAGAGAAGAGACAGGTCAACTGAAATGTAATTCAATCTATTCCATTCTGTGCTATCAGGGTTACCCTTAACTTCTCCTTGCCTTAGTTACTCCATATTAAACTTCAGTCAGAACAATTAGAGGAATCTATGTGCTAGAGGTCCTAACGCAGGAATAACTAAGGCTTGGAGACGTTGGCATGTGGGGTCAGTGACACCTCTCCTGGGATCCAGTTCAGGGCTGCCTATAGCTCAGTTCTGGTGGACGGCGGTGGGGGGGGGGTCACTCACCTAGACTACATTGTGGATGGGGCTTCCGGGGCTGTGCAACTGGACAGCCCTGGTGCAGGTGGCTCGGAAGGTTGGTGTTTAGAGGCAAGTAGGGACTATACTCTAGGAGGCAGGCAGGAGGGGAAGATGTGCTCCCGAGGGGCATAGGAGGTCCCAAGTGAACTGGTGCAGGTGGAGTGAATAGTGTGCAGTTAACATGGCGGGATTGCATTGCCAGACATTAAAGTGACAAGCAGAGTGATGATGGACAGGAGCCAACAGGGAGAACAAGCAGGTCTCAGGGAGAGATGACGAGTCCCTTTGGGAGGCTTCTAGAAAAGTCTCAAAATAGAGAGATCTGAGCTGCTACCATTTTGCAGGTGTGGGCTATTGGTCTACAGTGTTGGGGACAAACTTACAAAATGGCCATCTGTATGATTCACTATTAGTGGGGCCCTGGGTCATATGGGCTTCCTATTTGGTACATAGTTCTCAGGAGGATTATTGTCTTAGAGAAGAACACTTGTTTCCTTATTGAGGGCCTCAGAGAGAGAATTGCAAAACTATGACAGGACCAGGAATAACGTGTGAACTATACCTCTGCTGTGTCGCCTGGCTTCTCTCTACTTCCAGCAGAGGCTGACAAAGATTGAGCCACACTATCTCCTCTTCTTCCTGCCATACACCTAAACTACATTTCCCAGTCTCCCTTGCACTTAAGTGTAACCATGTGAATGAGTTCCTGCAAATGTGAGCTGAAATGATGTGCACCATTTCCAGGCCTAGAAAAAAACATCCCAAGTGCGTTCTCTGAGATCTTTCCCTTTCTGCGGGCTAGATATAAATGAGCATGGTGACCTTGGATGCCATGTGTTAAAGGCAGAGGAGGCACAAGACAGAAAGTCAGGGTCCCTAAATCACCATTTAGAGGAGACCTGCTTGTCAATTGGGATCATCCATTTAGGACTTTACACAAGTAAGAAATAGGTCTATATGAGGTCTGAACCATCATACATGTTTGGGCTTGTGTGTTGCAGCAGCAAGCAGTTAACACTGAGTTTTCCTACTGTCAGTTTTGACTATTCAGAATTAGGAGTCTACTTCTGGTCCAATCAGGTAAAGGGATCACATAGAACAAACCATGGGTATCTCTGTTTAAAAAAACAGCCTAAGGCTTCTCTTAGCAGAGGCTTCTGTGGGGACATTTTTCTTGGAAGGGGACTGTGAGCATGGCAGTTACCTTGACTTGCTGCCTAATGTTGCTAGGAAAAGAACCTGACAGAACACTGGGTAACCAAAATCTACCTTCTGGTAACTTCCCTTCTTATCCTTAGTTCTTCTCTTTGCAACAATAGCTTACTCCATGCACTGTTATCGTGCTTTCATGGGTTCTTTTCTCCAAGCTGCCTATTTCTGACTTTGTTGCTTTTATGGCATGGTTCCTGAAGCATGGGCTTTGGAGTTACATAGTCGTCAGCTCAAATCTGACAATCTCCACATACTGGCTTTGAGATCATGAACACATTCTCCCTGAATCCCAACCTCCTCATCTTCATCTGTAGAATGGAGATATAGGAAATTCTAGGGTTGTTATGAGTACTGAATGAGATCCTATGTCTGAAGCACCTAACACTGTGCCTGGCAGAGAAGGCTCCCACTCAGCAGTAGCCGTGATTCTGTTATGTTTGACATTGTGATTTCAGACCTTTTATTATCCTGGTTAGTGGCTCTGAGGCTGGTTCAAATTGAGGTTGGTTCAAATCCAATGGAACTTGGATCTGAATACAGGTCTGTAGTTGGTATCCAACTGATAGCAGTGCAGGGCATCATTGCTTCTTGTGATGTGGGTACCGTATTCACACTCCTTCTCACTGGCCAGCAGGCCCATCAAGTCAATGGTCATAGAGCTTGTTCTTAGCTGATCCTCAGAACACCAGGACAGTGGCATTGTATTAACATACTGAGATCCACTTAAGACATCACTCTTGGATGTGAGGGTGATCTGGCTGTGACATCTGTCACTCCACTGACTGAGCTGATCTGGCTGGCTAGGTGGGTATCCCCTTCCTCCCTCACCACTCCATGTGCCTCCCTCCTGAAGCTGCATGCTCGCTCAAAGAGGACAACCTTCCCTGATAGGGGAGGACCATTCTTTGGTCAATGGTGTATGAGTGGCTGTGCTCCCTTGTTAGAGTCTCCAAACAAACTCTCAAGGTCCATTTGTAGGGGAACATAGAATTTTATTTTATTATTAAAAAAAAAAAGACATCACTCTTTGTCCTGGACTTTGACATCATAGGGCAGCTGCCATGGCACTGCCAGCTGGGAGGTGTTTTTGGGAGCCTGCCTGGCACCTTCTAAGGGATCTTTGAAAGGATTTTATAGAACAATATTCTTTACCTTTCTTGGATCATGGGTCTTCTGGAGAATTTGATGAAATTTCTGGATTGTCTCTCTAAGCATATATCCACATGCACATAGATACTGTTTTGCATGCTACTTGGGAGGAGGTCTCCAAGGAGAGTCAGCCCTTGGCTGGCAAGCTTGAGTTGGGAACATGCCCACCATTTTGGTGGAGCTGTGGACTCCTCCTGGAGAGGGAGCTCCAGGCAGCCTCCCCAGCATGACCTCAGCAAAGTGGGAACGATCCAAGCAAGCACTTTTTTCATCAAGCTCAAATCAGCTGTGTGAAACCTCAGAGGAGCCCTCTCTACCGTCCTCCCAGGCATCTCAGCCTGAACAATCTTACAGGTTCTGAACGTTAATCAGTGTCATCAGGAGTCTGCCGCTGTTACGTGGCACTTAATTGGTTCTTTGGAGGAAAGTGAGTCACCATCTAGGAGAGTAGACTGCAGGGCAGGAGTGCACGGAGGGAAAGGAAAATGAAACTGCACACGGAAAAGATCAAGTGTGCCCTTACCGCTTCTCCAAGACTGCAATCTGAGAGGAGCCTGCTTTTGCTGATGGGGCTTAAAGAGGTTTTCAGAAGGACGGAGACAATGGACACTGCCTCCTCCTCCCCGTCTTTGTTTCTCTCCCTCCTTTTCTGCATGTGGAACCATATCTAGTAGAGGGGGAAGGGGACAGGTTACCCACTTGACTGTCAGAGCTGATCACTGCTGACCTTATCAAAACAGAATCAATGCACTCTCCTCCCAGCAGCCCAGAAAAACTACAAGGAGTTTGAACCGAAGCAATTTGAAGTGCAGAATTGTCGGAAGCAGGAGATGGTAAACTGTTGGGTCTTGGGATCCTACCATGCCCCTCCTCAGAGTCAGGCGAGAGCAGCACCTCGCTAGAATTCTGGTGTAGGAGGGCACTTAATGAGGGGGAGAAATCCAGAGAGCCTTTGTGAACCAAAACCCTCACTGCTGAATGGCTCTCTGCACCAGAGAGGGAGTACAGAGTACCTCTGGAGGGCTGAATATCTCCCGTGTTGGGAAGGAGTCCTGTGGGGCTGGAGGCTAGAACCCAGGGCAGTGACCTTAACCCCCACAGGACCTTTCAGCAGGCTCTTAGGAAGGCTCTCTCCTGGCCTGGCCCTGGATCAGATGTCTCTGGGATCCAGCTAGCTGTATGCTTGGAAAAGCCCTGCAGGGGCACTGATTTAGTGCCAAGTGGCCTTCACAATGCCACCACCTCTCCCCTCCTCTTGTTTCTTTGCTCCTCTTTTTTTTCTCCTGACTCATTTTCTATTCCTTTTCTCTTTCTACTTTGCCTCTATTTTTTTTTTTTTCAGGAGGAAGAAGACCAGAAAGAAAGAATGAGGGAGAGAACCATTGTGGGCGGAGGGGAAGGGGAGTCAGATGAGGTCACCTGGTGCCCAGCAGAAGTGCCTGCCTTCCGGCAGAAGATGCAGTCTCTCTCTGTGCCCAGCTTTGGATTGGGGGTGGGGTGGGGTGCAGACCCTTCACAACATCAGAGGCTATTCCCTGGTGGCAGTGGACCTGAGCTAGACAGACATCTTCCATTCCTTCTCTGGCCTTTTCAGCCCTTCTGAAAACAAACCAGTTTCTTGAGTATATTCCCTCAAGACATTAACTCCCTAAATGTGTCTCCATATTCTATTTTTGGCCATTCCCTCCATCTCAGAGCTCACAGCAGTTGGAGCCAGTGTGGCTCAGGTGCCCAGAATTGGCAGAACCATCAGGCATACTCATCATACTTTACTATAATTTCCCAACTAATCTTTCTCCCTCACTCAACAGAGAGCAACTTGAGTGCAGTGACTGGTCTGATTCATCCTTGTGTCCCCAGAGCCTATTCCAGAAGACTGCACAGAGCAGACCTTAGGGCCTGGCATTTCTGTGCTCATCATGAAGGCAGGGCTACCTCAACCACGGTTTACACTGACCCCCATATAGAGACATCACGGTCAGTCTTGTGGTTTCATAGCTTTGTTGTTGAGAAAGAACATGGTCAGTAGTGCTGACCACTCCACTGGCCCCCTTCTACTTATGCGGTGTCATTCCTTTGAATGTCTGGTGCCCTCTGCCTGGAATGCATCCTTCCCTGGGCAGAATTAATTGCTCTCTTTTCTGAGTTCCCAAAGGACTTTGTACTCAGTTTTTTTAATAGCACAGATCACATTGTGCTTTATTGGTTGTATGCATGGCTGTCTCCTCCTATGCAGGTATTCATCTACCCCAAAATTACTTGTCAAGCATCTTTTCCAGGCAAGGGGTATGAGAGGGACAGTGCAGGCAGGGCTCTGGCCCTCGTGGAGCCAAAAGGGAGGATGAATGGCCTAGACAATGGCAGGCACAGAGCAGGTTCACATCAAATATTCATTGAATGGAATTGAAGATGTGGTGTCCAGAGAGGCTGGGCAGGGAAGGGGGCCAGAAACAGGAATTGGAGGCACAGTAAGGGAGTTGATGTCTATTGTTATCATTCAGAGAGTGGAGAACTGGGAGGGGAGAAGAGTGAGCATAAACAAAGAAATCTTGTGGGCTGAGGCTGGGTGGGTGGGTGGGGGGATCTGGGGGAGGGGGTACAGCAGATTAGGTTGCTGCAAGGACAGCATTAATGAGGAGACTGCCATCCGCAGGGCTTATCTCAAAGTGTGGCTACAAGTGTTCTGCCAGCTGTTTACATCTGCCATCACTGTGAGTGGACACGGGTCAGGAGATGCTGGGGGAGGAGTTGTATTATCAGGAGAGTGTGCAAGGAGCAGCAATGGCAGGTGGGCCCTGGTGCTGACAGTATTAACTGAGAGGAGGGTAGTGCACCTGGTTTTTAAAAATCAGATGGGTAAATGGAGGGAAGCCATCCCTGAGCAAAGAATCAAACAGCAAGGATGAAACATCATAGGTTTGCACTCTCCCATCTAGGGAAGGAGAAAGCAAGGTGGGGAGCAGAAGGGAGTGGTACCCTCGGCCTCTGGGGATACCAATGTGCAGAGCCCATGCCTATGGCTCGTGCTAGAGTGAGGCTCCCAGTTCCCTGTGCGGCTTAACATGCCCCAGTGGCAGTCGAGGCCTCCAGCATGCCAGCTGTCAGGATTTCCCCACAGAGCAGCAGGAAGACAGCCCCTTTGGAGCAGAGGAGTACCGGGGCCTGGTCTTTCTTCCCGGTGAATCCTTTCCCACATAACTGGGCTTCCTAGGCCTGGGCATCGTGGGAAATTCCCCATGCCCAGAACCTCATCAACCCGCGGGCGGGGAGCAGAAACCAACACGGCAGCACCAGCCACAGATGGCCACAGCTTCTAAATAAGCATTTCATTAGTTTGGAACCCAGGGAAAACTCGGTTCAAGTTATAGGGAAAAACAAATGAGTAAGGAGAGCCTGATTTTAAATCCTACTAGTTATGTTCAGCACGTCCATAAAAATAAGCAGAGCTCTCTTTTTAAAGGGGCCACTGTTAATTAGCTGCGGCGCCCATTCGAGCATTTTGTCTAGTTATAACGTGGTTATGCCGTGCTGGGGAAGAGGCTTACAGTTCCACATATCCTTTTTATGCCCACTCCTGTCATGCTGAAATTGGCTCCCTCACTCCGTAACTGTGCTTTATGTGGGAGCTGAACGGGAATAGCGTTACTTGTGTTTATACTCGCTGCCTGCCCCTGGAAGGCCAATTATTCCTCATTCCTCCTTCCTGAGGTTGGTGCTCAATTCCGATTGGCGTAGACACTTGATTCCATTTCCACAAGCTGTGTGTTCCATTTCTCTTTTTCTTCCCTCACTAACTAATGCTTGGGAGTGCTTTTTGTGTCCTCTGTCTAACCCCCGATGGCTCATACCCAGTTCTTCATCTTTCCATGGGAATAGCAGGAATCCTGCTGTCCACTCCTCTGAGACCAGGCATCCAGGGGCCCCATATCTCCCCTGACAGGCTTGTCCTCCCCAAGGAGGGGTTTAGACTGTGATTCAGAAGGCCTCCTGAATGCCACTGTGGTTAAGATATTTTAGTAGGTAACAGAGAATATGTGGGTCACTTGAGACCTGGTTTTGAGACCCAGCTGCACCACCCATAACCTTGCTGAACCCCATCTGCAGGATAGGGATAAAGGCTTTGCTAAGGGGAGAAATGATGGCCACAGAGCTCCCAGGCATCTTCTGACCTGCTTCTCTAGGTGTTCATCAGCTTGGGCTTACATTAGGTGTGAGACCAAGTGACCTTAAAAAACTTTTAAAAATCTAAAGGGCCTCTTATTTCTAGCCTTATTCTGAGTGCAAAGATTCCTGGTTTCCGAGTAGGTCTTATTGATTTAGATATCTGAGATGCTCTTGGAAGGACCCAGGGATCCTCATTAGTGCAATAGCTACTGCTGTTTGAGAACCTACTGAGTGTAAGTTGTGATCCAGCAGTTTGTGGTCTTTGCATCATTTAATCTCTGTCATGGCACTATATGGTAGATATTATTCCCATCTGCTGGATAAGGAAATTGAGACTTGGGGAGGTTAATAATGAGCCCAAGATCTCACGTTTGGTAAGTATGAGAGTGGATTTCTTTTTAATTATTTTACTTTTTTTTAAGTTTATTTTGAGAGAGAGAGAGAGAGAGAGAGAGAGAGAGAGAGAGAGAGAGAGAGAAACACATGCATGTGAGCAGGGGAAGGGCAGAGAGAGAGAGAGGGAGCGAGAGAATCCCAAACAGGCTCTGTTCTGTAAGTGCAGAGCCCAGTAGGGAGCTTGATCTCATGACCGTGAGATCATGACCTGAGTTGAAATCAAGAGCTGGACGCTTAACTGAGCTACACAGGTGCTCCAAGAGTTGGGTGTCAGCTGATCTGTTCACTACCAATTCCACCTTTCCATCATTTGTCACTATTCCTGTAGAAATCTAAGAGTCCAAGTTAAGCAATTCCCTAGAGCAGCACCGTCTGTTAGAAAACTTTCCGTAATGATGGAAGAGTCCTATGCTGCTCTGTCCAACACGATAACCATTAGCCGCTTGAAATGTGGCCAGTGTGACAGAACTGAGTTTTGAATTTTGTTTAATTTATCTAAATTTAAATAGCTCACATGGGTAGTAGTGCTAGAGCCTGCATTTTGCTGATGCAAGTGTTCAAGGACACCCCAGGAACTCATAACCGTTGGCCCCCACTCAAGCTCCTCCTACCCTTCCCCACATATGGACACACACTTAGTACCTACCTTCCCATATAGTTCTGCAAACTGTATATGGGTGTCACCTTCTGCTCATTGTGATATGACCAGGGCCCTGGGGGCTTTGGTTGGACAAAGGACTGGATGGTTCTCCATCCTGTTTCCTTTCCCACCTTCACTTTAACTTTTGGTTTCTGATCTTCAGTCTCAGGATCCCCAGTTTCCTATTCAGTTCTGCCCATAGCTAGGATTGGTGGTCCTGTTAGCCCTTTACAAGTAGCTGGTATTTAGATGCACAGGCTTTTTTTCACATTCTTGGCAGTTTCCGCATCATGCTCTTTCTTTCTCCTTAAAATATATTTTTCTTCTGATTACAAAAGTAATGTATGTTGGGGTGCCTGGTTGGCTCAGTCAGTTAAGTGTCTGACTTCTGCTCAGGTCATGATCTCACGGTTCATGGGTTTGAACCCTGTGTTGGGCTCTGTGCTGACGGCTCGGACCTGGAGCCTGCTTCGGATTCTCTGTCTCCATCACTCTCTGCTCCTCCCCAATTCTCTCTCTCTCTCAAAAATAAATAAACATTAAAAAAATAAAAGTAATGTATTTTGATTATAGTTAATGTAGAAAATACAAAAAAAAAACCCCAGAAAGTGAGATGAGTATTTAGACACTATCACTTTTATAATTTGAGATTTTTCCTTCCAGATATATGTAGTCTTTATGTAAGGAAAATATCATTTGTAATCTCAAATTTTATTTCCCATTAGATGGTGAATATTTTGTCATGAAATAATACTTAAAAAAACTTGGTTTTAAACATGTATAAAGTACTTTCTTGTGTAAATATATTATAGTTTATTTAACCAATCTCTCAGGGGAGCATTTAGGTTATTCTGAGTGTTTTGCTATTATAGATAACACTAATGAGCATCCTTTCAGCTGATTCAGATAATTCTTTGTATATATCTATAATCAGTTCACTGGAACAGACTCCTAGAATTGCAACCTAGAGGTCAGAGAACGGGTGTTTTACAGTCCTTGCTGGGTGTTGCCAAAATTGCTTCTGAGAAGGTTTACCAACTTTTATTCCCACTGATAGGCTATGAGAGTGCCTGCCTGTGATAGATGAAGTGATCTGAGCAAATTCCCACCTCTCATATTCACCACTATATGTATGGAATTAGAAGATATTTCACTGACTCTTGTTGCATAACAACTTACCTTAAAACTTAGCAACTTAAAACGACCACTTAATTTCATTCACAATTTTGTGGGGCAGCAACCTAGGAAGGGTTTGGCTGGGTGGTTCTTTCCTGGGGTGTCTGATGTGGTGACTTTCAGAAGTTGGCTGGGGCTGGAATCATCTGAAGGCTTGATAAGCCTGGAATTCTAAGATGGCTCACTCACATGGTTGCATTTGGTACTTACTGCTGCCTACCCCAGTTCTCCTGAGGCTGTCAACTGGAGTGCCCACATGTGATCTCTCTAGCATGATGATCTCAGGGTAGTTAAACTTCTTACATGGCATCTGGCTTCTGCCAGAGTGAGTGTTCCAAGAAGTCCAAGAGGCAGCTGCATGGTCAAGCTTGGAAGTCATATAACATCACTTCTACCATACTCTACTGGTTGAAGCAGTCATAAGTTTGTGCAGTTTCAAGTGGAGGAGATATAGACTCCTCCTCTTAGTTGGAGAAATATCAAAGACTTGAGGCCATCTTTTAATACTGCCATACAAGACTTCTTACATGTAAGCATTCCTGCATGGTATCACTGACATATTCATCATTAACGGTACTCAAGTTTTCAAAGGACCTGTGTCTAAGAAGGTATCTAAAGGCCATAGTGGATACGAATGATAGCTGTTAAGGGCCTTGTGTTGCATTAATGGATATGTAAATATGGGCACACATGAGTCGGCTAGGGGTTTAGTCAATGTGAACAACAGTCAAGGGTCCAGAGTCTGGGATTAAACTCTATCATTGAGCTGAAATTGGCTGGCAGAGATCCTAGTGAGGTAGGAAGACTCAGGTTTTGATGTTTCTGCTGGGGAGTGGCCTGGGAGCCCAGCCACAAGCCTGGCATCTGTGACCAGCTGTGAAGTGGTTAATCCATTGCATTCACATGTCTGCATGGTGGAATCTCATCCCAGAACTGGGATAGAAGAACAAAAATTTAGTGCATCTGGCTTCCTGTTTTGACCTCTGAATTTCAGGGAACAGACTTTTGTTTTAGGAGTCTGAATGTCAAGATCTGACTGGATCAACTTTTGGCAAGGTAATAAAAGAGGGGAAATATCAGAAAGTGCTGGGAGTTACATATTTTTGTTGGTAACTAAGTCTAGCTTGGAGCATCCATGCCGTCATCTCACAATATGTATCATCCTTGACTCAGTTGTATTCATGTGCCCTAATCTAGCTTTGTTCCCAACTGGACAGAAGGCCCGGCCTCTTCCAAGGGCTCATGGGCAATGATCCTTTCCCTAAGATGGATGAGTATTTGAGATTTTTGAGTCCATAAGTCCCTGAATATTTTCCTCCAGAGTCATCTAGACACTGGTTAGGAATGAAGCTCATATCCTATTAATCACCTCTCATATCCACAAAGCACACAATGGGGCAGTGTGGACCAGAATCTTCTAGGGGCCTTTTCAGAATATATATGGCCAGATACTACCCTGGATCTGAGAAATTAGATTTTTGGAGAGTGGGAAAGGGAATTTGACATATTTATTTTGAAACAATTCTTTGACAACTAAAATGCATTGTGGGAGGGTGCATGGGCTTTAGCATTAAGGAATCTACTCCTGAAATCATTGTTGCACTATATGCTAACTTGGATATAAATTTAAAAAATAAAAAAAATTTTAAAAATGCCACTCTTCCCAAAGAGCATTGGTTTACAAGGTGTTTTATTTTGCATCTGTCATCTCTGTTGATTCTTGCAAAAGGCAAGACAGGTGTTAGTACCCCTGTTTCACAGAAAAGGAAACTGAAGCACAGAGAGGTTAAGTGACAAGCTTGTAAATCTCAGAGGTACAATGAACCAAGAATTTCTGACTCTTCTAGAAATCATTCAGCAAGTTCTTTTCTCTGAAGATCTCACTGCCACTTCCTTAGCTGTTGCGTTCCTGAGGCTAACCAGTGGGGTGATTGGGAGATGCTGGATTGGTAGCCTTATGGGCCATAAGGTCTGGAACAGGAAGCCTCTGGAGCTTTGACTGAGCCACTTGCTCCATACACAGGGACATTTTCCTATCTGATTAGCTTGGAAGTTTAGGCTGAATTTGGGTTGTGAAGGTGACACATTTCTAGTGGGAATGCTGAGGCCATTAAGGATGCAGAGCACATCACCAAAAGCAACAACTAGGCTCCCCTCTTCTGAATGTAGGCTGTTGCTGAAACAACAAAATAAACCTTTACTTTACATTTATTTTGAAGTGAAGGTAGAGGAGGAAGCCTGGCCTGCTGCTTAGAAGTGAATCTGGGCAGGAACCAGCTCTTAAAGACCAGGGTACATCTTTTGATAGAAAGTACAAGGGCCTATCTGGAATAAAAGAATTCATCCTTTGCCAGCAGGAGTAGGGGTAGCCAAATAAGTATCCCCCAATCCTGCAACTATAATTTCTTCACTTGGGAGGAGGAAAGTGAGGGTGAGGACCACATATGTAAGAATTAAGGGACTTCAGAGACCCCCGGTCAGCTTCCATGGTTTACAACATAGAAGGCAGGCTCTAAGAGAAAATCCTGTGTAAGGTAACCCAGTGCATAAGTGGCAACAATAGAATCGAACCCCAGGACTCCTCCTTTCCAATTTGGGCTTGTCTCATTATGTACCTTGCAGCAATCTAGAGCTCCAAATGACAGATTGGGAGAGAGGGTCACTATTTTTTTTTTTAATATTCATTTATTTTTGAGAGGGGGGAGGGGCAAAAAGAGAGAGACATACAGAACCCGAAGCAGGCTCCAGGCTCTGAGCTGTCAGCACAGAGCCTGATGCGGGGCTTGAACCCATGAGCTGCAAGATCATGACCTGAGCTGAAGTCAGACACTTAACCACCTGAGCCACCCAGGTGCCCCAAGAGGGTTACTCTTAATTCAATCATGCCTTCTCCAGTACATGGGACCCAGAAATCAAAGCGGAGTCAGGAATTTTCTCACTTCTAATGTGGTAAGTTTTCAGTTTTGAGCTTCTTCTTAGTGCCACCCTATCTCTCTTCCTTTGGTGGGAGGATGAGCTGTAAGTTCAAATAGGATGTCTTACAATTGGCCTGGTGAGCTTTGAGTGCATGGAGAGGTACCCAAACCACTTTTCCTGTCACATACCCAAAATTACCTCTGTAAGATCCCAATGTTCTCACTTAAAATGTAAAGCAATAAGCTACTATTGGTCACACATATTTCCAATTTTGTTTTCTTGATGAGTTTGAATGACCAAACAGATCTTCTATAGGGATAGAGGACAAGTAAGTTTGATGGCTGCAGGTATATTGTGAAAGATGTGAGCAGTGATCATTGTGTGGAGAAGATACACTTATCTGGGAGTTTCATGAGCCTACGGTGAAAGGAAAAAGGGACAGAAAACCACTAAAGAATGGGAATGTCAGGGAGTAGTAGCATCAAAGACTTCCACTGCCTAGTTCAAAATTTGTTGGAATTCATCCCTGTTGCCATGGGGCTTCCCACCAGGCAGCATGGCCATTAGGCTTTCAGGTCAGTGTTCAGAGAATCTGGTTCTCCTTTGGTTGAAGAGTGCATCTGCTATGTCTGTGTCTTATGAACCCAATATCAAGTCAAGTGACTCTCTGGAAGGATCCTTTGAAGATGTTTAGTTAAGTCCCTTCATTGGATAGGATTGGATAGGTCCTGAGAGACAATGTGATCTGCCCCAGACAGCTATGGGGGCATTGAGCCCAAGACACTTTCGTCTTGACTTCTTTCTCTTTCACAACATACCCTAAAAGATGCCACAGACTGCTGTCTGTAGTTAGTGATTGAACTTTGTTGGCTTTGGCTTCTAATATCTGTGATTGAGAAGTTGGCTTTGGCTTCTAATATCCCTGAATTGGCAGATGTTGGGGCAAGGTAGAGACTTCTCACACCTTGCTTGGGTCCAATGATCGGGTGTGCTCAAAGGTATTTTCATTCTGAATGAATATTCTAGGACAGGTACATTAGCTGGTGAATTAAGGGAATGAGAAAAGGGAAGGAAAGTAAGGGAAAATGGCTGTATCTTACAAGTTACATGAGGATAGAATTTTTTTTTACAGCTCCATTTCCCAGAGAGAGTTCTTTGATGTGTGGGATATCCTTTGCAGGGGGAAAACCCAACCTGTCGACTCCTCCTCATGCCTGATCACCTGACACCTTTGATAGAGGCCAACAATAATAATTTACATTTACTTAGCACACATTGGTAGAAACTCAAAAACATATTATAAATGTCATGTGCTATGACAGGCGCTATTATCCTGAGAGAGATATTGCAACAAATCATTCAATAATTAATTTACAAATACCAGAAAACTGAAGGGTACTGGATGAAAACCAATGTGACTGTGCAGGGAACCAATCACATCAGACCAATTTAATTTCCTCCAATGTCAGAATGACAGGTCTGGAAGATAAGGCAAAAGCAATAGACGTAAAATATCCTGACTTCAGTAAGCCCTTTAGCTCTGTTCCATATGATGTCCTCATAAACATGCTATGAAAATATGGCGTAGCCTCTGCTATTGTTATTTAGTCTTTGATTTATCATGGTTCTCCTTCCCTAAAGAGTTGAGTGGAGTGCTCTGCAGAAAAATAACTGTTGCCTGGGAGAGCACTGGGAGGGCCTTGCTCAGGACCCCAGTCTGGAACGAGTCTTGTCAGTAATATGATTACAGAGATAATTCATGGTGACATATGTACTTCAACATTTACAATGCTTAGAGTTGGATCTTAAGCCCAAGACTTTTGTTTCCAAACTCAGGTCATTCCTGCTCTCCCGCTCTCTGCCTTGAAAGGAACTATTCCTTTCATTCAACTATCCCAGAGGAACAGTTTTCTTTCCAGGACAGTGATGAGGAGGTAGGACAGTAGTATTTACACTGGAGATTGGGGGACAGCTAGTTTCCTGAGGATAGATAGCCCCAAGCCCTTTGGCCTCCAGGTGCTTTCCATGGCAATTCCATCTGTGGACTAAAAGATTGGTGGGTGTGTCTGCTGGTGAGCCCAAAGCATGTGTGATGCTGGGAGTTTGGTTCAGGTAAGGGCAGAATGACCAGGGTAGAGAAGGCTCTGCCTTCTCAGGGACTGGGGAGAAGATGGGAATCTACAACCCCCTGAGAGGCCCAGCTGTTAAGAGAGCCCAAAGGATCCTCAGAGAGCAAATGCCAGATACAAGTGGTCTCTGGAAGTGCTGGTTGACCTTGCTGACCAGTGGTGCAGGGTAGAAGAAGACTGCCCCTATGTCCTGTAAGGGGGGACAGTTGGGGAAGAGCTGCTTCCTTCCCCCACTAAAAAGAGGGGAGTGGTAATCACTTGACAGCTTATTTACTGCCAGCCTACTGGGAGGCAAAAATCCACCATCTTACTGGTGCCTTCTTGTTCAAGAGACCCTCCACCGCCCAAACTCTCTGAGTGCCTAGGGAATATATAATCATGAGTAGAAAAAGAAAACTCATCATCCACTTAAGGGAATTTAGTAAACAACTAGAACAGGTGGCTTTTACTTAGGTAGAACAAAATGATGAGGCAGAAGAGAACTTTAGTAGGATAGAAGGAAGACCTCTCAAAGAAAACTAGAGAAAATATTGATTTTCTAAAACAACAAAAAGCAATTTCTTTTTTTAAAATTGTTTTTTAATCTTTATTTATTTTTGAGGGAGAGAGGGAGCCAAAGTGCGAGTGGGGGAGAAACAGAGAGTGAGGGGAGACAGAGAATCCGAAGCAGGCTCCAGGCTCTGAACTGCCAGCACAGAGCCCAGCGCGGGGCTCAAACTCTCGTTCGTGAGATCATGACCTGAGCCGAAGTCGGATGATTAACTGAGCCACCCCGGTGCCCCCAAAAAGCAATTTATTAATTTAAAAAATTGATTGGCAAACTGTACAGGATACTGGTTGCTGCTGGGAACCAAATTAGCATTCTGGGTGAAAATATGGGATAAATAGCTCCCAAAGTAAAAACAAATATGTGGAGTTCATGGGCAAAAAGTTAAGAAATATAACTAAGAAATATAAAAGGGACACCCAAACAAACCAAGGGTTCTAGAAGTGTGTATGGAAAAATGATAATTAAGGAAATCCCAGAAGAAACGTTTCCTGACTAAAGAAAGATGTGGTCTTGAGTATGGATGGGCTTGCTGAGGTTGTCAGGATAGTTGCAAACAGACATCAGGTGGCATCACTGAGCTCCAAAGGAAAAGAGAAAATGTCACAGGGTGTTGATGGAAAAAGATGGGTCATTTCCAAAGGAAAGAACTTTAGACTCATTTGCAATACAGGAAGCCAGAAGTCTATTGAACAATATTTACCAACATCTAAAGAAAAGGATTATGAGCTAAGAATCCTATTACCAGTCAAGGTAATTATCATCTCTTAGGGTATTCTGGACATATAAGGTACCAGTGAGCATTCTACCACATTCTACGTGCAAGGTCAAAATTGGAAGTGACCTTAAATATTATTGTAGCTTGCCTCCATCAATCATATTTATTTTTCCTTTGTGAGTGTGTGTGCTCCTAATGTGATAAAGGCAGGGACTCATAAGGGCAGGGAGTGGAGAGAGAATGTCAGGAAGGCTGTTAAAACCATGATGTGGGTTTTAATGCTTATTTGCATTTAGATGTGTTTACTGAGGAATTGAGTTGGCCATAATAAACATAATCCCAGGTCTGTAGGAGACGGCCCCAGGGAAACCAATTTGGTTGCAGTGGAATTTCCCAATGGGAGAAATGAGACAGTGCTGTATGGCTGGAAGTCCCTCAGAAGTTCCCACCTATGATTACCAGACTTGGCAAATAAAAATATAGGTTGCCCTGTTAAATCTGAATTTCATACTAACGGTGATTTTTTTTTTTTTCAGTATAAGTATGTCCCAAATATTGTATGAGCATCCTGTATTTTACCTGGTGACTTGATTCCCATCTTAACTTTCAACCTGGAGCCATGGAGAGCTACATTTTTCAGGGACTTTGGGATGTCATTTATAGATGGATGCTTAAAATTGGAGTTTCAATGGAAGGAAACAAGGAGACCTTAAAGCAAAAGATGGGGTTAGTGTCAATATGGGAGCCAGAGGAGTGGTTTCTGAATGGTAGCACATCTCTCTCTGGGTGTGAGATATATTTGAATGGGTCTTGATGTTTGTGGCATTTAAAAATCTCATTACTTTTTTTTAAGTTTATTTATTTATTTTGAGAAAGAGAGAGAGAGAGAGAGAGAAAGAGAGAGAGAGAGAGGGTGAGAATCCCAAGCAGACTCTGCACTGTCAGTGCAGAGCCCAACATGGGACTTGGCTCAAACTCATGAACTCTGAGATCATGACCTGAGCTGAAACCAAGAGTCAGATGTTCAACTGACTGAGTCACCCAGTCGCCCCTAAAAATCTTGTTATAAAGACTGTGTGTGTGCACATGCATGGGCATGTGGTAATAAAGGCTAATTTTCACCAAACACTTACCATGCCAGGAACAATGCTAAGCACTTTAGCTCATTTAATCTTTAAAACAACGATCCCCATTTTATAGACGTGGAAAAAAAAAACAAAAACAAAACGCTGACTTTAAGTGGCTTGCTTAAGGACATACAGATAGCTGGTGATGGAGCCAGGACTTGAACCCAGGTTTGCCTATGCCTGGGAGCTGAGTTTGTGTCCTCTCTGCCATACTACCTCACAGTCAAGTGCAGCAAGCAAAAACAAAATGAAAAAAGCCCCAAAGGCATAGTGCTGACACTGTCTGAGGCTTTGTGACATTGGAGGTGGTCAGGGTGAGAAAGGTCAGGGTGGGCCAGATTAGCCAGGGAAGGCTTCTTGGCAAAAGAAACTCAGAAACCCTGTTCTCACAGATGGGTTTGGATTTGGGATGGTAAAAGAAATGAGCAGTGAGGACATCAACCTGGGCCAGTGGAAGGAGGGAGCCTGGTGGAGTGGGTGGCAAGGGTAAGCATGAAGTGGGTGATGAGGGGGCTCCCCAAAAAGTCAGAGGAGAGAGCAGGAGCTGAGTTGGTCCAGTAGGGGGAAATGTTTGTGTTTGGTTTGGCACACAGAGTGACCACAGGACAGGTTCCCCATAAAGAGGAGGGCGGGGCTGTGTCACGGGTGAGGCGGGGAGGTGAATCGCCAGCGTGCAGTTGAAGTGGGGTGGGTGACACACAGACTGGTGTAAGCTTAAGGTCAATGGGAAGTCAGTAAAGGTTGTAAGGTGTGGAGTGGTGGTGGTGGTGGTGGGGTTGGCATGGGTGATAGGACTTGGTGGTGAAGTAGGTGTGGCAGGAGGGTGATGGGAACATGCCCAGCAAGGCCACCTGGCAGTGCCCCTGAGTGGAGGGCATCAGTAAGTGGACTAGAATGGGGGTGGAGGGAGGGAGCCTTGTTGGCTTCAGTGTGTGGGAGGCCATTGCCCCCAGGAGAGGAGGTGACCGATGGTGCCTTCCCTTCTTGGCAGGTGCCAAGCTTAGAACCAGAGCTCCACACAAGCCTGGAAAGAATGCTCGTGGTAGTGGCAGGCAGTGACAGCACGGGTCTGTATGCCTTGGGATCTCCTGGTCAGCTCTAGCAGCCCGTGAACAGATCACCCCGAGAGGCTTCTCCACCCGCTGGATGGAGCAGAGCCCATGCAGAGACCTGGATAAGGCAGGTTTAGGGCTGGATGCCTTTGAGAGAAGCTCATTTGACATTATGCCTCTCAGGTAGCATTTGACCCACGCCTTGGTTTTACATAAAACCCACATAGCCTTCCAGATCACCCACCGCCACGGGCCACGCACCGTCTTCTACCCTGACGGTGGGTAAGCAAAGTCATGGCCACAGAAGGCGGCTGAAATAAAATGTGTAATTGTGCTCCAAGACACCTTAATTGTTTATTAATTACTCCATAAATCATAGTGACACCTGTGTTTATGCTCCTGTTAATTCACTCTTGTGAGGGGAGGGATGGAAGCACAAGACCAAAGAATAACTGTCCCCATAACTGTGGGACAGAGGTACCTGAAATGGGACAGGGACATCAAGGCTCTCGGTGCTTCTCCCTCACTGTCAGCCTCAACTGCATTTGCATCCACTTTTGGCCAAGACTATAGTCCTGAAAGGGCTGCTGATAAAGAGTGCTAATAATTCTCATTAAAGGAGCCTTGATGGGGCAAGGTGGGGGAGGGGCTAAGCGCTCCACCTCCTCCATCCAGGAGCCAGTGAAGAGACAGGTTATTGTACTCATTTGACAAATGAGAAACTGAAACTCTGAGATTTTATCTGAGCCTCAGGGTCACACTGCCAGTTTCGTGGCCATGATGGAGTTTGAATTCGGGTTTGTCTGACTCCCAAGTGAGGTAGCCCTTGTGGGAGGGTTAGAGAACAGCCTTGGGAGGAGAAGGGAGCTTTCCTGTTAATCATCCCTGATACTTCATTTGTGTCTTGTATGTTTATCCAAGGAAAGGCAAACTGTTTTCTAAATGATGATGGAAACAGCATTCATCCAGGTGTTTTGGCTGCAGTGTTCTGGTGCCCTGCCACTCAGACTGGCTATCGCTGGTGTCCCCCTCTAACTGACCTGACCTCCATCCCAGACAGTCACCAGCTCCTGTCCCTCGGAGCCCTTCTCTGCACACATCTGTCTGCAGCCATCAGCGACTGAGCGCCTGGCCCTGGAGAGTGCGCCAGTGTTCCAGATGGTTAATAGAACTTTATTGCCACAATCATTCTTAATGCGGCCATTCCAAAGACCCTGTCTGGAAGGAGGCTCCGCTCCTGTGATGGGGCAGCAGTCCCGGCCTGCTGGAGGCTGGGCCGCTGCTGGCTAGCCCTCTCTCTCGGGCCTGATAGTGCACTTCCACAGATGCCATGAGATAGCTCTTTGGAAGACAAGTAATGCCATAAAACCTAGCTTGGGAGTAATCTTTTCCCCTGGGTTGAGATCAGGACTTTGAAGGGAGGAGGGAATGCTGTAGGCAGCAGCTGGGCTGGGGGAGGCCCTCTGCTCTGGGTCCTGAACATGGTGGAAGGTGGGGGAAGAAGGCAGGTAGGGAATGAGATGTCACCCCATCTTGTCCCCATCTTCCCTGACCATCCCTCAAGTCTCAGCTTTAAGAGACCTTCCCCAACCAGCCAATCCTGTATTCTCTCTCTTTCACAGCCTGTTATTTTCTTCTAAGTACTTTTCTCCATTTGTGATGATAAACTTACTCATGGGTCTATTTGTTTAATATCTCTCTCAGATACTGGTCTGTGCAGGGATGATGTCTATTTTGGTTAGCAGTATACCAGGTGTCAGCACAATGCCTGGCACATAACAAGTACCCACTAAGTACTCACTGAATGAAAAAACAAATGAATATTATTAGTGAGTCATGGCCACTCTGTCCTCAAGAACAATTCTCTTAGGCTCTACTGATAGGGGGTCTCATGATGCGCTTGCTAGCAGGCGATTTAAGATTGGAAAGAAGGAAGATCAGCAAGATGCCTCCAGAGGCCATTAGAGTAGTTAGTTTCTGGGCGCTGAAGTCTGAGGGCATTGAACACATTGCACAATGAGGGAACGGATGAGAAAAGATTAGGAAGACTAGAAGGAATGTCTTTGTGGGTGACAACGCAAGTGAGTCTGTGGGAGAGAGAACTGCCAGTGTCTGCCACAAAAGGAGCAGGAATGTTTGAACACTACCCTATGTTCATGGGATAGTTTCACCTCAGCAGAAAGTAGATCATTAAACTTCCCAACCCTCCTTCTCCTTCCTGTGCTCTGGACCAAGAGTCCCTGCTAATGGTTTGGTGTCTTTCAGCAGGGAGGCAGTTAGGGTACCACACCCACCTCTCTGGCCTCTAGGTGTGGTGGGACTGGAGGACATTATGGTCAGTGCCAAGGTATGGACAAAGGAAGCACTTAGCCTTGCAAGAGCCATCAGCCAAGCTACGCTTCCTCAAGAAAAGGAGCTTACAGGAAGTTTGGGGGGGGGGGGGTGGGTAGAAAATGCCTTCATCCCCTGGACTATTCTTCTATTGGTGCCAGCTGGGCCCGTGGGCTGCCTGGCATTGGTGAGCAGGGCCTAGGACTGACAGGAGACCACTGGGAGTCCAGCAAACACAGCCAGGATGGCAGAGAAGCTACCCAGTATGCTGAGTGGCCTGCAGGGAAAGGCATGGTCAAGTTTGCTGGAATAGATCTATGGTATTCGGTCACCATGGAAGCAAGAAAGGCCTCATGAACAGGGATGGGGCTTGACCGGGACCTTGAGAGTAGCCTGGATGATCAGAAGGACAGGGAAGAAGGGGAGCAGAGTGAGGAGAGGATGGAGGAGGGGGGAGATAGGGGCTCAGGGAAGTGGAGGCACAGAGAAGATCCATCAAGAGGAGGCCTGTCTCTGCCCAGGTTAGGGCTGTGGGATGGACCGTGCATCCTGGAACCCAGACTCTGCAGTTCTCCCTGCAGGCTAGGAGCACAGGGCCATGGACATGAAGGCACAGAGATGATGTTGAGGACTGGGGGGTGTGAGCAAGTGGTGAGCCTTCAGCTGAGCAACCACACGCCCTGCTGAGAGAACTGGGAGTCATGAACCAAGGCCACAGACCGAGAATCCAGAACAATGCCTGTGGTGGAGTATTAGATACCCGGTTTGTTAACACACAGGAAAGATGTGATCATTTGAACACCACGGATTCTTTGAGCTTTGTCAAACCACCCTCATGTTTGGGTCAGAGCGAATAATGCAGTCTCCACATTGACAGGCCAGCCGAAGTGACCCCCCTGTGTGACCCTGTTATGAGCAAGGCAGAGACTTTGCAGTCTCATATATCTGTGGTCAAGATGGTAAAATGCGTGCTGCACATAACTCTCTTACGGGGGAGGGGGGCTCTGCTGGTTGAAGTGGAATGGGGGCAAAGTCAAGTGTGAGAACATAATCTATCATCTTAAATGGGTTCATTTTCTGAGAGTGAAAGGGGACTTGCGTCAGCTTGAGCTGGGTCCTCTGGGAAGCACGCACTGAGGAGGAGTCAGGAGGCAAATGTCTCACTGGGGGGTGGGGTAGGGTGAAACCTAAGAAATGAAGCAGAGGGGTTGGTGGGATTGGATGGGGGGCTGTGGGATTTATGACGCAGACTTGCCCAAATTTCTGTCATTCTGGTGGGGAGCTCGCAGGAAAATGCTGACCATCAGAAGAGTCCTGTGTTGAGTGGAAAGACCTGGGTCCTCGTCCTACCACCCTCCTCAGTCACTGGCCAGAGTGCGGTTGGCTCAGAAGCTGAAGTGGTCCTGCAGGACATAACCACTCTAGACCATCAGGTAAGTGCTCCCTACAGGGGCCCAGCAAGTCCTCCCCTGAGTGGGCATCGTGAGTCTGCTACAGGGCACTGTTACCAATTATGCTGGGACAACAGGAGTAAACCAGGACCATGCCTCAAAAATCAAGACATCTGGCCACGGTATTTCCGGAGAACACTTATAGGATTCACTGTTTGATTCTATCTTATTCTATCATGGTCCCGTCCCATTAATTTTTTTTAACTAATTACTTGTCTGGAATGAAATAGCAAACACTCACTGAGTGTTTATTTCTATGCCAGGCATGAGGTGAGCACCTTACATGAATTCATTATTTCTCCTATTAACCTCATGAGGTAGATACTATCATTATATACTTTATACTTAAATATTTATTGTAATAACATGCCCATATATAATATGTAACATATAATATATATAATTATATAATTATAAGATCACCCGTTTTACAGGTGAGGAAACTGACGCACAGGGAGGTTATATGGCTGGTTCAAGGTCATACACCCTGTAAGTCACAGAGCTGGGCTTTAAACAAAGAGGTTTGTTTGCTTCCAGGACTAGCACTTTTAAATACTTCATAGTTGTAGAATTTTGAGCTAGCAGAGAGTATAGAAGTCATCTTATTGAGATCTAGAGAAGTTATAGAGCTTCCCTACAGTTATGTAGAAGGTTAAGACTAGTGTCTTGCTTGCTGACTCCCAAGTCCAAGTCCAGGGCTTCTTCCCTGCTGCATGCCTCAGGCATGCTTATTGAATTTGCAGATAATAGAATGTTGGAAAGAAAAATTCTACAATTGAAAATACAAGAGCGATTCTAAGTGATTTTGACAGTCTGGAATGCGGGTTGAAACCAATAAGATGAAAGTTAATAGAGATATATGTAAGCTTTTATATTTAGGTTCAAAAGCACCAAGTGCACAAGTGTCTGGTGGGGAAGACTTTGTCTGCAGGCAGTTTAACAGTAATGAGATCATCAGAGGTGACAGGAGGTGAGGATGAGGGGACACAATTTTAGGCTGCATTAATAACATGGCATTCAGATCACAGGAAATGAGGGTCCTCCCTGTGTACCCATTCACTCATATTTGGGAAGTGGAGTATTGAGCTTTCTTCTGGTCACCATGTTTTGATAGGGATGGACACAGTAGTGGGTTGAATTGTGTCCCCTCAGAAAATAGGCCCAAGTCCTAACCTCTAGTACTTATGACCTCACTTGGAAAAGAGTCTTTGCAGATGTAAGTAAGCTAAGAAACTTGGGATAAGATCATCCTGGATTTAAGGTGAGCTGTAAATCCAATGACTGGTGTCCTTTTAAGAGAGAGGAAAGGAAGATTTGAGAGGCAGAGAGACCAGGAAAGAAGGTTGTGTGAAGACAGGCAGAAATTGGGAGTTGTGCTGCCACGTCCAAGGAATACCAGGAGCCGCCGGAGGCTGGAAGAAGCAAGGAAGGATTCTTTCCTGGAGGAATCCGTTCCTTTGGAGGGAGTGTGGCCTGGCTGACCCCCTTATTTTGGACTTCTGGCTTTTGCAACACTGAGAGAATAAATTTCTGTTGATTTAAGTCTTTCAATTTGCGGTAATTTGTTACAGCAGCTGTAGGAAACGAATATAGACACAAAGTCAAGAACCCCTAGAAAAGGGTGCCCTGAGGACAGGTCCTGTAAACTGTGGTGCATGAAGAGTGGTTGGAGGCCCTGTGTGGGATTAGGGCCGAGTGGCCATGTAACCGACACTGCCGCACTCTCGTCGTTGCCAGGGGTAGACTGGTGGGGCCACCTGCAGGCCGCTCTCAGAAACCCTACAGAGCCTGGGAGTCTGAGCTCAGGGCTGGCAGTACTACACCGGGAAGTATAATTAAGTCAGAGAAAGTTGTCATCGTCAACTTCCCCCAAAGTATCCTTTGATCCTTTCACTCTCCCATGCAAGGACCTTTAGTTTTGTCATCACCCCGAGTAGTGACAGAGCCCCCAAGGACTTGGCAGAGCACACTCAAGGGCTTTCTTGGAAACCCCACAAACACAAGAGGGTCCTTTGCAGGGGGCTGGAATTCCCAGGAAAGTGGGTGGGGCAAGTGCCTGGGGCTCTAGGATCGCCCTTTTTGAGTAATACCTTCTTAAAACTTTGTCTTAATCTGGCTTTAGGACACCATTTTACCTGGTTTGGGTGATTGGATTGGGTGATTGGATTGACTCAATGAGATAGTGGACACACAGGGTAGGCAGAACTTTGGGGGAGGGTGGACAGGATGAGGTCAATTAGGGAAGTGTTGAGTCGGAGGCTGAAAACCTTTCTTACAGTTTGGAGCTCAAGATGAGACTAGATGTGATGAGTGTTACTAATATACAGGTGGTAGTTGAAGCTGATGGTCCAAGGACACTGGAAAGGGCCTTATGAACCTCAAAGCTGAGGTTTATAGAGGAGCAGCATTGGTATTTCCTCATTAGAGAAGCAGAATCTTGGGCCCCACCCCAGGCCTGTCTAATTGCAGATTACATTTTAACAAGGCCCCCAGGGGATCCATTTGCACATTAAAGTCCAAGTAGCACTGCTCTGGGCCAGTGGTTCTTTTCCTCCTCTCTGAAAGCTCATTAGCATCCCCAGTCCCTGGGTTCTGACCAATTGAGAGTATAGTAGAATTACCTGCAGAGCTAGTTAAAGCACAGGTTGTTGGGCCCCACCTCCAGAGGTTCTGATTCTGTAGACCTAGGGTAGGGCCTAAAATTCTGCATTTCTAACAACTTTCCAGCTGGTTTTGATGCTGCTGGTCCCCGGCCCACACTTTGAGACACACTCGCAGAGTGAGGTAAGGCTCGAAGAGGGCCCAGGATAGAATCCCAAGGGAAACCAATATTTAGAGGTCAGTAGAGGAAGAAAGAAAAGAGGAGGAGAAGTTTCCGATGCAGGAAGCAAGCCAGGAAAATGGGTTATCCCTAGTGGCTTTTCCACCACACTCTTTAGGCCTTGAGGATCGCCCTCATTCTGTTTCTGCCTTCCTGTTTGGTGAAGTCTAACAGCACTCCTTGGAACAACATGCACTACTTGGAAATTTTGTATGTGATCGTGTCATGTCCACCTTTCGGGCTGTCCCCTGCTTTAAGGAGAAAGCCCAAACTCCTTAGGTCAGCACACAAGGCCTTCTGAGCTCCTTCCCTCCTCTCTTCTGGGGCCCTTTGCTCCGGGCATCGCAACCTACTTGTCAATCTTCAGTTAATTTTGCCCTTTCATACTTCCCTGCATCTGTGATGTGTCTTCAGCCCTCCTCTGCCTCATCTCCCAGCTCCTACTCACAAGATTAGAATACCCTCTGAGAAGGAGTCTCTTTATTTATTTTATATCTCTTTCCACTCCACCCTTTGCCACCTCCAACTTCTGACTCAGTTCAAACATTACCTCCCTCCAAGCCTGCCCTGAATCCCGAGGCTAGGGTAAGCCCCTCCTGTGTTCTACTTTCTGTCATAATATTCATCACCTCACTTCACAGTAGTTGATTTAATTATCTGCCTCCCTCACTCTATGTGGGCTTTCTTTGAATAGAGAACTAGGTTTCATTTGATTTTTGCACCTCCAGCTCTGAGTACAATGCCTGGCACAGAGCACGCACCCGACTCTTGTTTGCTGAATGAAAAAATTCAGGAATCAGTGAGCGAATGGATATAAATGTCGACACATTTGAGAACCGAAGCCTCCTTCCTTGGGCCCACAGTGTCTTCGTTAGGTCATCTGCTCCTTCCCCAGGAGGGAGACCAAAGACTCTCCTCTAGTCACTGTCCCACTGGAGAGCACAAGCCAGTCACCTCAACAGTACTGGCAGTAGATTGTTGATGTCTTCATTTCCCTGGCCAGCCATGTGTCCACCTCTCTCCAGTACAAAATCACACAAACACATTCTCTCTTCAGTTTGCTAATTCCTGTCTTAGTAATGGAGAGCCAGCAAGGTGAAGGCAGAGGGTAGAAGTATCTCTTTCAGCCCCTGTGTGTATTCCTGGCTCCAAGGGACCAACCCAGACTTTAAGAGGGAAGCTTGGCTTTTTAACACCACCAGGTGGCCAAGAGTCATTAATCCCTGGACTCACCAGGCTCACAGCATGTGGTGGCTTGAGTCAGCTACTAACTGGGGAGCCTGCTGATGGGCTCTTCTATACATCCAGCAGAGGAGAGCACCTGGAGAAGGGCGGGGGAAAGGGGTCAGAAGTGAGCCCTCAGGAGGTTACATTGCTGCCACACTGCCAAATATATGCCCATCTTCACCACTGACACAGACACCTCTTTTCCGTTTAACGAGAGCTTTCATGCCTTCTCTTTCTCTTTCCTGGCAAGAAGCTCACAGGGAAGTAAGATGGGACCTGAGAGTCAAAGCATGGGTGGGACTTACCCAAAGTCCCGCAGTGTGTGAAGGTGCAGTTGGATTTGAACCCAGCCTGGTCTGCCTCCAGCCTCTTCACCCGCCTCAATATGCTGCATCTAAAATAATGTTAAAATATGTATAAACCATACAGGGTGAAGTGCAAATTATTCCTTCTGTGGAAGTGCAAAATAGCCAAGTGGTGACGGGAACTTGGCAGGGATGGAGTGGGATGAGTCAGGGACAGCTTTTTGAGGTAGGAGAGCTGTTCTGTGGGGCTGAGAGAGGGGGAGGCATGGCAGGCAGGGAGCAAGGGGGAGAGAATTCTAGTGGGAGAATCGCGGGCCTGAAGGGGGATAGCACACCATGTGGCCTTCCTGTAGTGCTGGGCTGTGGATGGAAGCATGAGACGGGGAGCAGAACAGAGCTGGAAAGGCCCTGTCCTCATGAAGGTGGTCCCCGAGCCCAGAGCCGTGTGCCTGTGTGCGCGTGCAAAAGCGGGGCATTGTTGTGTGTGAGGATGTGGTGTGTGTCCGTGTATGCATACGTGGGCTGTGGGTATATGTGGTGTTGGTGTGTAGGGGAGTATGCAGTGTGTTCAGGTGGGGTACAAGGTGCATCAGAAAATTGCCAGTTGTGGGTTTCTAATAGCCTGTCTTTTCTTACCTGTGGATAAGCACTGTCTACTCCACCCCCGCCAACAGCACACACACACTGCTCAGTATTAACCCTGTATTCCTTTTAGTCTTAGATATGTAGGATTATGGAATTTATTTAACCGAGTTCTGTAAAAGTGGACATTTTTAGCACACATGTAACTCATAGGCATGGCTACGTTTAAGTACTCAGTGCTGTTGGGATGTGCCCTTTTGGTCTCTCAGCTCTACCACCCCTGCTGTTGGATCACATGCAGGTTCTGTCTATGTGGCGGTGGGTGGTGGGTCCTAGGAGGGGATGCCCAAGTCTATACTCTACCAGCTTGGGCCCAGCAGAAAGAGAACTTTTTACCTATATTTTAGATATAAAACCCAAAGTGAATCTCACTGGTTGCATTTGGGTCACGTGTTCATCTCTGAGCCAGTCACTGTATCTTTGGGATAAAAACCTTTAATTGGCTGCTCAGGTCACATGACCATCTCTGACTCAGGGGTGGGGTCAAGCACCCCTGAGAATGGACCGGTTCCAAGGACCTTTGGAATGTTGGTGCCAGAGGGGCCAGTGGATGTTGAACAGATACAGAACCTGTCTCCTCCTGTTGACTGAAAGTTTCTAATTTGTGTGAACTTGGTCGTGCCTCAGAGAGGGAACTGAACTTGTGTGTGTGTCAGGACCTGGGCCAAGGGCTATCTGATATTATGTCTTTAATCTTCACAATCTCCTTGTAAGTTGGGTGCCAGTAAGCACAGAACTTACAGATGAGGGCATGGTATTCAGAGGACTAAAAGGACTTGGTTGGATCACGCATCTGGAAGGTGACAAGGCTGGGGTAGAACTGCATACCTCTCGGGTCACTGCTTCCTGCCAATCATGCCCCACTTGAGGATGAACCTTGGGGTGAGAAGGAATCTTAGTATTGTGGCAATATTGTGAGCATCAGATTCAGGCTTCATTTCTAGAACCAGTTATCTTACTTATTAGTTGAGTCCCAGGTTCCTATTCTGCAAAATGAGAACGATGAAGTCTGTCCTGCTGAGATCTCAGAATTATCCCATCAATCAAATGAGATAGAGGGCTTTGGATATTGTCAGGAGCTGAATACATGTAAAATGTAACCAAGGCTGGTTGTTAAATAGTGACACATTTCTGTGTTGGGTAGTAAACAGCTTCTGCCTCTGACCACCTTACCAATACTCTGGCTCCTCCCAGGGTCCTTGGGCTTGGAACTCTTGTGACCTCCCCATGATCCAGCAACCAAAGGGGCAATATCTGACTTCAGTCACAGAAGAGGAGGTCACCTAGAGAAATACTTGCAACTTCAGCTGCCCCCAACTCCCATCCCTTCTTATGGGCCCAGAATGGCTATGTTAGCCCTCTTCTCCCCATGGTGATCTGCCTTCTCCTTCCCGAACTCCCAATGTTCACCATGAAGCAGCCAGTCCTGGAGTGCGGGTGTGAAAGTAATGTCTCCTGCTGCTTTTATGGGTGTCCTGTGGGGTTCTGCACTTTCTCAACCTTCTCGAGGCTCCCTTGACAGGTTTTGGGTCACAGCTGAAGTGGGAAGGAGTGGGGAAGAATGGGCAAAAGGGTCTGAAAAATCTCCTGGGATGGAAAATAGTTCAATTTTGTCTAACCTGGTGTTTCTGAATTGTGACAAGTGGTATAATCTGATGGTTAGGAGTACAGGGTTGGGAGCCAGACTTCCCTGAATAAACCTGTGCTCCTTCATAGTGATCTTGGGCAAGTTACTAACATTACCTGCGCTTCAGTTTTCTCATCTGTGAAAGGGGAATGTTAATGGCACATGCTCTAGTTGTCTAGGATTAAATAAAAGGATATTTGTGGATCACTTAAAATAGTGTCTGGCTTGTAGTTAGTATTAATTTTTAAAATTGTATATATAATTGTATGTATGTCTCACATGAGATATATATGTATCATTATGTATTATATAGTATGTATGTAATACCTATATATATGTAATATCTATGTGTATATGTAGTAACTGTTTTCATTCTTTGGAAGGAGTATTATGCAAATGGTACTTTTGAAGTGCTGGGGTGGAGGAATCCTGAACAGGGAGGAAAGTATAGGACGTGTTCACTGTACACTTCCCTGGTTTTTTTTTTTTGTAAAAATTTTTAAATGTTTATTCATTTTTTAAAGTATATTTTTTTTTAATTTTTTTTCAACATTTATTTATTTTTGGGACAGAGAGAGACAGAGCATGAACGGGGGAGGGGCAGAGAGAGAGGGAGACACACAGAATCGGAAACAGGCTCCAGGCTCTGAGCCATCAGCCCAGAGCCTGACACCGGGCTCGAACTCACGAACCGCGAGATCGTGACCTGGCTGAAGTCGGACACTTAACCGACTGCGCCACCCAGGCGCCCCAAATGTTTATTCATTTTTTAAAGACAGAGAGAGACAAAGCAGAAGCAGGGGTGGGGTGGAGAGAGGGGGACACAGAATCCAAGGCAGGCTCTAGGCTCTGAGTTAGCACAGAGCCCGACGCGGGGCTCGATCATGACCTGAGACGAAGTCCGACGCTGAATGGACCAAGTCACCCAGATGCCCCTTCCCTGGCTTTAAATATTCCTTTTTGTGATTAGATTATGTAGCCTGGGTTTCAGCTTGGACATTCTGATTATCATCCATTTAGGACATGAATAGCTCTGAAATAATCTTCCTTGCAGGTGATTCTTATCAAGCTATTCCCTCTCTTAGGAGCCTGCAATGGCTTTCTGTTCCCTTTACTATGGAGCGTGTAGCCCTCAGTCCTGCATTGAGCTGCCCTATCTGCCTCCTCCCAGGCCTATGTTACTAGGATCCTTTAGCATCCCTAACCAGAACAGACTCTCAGGTACAGCCCAGAATGGGGCCCAGGTCTTGTTCTTATCTCTCTCACTCCCATTTTCACCTGTGATGTCCTCCTGCCTATTCTCATCAAATCCAGGTTCACACCTTTATAACCCAACATGAAGCTCCTCTGTAGAGCAACACCCAGGTGTTCTAGGAAGGACGGAGGGGGCTTTGGCCTCAGCCTTGTGTGTGCAGCTTGGAATGGGTTCACATGCAGCCATGTGATTTTTGCAGTATTTTCTGTGGATGTTCTTTTCTCATTAGACAGTAAATCCCTGGCAACCCCTCCTCCCCACCAGATCAGGGTCTAGACATCTACTTCTTTTGCAGCCAGCTAGCTCTTGGCACCCAGTAGGTGTTGCTTAGGTGAAGAGTTGAGAATGCAAGCCCAGGACGAACCTCCCTCCCTCCCATTCTTCCTTCCTTCCTTCCTTCCTTCCTTCCTCCCTCCCTCCCTTCCAATGTTTATTTATTTTGAGAGAGAGAGAGAGAGGTGGGGGAGGGGCAGAGAGAGAGGAAAGAGAATACCAAGCAGGCTCCATGCTGTCAATGGAGAGCCCCACACGGGGCTCCATCTCACGAACCTCAAGATCATGACCTGAGCCGAAATCCAGTGTCCGAGTCTTAACTGACTGAGCCATCCAGGCACCCTAGATCAGATGAATTTTCTAAGGCAAGAGGTCAGGCCTATAGTCATAAAGCCTCAAAGACAACCAAAAATTTTTCATAGGATTAGCAGGGACAATGTTTAGAAAGTATCTCTTCCATTTCTTTGCTCTACAGGGGCAGCAATTAGAGCCCAGAGAAATGGGCCCTGGCATCACACAATGGGGGCTCTAGGACAAGATTGACCCTCCACCTGGTGTCCCCTCCCTGACAGCCACATGCCTGGCCACAACCCATCTGCTGCCTAGACTCTCATCAGCAGGGACTAGGTCTGTCTTCAGTTCAGGGGCCGCCTCCGTGCACCCCATCTTTCCTTGGTCTATTTAGAAGTACCAGAGGATTAGGGTGACAGAGAGCAGTGTTTTCGGGTGAAGGCCACCTTCAAATCCCAGCTCTATCACCCAGCCATGTATCCTTCCTTGGGTAGTTACTCAATCTCTTTAAATCTCAATTCTGTACCTGGAAAATAGAGATGATGGTAATGGTACTCACCTCAAAAGGATGTTGCATGAATTCAGATGGATCATCTGTGCAAAGGGCTTGTACAATGCCTGGCAGTAAGGCTTATCTACATGGGCTACTATTTTATGTATGACTTGACTCCAGACCATGGGTTCTGTCAAGATCTTAGAACTCCCCCCTCTCTGAGGCCTCCCAGACTATGTGGAGAGTTTTCCAGATTCTCCTCAGGGCCTGCAGAGCACATTATACTCACATATGTGGATATTTATGACCATGTTCTGTAGTCACCTGTCCACGGGCCTGTTTCCTCTACCCTCATGTCAGGGATAAATGCTTGCAGAAATAAATATTGAAAATGGCCTCTCCTGCCCTACTCCTCCATTTCTAAATTTTAATTTAATTTATTCATTTTTAAAACCAGGCAGTTCCTTCCCATGGTTAAAAATCCACAGTAAATATACGGTAAAAATTTTCCTTTCTTTGCCTTTCTCTTCCCTAGTGGCAGGCAACGTTATAATTTTTAAATTATGTATCCTTCCAGAGCTATTATTCGTGTGTGTGTGTGTGTGTGTGTGTGTGTGTGCATGTGTGTGTGCATCTGCAAGGATATATTAAATAGTCTGTCAATGTTCTTTTTGTTTCTCCATTTTTGATGACAATTCTGTGTTATTGATATGGTTGTATAGCCCAGGTTCTGGAGCCGGATGGCCTGGTACAAGCCCTGGTTCCACCACTGGCTGTGTAATCTTGGGCAGGCTACTTAACTTCTCTGTGCCTTGTTACTTCATCTGTAAAATAAGATATGTAGCAGTAGCTATCTCACAGGATTGTTATGAGGAAATGTGAATAAAGCATTGAGAAGGTGCTTGCATAGAGCAGGGGCTCCGTGATGTCAGCTATTATTATGGGCTGCCTTTCATTCAGTGCTGACCACAAGCCAGGACTATGCTACCTCCTTTATACTCATTATCTCCTCAATCACCCAACAACTCTGTGAGACAAGGACTGTTATCTCTCTTACACAGACTCAGACTGAGATAGAGCTGGTATCGGGTATCTGGCCTGGCTGGGTTCCTTGGGCAGAGTAAATGTCAGAGATGAGATCTGAGGCTGAACTGCCAGAACGTGTGCTGTCCTT
Source organism: Lynx rufus (assembly GCF_022079265.1). NCBI lineage: Eukaryota > Metazoa > Chordata > Mammalia > Carnivora > Felidae > Lynx > Lynx rufus. Next base: position 31,546,202 of record NW_025814867.1, on the reverse strand, counting down.
TAAAGCTTCTTATTTATAGCTTCTTCCTAGGGCCATATTCTGTACACAGTAGGTGCTCAGTAATAGCTTGGGTCTTTCCTTCCCAATGCCTTTGGTTTGTGTTTTGAGGCCATTGTTTCTAGGCAGGATCTTTGAAGCTCTAGATATGTCCTCATTTGACCCTCCATTCAGCCCAAGGCCTTATGTTTAGAATCTGCAGTTCCTGCCTGGCACATCTCTAAGGGAATCTGCCTTCCAATTATCTTTTTCTTTTTTCCTCATATTTATATCAGCAGAAATGAAGGAGAGAAAAACCAGCCTTTAACTAGGATTTTATTACCCATTGACCTCAGCCATCTCTATCTATCTCTCCCGAGCTCTGCCCATTAGTTGTCAGGGCAACGTGGTGTAACTCCAGGCCTGCTGCAGTTGGCTGGGTTTAATTCTCCCCCGCCGCCCTGTTGGCTGGGCATGGCTGCCCTGAGTACTTGCTCCGGAAGCATTGTCAGGCATGGCCCTGGAAAAGTAAATCAGGAGAATGAGACGTATTTGGAGGAAGAGAAGGATAACTGCCCAGCCCTTTATTCTCAGAGAGTAATTACAGCTTTAAGTATGGTTCATGGGTCATTGCTAGAAATCATGAGGTTGAACACAGTGCAGAACTGCACATGTGGGAACGGCTGAATTTGAAGTTGCTCAGCCTTATCTGGGCTAAAGCTTTGCTCTGGCCTGTCTTGAATCTCTACAGCACATCCAGACCCCATGTTTTGATCCGAGGCCCTGCCTCTGTCTCCCCATCCCTGTCTCTGACCTCCTTGGAAGAAGGGGGAAAATTTTTCTGCATTTATCTCTCTGCATTTATGGCACATTTCTGTTGCCATGCCTAGATTGTCATCATTCCCTTCCAAATTGCCCATCCTGCCTCCTCCTACTAACCTCTCCTAACCTCTGAGGCACCTCCTTCCTTTTCCAGAGTTTTAAAATAGTTCCCAATATTTCCCTTTCCATTAGCAACCACTCTGCCTTCACTTGGCTCCATAATCGCTAGAGCTACTTTCCTAGCTCACAAGTGTTTCCTGGCATCTTATCTAAGTCCAGCCTGGAGGAGACACAGTTCTTGTCATGGAGAAGCTTACAACTGAGACAAAAGTGTAACCAATGCGCAGTGTCTGTGCTAGGATAGCAGTAAGCACTGACTTGTAGAAGCACAGGTGGTGGAAAGACAGAGCAGTTGAGAAAACAGAGCAAGGACAAGTGGCCTTGGTTGGACATTCAGGACAGGACATTCTCAGAGACTTTTGCACGTAGTGTGTACTGACAAGGTTAGGCAACTTCTTTTATTTTTTAAAGATTTAAAAAATATTTATTTTAGAGAGAGAGAGAGAGAGAGGAGGAGGGAGGGGCAGAGAAAATGGAGGACAGGAGATTTGTGCTGATAGCACAGAGCCCGATGTGGGGCTCAAACTCACAAACCATCAGATTATGACCAGAGCTGAAGTCGGATGCTTAATCAACCAAGCCACCCAGGCACCAAGGGTTAGGTAACTTCTTATAGCTGCCACCCTATAGTTCTGCCATCAGGATCTGGAGATGTGATGGAGTTAACTCTGTTTCTGTTTATCTTTTCTCAACTCTGTTCAGTGACTTGAAATTGGCCATAGTGGGAGCATTCACATCATGGAAATCAGCAAACATTACAAAATGGAACTTTTTTTTGAGAGCTGGTTTATCAACACACCTCTGGGGCATCACAGAGAGAGTAACATTTTCCTGGGGACTTGAAAGATAGACAGCAGGTTTCTAAGTGAAGGAAGTAGGGGGGAGGAAAGGGGAGAGGACATTTGTTTGCTGGGGCTTTTTCAGTTGCAAGTAATAGAAATTTAATTCAAAATAACTCAAGGGAAAAAAGTATTGTGTTAGCTTATCTTATAAGGAAGAAGTGGTGATTTCAGGCATGGCTGAAACAAAGGGTTACATAATGTTAGGAAAATCTCTGCCTTTCCCCTAAAAGTACCTTTGGCTCTATCTTTATCTCTGTCATCTCTGTCTCTTCATTTCCATCACCCTCTCCTCTTTGTCTCATTTCTACTTCCAGTCTCACAAGGAGAGAGACACTGTGCTGTCCTCCAGCATTTAAATCCATCTGCCAATGGTCTCTTCATGTAGTCATGTGCCAGCCTCTGAACACCTGCTCTGTCCATGATGATGCATGCATGCTAATAAAAAAAAAAAAAGAGGTTCTGCACCCAGAATGGGAAAGGTTTACTAAACAGGGAAAGACATGGTTTCCTCACAAGATTCCAGGCAGTGGGAAGAGAATGAAAAGTGAAAGTGCCTCATGGGTTTAAAGAATGTTGAGATGCTTGGTGTATTTGGCAGCAGGCTTCTTCCAGGCATTGCCAAACTTCCAGGATGAATGACCTACACCTGTGGCCCATTTTCTCTGCCACTTGCCCTCTGCATTCTAGAGTTGTCACCACTCTATTGAAACTGAACTCCTGAAAGTACATTAATGAACTCTGGTCCCAGAGGCAACAGTTTCTCGACCCTCATTTTCTTGATCTGTGTTATTTGATTACTGACCTGCTCATTGCTCATTGAAATTATTGCCTTTCTCCTTGGCTTTTGCCATAACACCATCTGCATATGTGGCCTACCTCCTTGCAACTGCTTCTCTGACCGGAGCTGTGGTTGGACACCTTTACCCTGGGCCCACTTCTCTTCTCTAGCTATTGTTTTCCCTCTGGAGTTTCCTCTATTTCTATAGCTTAAGCCACACTGATAACTTTCAAATTTAGAATTCTGGACCTCATGTCTGAGTTTCTAGCTGCGTACTTCTAGCTGACTGCTGCACTTCCTTTAGGCTTCATGCTCACTCAGACTCAGTCGACCCAAACCGAAGTTGTCTTTTTTCTCAAACTCCTCTCACAATTTTCATGCCCCTCAGGATGATGCCATACTTCTAATTTTCCAGTCACCACTCTAGTAGGATCTCTCGTGGGTACTTCCTTTTCACTACTCTCACTCCAGTCCTCCAGCCATTGACCTTAGACTACACTACTTTTCTGGGCAGGCATGTAGGAAATACTTACCTGATCTAATGATACAAAGATTTCTATTTTAATTCCATTTTGTTCAGACAATATATGTTATATGATTTTAATAGTTTAAAATGTTTTGAGGCTTGTCTATAGCCTATAATATCTTGGTAACTTTTTTGTATGCACTCAAAAAGTCTGTACCGTGCTATTGTTTGGAGAGTTCTATAAATGTTAGATCAAGTTTGTTGATAATATTGTTCAAGTATCTATATCCTTACTAATGCTTTGTCTACTTCTATCTGTTGTTAGGAGATAGCTATGAAAATCTCTGACTCTCATTGTGGATTTATTTTTTTTGCATTTCCAGTTTTGTTTTTTTTTTTTTGCTTTATCTATTTTGAAGCTATGTTATCAGGTGTATAAATGTTTAGGCTTGTTATTTATTCCTGATGAATTGACTTCTTTATAATTATAAAACGACCATGTTCATCTCTGGTTATATAATTTGCTCAAAAATATGTTCTGTGAATATGTCACCCCAGCTTACTTTTTATTAGACTTAGTATGATATATCCTTTTCCTTTTTTAATTTTTATTTTTAACTTCATTGTCTTTTTATTTTAGAGTAGGTTTCTTGTAGACAGTTATAGTTGGTTCTTGATATTTTTATCTGATCTGTCCTTGCCTTTGTTTGGGGTTTTCAGCTTATCCATATTTAGTATAATTAGTGATATAAGTTGAGTTTTCTCTCTGGGTTTCATTTTGGATAGTTTCTATTTCTGTATGTTCAAGTTTACTAGAATTTCTTCTGTTACATATAATTTGCCATTAATCCCGTATGGTATTATTAGAAAACAAATCTCAGACATTGATGTTTTCATCTCAAGAAGTTTTATTTGGACCTTCAAAAGATATTCCCTCTTTAACCTTTTCCTTAGCTTTTTGAATATGAAATACAATTATAACAACTCTGAAATATAGTTATAACAACTCTTTTAATGTCCATCTAAGTTAATTCTGCTTTAGTTCTGGGTCATTTCAACTGATTGTTTTTCTCATTATTATATTTTTTTGCTTCCTTGCATGCTTGGTTATCTTTTCTTGGATTTTAGACATTGCAAAATTTACCTCGTTAGATGTTGATATTTTTATATTTCTATCCTTTACCTGAGATGTAGTTAAATTACTTGGAAACAGTTTGATTGTTCTTGTTTTTAAGATTTGTCAGACAAAACCAGAACAACATTTAACCTATGGCTAATTTTTTTCCCACTGCTAAGGTAAGATTTTTGAGTATTCTACTGCACATTTCATAAATGTGAGGTTTTCCAGTCTGTCTGGTCAGTTCAGACACTCTTCCTGGCCCTGTATGACCATCAAATCCTGCCTTTTCTAATCTTTTTGGAAAGCTCTTTCCCTGGCATCAGGTAGTTTTCTCACATGCATTTGCTGATCGGTACTCTGATGAACACTCATGGCAGAACTTCTGCATATCTCCAGCATTCTTTTTTTGCTGCTCTCTTCTGTCTCATACTGTAAGCTCTGACTGCCTTAGTCTTCAGGACTTTCAACTCTGTGCTCAACTCAAGGAGTCTGGTGGACATCACTTGTGTTCTTTGTGCTGTGGCCTAGAAACCCTCAAAACATAAGGTGGGTACTCATTGGCCTTCTCTTTCTTTATTGTCTCACAGGGATCACTGACTTTCATTGCCTGATGTCCAATGTCTTGAAAATTGTGATTTTATAGATTTTGTCTGTTTTTAGTAGTTTCAAGCTGGGAGGGGGGTTGTAAATCTGGTTCATACTACTCCATTTTGGCTGGAAGCTTAACGTCTTCATTATATTTTTATTTTTATAGCTTTACTTTTTATTTTTTTTAACATTTATTTATTTTTGAGACAGAGAGAGACAGAGCATGAATGGGGGAGGGGCAGAGAGAGAGGGAGACACAGAATCGGAAGCAGGCTCCAGGCTCTGAGTCATCAGCCCAGAGCCTGACGCGGGGCTCGAACTTATGGACCGTGAGATCATGACCTGAGCCAAAGTCGGACGCTTAACCGACCAAGCCACCCAGGCGCCCCTTTATAGCTTTACTTTTATAATCACTAGTTCTTTCTTCATTTGTACCTGCTCTTATTCCATAACATCCTGGTTCATTTTCGTAAATGCTATTTAAAAAATCGCTTTAAGGACTTTAAACATAAGAGATGTTTTATTATATTTATTTCCCCAGGACTAATAGTTTAAATTCCTTGATTTTCCTCCTTATATTTCATTGTGTTGGTATTCCTCATATAGGTAGTAAATTTAGGTTGTAAGTTAGTCTCTGTGGGTGATTTTTCTTTCATATATTCAGGGTTGTGACAGGCCGGACCCAAAACTCAACGGCATTGGCGAAGCTTTATCGGGGCTCCAGCTTCAGCTGAAGGGAAACCCTAGCAGAGGGAACTAGCAAAGAGTAGTTACATTAGCCTCTGCGAACAGCCGGAAGCCCTGCTTATATATACAGAAAGTCCCTGCTTAGGTTCCCACCTGGGTCCAATAGGCTAGTAAGGAAAAGGAGGGAAAAAGTGCTTCGCTTTGATTGGTTAGAGGGGTCTCATCCTGATCTATTGGCGGGCAACTCAGACAGCTCATTGGTGCTTTTTGGAGCGGGGTCCTCTGTTTTAAGTCTGGCTGGCATATGGGGCCACACTCTGGTTCTGCTCTGTAAGGGAAGCAGTTTGATGGCAGTAGCCAACAGGAAACACCCCAGGTGCATAATGTTTTTCACTTGGAGCTTGTTCCCATAGTTCCTGACTATTTTGTTTCCTCCTTTCTGAAATCCATGGACAGAGGAGACAGCAGCAGTTCTCACAGCTTCACTTTCCATACAAGGTGGGTTTTAGAAGGATGTCTCCATTGAAGGTTGCTAATTCTTCCAGATCATGTATTTAAAAACATATAGAAGAGATAAAACACCATTAAAGCAAATTCATAGTAGGTTCCAGTCAGCGACTCCTTCCAGCTAGCTGAACATTATAGAATAGACCTCTGGTTTAGTTTGAAACTTGTCATTTATTTTCTTGCCCAAGGATTGTCTGCTCAGCTCCCAAGTAATGCTGAATCTCTCTTTGGTGTTTAAAATCACTCCTTTAGTGTTCTTTTTATTCATTGGAAAATGGATTCTTTTCCCTCCAGATTTTGAAGGTAAATGCCTGGGTGGGACAGTGATGTGGGGCCATCAGTTGAGAGGCTGTAAGAATTCCAGAGAGGAGCATGAGTTGGATTCAATCATATATTGATTTTTAGCCCAGTAAATTGTGGCTGCTTCGTAGTAAGGTAACAAGTACGCTGTGCTTTTCAGAAAGAGATGTGATCAGCTTTTAAACAATAAAGAGGAGCACTGCTGGGCAGAGTGATTCGATTTAAATCCACATGAAAGCCAGTGGTGAGGTTAAAATAAACAAAGCAACATTAAAAGCCATCGCCACACCCAGAACCCAATGTCAGCTATAAAACAGAGAAGGGAATTTAAGCCATCCAAGGTGAATTTTCAAGAAATCGAATCCCTTTGAGGATAACAGACTAGATTTAGCTGAAATACCTCAGTGGCTATGCATTTAGTCATCCCTTTTCCAGGCATGCAGGAAGAATTCAGTATGAACAAGGGCCTCTGATGGGCAACCACTGAATACAGTGGACAGGAGGCATCATTTTCCTCTAGAAGGGGGGCTAGTCTTTGCAAGTGAGAGGGCACAGATTTTCTGGCTGGGGCTCTTCCTTTGACTCTGTACCTTGCATCCTGTGTCCTAGTTGCTTCTCATCTGACCCGTTTGGGGTTCCAAAGCTGTGTGTTTCAGCTAAAACCTCACCCTTTCTGAGCAGAGGGACTGAGCTCATACTCCTGAGATCTCTGTATGGTGATTTCCACTGCTGGTGATGCTCCTTGGAGAATCTGACTTTGTGCTCCTAGCTCCAAGCTTATGGGCTTGTGTTGTGAGTTTTGTGTTCTATTTCTTGATGATGGAGAGCCCCGAGCCTCCTGTTATTTGTGGGTTTAAGACTCCCTGGAATCAGCATGCTGAAATGTGCCTTTGGCCACTGGTGGACTGGGCAGGTGTTGGGGCAGGCTTTCCTAAAGCCAAGCCTGTCATGCGGGGCAGTGCCTCTCTTTTCCTAGCCCGGGAGGGTGCTATTTGTGTGTCTGGATAAGATTTTGAGACTCTAGGGGCGCCTGGGTGGCGCAGTCGGTTAAGCGTCCGACTTCAGCCAGGTCACGATCTCACGGTCCGTGAGTTCGAGCCCCGCGTCAGGCTCTGGGCTGATGGCTCGGAGCCTAGAGCCTGTTTCCGATTCTGTGTCTCCCTCTCTCTCTGCCCCTCCCCCGTTCATGCTCTGTCTCTCTCTGTCCCAAAAACAAATAAAAACGTTGAAAAAAAAATTTAAAAAAAAAAAAAAAGATTTTGAGACTCTAATTCATGCTTTTCTTTTTCTTCTTGCATTTTCCCCTATTCCTTCTCCCTATTCATTCTTGCTCTGTGTTCATTGCTTCAAGGAAGGCACAGGGCAGAGTGAAAGGCAATGTCAGCAAAACAATTTCTTCTAGGACTTTGTTCTAGAAGTCTAATTCTTAAAGGGAGAGGAGAACTTAAAAGTTTTTTGAAAAACATGCAGGGAGAAATTCCCACCCCAAATACAATCTAGAGCTTAGTTCCTCAGGCTGGAGAATGTGACGGAAAGAGGTTGATGGAGCCCAGACAACAAAGAGCTGGACTCAATTTTTCCTGGGCATGCCCTGGGGAGACAGTGAGGGTCAGCAAAAGCAGCTCTGTGGTACAGATTGGGCCATTGGCCACATTTCCGAAAGAGGCTTATATACAACACTTGGAACAGAAACAGAGAGCTGTAGATGATTAAGGAGCCATGAGGGCAGGGACAGTAGCCACGACACTAGTAACAAATGTATACAGATGACCAAGGGTCAGGTGGGACTCTCCCTCTTCAATATCTTGGCCATAGGATAAGAATTTAGAAGGAAATTTGTCACAACCTAGGGGAGTAGGAAATAGTCCCAGGAACTGTGGTTTACTTAGTGTTTGAGAAGCCAAATCCTATGTTTTTCCTCTTGAGCACATAGGAAGACTGTACCTCCAAGCCTCTTGTGTTTAAGGTTGGACAAATGACTAGTTCTGACCATTAAGCCATGAATAGAAGTGACAGGAATCACTTCTATAGTGAAGTGTAGGAAAGCACCTCTCTGACCCTCCAGTTTCTTCTCCTGCCACACGTTGAGATTACATGTGTCCCATGACATATCTTCCACAGCCTGGGTCCCTGAGTGACTATGGAGAGCACACTGTCTAGCTGACCTGTGCTAGCATAAATGAGAGATAAGCCAATGTAGGATTAAGTCACTGAGATCTCAGGGTTAATTTGTTCCTGGCAGCAAAACCCAAACTAATCTGACTAACCTGGTGGAAAAGTTAGAAATTAAGTTAAATGGCAGAAAATAGAGTACGATTTTCTATACCCCTGAATTTATGGATTGAGATTCATGCCTGCCAGAAGGACATTTGTTGTCCATATGCATCTAATCTGGTCACATTGCAGGTTTTGACTTTCTCTAGGTCTGGGACTATAATGATGTCATTGGTCACCAGTCCCAGGACCCAGCACAGAGCAAGAGAAGACCTAGTAAGTACAGTGTCTCTCACCTACTGAAGATGCATCACCAAAATGTTAGGTCTTCTTCCTCCTTTGTGACCTGTGCCTTCCTCTGCCATGATAGATGGAGAAGTAGGTGGGAAGCAGAGCAAGCATAAGAAAGAGTGTGTCCTTTACCGGCTGAGCACCATCCAGTGCCAGGCCCTGTGCTGGGAGGAACCAGGGGCTGCCCTTAACCTCAAGTCTAAGGGTGTGAGGAGACAGATGCTGTCACAGTAGTAGTACAGCACACAAAAAAAGAGGACCAAGAGAGCTGGAAAGAGCAGAGGAGGGACTTGGAGAAAGTGTAGCATGAAATGAAGGAAGAAAGGAAATGATAAGATCATTCACAATGTGTGTGTGACATGATTTGCATGCAGTATCTCATTTAATCTTTGTGATGATTCTGTGAGGCAAGTACTGGTGACCCTGTGATATAGTTTAAGGTCCTTCCTGTTCAGATTTCAGGTTCCTAGGGGGATGGGACTGAGACTACCTGAGAGTTGTTCTGATCATTCAGTCCTTGGAGACATGAGAAATTCTACTTGTAGCTGCCATGCTGGGGGGGGGGGTCCCACCAACCCCATCAGATCCCATATCCAAAGAAGGTTCTCAGCTCAGTTTCTGTGGCCAGTTTCTACCTGTCAACTCATAGCCGGTATTGAGCCCATAGATAGGTTGCAGGAACTGTCCAGTCTCCCAAAGTGAGAGGTCCCAGAAAGGGCCAGACAGGAGAGGGGCACCGGTGGTGGGGCAGGAATTATAGAAACAGTATCTTGTTCCAGTATCTTATAGCCTCAGAGACTCAGAGTGGGACAGTGACTTGCCTTGGTAATAGGTGGCAGGTAATAGGTGGCAGCAGCAGGGTTAGAACCCAAGTCTCCTGACATTTCCCCTCCAACCAGGCTTCCCTAATCATGAGGACCTTGTGGCATTCCTGATGGTGTAACCATTCCTGACCAGTCAGGGGCATCCTTACCGGGAGCAAGCAAATAAGGATGTGTGGATAAGACATGATGCACAAGTGGCTATTTCAGCTACCCATTCATTCATGAGGCATTCAAGTTCCCAGTAGATGCCAAGGCTCAAGGTCCAAAGCTGGACCCTGAGGCTTTTGCTCGTGAGGTGGCCATGGGCACACTGCAGGAGGGGCCCTGGAACTTGTTAAATGGCTTTTGATGAAATGTCAGCCTCAAGTCAGAGGATCTGTCCCGGGACCAAGCCAGAGGGAAGTGGAGTGGATGCTGCTAGGAGCTCTGCCATGGGGTGGCCATTCTTAAACCCATCCTCATTTCTAGGGCTGAGGATGCTGTTTACCTGGGATTCATCTCATGGAACACCCAGAGCTCAAGGTCTCTCTCCTTCCATCCCCCAGGAGGGCTGGTGGGCACTACTCCAGGCCTGTTGCCTGCACTGCTCTCACTTGCTTGGCTCAAGGCTGCACTGCCAGAGGCTGACCTTCTTATCTGATCTGAATATCCCTATAGCATCAGTGTGCTTCTGGGCTGATTTTTTTTTTAACTTTTTAGTGTGTATCATTTATTTGTTCCATTTTTTATTTCCATATTTAAATGCATTGTACATAGTTAAAAAACAACTTTATTGTGGAGAACTTTGGGCATATGTAAAAGCAGCCTGAATAGTATAATGACCTCCATTTCCCAGTTATTTTACTTCTATTATTATCAACCCATAGTCCATCTTGTTTTATCTAAATCCTCTTCCACGTTTCTCTCTCTTAAATCACTGTTGAAGCAAACCCAAGACATATCATTTTATCCATAGTTATTTTATTTTATTTTTTTAATTTATATCTAAATTAGTTAGCATATAGTGCAACAATGATTTCAGGAGTAGATTTCTTAATGCCCCTTACCCATTTAGCCCATCCCCCCTCCCACCATCCCTCCAGCAACCCTTTGTTTGTTCTCCATATTTTGAGTCTCTTCTGTTTTGTCCCCCTCCCTGTTTTTATTTTTGTTTCCCTTCCCTTATGTTCATCTGTTTTGTCTCTTAAAGTCCTCATATGAGTGAAGTCATATGATTTTTGTCTTTCTCTGACTAATTTCACTTAGTGTAATACCCTCCAGTTCCATCCACGTAGTTGCAAATGGCAAGATTTCATTCTTTTTGATTGCCAAGTAATACTCCATTGTATATATATACCACATCTTCTTTATCCATTCATCCATCGATGGACATTTGGGCTCTTTCCATACTTTGGCTATTGTTGATAGTGCTGCTATAAACATTGGGGTGCATGTGCCCCTTCGAAGCAGCATATCTGTATCTTCTGCATTGATATTTTTGACCATAATGGATTCTGCTGCATAGGTGGCTTCATAAGACCATTGTGAGAGTCTGCAATGGATTTTCTAGAGCCTCAGAGCTCACCATTGAGGACAACTGTGTTTGGTGAACTCTGGAATTACTAAACCCCTATCCCTGGTTTGCCACTAACTTCCCGGAGGAGATGTGCAGACCCAGCAAAGTGGCTGGGTGAAGGTAAGTCCAAGCTGCAGGAGAAGTCTAGTCCAGAATGCAGGCATCTTCTCAGTTTCTTACAAATCCAGTTCAAACCTTGGGACAGATTTTTAAAGAGCCAGTTTAGATTTAACATTGATTTTCAAGGCTGCTGTACAGTCTAAGGCTGGTGCAAATTTGGACATTTACAATGTCACTGGAGGTTCTGGCCCTACCTGGTTTTAGGTTCTTGTCTGACTTTAGACACCAAAGGGAGCTGTTATAGACCCTGAACTATGAGAAAGCCTGTAAGGTGTGATCACCCAAGCTATGTCAACAGTCCAGGTGTCTGGGTCCTTTCTAGGTTCAGGTACTGACTGAACTGATGAGGTGGGGGCCAAACACAAGGCATATGGTGCTGGGGAGGTGTGTCTCCTGGCAGTGTGGCTAAGGAAGCCCATCAGGCTGAGCACAGGGCCCTGGGAAGAGGTTCCTCCGTCCAGAATTAGGAGAGAGGGTAGAGTTGCTGGGCTAAAGTCTGGAAGCTAGAGAAGGGACTCTGAATGAGACAAACAAGGATGAAGGTTGCATATAGTAGAGAGTCATGGCATCTGTGAGGTAGGCAAGAATTAGCAGGAAGCTGAGAGCCGGACAGTAGGAGAGGCTTCCTGGATGACAATCTGAGAACAGGGGTAATGGCCCTCACTGGCTTTTCTGTGCTGAGTGCAGTGTGGTGTGTGGGTCTCTCTGCCCTTATTACAGGAGGAAAGTTGGAGGAGTGGGGGAGACAAAGGATGAATCATGGCAGGTGCTGCCTCCATGGCTGGATCTAAAGGGCATAGCTAGTTGGGGCAGAGTCTTAGCGAGACAGTCATCCCTGGACCAGAAGATCCCCCTTCTTCCATGTTCCCTGTATTGCCCCCACCCCCACCACTGTGAGATAGCTGCATTTGAATATCATGTTTGGCCTGCCATGGTGGTGATGCTATGAAAAGATGACATGGGGGTGTTGGGTGGTCCCTGTAATGTGGGCACTGACTTCTTTTAGAACTTAATAAGAATTTATCTGGGCTACTCCTTAGAGGGTGGTACACACTCTCAGTTGCCCCTCTTTTCATTTCATTTTGGTGGGAGCTGTGAAGGATTCTGTCCTGCTTGGTTTGGAGACTGCCTCCTTTCGAGGTTTTATGGCATAGGTCAGGAAGCCCGCCCCTTGCTTCCTGGTCCATGAGAGATCTAGGAGAGGGAGTGGGGAGGTATTGAGACAGAGCCAAGGTTCCTTGCTTTATGAAAGCCCCTTAGGGATTATGTAAGAGAAGAATGTTGGTCACGGTTCCTGGACCTGGGTTCTGGCTGGGCCATTGCCTAGCTGAGTGATGTTTTGGGATACTAATGAAACCCTTTGAGGGCTAGGCTATCATTCATTCCTTCTTTTAGTACTTAGAATGAAATACAGACTCCATATCCTGCATGGTCTTTCATGATCTGGCCTCTACCCACTTCTATACCACGTCTGTCACTAGAACATCTCCTTCGTTACCTTCTTGTCACTGGTATTCCTTTTCTTCAAACAGTCAAGACTTTATTTTGGTCCCAGGGCCTTTGTTCTTACTGTTTTCTTTCTCAGAACGTACCATCTCCGGATTTGTGCACGGCCTGTTCCCTCTCCTCATGCAGGCATTGCTGGATACCACCCCCTCAGAAAGGCTTCTCTGATCTCCTTCCTGAAGAAGCTGCCCTCTGTTTGGTCATTTTTTACACTACTTTCCTATTTTATTCTCTTCATCGCACATAACTGCCATCTGAAACCTTCTTCATTCTTGTCTTTTTGCGTACTTGTTTACTTTCTGTTTGCCTAACCTCTCTCCACATGGAATGATATTGAGGACCTTGCTTATTTCATTTATTGCCTGTCCCCAGTAGTGGCACATGCTCAGTAAATACCATTGACTAAATAAATGGAGATGGTTATTAACAACGACCCTGCTTGCTTCACAGGGTGCCTGAGAGAAGCTGATAAAGTGGTACACGATTTTAATGTTCTGTGGTGCTGGCCCATGTGTGGGGAATTGTATCTCTCTGCATCAGGACTCCAGAGACACCAGGCCAAGGAGAGCCAAGGAGAGGCAAGAGGGTGCAGCCCAGGGTAGAGAAGGAGACATGGAGGGCCATGGTGCTTGCCTTGTGGGTACTAATGTTGGCATATGAAAAAAATCACCAAAGCTGCCCATATTCCAGATCCATCTAGCAATTGTCCAAAAATCTCAACTTTGAGATCTCTGCTTCAGTTACTGGGAAAGTTCCCTTCCTCCTGCAGGAGAAGTTCCCAGTGTTTCCAGGTTTCTAGAGAGGTAGGGGGGTTAGAGGAAAGGCCATTGACTGAGTGTCAGAGGACCCTGGCTCTGTGGCCTTGAGCAAAAGTTTCACTGGTCAGACTTGAGCTTCTCTTCTGCAAAATGTGGTGTGAAAATTAATAAAGCAAAACCTCACTAAGGTGGAATCCTGAGGCTAGAAAGGGGAGTTGGTAGCTCTTGATGTCAATTACAGGAAGAATTGTCAATTACAGACCCAACAGAAGAATCAGCAGGAAAGAATGATCAATGATCAAGGAAAAGATACACATTAAATCTTCTATAAGAAATCAACTACCCCTGCAGCTCAGCCAAGAAGAAACCTTTATCACCCCAAACTCTTGCTTGTTTCCAGTGGACTTTCATTTAAAACGCCTCCCAACTTCCTCCTTCTCTGTAAAATAATCTTCTTCCCTCCTTTGTTGGTCTTGCCTATGGTTTCATCATAGTCCTAAATTGCATGTCCTAAATTGCAACTCTGTGCTATTCCCAAATAAACCCATGTTTTTTGTTGGCAAAATGGATTTTATTTTTAATGTTAATAAGGGATTGACAGATGTATTAAGCTACTACTGTTTTTACTGAAACAATGTGGTATGACCTCTGGCAGCCTCTCTGTGCAAATGTATCCGACAAAGTTCTGAGTCTTCATGTGTAAAATAAGGAAGTGAAACAAATAGGTTCTAAGCCTCCTTCCACTCTGACTTCCTGGGATTCCTAGTGGAACTGAAGCTTGAGACATTGTTACAGTTTCCATCCACAAAGGGCCACTAGGCCATTGGATGAAGTTACCAATCTGGGTGGCTGGACCTGCTGGGGAAATAAACATAGTATCAACACTTACATTTGCATACAATCATATCTGTTTGCATAGAGCAATTATATTCATTTTCTTGCAGTGCAAGGAGGCTTGTTTGAGAAGAACATCTTGAGACCTTGCCTCCCCCACCTGCCTTTTTGTAGGGATGGGTGTCTACTCTCAGTATGTCTGTGCCCTCCTTGAGTTCCCTGTGGCCCCTGCATTCATGGTGTCAATCGAGTCAGGGGCAGAAGTGAGGAGAGCATGTCCTGTGGCACTGGTGGGGCAGGGGTGGGGTGCAGAGGGCCCAGAAGGTGGGCTGCTTAGAGGCAAAGCCCCTCAGAACTGCGCTGGTAAAGCTCAGTATTGAAGTAGCAATCCCAAACCCCAAGGGACAGGGAGGCACTGTCTGCCAGGCAGGAGGAAGCTCCTTGTCTGATACTAAAGCTTTCCTTCCCTTGGTTATTTGTCATAGAGAGATCTCAGCAGGTCATGATCATGTTACTACTTAGCCATCAATTAACAAAAGTCTACCCCTTTGGGTCATTTCTCATAAATCAGTTTCCCCATTCCCTTCATTATTTGCTTGTTTTAACAGCCTCTCTTGCACTGTAATTTACGGAGCCCCATCATCCAAGGGCAGGCACCACTCTTGCTCTGAATCCAGGAAAAGCCTTTTGTGGAAATTTAAAGCACTGGTGAAGGAAAATTACACAAGTGAGGATTACTTAGATTAAACCTTTTGGGTTAGGGTTACATTCTTTTTCCTCCCCAGCCCCATCCCACAAATGCAAGGGGCAAAGAGCTCTCAGGGCCGGGGTGGGGGTGGGGGGAGTGGGCAAGTCATTGCATTGGGCACTGTTTGTGTTTTCCCACTTGAATTTCATTGTGTTGTTTCCTCTTCATATTTATTACCACTTAAGGTTCATTTACATTCTCTCTCTGTCCACAATGATCAGAGCAACACCTCCCAAATTAGCATCATTTGCAAGTTTCATTAACATGCTGTTTACTCTCCCTCTTTCAGATCATTAATAAAGATGACCCCTGTGCACCCTACTTCCCCCCCAACTCCATACATTCCCATTTGTCATCACCCTTTGTTTGCAGACTTTGAGCCAGTTTTAAATTTATGTGGCAGCGCTCCTTACTAAGCCAATTTGAATTAATTTTGAGTGTAACACTTTACACCACTATATAAAATGCTTTTCTTATAGCTGCATGCATTCCATCAATAGTATTCCCACCACCTTTCTATTTGGTATTCAGGTTGAAAGCTCCCAATTCTGCTTGGCATTTTAGTTCTTTAAAAGTCACTGTATCCTCTGTAGTGACTAGGGACTTTCTCCTAATTTTTCGGTTATTTTGAAATGATTGATGTTACGAAAGAAAGGATTTTGAGAGCTATTTATGGCAATCGATAGCTTTCATCTTTCTTCCCCACATCTGCTATTGTGGTTGAGTAAGTAATTTTGGTGAAATCCCTTCACATTCTGGGATGCATGAGATCTGGACCTCCTATTTTGAAGGCTACATATTTCCCAAGTATTCTTTCCCTTTGTTTAAAACCATCTGAGGATCTTTTATTTTTTTTAAAGCTGTACACAAATTTTGAAGATATTTTAAATGCCTGGCATATATATCATCAATTCTACAGAAATGTTTTTTTGAGTTAATGAAATGAATACAGTAACTAAATCTGTCAGTCATTCATGCTTCTCCCTAATCTGTACCATTATTCATTCTGTGAAATAGTGAGCAGTTAAAAAAAAGATCAAGGCTGCTAGTGGAAGATAGCACTATTGTCATTAGTAGTATGGTCATTCATTTATTTATTCCACATATATTTATTGAGGCTTTACCTTGACCAGACACTGTTCTATGCTCTGAGGATATTGCAATGAACAGAAAGAATCTTTTCTTCTTACACAGTTTGATAGACAGACAGTGAGCAAATATGTAATATATCATCAGATTATGATAAGTGTTATGAAGAAAAGTAAAGAGGAATAAATAAAGATACAGAGAAGCATTTTGTAGCATTCAGAGGCTAAATTTTATATCTGGAAAGATGTCCAATTCCAGAAGCTGCACAGGTAGAAGTAATGACTAATGTAGAACTTAGAATTTCATTTTAACAGGTGGGGAGGCAGGTCCTGTTGGAGACCTGTCTTGTGTGCCCTGTGCAGATGTGTCCCATGCTGGACCAGGACCTTGGCTCTCCAAGCTCCGGGGACCCTCTCACTTCAGGTGCCTTTGACAAGACCTGAGGTGTGTTATCTTTCTGAACTTTAAGAAGATGAGCTAAGACCTGGTAGAGAACACTGAGTTTGCCCTATAGGCTGTACCAGGCACAGGTTACAAGTGTTCAACTTAGTATGAAGGTACATTCAGGGGCCACAGATTGCATCAAGATCCAGCAAAGAAAATCTAGGTAGGAGTCTGCAGTGGGTCTGCAGTGGCCACAAGCTGGGCTGAGGACAGAAGTGCTGGGAGGACCTCAGCTTCTTCCCAAGTCCAGGCTTGCACCCCTACTGGCTGTGCTCTGAGCCACTATTAACTGGGATCACTGTCCTTAAGTAAGGTCACTTATGTAATAAATGTCATAATGACTTTGTTTTTTAAGCTCACATATTTACCCCTACCCTTATTGTTTCACTTTTTTTCTTTGTAATATCTTTTTGTGGAAAAATGATCGTTCCAAAACGCCAAAAGGACTAAGTCACTTTCATAGTGGAAACTCTAAAACGATACTCCACTTTCCACAGGATAAAGTTCACATGCTTAGCCCAGATCTCCCAGCTTCCTGGCCTAGTGCCTTCCCAGCTATCAAGACTTATCACCTGCCACTTCCTGCAGCTCTGCCTTTGGGGTCTGAGAGGACCAAATAACCTATGATCCTCATTCGCTGCTCTAGATTATGTCCCACCCTCTGTCCTGCTCTTGATGTTTCTTCTGAGTGGAATGTTCTCCTTTTCTCTTCTTTGCCTGCCAACTCCTCTTTAGCCCTTAGACTGGTCTTGGGTACTTCCTCCAAGCCTTAGACTGGGTCCCTTACTTCAGCACCCTGGACATCTCCCTACCCTCATTCTTAAAAATTACTGGTGGGTTTCTAGCATAATAGGGACAGTGTCTTATTCATTTTTCATCTGCATGACCTACAAGCACAGAACTGGCATTCAGGAAATGTTTGTTAAACTGAACTGAAGATGGGGAGATGTGAGTGGTTATCAATTCCATTTTGCTGTTGAAAAGACTGAGGAGGGTAAGAGAAGAGCCTACCCTGGAGGGTGAGTGGCATGACCAAGGTCATCTAGGGCAAGCTGGATGGGGCTGATACCAGAGTGCAAGGCAGTGGATGACTAATCCACCTGTTCTGGACCGATTTCTCAGGTGATTTCAAAACACTGTGAATTTTCAGTGCTTGGCCAGTCTCTCAGTACACAGGCATTACCTTTGTTCAAAATATTTCTGATTTACAACTAATGATTTTTGGTGGCAATCACAGTTATCAGATGGCCTATTTTTGTTGCTGGAGTTTATTCTTTTTGTGAAAGTTCTTACTCATTTTCAAGTTAGATTAAATCTGACTTTTATCCCCAAAGGAACTTATATTTCAAACCCCTGATTTGAGCAGGATTTTGGTTTGAGTTTGGGTTTGACTCATCTCTTTGATTAAAGGCTTATCTTCTAAATAACTTGTCTTAATAGTTACTCTTTCCCTTTCCAGACCTTCTAAATTTAGATAAATGAGACCAATTATCGCTTCCAGAATGTTCAGTTTCCACTCCAGTCCTAGAATTTGTTCTCTAAGAGATGTTGATTTCCTTCCTGTGGGATCATTTAAATTCTGCGTTTTCCCAGTTAGTGTCCTCACCCTAGGGGAGGAGGGCTGTAGGTGGGGCCTGCTGGCTGCTGGTTCACCGGAAGCCACAAGGGTGCGCATTTTGCCTCCTGGGAGCGTGGACATGGCCCACAGGAACCTTGCTAGCTGTGGGCAGAGGGCTGTCCGGCTGCAAGGCAGCTGATGCATGAACATCGTGTCTGTGGATATCCAGGTAAGAGAGAGGGACCTCTGAAAATGTGCTGTGGAGACATGAAACCTTCAAGGGGAGGAGATTTTTTTCAATTCTTTTTCTTTTTTGTCACTTCCAGAGATGATTTTGAATCAGTGATGGGGAGGTATGGAATATCATTCATATATCACTTCGGTATATATTTAGTAGCCACCTGCTGTGGGCCAGGGACCAAGCCATACCGCGCATATGGGGTGAGCAAGAAGATGTGCCACTGCCCTGACCCTGCAGTCAAGGTGAGGAGGAGTTTCCTCCTAGCAGTGAGGGGTTGGGGGGAGTGGTTAGTGGTTACACTCAAAATTCTCTTCTGCTGCTGAGAGAATTGTGAGGTTTTGGAGCTTAGGAGGTCATCCCAGGAATTGCTTATGATATTGTAAGACCTAGAGGTCGGAGAAGGAACCGAGAGGCTTCCTTCCTCACATGCCTGCCTGCCTCTCTCACTGACCTCCAGCCCCCTCAACCGGATCACTCACTGTCCCTCGCACCCAGAACTTCCCTCCAAAATTTGAGCCTGTGACTCTGGATCCCCAGGGTCCCAGCAGACAGAATTCATTTTGGATGGACATAGCATAAGATGTGACTCCAAGTCTTGTCAAGTCTGAGATTGTTCTGATATTGCGGGGCTGAAGGTTTACTCTGCTTGATCCGAGGACATGGAGCTCACTAGCAGTCAGGTAAATGGATTTAGAGGAAGAGTGACCGGTTACTTGCTTGAAGGTAGGATCATCAGAGTGGCCCAGAAGTCTGCATTTTTATGCAAACAATGTGGGGTGACTGCAGTGTAAGCTCAGACCAGCCCTGCTCAGAGAAGGAGCTCTTAGCTGGGATCCTTGGGCTGATCCCAGCTTTTTTAGAGGGTTTCTGAGTGCCATCCAACCGTATATGAATTTTTTTGCGTGAGTGCGAGCATATGTGCATTTTTTTCTGAGAAGAGGGTCTGTGGTTTTCATCAGATTTCTGACAGGGTGTGGAGTCTGGAGTGGAGGGGACTTGACTGCATTCCTTGGTTCCTTCCTCTTTCACCAGCTGGGCTGGGGGAGTCAGTTGGACTCTATCTTCATCTACAATAGGGTGAAATAACAGCACTTCTCAGGGCTGTTCCGAAGTCAAAAATGAGAAAACGGAGGTAAACTATGAGGTTTGCAAACCATATAATACTTAACTGTATAAATGCCTAGAATGACCATGTGGCTCCCCTCCTTTTCCCTCCCCCTCCTCCGTCTCCCTCCCCCCAACCTGGCTAACTTCTAACTATTCTTCAAGAACCAGCTCCAGCAGCCCTTCCAAAAAGCTTTTCCTGGCTGCCCAGCTTGGTCCCTCTGGGTAAGATGCTGCTTCTCTGTGCTCCCTTCATGCCCCACCTTCAGCTGACCTCTAATAACACATTTTACTCTGTTGTAGTCATTTACTGACCTGGATGCTGACCTTCTACCCAGACTGCACACTGCTTGAAGACAGGGATGGTGACTTGGTTATTTTCTCTGTGTGGCACAGTTTTAATGTGATTTTGTTCAATTGATAAAATGTTAGTTATTTTTAAATTGTGCTTTAATGAGCTAACTACTAATCATTTTTATCTATTCATCAAAGGCAGACTTGGTTCTTTTTACTATGTGTAAATGAAAGTGATAAAATGGAATCCTTTAAGAGCATCTTACTACTGTCTATTAGGTTGGCCTTCCAGCAAATTAGTCTGAATTAATGAGAGCTCATCTTCCTCTGTTGAGGGAAGCAGGGAATGAGGCAGTTGCCTGCTGTGGTGTCAGGCTAGCATTGTGCCCGGCCACAGTGATGGTCCTCCTTGCTCGCGCAGCAGCACTTGCGTCTTCTGCCTGTTATGTGTGGAGATGCTGCCCATAGATAGAGATGGGTAGGTCTGGGGAGCTACACAACACTGAGAAAATGCCCTCGCTGGCCTTGCCCCAGCAGCACGTTATGGGGCAATGAGCAACGGGCTGCCCGCTTCCCCCGCCTGCCTTGTGGCCCCATTCTTAGGTACTGCCACCCTCCTAATCGCTCACCCTCTTCCCCTTTCCTTTGCTACCTGCTGGCAGGTTACTCCCAGTAGCCATGAAGATCTGTCTTCTGAGGCTGTCCTTCCCAGCCTCTCCAGGGTTCTCCTGTATTATGTCTCCTGCTCCTGGTTTCGGAAATGCCCATGTTTTCCATCCTGCCTGCTTTTATTTCTGTTACTAGAGGGGAAAAGGAATTATGTGCTTCCCACTGGCTTCAGCTCAGCTGGTACTAGATGTTGTGTAGACTGATGTAACGTTACCAAGGAGGAAATTATTAAAAGGACAAGGCTAATTTTCTAATTCACACCTGGAAAGCAAATCTGATGGCGCTTGCACAGATCTTTAATGAAATAACACTGTTTAAGAAGTTTCCAGAGAAATTCATCACTAATTGATTTTTGAACTGTGGAAAAAGATAACACAGAGAGATGAGATATTAGTCTCTGTCGGGCCTGACTGCCCCCAAGCTTTTTCTTTGCCTAGTTCACTTTCCCATAGAAAATCGATATTCAGCTTCCTGAATTGGAGTTGTGGAGGGTAGGGCCCGAAGAAGGGCCCATGTTTGGATGTGATGTGTCTTCTTTCTGCTTTGGTTTTTGTTTGTGTCCTGCTGTGAGGTCTTGGTGAAAGCCATGGGTTTCCCATGGTAGAGCTGGGAGATTCATTTTGTGGCTCAAGTTAAAGGCAGCGAGTGGGAGAACAGCAGGTTGGGTATCCTTGAAACTGGCAGTTCTGTAGGGTGGACATGGGCACAGCCTCCCTTCATCCCCAGGGGCTTCCCAGACCTCCCTCATCCCCAAGATGCACTATATATATATATATGTTATATATATAAAATGTGATATATATCTATTATATACATATTATATATATATGTATTCTTTGATAGGGACTACTGACATTTTCTCATTATAGTAAATATAAACAAAAGCAATTTTTAAATTTTGTTTTTAAAAAATTGACCTGGATATTTATAGCAGCATTATCAATAATAGCCAAAGTATGGAAAGAACCCAAATGTCCACTGACTGATGAATGGATAAAGAAGATGTGGTGCTCTTTCATATAAATAAACATTAAAAAAAAAAGTCCAAGACAGACAAATATCATATGATTTCACTCATGTGGAATTTAAGAAACAAACAGATGAACATAGGGGAAGGAGGAAAAAAAAGTCAGGCGCAAATCATAAGAGACTTAAATTTTTTTTGTTTATTTTTGAGAGCAAGAGAGACAGAGCACAAGTGGGGGAGGGGCAGAGAGAGACGGAGACACAGAATCTGAAGCAGGCTCCAGTCTGAGCTGTCAGCACAGAGCCCGATGTGGGGCTTGAACTCATGGATCACGAGATCATGACCTGAGTAAAAGTCAGATGCCTAACCAACTGAGCCACCCAGGTGCCACCTTTTTAAAAAAAATTTTTTTATGTTTATTTTTGAGAGCAAGAGAGACAGAGCATGAGTAGGGGAGGGGCAAAAGAGAGAGGGAGAAAAGACTTTTTTTTTTTTAACATTTATTTATTATTGAGAGACAGAGAGACAGTGAGCATAAGCAGGGAAAGGGCAGAGAGGGGGAGACACAGAATCTGAAGCAGGCTCCAGGATCTGAGCTGTCAGCACAAAACCGGATGCAGGGCTTGAACTCACAAAATATGAGATCATGACCTGAGCGGAAGTCGGACGCTTAACTGACTGAGCCACCCAGGTGCCCCAAGAAAAGATTTTTAAAGATAGAGAACAAACAGGATTGTTGGAGGGGAGATGGGGGGATGGGCTAAATGGGTGATACGTGTTAAGGAAGGCACTTGTGATGAGCACTAGGTGTTATGTGTAAGTGATGAATCACTAAATTATACTCCTGAAACCAATATTACACTATATGCTAACTAACTAGAATTTAAATAAAAACTTGAAACTAAAAAAAAAAAATTAAAAAAAAATTGACCTGAAATATATAATCCCATTAAAAACTGAGTGCCAGCTGTGCAAAGCCAGCTCCATGATAAGGGAGCTCCTAGCCCGTCTTCACCCAGCTTGCCGTACTTATCTGTCCTTCCTCTGTAGAGTGTTGGAAGCTGCTGCTCCTGAGTGCTGGCTCCCGGGCTAGCCAGAGAGGAAGGCTTCTCTTTTTGTTGCCTAGTTGATGCTCTCATGAGCTGCCTCTGAATTTGAAAGAATTAGAAACATCAGTAGGGTCCTAGATCTCAGAAGAAATAACCTTGGTTTAAGGGTCCCTTCCTCTAAGTCTGGCTTACAAATGCACTAAGGCAGGTTGACTCAACTGGAGGCACCATCCATAAATCCAAACAGGCCCTCTGCTGCATTTTTGGGATGCAGAACCTAATTTTGCTCTCAAAGAGCTCCCAGCTAGGGAAATGAAAGAATCATGATGGGGAGGCTCAGAATGCTATGAAATCCTTGAAGGCAGGTGCCTTGCCCAATCCTGGAGGGCCCAGGAAGACTCCCTAATGAGAGGATATCAGGGCTGAGCCTGGAAGGATGGACAGCTATGAGATGATACTCTTTAACACTTTCCCCAGGGAGCCTTATAGCACTCCCGCTTTCTCCCAGTGGCCCCTGCATTGGCCTTTAATATGGAGAAATCCTATTTATCACATCAGAAATATTCTTTGTATGATTTTTCTGCCTTTCATGTCAACCTATATTTACTCTCTACGCACTCCCTGCACAAATTCCCATCTTTGCTCTTACTCAGGGATCTGCTGGACTAATTCTCAGCATAATAACAGTTCCAGAATTCACCTTGAATTGCTCTGTGCATTTAAAAATTTCCTAAAGAGGTTAATACAAGGGCATGGGACTTCAGACTCAAAGGCAGGTGAATCGGGGAGGCATTACTGGTGTGGACATTTTCTTGATTCTTCAAATTATGTTTAAGGGGACCAACTCTGGTTAGTGGAAGGTTAGCTTTGGTCTGGGTGGGCTGGATGTTGGGCGCTTCTTGGAAGCCTGGCTGCAGTGTCTGAATGGAGATGGGGAGCACTGTCTGACACATGAAGGTCAATGTGGAAGCCTTGTTTTGCCGAGGTGTTGTTGACTGAGCCAGGAACACTAGATTCAAGGACCATCTCTGCCACTGACCATTTTGGGCAATGTCTTGTGCCCTCAGTTCCTGCCTCTATACATCACAAGGGTAGATCAACCATTCTGGGAAAGTCTGTAATGGATATATATAATCACTGTATTAGTCATGGTTCTCCAGAGAAACAGAAATATTCTGTGGTATGTATATATCACAGAAATTGACTAATAGGGTTTTGGAGGATGAGAAGTCCACATTTTGCTGTCTACAGGATGGAGAACCAGGGAAGCCCATGGTATAATTCACTCTATGTCCAAAAGCCTGAGAACCAGAAAATCTGATGGCTGAGGGCAGGAAAAGATGGACATCCTAGCTCGAGAAGAGAAGACAATTAGCTCTTTTGCCTTTTTGTTCCTCTCAGCAGACTGGATGATGCCCATCCACATTGGTGAGGACTGCCCACATTCTTTACACAGTCTACTGAATCAAATGCTAGTATTTTCCAGAAACACCCTCACAGACACACCCAGAAGTAATGTTTTACCAGGTATCTGGGCATCCCTGAAGCCATTCAAGTTGACACATAAAATTAACCATCGCACTTGTTCTTACTTCTCAGGGCAATTTATGGAAACCCACTAGTATCCTCCTAGAAAGTGCATTTTACTAAGGTTGTACCCACACTTTTTACTTAGTTTGTGAAATAATATTAGTAACTATGGTGTTAACAACAACCTGAAATTGTATGGGGTTTTTCTTACATGTTTTTTACACCCATGATTGCTCTGGGTCTCCAAGTCATCCTTCTAAGGTGGCATATATTGAGCACTTACTGTATATACTTTAGATGTATCATCTTTTTTTAACCTTCCAAACAATTCTGTGAAGCAAATATTATTATCTAAACATTTCAGATGAGGAATCTGAAGCTCAGAGAGGTAAGGGGCTTTGCCTGAGGTCACACAGCTGGTAGAAGTCTTTGGGGAAGATTTCATTCCATAGCAGCGATGTGCCCACTTGCACCTTCTTTGAGCCCCCTGTTAACACAGTGACCTCTGAGCTGGGAATGCACTGTAGCTACATAGTGACACGGGGGTGGAAGGGGTGTTGTGATTTTAGCTCTGAATACCCCATAAAACCAGGTCACTGCAAAATTCCTATGTGGTTTGCCACAGGACAGCACGATCTAGTAAAGTTGGATGAGCGCAGGCAACTTGGGATGCTCTTCAGTGAAGCAGGTAGCTAAGGGTCTAAACTGGAGAGACAGCACAAGAGAGAAAATGAAAACAGCTATGTTATCTGGTGGAGAAGAGTACAAGGAATGGAACTTTTAGAGCATCTGGAGACAGGTCTGAATAGCTGAGAGAATGGCTTCAGGGGTGACTAAAGCTCCAAGGAGCCCTAAGGAAGAGAGAAGGAGAAAACAATGGTTACCTCTTTTTTTTTTTTAAGAACTTTTATTTTATTTATTTTTTATTTTTTTATTTAAATCCAAGATAGTTCATGTGTAGTGTAATAATGATTTCAAGAGTAGAATTTAGTGATTCATCACTTATGTATAACACACAGTGCTCATCCCAACAAGTGTCCTCTTTAATGCCCCTCACCGATTTAGCCCATGCCTTCACCCAACAACCCTCCAGCCACCCTCTGTTTGTTCTCTGTAGTTAAGAGTCTCTTATGGTTTGTCTTCCTTTCTGGTTTTATCTTATTTTTGCTTCCCTTCCCTTAAGTTCATCTTTTTTGTATCTTAAATTCCACATATGAGTGAAATTATATGATATTTGTCTTTCTCTAACTTTTCGCTTAGCATAATACACTCTAGTTCCATCCACATTGTTGCAAATGGCAAGATTTCATTCTTTTTGATCGCCGAATAATATTCCATTGTATGTATACACCACTTCTTTATCCATTCATCAGTCAGTGGACATTTGGGCTCTTTCTATTGGCTATTGCTGATAGTGCTGCTAAAAACATTGGGGTGCTCATGCCCCTTCTAAGCAGCACTCTTATATCCTTTGGATAAATGCCTCGCATTGCAATTGCTGGGTTGTAGGGTAGTTCTATTTTTAATTTTTTGAGGAACCTCCATACTGTTTTCCAGAATGGCTGCACCAGTTTGCTTTTGCACCAGCAGTGCAAAAGGATCCCCATTTCTCCACGTCCTCACCAACATCTTTTGTTGCCTGACTTGTTAATTTTAGCTATTCTGATAGGTGTGAGGTGGTATCTCATTGTAGTCCTAATTTGTAGTTCCCTGATGATGAGTGATGTTGAGCATCTTTTCATGTGTCTGTTAGCTATCTGGATGTAATAATGGTTACTTGTTAACCAGCATAAAATGAAATCAAAAGGGGGTCTCAAGGTCAGTGTTCAAATATTTGGAAGGCAGTGGCAAGCTCTTGTAGAATTCCACTGAAGGCAGCATACAGAGAACTCTGGTTTAAATTAGTGCTTTTTGCAGCAGGTGGGAGTTTGGGTAGCCTCTAGGAAGGCTTTCTTGGATGCAAGGTGTTTCTAACACTGTAACAGATGTAGTCAAGCTACTGGTAGTTAAGAGGATATCTGTCAAGTCACTTGGGCACCCGATACTCTTGGACACTTTTCGTATGTTTGAAGAATTTCTTGCCTTCTGAGTCTGTGCCTTCCCAAGAGAGAAGCCAGAAATGGGCTTTCCCAGTTTCCCTTGAACAGACTGCAGGATTAAGATCCTCCCAACCAGATGCACTTGGGTCAGGCTACAGTTAGGAGGCCACTGAGGCTAGGAAGCACGTATCAGGAGGAATCCATTCTAGCCAAGGACTGGGCAGAGACATTGAGCATCCAGGGGCAGCTATGGCAGGCTTTCTGGTGGAAACACACTGGGTGCAGTGTTGTTGCTGGAACCTGTGGTTTCTGTGCCAGTGGGGGTACTGGCAAGGACCCCATGGGAGCAATCTGGAGGGTGGTATGATTTGTCTCTTGTTCCTGGCTTCAGGGCCTGTCAGAGATGCTGAGTATCCTTTAATAAATTTATTTTCTCCCTAAAACAGCGACAGAGGATTCTTTTGTTTGCAGTTAAGAGCTTTGACTGGTACAACAGGTAACTAAGAGAGCTTGTAGAGTCTCTGAGACTTTTAGAAATAGGAAAAGTGTTCAGCTGTCATTCCAGCATGATCAGAGTTTGTATCAGTCAGGGTTCTTGGTTGCAGACAACAGAAACTAAGTCTGAGTTTTTTAGTCAGAAAAGAAATCTCTCAGAGGTTCAGAGATTCAATGGGTGGCCAGAGAACCAGCTTGGAATATGAGCAGGAACCCAGAGCTTGTGTCAGAACCCTCTTATAACCGGGTGACTGGGCCAGGGTGCAGCGTTTGCTGCACCAGGATACCGCTTGTCCTTCCATGAGACACCAGGAATTAGCCACCTCCATAGCTGCTAGGAATAAACCTGGCTGGCACATACCACTCACTCTAGCTTCTGGGTTGAGAGTCCAGCTGTCTGAAATTCCAGGGAGTTGAGACAGGCAGAATCTCCCTTCTTTGGGCTTCTTAGGTAGGGAGGCTGGTCATTGTACCCAACCAGTATTATACACAAAACAGCATTACCTCGAAGAGAAGGAGCATTAGACAGAATAGCAGATGTCTACACCAGGGCACATATCCTTAGCTCCTGGTGCTGTGAGGTACTAAGCTGCAAGAGATAAATTGAGGACAAACTTTTAACAGATGAAGATATCTTCATGCTGCAAAAATCAACAAAGTGGCAAACCCCATTTTTTCCACCCTGATTTTATTGTTTATGTACATTTTCTTTTCTTTTTTAAACATTCTATTCCTTTTTCTTCATTCCAAAGCAACTGCTGGGACAATGGAATCTGGTGCTCTAAGATTGATTCAGCCAGCCAGCAAGCATTTACTAACCTCTGGGCATGCCCAGGACAGGTGCCGGTGATGCAGACATGAATGAATAAGGCAGTTTCTACTTTAAGGAGCTTAGTCAGTTGGGAAGCTGCTATGAATCAGAAGTTCCCCAAATTTAGTGACTTAAAGTTAGCTCACAGTTTTGTAGGTCAGAGGTCCAGCACAATATATCTGCTCTGTTTGAAATCCAGGTGTTGGCTGGACTAAATTCCTGTCTGGATAATCTGGAAAAATCTACTTCCAAGCTATCTTTGTTGTTGGCAGAATGCAGTTCTTTGAGCCTGTAGAGTCCCCATTCCCATGTTGGCTGTCAGCTAAGTATTCTCAGTTCCTAGAGGCTGCTTCTAGGTCCTTGCCTTAAACACTCCCTCTATCTCAGCAATGTAGAACCTCTTTGGGTTGAATCCTCTTGTGCTTTCAATCTCTGACTTCCTTCGTTTTGAGGAACCTGCTTTTAAAGGGCTCTTGTATTTAGGTCAGAACAACCTGGTTAATCCCTCTTACTTATTTTTTTACTTTTTTAAAAATTTTGGATATATAGAGAGAATGTGTGTGCAAGTAGGGGAGAGAGAGAATCCCAAGCAGGCTCTCTGCTCAGTGTGGAGTTCAATGTGGGGCTTGATCCCATGACCCTGGGATCATAACCTGAGCTGAAATCAAGAGTTGGTTGCTCAACTGAGTCACCTAGGCACCGCTTAATCCCTCTATTTTAAAGTCAACCACATAGCATATGCAATACAGCATTATGGGAGTGAGATCCATCATATTCACTGTCCCAGAGGTTATGCAGGGTGTGTATACTGGCGGGAGGGTGGGGTAGGATAGGATAGGAAACCTTAGGGGACTTCTTAGAATCCTGCCTGCTACACAAGGTGACATGTGCAAAGTGGAGGTATATACAAGGAACGCTGGGAATATAGGGAGAGATGCTGATCCTAGTTTTGGAGGTGGGGGAAGTTGGGAAGTCTTTTTGGAGGGATGTCATCTGCACTGAATTAAAATTTGAGAATGACTTAGCCCCAAGGATCATCCTAGCTAGAAGGAATGACTTCTGTGGGGCTAGGGGTATGACATAGCACAGTGTATTTGGCAATAACAAGTTTGTGCTGCTAGACAGTAAATACTTTCTGAGGAAGGCAGTAATCAGACAAGGACCCGGAAAGGCCCAGAGGGGTCAGGTCAAAGAGGGCTTTACTATTCTGACCTGGGTTTGTGGGGGCAGGGTAGAGGCAAGCCTTTGGATCCCAGCCTGGAGTTTCTGATTTGGGATAGGATCTGAGAATTTGCATTTCTAACAAGTTCCCAGGTGCTGCTGCTGCTGTTGGCCTGGGACTGGACCCTGAGAACTGCTGCTCTGGAGAATGGATGGTAGGGGAGCAAGACGGTGGGTCCAGTAGGGGGTCATGGTGCTAGTCCAGCAGGAGATGCGGAGGCTCTGGTCAGGCTCAGAGCTGGGGAGGTGAGGGTGGAGATAGTGTGGAGGTGATGGGATTTGGGAAGAGCCTTAGGAAGCCGTGTGAGGTGTGGGTGTGAGGGGCGGGGTCACATTAGGGTTGACCCCCACAACAGAGCTAGAAGGGATCTGAGCAGTTATGCGGTACAGTTGTCCCATTCTTCTGATGGCAGTGTGAGGCCTGGAGACAGCCGCTTCTAGGGGCCTCTTCAAGAGCACATGGAGGTGGTGTTGGCACCAGGACATGGGACCCAGATTCCCTGACTTCCATGACACAGCCTTTGTGAATTACTTTGGAAAGAAGGAAACAAAATACAAGGAAGGCAGCTCCCAGGCCTCCCAGAATCGCCTTGTCAGCCTCACTCCCACAGCTCCTGGCTTCCCTTGCCTGCTCCTTCGTCAAGCATGCTTCCTGTAAAGGTCACTGTAGCTCATGTACAAGAGGAACTGAGTCTCTCCCCTGGACACCGACCTGTAAGGGTTCCTGAAAGAGAGGTCAAACTTATCAAAGGTGTTTTAAGTCCCCCAACTGATTTCCTTTCAGCCCCGGGCTCTTGGTTTCGGGAGAATTTTCATGGCTGAGAGAACCTACTAGTGACAAATTTGCTGAAGCGTGGAGACAAGATTGGGAAATTACAGCACGCTCCTTGGATTTCCAAAGGGACAGATACTGAACGCGGACATTCCTTTTCACACACAAAACGTTGGTGTGCACACGCATGCGATGGAGATCAATCCTAACCCCCAGAGGCCCCTTTGTCTCACTGAAGCGCTTATTAAATGAATCTGTGTTTCCACCGGCAGCTCAGAGTCATCTAGAAAGGGAACACAATGCCATGTCAGTCAGTATTTGTTACTGTCAGAGCCTTCCTCGCAGTCGGCGCCACGTTTATTGTCTTTTTGGGGCCCGTTTTATCCATTTTCTGTGGGCAAAGTCATTAATCTTCCTCCTGGCTCGGATGCTGTGCATCCCTGACAGCTGGGGTCCCGGCATCCTGGGCTGCCGGGTAGGGGCACCTCCCAGCTTCAGCGTCGTGGTACTGGAGCTTTGATTAGAGTGAGTAGTGAGCGGAGCCGTAGAGAATACGGAAAGGAGGAGGGGTGCAGACGTTTGTGGCTCCAGAAGGCACTGGGCATCTGCGACAAAGGTCATTCTGTTTTTGAGTCATCTACAGTGCACCCTGACACCAAAATACACTTAGTCCTATGCAGAACCACTTGATAAAGAGGCTAATGAAGTGGAAAGATGTCAGCAGAGCTAAGCGGGCCAGGCTCTCAGGGATGCGCCATGATTCAACCTTCTGTTTCCATGGAAACCAGAGAGGCTTGGCTTCTTTCTTCCTCTCCTTCATTTTGGAAGGTCTCTCCTTGGTAACCTTGACCCTTTCACATTGGCAGGCAGAGATAAGGAATTCCATTTTCCCTTATCTGGTCATGGTTGGCTGGTAGACACTGATGGGTCTGCGATGGGGGAGGGGTGCTGGCCAGGGGCTCTGGAGTGCCTTAATTCAAATGCATGAAGTGAAGGGTGGGAGGCGATAGAAAAAGAACACAGTTAATTAAGGTTGATATTGCAGAGAAGGTTGTTTTCTGAATAATAAATTCTATGGGCTTCAAAAACAAGTACAATTAAAGGAGAGCAAAAAGGAGAGACTGTTGAAGGGCAGAGGAGGACAGGCTTGGTCAGAGGGTGTTTTTGGGGGGTGATGTGGGGGATATTGGCTGCAACTAAGGAGACCTTGATATACTGGGATCTTGCTACTCAGAACAAATACTCTTTGATGATAGCTTGTGACATTGCTACCCATGCAAACACCCTTTGACTGGGGTCATTTGTGGCCTCAGCTGATGGAGAAGGGCTTTGAAGTTGATCCAGATGGGAGAATTTGCGTTAGGTTGTTATCAAGGAGAGGGATTTTCCTTCAATTTAGGCTCATAAATGTTGCTTCTGGGCAGAGAGGCCTTCCCTAGCCATG
Organism: Lynx rufus; assembly: GCF_022079265.1. Lineage (NCBI taxonomy): Eukaryota > Metazoa > Chordata > Mammalia > Carnivora > Felidae > Lynx > Lynx rufus. The sequence goes on along the minus strand of NW_025814867.1, from coordinate 31,515,419 downwards.
TTGTACATCATTTTTCTGTTTGAGTGGCCCCTACATTCTTAATCCTCTTCTGTCTTCTGGAATACGTTATTGATTGAGAAAAATTTATTTATTCCTGGCTAGTCAAAGCTTTATGCTCTTTGGGGGTGGTTATCCATTCTTGGATCAGACAGAGGAGGGTGTGGCCAAGGACATGTGGTGCTAATGTAGCAGCCTACTGACCCCACCATTTCCGTCAATGTCGACTATGGGATAAGTTGCTAGAGAAGGAGATAGTATCAGCCTCCCCAAAACATCTTTGCTGTAAGACTCCTAACTTAACCTTCAACTTACGACCTTAGGGAATAAATGCATGTTTTTAAAAATTATTATCGTAAAGGTAAAAATATTTTCATGTCTTCTTCCTGCATAATAAGCACCTTATTTTCAACTGGGAGTCAGGAAACATATCCACAGGTGAGTGCAGGAGCTGAGTGAGGTCAACTTTGGCTTGGTTTCCCAGGAGGAAGTGCTCCACCATTGGAGGTGGGGTCTCAACATTCTTCTAATCCGCCTATTCTTACCCAATTTTAATTGGTGATCTCATTTGGGGCTCAGGCAAACTGACTAGGAGAAGAGCTGAAGGGAGTGACATTCCCTCATTCCACTAGTTGAAAAATGGCTTAGAGGAACATCGAAAGCAGAAGGGCTTTTTCCTAGCTTCACATAGATTGTGGGCAGAGACTTCCTGTGTATGATTCATCAGTAACGAACTGATCAAATAAATCATACTACATCTGTAATGGAATACAGTGCAGCTATACAAAAGCATGAGGAAATTGGAAGGATATGGAAAGCTTTCCAGGGTCTATTAAAGTGAAAAAAAGCCAGAGCAGAGCAGAGCAGTGTATATTTTAGGTTTTGACTCACTGTTAGAAAAAGGAGAAAAACAAAAATATATGTTCATATATGCTTGCATTTACATAAAGAAACTTGGGGAGTACACACAATGAATACAAAATAAAAATAAAATAAATGACCAGTGGAAGAATAGGGTGAGATATGCATGAATGGGTTAAAGGACTGGAAGGTAGACTATAGATATTAGTTTTCAATTTAATTTTTGATCCATGTTCATTAAACATTTTAACAAAATACAAAAAATATAAAGTTAAAATTACAACATGGGAAAATGAAAATTAAAAAAAAAAAAGAGCAGGACAAACCAGTGAAATCTCCTTTTAAATAATTTTGCCTAAATTCTTACTCTGGGAATTCTTTCTCTCTTTCCTTTCTTTCTTCCTCCTGTGTGTGTCCTTCCTTTTTGCCTTGTTGGAGAAGGGCTTTGAAATGACTTGGTGAAGAAAAAGTACATATAACACAAAACCGATTTTTGAAAGTTTTCCTGATTCACTTCTAGAAAACCTGTGTGAAAGAACCAATGAATTTCCCCCCCTGCCCACCAAGTAACTATATAACTGGATAAACTATCAAAAAACAACCATTTGGTTTACTGGAAATAGACCAAAGCATTTATTCATGAAACCTACTGAATTTGGGTTAAGAATAGAAGTCTGTGGTATTCTTACCTGGGGTTCCTCCCATCCCCTCTCCACGTCTACTAGTAGTTCATTAAGAGTAGGTGGGAAGGCCATAAAAACCAGTCGTTTTACTGCCACTTCCAGAAGAGCTTACTTGATTTGGACTGTTGTCAAGTCAAAGTGGTGATCTTGGCAGCAAGAAAACAGGGAAGGCTAGTAGCTTTGATAGTCTAAGACTGTGGGTCTCTTTGGGGCATGCAATGAACTAACAGACTGGTTAGAAATTTAACAGGAAGGTCTGGAAGTGAGACAACCGTAATAGGCTTGATATGTTCTCCACATACTGTGTGCATATAAACAGCAGACGCTGGAGTGAACCTAAGCCACATGCACATCCCTGGCCAATAGCACCTGTGCTTATGTACTGAGGAGTATGTGAGGCAACCCAAGAGGGCCTAGCAGGAAGCAACTGCAGGAGAGACTTGAAAGTGGCCTGAATTTTGAATGAGCTCCCTAGTTCACATACTGATTTCATCAGCAGAGAATGGAAGCCTTCCTGGCTCAAGGCGTTTGAACACAAGCTGTAATTAATCTGTGGTTGAACAGACATTAGGGTGAACTTTAGGAAGCTAGGCTTAGAAATGAAAATAAAAAAAATCAGAACAAAAGTGAGCAGAAACATCAGCAGCCAGACACTATGGAGAAGATAGTCCTTACAAACTTAGTCTAGGCAAGTTACTCAACAGACAAACAGACAAATCAACAATAGCAACAGTAATCTTTGGGGGCAGGGTGGTAGGGAGAATTAGAATTCAGAGTTGCTAAAATATATGATCTAAGATGTCCAAGATTCAATAAAAAATTATGATACATGCCAATAAACAAGAAAGTCTGACTTATAGTATGGAAAAATAAAACAGTCAATAGAAACTGTCTGAGTTTCCCCAGATGTTGGATTTAATAGATGAATGCTTCAAATTAGGTATTATGAATACTTTAAAGTAACTAAAAGAAATCACACTGAAAGAATTAAACAAAAGTAGAATAACAAGGATTCAATGAATAGTGAATCTCAAGAAAAATATGGCAATTAAAAAAATTCTTAGTTAAAAAGTGTAATGATTTAAATGAAAAATTCACTAGAGTGGTTAAATAGCAGAAGAATGAATCAGCAAATTGAAGGTAAATCAACAGAAATTACCCAAACTGATTAACAGGGAGAAAAAAAGGTTGAGGATGAATGAATACAACCTCAGTGACCTGTGAGCCAACATCAAGAGTACCAACATCCATGTAATGGTCATCTCAGAAAGAGGAAATAATGGTCAAAAACAAACAAACAAACAAACAACCCAAGCTCAATAAAACCCAAGCACAATAAATACAAAAAAACATACAAATAGACACATCATTATGATACTGTTGAAAGGTAAACAAAAGAGAAAATCTTGAAAGTAAAAACAGGAAAGCAATTCCTCCTGTACAGAGAAGCAATACGATCACTGACTTCGCATCAGAAACAATGGAGTCTGAAGGTAGTGGAATGACATTTTCAAAATGATGAAAGAAAGAAAACATTTCTAAATCTGACAAAAGTATTCTTCAAAATGAAGGTGAAATAAACACATTCCCAGGTACACAAGTATTGAGAGAATTTGTTGTTAGCAGACCTGCCTTACAAGAAATACTAAAAGAAAACCTTTGGGCTGAAAAGAAGTGACACCAGACAGTAACTGAATTCACAGAAAGAAAGGAAGACCTCTGGAAAATGGCAACCGTTTGAAAATTAAATGACATATTTCTAAATACCCTACAGGTCAAAAAAGTAATCTGAAAAGGACATTAGAAAGTATTTTGAACTGAATGAAAATAGAAAGACAATATATTCATGGTTTATGGGATGAAAATAAAGCAGTACTTACAGGGAAGTATATGGCTCTGAATGCGTATACGAAAAGAAAAGAAAGGTCTTAAGTCAATTACCTTAGTTTCCCTATTAAGAAATTAGAAAAGGTGGAGTAAAACTAAACCCAAAGCAAACAGAAGGGAGTAAATAATAAAGAGCAAAGTGGAAGTCAATGGAATAGAAAATACAAAGTAAATGAAATAAAGACTTGTTTCTTTGAAAAGATTAAAGAAGTTGAGAAAAACCTGTATTTTCTGTTGCTCATGTCTGTGGCTTAAAATCCATAATTGCATTATGTTATAGTTCTGGAGATCAGAAGTCTGACATGGATCTCAAGCTGTTGGCAGGGTGGTTTCCTTTCTGAAGATTCTAGGGAGAATCCATTTCCTTTCTTTTTTCAGCTCACGAGGCTTTCCTTGGCTCATGGCCCCCTTCCTACATCTTTATAGCCAACAACATCAGTCCAGATTCTTCTCACACTGCCATCTCTCTGGCTCTTCTTTTTCTGCCACCTTCTACTACTTTTAAGGAGTCTTGTGATTACATTGGCTTCACTAGGATAATCCAGAATAATCTTCCTATCTTAAAGTCAGCTGATTGACATCTATAATTTCATCTGCAACCTTCATTCCTCTTTGCCACATAACATATATTAATAGGTTCTAGGGATTAAGATGTGGACTTACTTGGAGGACCATTATCCTGCCTACCACAAGCGCTTAGCTTGACTGATCAAGAAAATGAGAGGAAACACAAAATCATGAATAAAAGAGGTGAAATCACTACTGATCATACAGAAATTAAAAGGACTATAAGGGGAACAGTATGAATGACTTAATGCCAGAAAATTCAACAATTTAGATGAAATTAAGAAATCCCTAGAAAGACACAAATTATGAAAACTGATTTAGAAAGAAAATCTGAGTAGGCTGGTAATAAGCAAAGAAATAGAATTAGTAATTTAAATTATTTCTACAAAGAAAACCCTAAGCCCAGATGGTTTCATTGGTGAATTCAGTCCAATATTTAAAGAATTCAACCCTTTCAAAAAATAGAGAAGGTAGGAACAATTCCCAATTTAGTGTATGAGGCATTATATTACCATCATACCAAAACCAGAGAAAGATATAGAAAGAAAAGACCTAATATCCTTCATGAACATAAATAAAAACTTTAAAAGTATTAGCAAACTGAAATCAGAAGTATATAAAAAGTGTTATACACCATGATCGAATGGCATTTATCTAAGATATGCAAAGTTTAACATCTAAAAATCCATTAATGTATACTATCATAGTAATACAAGACAAAAACTAGATGATTATCTCAGTAGATACAGAAGAATAATTTGACAAAAATCAGCACATTTTCATGATCAAAATACTGAACTAAATAAGGGAGCTTTCTCAACCTTATAATGGGCATTTATAAAAAAAAACTTACAGCTAACTCCATATTAAATGCTGAAAGACCGAATGTTTTCCTATAAAATTTGGAATAAGGTGTCCTCTCTTGCTATGTGTGTTCAATGTTGTACTTGAGGTTTTAACTAGTACGATAGGGCAAAAACTAATGAAGAATGAATGAACAAATGAGTGAATGAGTGAAAGAAGGCATTTAGATTGGAAAGGTAGAAGTAAAACTATCTTTAGTCACGGATGATATGATCAAATCCTAAGGAATCCACACAGAATCTACTAAAACTGATAAACAGGTTTAGCAAGGTTATAGAAGATTAATATATAAAAGTTAATTGTATTTTTCTATATCATAGCAACAAACAATCCAAAAAATGAAAATTTTCTTAATACCATTCACAAAAGGGCCAAAAAAGATAAAACACTTAGGAATAGATTTAGTAAAGAAGGATAATATTTGTTCAATGAAAACTAGAAAGCATTTCTTAGGGAAATTAAAGCATATCTAAATAAATGGAGAACAATTCCATGTTTAGGAACTGAAAAACTCAATATTGTTAACATCTTAATTCTCCCCAAATTGACCTATGGATTTAATGCAATCTGAATAACCCCAGAATTTTGGGGAAATTGACAAGCTAATCCTAAAGCTCATATGGAAATACAATTTAAAAAAAAAAAATTGGAGGACTTAGTTGATTTGTAAACTTAATACATAGGTACAGTGATCAATATAGTGTTGTATTGGTATAAGAACAGACATATAGATCAATGGAACAGAATTGAGGCTCTTTACATTTATAATCAATCTATTTTCAAAAAAGGTGCCAAGATAATTTAATGGGATGAGAAATAGTCTTTTTACCAAATGGTGCTGGGACAACTGAATATCTATCTGGAAAAATAAAAATTAACTTAGACGCTTATCTTTTATCAAACACAAAAATTACCTGAAATTATCAAAACCTGAATGTAAGAGATAAGCTGGAAAACTTCTGGAAGAAACATAGAACATTTTAGTGATGTTAGGTTAGGCAAAGAGTCCTTAGATAGGATATCAAAAGCTTAAGGCAAAAAAGAACAAAAATGAAAAATTGATTTCATTAAAATTAAAATCTTTTGCATTTCAAAAGATACCATTAAGAAAATTCAAGGACAAGCTATAGACTTGGAGAAAGTATTTGCATATCATATATTTGATAAAGGATTTCCATCCAGAATATGTAAAGAACTCTTAAAACTCAGTAATGAGAAGACAAGCCAATTAAAAAAGGGACAAAAGGCTTAGAAACTTCACTAAATAGTACATACACATGGCTCTGAAATACAAGAAAAAGTTATCAACATTAGCCATTAGTGAAGTGCAAATGAGCAATACGACGTGAAAACCTGTATACCATCACTAGAACAGCTAAAATCAAGAAAGCAGATGACATGAAGTGTTAGCCAGGATGTGGAGAAACTAGAACCCTCATACATTGCTCGTGGAAATTTAAAGTGGTACAGCTGCTTTGGCCTTTTTAAAAAGTTAAAAAAAAACAAAACAACTTACCCTATGGACCATCATTTCTATTTCTAGGAGTCTACCCAAGAGAAATTAAAACATGTGTCCACACAAAGACTTATATGAGAATGTTCATTATCAATATTACTCATAATAGCCTCAAACTGGAAAGAACCCAAATGTCCATCAACTGATTAGCAAGGAATAGTTAAACAAAATGGGTGTATTCATTTAACAATATACTATTCATCAATGAAAAGGAATGATGTGCAATATGGATGTTATCCTGTATGCTACAACATGTTAAGTGAAAACATTAAGTGAAAGAAGGCAATTGCCAAGGACTTCATGTTCTATGATTTCATTTATATGAAATATTCAGTTAGGCAAATTTATGTAGGCAGAAGGCTGATCAGTGGTTATCTGGAGCTGAGGGTGGTAATGGGGATTGACTACAAATAAGTTTTGAGGAATTTGTTTTGGGTAGTAAAAATGTTCTAAAGCAAGATGGTGGTAATGGTTGCACAACTGTATAAAGTTACTGAATATTATTGAATTGTATGCTTATAATGGGTCAATTATATGGTATGCAAATTATGCCTATAAAGCTATTTTTCTTAAAGAATTCCCATCAAAGAAAAAATAAGGGCAGAGGAAATCGGATAGTGATATACAAAATGTGTTTTGTGAAAGTCTATCTCAGTTGACCAAATGTATTATAGTTTCCTCCAGTCAGAGCATGATCAAAGGTCTATAATAGCAAAGCCATTGAGAAACACAATTATTCTTGTTATTGAATCATGAGATAAATTTCTTTTGCTGAATTAATTTTATTCACTTATTCATAAATATTCATTGTGCATCTGTTATGTGCCAAGCACTATGTTAGCTTCCGGTTATAGAGGAGTGAACAGAACAGTCACGGTCATGGCTCTTACCTTCCTGGGGTTTTGAGTCTAGTGGTTCTTCTTAGGTATGATTCTTACGCATTTTGAAAAACGTAAGTTGGATTTTACTGTATGCATTTTGGTTTTTTTACTTATTATATCAAAAGCATCTAATCTTTAAAAGCTCTTCATAAACATTTTTATCTGCTGCAACCTTTACTTCAATGTGCCTTGACATTGAACATTTAAATTGTTTCCAGTTTACTGATATTATATATAATGCTCCAAATAATTTCTTTGCAAATGAATCTTTGTTTTCCTTTTTTTTTTTTCTCAGTAGAGATATTGGATCAATGTTATAAATAAAGGTCTTGACACTACTGCCGAATTGTTTTCTGGAAAGCTGGTATCAGTTTGCAATTCCACTGCAGGGTGGAGGACTTATTATCTTCTAAGACATTGGGCTAGATTGGAGGATGAACTGCAGTCCACAGAAGTGAGCCATGCCCTCAACTATGAGGAGTGGGCCCTGGTCATAGGCGTTTAGTGCTCTCTGAAGAAACCTCGGAGCACAGATTCTTCATCGAAGGCTGAACTAATTGCTGGCTGAGCTCTGTCCTCATTCAGGCTGCAGAAAATAGCTACCCCAACGAGACCCAGGCCTCAAAATGAAACTCAGAGTTGGGGGGGGGGGCGGCTGGCAGACAAACTGGCCCCATACAAGGAGGGAAGAGTGTTATGGACAAAGTTGCTCACATTAAGCACAAGCAAGATGTAAAGGAAAATCAGACCAACACGGCAAACATATCACAGGAAAATCAGTCAAAAGTCAGGTGAAATCTGGAAGAAACGTAAATCAGGAGATAGAAGTAGCTTCCCTGTGAATGTTTTCCTTTAGAAAATAAATTAGTAGGAATATAAATGTGATAAAACAAGAACTGAAAGATGAGATGATAAAACTACAGAATGAGTTATAAAAAGAGATCGCAGACCTAGGAAATGAATTGAAATAAAGTAACATAAAATAGCAAGGAATAGAATAGACACAGCTAAAAACTGAATTAATGGCATGAAGGGAAAGCTGGAGATGATCACAGTGCAGAGAGAAGTGAAATAAGAGATTAATTAGAAAGAAGAAGTGAGGCAAAGATGATTCAAAATAAGGTAACAGGTATCCCTGCCATAGACAATCCTTCCAAGAAGAATTCAGAGAAAATGCAAACCTGCAGATCTGCAGGTGGCCAGGTATAGCACATGCATAGGAAGACAGATTGAGAATGGCTGCCATCAAGAAGTTTTCTAGGTTAAACTATTGAACTTAACAAAATAAAGAAGGAATTCTTCAGGCATCTAAGCAGAGAGTAGTCCCTGACACTGGGAGAGATTTGGCTGTTCTCCAATACACCATGGTAAATTTCAAAGAAAATGGAGAGATGTTTAGAAAGTTCTGAGGTTTAGAAAGTGAAGCCTGAGAAAAGTCTGTGCAGCCAGAGAGTTACAGTCTTAAACATGAAATCACAGCCAGACTTGAGCACTTACTATACCTGCTTGTGTGAAACCAGAGCTCTTTGGTGATGGGACCAAGTTTGGTCAGGTGATAGGATGGGATAGGATAGGATGGAATGGAATGGAATGCTACTTTAAAAAACTTTGGCAATGGAATGGAATAGAATGCTACTCTAAAAAATTTGGCAAAAAAAATAAATTAATAAATAAAAAACTTTGGCAAAATGAAGCCAACCCAAACGGGCAGCCCAGGCATTGCAGGGTGGGGCAAGGGAGGGAAAGCTGGAGGAAATGTGAGCATATTATTACTCCCATGCTGTTGGGAGCAGCAAGTTAGTCAATAGTACTTAAAATTCTAGTTAAAAAATATCACTGTAACCTCTTAATATTTTTTGTAATGTTTAAAATTTTTCTTTAATTTTTAAAATTTTTTAAAAATTTATTTTTTACATTTATTTATTTTTGAGAGACAGAGACAGAGCATGAGCAGGGGAGGGGCAGAGAGAAAGGGAGATACAGAATCGGAAGCAGGCTCCAGGCTCCAAGCTGTCAGTACAGAGCCTGATGTGGGGCTTGAACCCATGAACCGTGAGATCATGACCTGGGCTGAAGTCAGACGCTTAACCGACTGAGCCTCCCAGGTGCTATTAATCTTAGAGTAATTTTTAAGAAGTTAATCTCAGGGGTAAAGAAGCACTTGATGTACTATAGATCTTTTAAATTTCCTTCAGTTTCTTTCTCTTCTGTTAAGTTCAAGAAAATAATTAAATTTACAAATTAAATTACAGTTTTTAATTTACATACAGTTATCTCATTTTGGTCTCTATCTCTATCTCATGTTTCCTTTTCTCTCTTTTCTAACATCTGTATAAATATAAATAAAAATGTAAAGAAGATCACAAAATATTAACACTACTCATTTCTGATTGGTGAGATTCCCAGTGATTTGTTGACATATTTTTGTACTTTTCTATATGTCTTGCCTTTTAAAGTAATGAGTATGAATCATTATATAATATTAACTATTGTTCCAAAATGTTATACATGTTCTTTGCAGAAAATTTGAAACATACAGATAAGAAAAGGAAAAAGAAAAACCTGCCATCCAGATATATCTGGAGGTTGTGACCTGTTCTGTTGGTGGTTGCCAATGAACATTGCTTCTGGGTATTCATCCCTTTTTGTAGCCCCCTCCCACATTAACTCTGGGCTTGGTCATGTGTGATGGTTAATTTTATTTGTCAACTTGGCTAGGCTTTGTCAATTTTATTTGTCAATTTGTGGTGCCTAGTTGTTTGGTCAGTGTTGCTGTGACTTTGATTTTTTTTTTTTAGATGTGATTAATATTTAAATCAGACTAGACTTTGAGGAAGCAGATTACTCTTTATATTGTGGGTGAGCCGCATCTAATCAGTTGCAGGCCTTAAGAACAAAGACCAAGGTTTTCCAAGAAGGAATTCTCCACAAGATTGCAACATGAAACCCTACCTGAGTTTTCAGCCTGCTGCTTTGTGGAATCCAGACTCAAGACTGCAGCATCAACTCTTATTTTAATTTCCAATCTGTCAGCCTGCCCTACAATTTCAGACTTGTCAGTGTGTGTGTGTGTGTGTGTGTGTGTGTGTGTGTGTATACTCCTCTCAGCCTTGAACTTCCATGTGAAGAGATCTGGCTGCTTTGCTGGAGAGACAGAGAGATGAAGGTTCAGGCAACCCCTAACTGTTCCAGGCCTCCCAACTGGAGGAGCCAAACAGGTGACTGAAGCCCTCCTAGAGGTCAGTCTTAGTCATGCCACCAGGTGATTGCAGCTGCATAAGTGACCTCAGGACAGACCAGCAGAAAAACTATCCAGACTAGAATCATGAGCAAGTAAATCGTTATTGCTTTAAGTCATTGATTTTTGGGGTGGTCTGTTACTTACTAATGGATAACTTAATATAACTACAATTACTATTTTGGCACATGAAATTCTAGTCTTTTTATATAATTTGAACATTTTAAGAAAATTGGAATCATACTCTATAATTTTACATCATGCTTTTTTGGGGACATTAAGAGCAGTTTCTTTAACTCCAGTTTTAGCAGATGCATAGTTTTTTTTTTTTACTGTTTCCTATTATTGTACATTTTGACCATTTTTATTAATATTTAAATTTAATAAAAATACAACATTTTGCTCTTATAAACAACACTATGATAAATGTTCTTGTATATATTATCAGAATCACCCATCTAAGTGGCTCCTATGCTCCAGGCTTGTGGAAATTGTGTGAGATGATAATAAATGTTTATTATTTTAAGCCACTAAGTAATGGTATAATTTCTTATGCAGCAATTAGTACTAGCTAGTACAGGCCCGATTAGGACTTTTGGGTTTTTCACCTTTAAAATAGGAAAACCTACCACATATTTGGTTCCTTGTAACCAATCCAGCTGTTAATACTGACTAATTCTACCTGTATTTATGGAGGGAGAATTTGGACAATTTACACCACGCATTCACTTCTTGGGCCTTTTCCTTCACAATAGTGTCTTCATTGACCTCCCATACCCTGACAACTCATTAATATATATTTGAGCCCCAGCCCTAGTTTTTTCCCTGAACAGATATCAGGCTCATTTCTCCAATTGCCCACTTCCAATCATCTCCTCCTGGATGTTCCTCATGGCATTTAAAATGAAGTTCATCATCTCCTGTTACAATCTCTTCCTCCTTTCTTATCTGCCTTGAATGAGGGGTGGAGATAGGTTGGATGTGGAATGAGCACATGACAGTGTATTAGTTATCTATTGCTGTGTAACAACTTATCCCAAAACTTAGTGCCTTACAACAATAAATACTATCTTGCACAGCTTCTGAGACTCAGGAGTCTGGGAGTGGATTATCTGTGTGTTTCTAGCTCAGAGTCTCTCTTGAGGTTGCAGTCAAGATGTTGTCTGGGACTGTAGTAGTCCAAAGACTTGCTTGGGGCTGAAGGGGCTCTTTTGTCTCTTTCTTTCTCTTTCTTTCATACGATTTATTATCAAATTGGTTTCCATACAACACCCAGTGCTCATCCCAACAGGTACCCTCCTCAATGCCCACCACCCACTTTCCCCTCTCCCGCACCCCCCATCAACCCTCAGTTTGTTCACAGTATTTAAGAGTCTCTTATGGTTTGACTCACTTCCTCTCTGTAACTTTTTCCCCCTTCCCCTCCCCCATGGTCTTCTGTTAAGTTTCTCAGGATCCACATATGAGTGAAAATATATGGTATCGGTCTTTCTCTGCCTGACTTATTTCACATAGCAGGATACCCTCCAGTTCATTCACGTTGTTGCAAATGGCCAGATTTCATTCTTTCTTATTGCCAAGTAGTATTCCATTGTATACATAAACCACATCTTCTTTATCCACTCATCAGTTGATGGACATTTAGGCTCTTTCCGTAATTTGGCTATTGTTGAAAGTGCTGCTATAAACATTGGGGTACATGTCTAACGGGCCTATTTCTAAGATATCTCACTCCCATGGTTGTTGGCTAGGGACTTCAGGTTTTTGGTACTTGTAGGAAGGAGACCTCCATTCCTCACCACCTGGACTTCATCAAAGAGCTGCTTTTTTAAGAGTCTTCCCAGTATGGTAACCAGCTTCCCATGGAGCAAGTGATCCAGGAGCAAGGCAGAAACCACAAGGTAATTGATGACCTAGCCTTGAAAGTCACATGCTATCACTTCTCCCGTATTTTCTTGGCCATAACACACCAATCCTGAAACAAAGTGGTTGGGATCACATAAAGATGTAAATATGGGGGTGGAATAGGGGTCATTCAGAGCCATCGTGAAGATTGGCAATCACAGACACTATTCCTGTGCCAGTAGTTCTGGGATTGAGACAACTGGGGCTCCTGCAGGGCTTGGAGATCATTTGTGCCAGGATAAAGTGTTTAAGGCCAGACCACTTAATCGAGATAGGATAAAATGAGAAGGGGAGCCAAGATGAGACCCAGAGTGGCATATGGGGCAAAGTCAGTAACTTTGTATATTTAACCTACGTGTGTGTATGAGAGTTCCTTGTGGAAGGGCACAAATTGAAAAAGACCTTAAGAGGGGGGTGTGTGATCTTGGCCATCACTACTGCAGGGACTAGCTTCTCTCTCACCTCTTGCTTCAGTCTTACCCAGCTAAATATTTGCAGTTCATAACTATGTCCTGCCTCTGTCTGGACTCTTCCTATGGTTTTCCTGCATGGGAGCACAGTCTTAATTTGTGATGGCCTAGATGCACACCTCAAGGCAAGGATTTTTAGTGCAAGTAGATCATTTAGATGACACTGTGAGATGCTGGTAAGAGATGAGCGAAGTGCATTGGTAAGACATAGGGAAATAAAGGCAGTCAAGCAAGTTATCTCTATGGGAAACTGGCTTAATCCCTCTGGAGAACTCTGGGAAATAGTGTAGAACAGTGAGGAACTGGCCTTTGAGTTCTCCTACCTGAGCGACAAGATTCCACCAACTTCCAGCTGTCATTGGCTGAGGCTGCTCTCAGGAGGAGTTAATTCTCAGGCACTCTGGCCTGCCACTTGAGCAGGCAGAGTTTATACCACACTTGGAGGAAGCCCTTGGCCTCAGAGTTGCAGTTGCTGGCATTGGCAGTAGGAACTTGGAGGCTGGGCCTGCAGGGACATGTTAGGGAGATATGGGAGGGGAACCGATAGCACGTTCTGTGAGTACCTTTAGAATTCAAGTCAGGTATCACCTACTTTGGGAAGCACTCCATGGCCCCTCATTTGTTTCTCCCCTCGTGAGTTGAGTGTCTCTCAGCTTTGCTCCCACCCACCCACATGTCACTGTATTTAACTGTCTGCATCTCTCCTGCTAAACTCTGAGCCCACTGGAGACATGGACCCGGTCTTCCATCACCGTAGCTCTGTGGTATCTAGAAGAAGAAATGACCCAGAGAGAATCTGGCACATGGTAGGTGCTCAAGAAGTCTTGAATGAATGAATGAATAAGGAATTCTCTTCATCATGCGCAATAGCATTGGTTATGTTCTGTGTATTTCTGTGTCTAAAAGCTTTAACATAAATTATCACTATTTCTACTGTAGTGGGCTTATTTAATGAGAATAATTTCCTACGGAGGGGTCTTTCAGGTACAAGAAAAGCACAAAGATGTTTATGGTGTACCAGGTGGCGCACTAGGGCCTGGCTGATTCACTGCTCAGCACCCCCCAGATTCCTGGGGAAAAGCTGGGGAAAGGGCATGAGTGGCTGTCATGCAGCAGTTTTCTGCCTAGAAAACCCTTCCGTGGGGTGAGGTTGAGGGAGGAGGAATGGCAGGGTTTCTGCACAGACCAAGAGTGCCCCAGAGATCCCATCTACTCTCATTTTAGGTAGTCATGATTTACTCATTGTCACAGTCACTTAGCACTCTGGGAAGGATGCATTGTCTCTGAGTAGAGCACAGTGGTGATGATTTGGCTGTTATTATGGATAATAATTGTGTTTGCTGTCTGTGCTGCCTAGGCTTATTCGGGAGCATAGTTACCACTGCTATCATTTTAAATATTTTAATTAATGATACTATGCTGTGCTCCTTGCCTTGAGGCTCCTTAAGCAAAATGAGCAATTAAAAAAACCACAAAAAGCCAATGAATGAAAATAAAAGAAAGGGCATTTAAAAAATCATTCTGTTCCTATGATGTTTCGGGCTTGAAAAATGTATTCCGCTGTCTGCTGCAGGCAAGAGAAAATTCTCACTACTCCCGCCTGTTATCTTTTGCTCCCATAGTCATCCATCTCCTGTAGCTGCTGAGTGACATGGAATATACATAAAGCATCATCAAAAAGAACAGGAGAAGAGGAAAAGGGAAAAACAGCACCCAGCAAACTTGGAGCCTCATGCTTTTAAAAGTACGTCATTATCCTCGATCATCACCGTCAATCATTGTTATCAATTATTTTTATACTTTGCCGGCCTTGTGGATATCACCGGGGAGATGGCGAAGAGCTAGTATCTCTATCTCTGAGCTCTTTCAGTCCAATTTTAGTGTCTGTCCCGCTGGAGTGAGCACTATGGGTGTCTGGAAATGGTCACTATGTAGTGACTGGAAATGGTTCTGGCTGAGCAACTGAAAGCCTTGGGATGTTCTGTGAGTCTGATGGGTGAATGCAGGAGAGAGGCTAGCAGGGTAGGGCAATCTGAAATGTTAATGCGCTGTTTTCATGATGTAGGAGATATGAAGGAGTCTAAGAGGTGAAATTTCCCTCTGCATCTCATCACCACCTGAGCTCTCTGGCCAGGTCAGGATTCCAAACTCAGGACTCTTGCTTGGCCTGCTGAAGTTTGACTTCCAGAGTGTTGTTAAAAGGTTTGAATTAGTAGCCAATACTTAGAAATGGAGGCATAAAACTTGAAAATTTATTTAGCCTCCAGTCTCATCTGCCAACCCCAACCATGTGGCATTACTGGGTGGGTGCCCTTTCTTTGGTGTGCCGGAACTGGCTTCTGCCAGCCTGTGAGAGAGAGCATGTGCACATCTTCAACTCTGTGTTCACTGACTTCACATTGGTTGCTCGATATCATTAAGATCAGCCATAGTGGGAATACTTATACCATGAATACCAGCAAATGTTACAAATTAGGTTTTTTTTTTTCTTTCAGAGAGCCCATTGTTAAACATTTACCAGCATACCTATAGCTCCCCATCGTCAGCTTACAATGAGGCTGTATTGCCTGCCTTGTCCCCTGGGTTTAGATCCCAAATTTAAGATCTTACTTCTTTGTGTACCATGGTCCTGTGAAGAAACTTCCTACCCCAGGCCTTTGTTTGGAAGGATAGGCTCATCAAAACAAGGGTCTGAAGGGGAGAAGATGATGGTCAGCTTCAAGCTGGAGGAGGCAGTGACCTGATCTGTGAGGGTGAAAGACTTCTGTGAGCCTGGAAAGGGAAGAGTTCATTCTGGGAAGGGGTGGACAAATTCCTTGTGTGGCAGACACCCAGCCCCTATTTACACAGTATCCCATTTATATGCAGCCTGGGAGTGGCAGGAAAGTTAGTCAAGGATGCGGGGAAGTCACAGGCTATGAAACAGACCACTTGTGCTCTGGGACTGGGGGCATGGGAGAGGTATCCACTGGCAGGACTGACTTCATGGGCATGTGGCCTGTGCAGTTACACTTGGTTTAATGCTCTGCTGTCACTGTCTTGAAATTCATAATAATTGTTGAACCACGGGATCTGCATTTTTATTTTGCACTGACTGGGCTCTACAAATTAGGTATCTGGTTCTGTGTACTGTGAATGGACAGGTAACCCAATTGCTCTGGGATGCCTAACCTTTCACAGGGCTTCCTGTGCAACTCCAAGAAGCTAGAGAGAGGTCCTTCAGAATTTCCCATCAACCCCTGTGCATGGGGCTTAACAGATTTATGTGGTCAGAAACACTAAGAGACATGTTTTTTTGGGTGGGTGCCGAGCTGTCTTACTGTACTAGGTTTAAATTTGTTTTGCCTTGGATGAACTGGAAGTACAGTGCCAAACTTAGGTAAATGGGACAAGGTCTCTTCCCAAAGGAAGAGCCTAGTGGGAGACATGCAGAGTGACCCACAACTCTGACCCCACGTAGCACATTAGGATTGAAATCTGTAAAATGGGCCATGGGGGTGCAGAAACAGGAGCAGTTGGTTCTGCATAAATAGGATCAGGGGAATTTGTGGCAAAGCCCTGAAGGTGAGTAGGAGCTCTCTGGGAGGAGAGGGTGGGAAGATGTAAGCCAGATGCTTCACTAGAACCCTCTTGCTTAGGGGTATTTTTTTAAATGTTTATTTAGAGAGAGAGAGAGAGAGAGCGAGCATGAGCATGCACACCCGCATGAGTGGGGAAGGGACAGAGAGAGAGGGAGAGAGAGAATCCCAAGCAGGCTCCATGATGTCAGTGCAGAACCTTGAGATCATGACCTGAGCCAAAATCAAGAGTCAGATGCTTTACCAACTGAGCCACCCAGGTGCCACGGGTCTGCTGTGTTTTGATGGTGCTGCAACTGTTAGCAATAGTGAGGTCCACCACCTCTCCTGTCTTGTGCTGTGGCTGTGATGAGGTCACAAAACCAGTCTGGAGGCTGGTTCAAATTACTACTTTGTAAGGAGATCTTTCTTCATTATGTGGTAGGAGAACGTTTAGAAATCATAGCAGATGTGCTCTCCCTAGTCCATTCCTTACCTGGTGACCCTTCCTCTATCTGGGTAGCATCCTTGCGTCAGAGAAGGGAGGTAACAGCAGAAGCCTTGGCCAGATTTTGGCTGTAAAAAACAGACTCTAAGGGGCATTGGGAAATAGTGAAGTCAGAGGGAGTCACAGGTTTTCTGAACCCTCAGAGTGAATAGGGTTTCTTATAGGGGGAAAGGGGAGTCAGAAGGGAGGGAGGAGTGAAGGGATGGTAAGGGTCCCAAGAACATGGTACTCTGTGGCCACCCTTCTTCAACTTATCCTGGGAAGAGGAAGGAAAGGCAGTTAGTTAAAGGCAGGGATCCTCAGTCCTATTAAAACTTAATGACTCCTTTATGTAGCAAATATTTTGTTAAGTCCTATTTACTATCTTGAAGTAAATGAAATTCATGGGTAATTTAACTCCCATCATTATGACAACCAATTAATACATCCACAGATTTCCGAAATGTCCCACGGGGAATGGGATAGTCCTGGCTGAGAACCACTGGTTTAGGGATTCTGTTTCCTGTATAGGAACCAGGGAAAAGCAAGACCCTCAGGCCAGCTGTGGGGTGTGTTGGGAAGGGCCAAGGGCAGCCACAGAAAGTATCCTTTCACTAGGGTCCTCAGAGCTGCAAGAGGCAAAGGTGGGATGGGACGGAGCCACACAGTGTCCTGGGCATCACTGTGGGTTTGGCAGAGCGGTGCTAGGAGATAGAAGAGAGAGGCCAGCTCCAGAGGAGACTTGCGTCAGGAGTGAAGAATGGTCCAGCAATGACCTGCATGGCCTGATCATCTGTACCTGAAGGAGTGCAGATGTCTCCAGAGATCCCAGCATAGGTATACAGCTGCACTCCAGCCCCATCCTGCTTAAAGCTCATTGATGGAAATAGAGTCATAATTTTCCACACATGGAGTTTGTGGATGGACATTCTTATTTGCTACAGTTCTGTTCTGAAGAATCCCTCACTTGACTGGGTTCAGCTTCCTCCCACCTTCCCTACTGTGGAGGGGTAACCATAGCTTATGATCCGTTGCCTTAGCACAAATCTCTGCTGCTTAAAATCCAACTATGCCTGTCTCTTGGAAGATGAAGAATCTGGTGCAGAATAAAGATAGTTCTGTGGGTTTTATGAAACATAAAAAAGCAAAAAGAGATCTCAAGTGTAGATGCTTAGAAGGTAAAAACTGCCCCTTTGGGGGACCATAGTCACATAAGCTTGCTTTCTGTCTTTGCTAGAAAACGAGGCTGGTGGTGGTGAATGTATTTGCTCCAATGACAATAGAATGGGATTTAGAGGGAGAGAACCCTTGATTTGAATCTTGGTTTAGTTTTGCAGGCCATTCACTTAACTTCTTTGGAACTCAGTTCCTTTATCTATAAGAATGGGTGTGAAAATCATGTGGCAACAGAGAGAGAGCTTCTTGTCATCTGTAAGGTCATGGTTGTTAATTATTGCCATGAAAATCGCATCAAGAACAGCTAAGTTTTGCCATCCAGTGACCAGACAGGGGTAAGTAGATTTCTTCTGGTCTCAATGGTTTCTGCTTCAGAGAATTAGTACTTAAGAGTTCTTTGATTGGCACTTGAAGCTGGAAAAATTTCTTTGAAATCAATTTAATCACTGTGAGATAGATTTCATTATACAGTTGAGTGAAATGTAAACTACTATTTGCATATAGACTGTATCTGTAGGCATTTAATTCTGATCATTCATTCCTTCTCATTGGCTCCTGGTTAGTTTTCAGGTTGGCTGTGTATTTGTTACAGGCTTATTTGAAACCCATTCATCCTTCTAGCCAGCCATCCATCCAACCAATAAAAAGACACTTGTTGAAGTATTTAATTTGTCCAAGTACCTAGGAGAGGTCCTGTGGGGATGCAGCCATGAATCTGGTATAACACTATTGTGGAGGCTATCAACTTCCTGGGCTCTTGACTATTTGCTTTATCTATTTTTGAGGGCACTTCTCGCATCTTCACTGAAGATTGTATACTTTATTTAGTTCAATTGTTTTATTTGTAATCTGTTTTTTTGTTTGTTTGTTTGTTTGTTTTTTGAGGGATGGAAAGATCATGTGTTTGGGCTGAAAAGGACCAGATTATAATAGAGTGATATCAAGAAGACCGGGTCTTCAAAAGTAGCTGATCCTGTCAAGGTATATCCTGTTTCTCTATTTTATAGATTTACCAAAGTAAAGTTAAGAATTAAGAAAAACTGAAGTGTTAGAACAATATATACTCTAGGGGTGGAGAAGGCCTTCTAAAATAGGCCAGGAAACCCATAATCCAAAGAAGGAAACATTAACATATTTGATGAGATAAATATTTAAAACTTTCATATGTCAAATGGTACCATAAACAAAACCTAGAGACAAAACACTAGGGGAAAAATACCCACAACTCATATGATAGACACAAGGTTAGTATCTCAGAAGCTGTGCAGAATGCTAAGAAAAGGGCGTATAGCCATTAAAAGGAAGTACAGGGCCACCTGGGTGGCTCAGGTGGTTAAGTCTCCGACTCTTGGTTTCAGCTCAGGTCATGATCTCATGGTACATGGGTTCAAGCCTCACATTGGGCTCCATGCTGATAGTGTTGAGCCTGCTTGGGATTCTCTCTCCCCCTCTCTCTGCCCCTCCTCTGCTCATGCTCACTCTCAAAAATAAACTTAAAAAAAAAAAAAAAAGGAAGTGCAAAGGCAGGTTATACCTGAGGAGGCAAACATGGTGAGTAAACATTTGGAAAGATGGACAGCCTCACTGGAAATCAGGCAAATGCAAATTGAAGGAATGATACACCATCTTTACTCAATTGATCAGCAAAACAAAATAATTGAGAAGAATTGCCAAAGCTTGGGGTGGTGTGGGGAAATGGGTTCTTTCATCGTTTGTAGGAATGTGAATAGTGATAACATTTTTGGAAAGTAATTTCAACCCAGTTTAAAAATTAAAAAGTACATATCCTTTGATCAAATAATCCCACTATTTCAGAGAAATAAAAGTGCTAGTACATAGGGAGAAATACACAAAAGTAGCTATTGCAGCAGTGATTGTATAAAATAGGAACAGGGAGTTGGGTAATGTGGATGTTCATCGGTTCAGAGATGATTGAATAACTTACAATACATCTACGCTATGGACTATTATAACACTGCTAAAAAGCATGGCTTGGACTTATATTTTCTTCTGGAAAGGATCCGCCTTATAGGGAAAAATTAGGTCAAACAGTAAATCTGCATATATTGTTAAGCCCTAACAAGGAATTATGGAAACAAATACCTCAAACTACTGACATTGATTACTTCAAGGGGGTGAATTTGAGGGCAAGAGAAGACTAAGAATTGACATTCTTGTATGTTGCTGTTTTGTTTGGATTGTTATACCATTTTTCCATTGAGGTAGAAGTGAAGTAAAAAAAAAAAAAGGAAGAGAAATGGGAGGGGGGGCAGGGAGAAAGATAAAGAGAGGGTGAGAAAACAGGCTAGAGCATTAACATTTTAGACTTTAGCCTCATGGGGGAGAAAACAATGATTTCCTCAACCACAGGCAAAAGTGGTCATAAGTCAAAGACAGTAAGAGCAAAGAGAAATGCTGTTCTGTAGAGTCTGGCTCTTTAACCTGACGTCGTTATTCTTATAAATTAGAGATGCGGGCTGTTTTGGGGTTAATGCTGAGTATTATAGTAGTGAGGCTCTTTTAGACTCTCTTTTACAATGAAGAATTTGTGTCCTGATTTTTTTTGTTGTTGTTAGCATCTTAGCAGGTTTATTTGTTGAAGGCTTATTTGAGATCCTGGTTGTTTAAATAGAAAATAAAATAAGAAAAGATAAATAAGCCCGAGAATAGGGGGGAAATATTATTTGTGTCCCTCAGTAGTTTGAAGGTTGCTGTAGTTCATCTTCAGATACCGAGCGTCATGAAAGATTTATTTAACCACATTTCTCTTAAGGTCGAAGGAGTTGAGATCACTCTTTCATCCAGGCTTCCTTTCTTCACCCAGGTCCTCTTATTTATTTCTCTCTTTTCCTGAGCCAAAATTTGAGCTGCTGTGAGAGATTCTTAGTCAGTTCCCAATATTTGAAACCACTTTCAACAATGCCATCCATCTCCTCCCCCTGCAAGTGGCATTATCTCCACATCCTTGGAGATGAGCTGCCTCCTCCCTCTTTTATCACTCTGAGCTGTACACGTTTGGTTACAAATGCCCCGATAATGTTCTCGTTGGTCTCTCACAAGTGAAATAACAGATAACCATTCTCCCGGTGATGGCGATGCTGTCATCCTGCACCCAGATAACCAGGAAAGGAGGTATCCACTCCCATTGCGTGCTGTGATTAAGATCTCGCTGGTGAAGATACAAGTGAGATTGCCTTTATAAAATAATATCTGTGCTCAGATCATTTTACTCAGCTCAGATAGCAGCTAACATCATTTCTTGGGGCCCTCCCCCTGTAATAATCTGCATTGGCTTTCAAACATGTGTGCTACCACCTGCCCTACTGGTGAGATAAGAACAAAAGTATTAGACGGCATATTAACTTGTGCTGCATTTTTCATATTACTCATACAAATGAGATACCAGCTGCAGGATAGTAGGTTTCGTTGTTGGCAGAACTCCCAATCATCGTGCTGCGGAAACAAGGGTAGCCTTCCATCTCAGCAGTGTGGGCTGTGGTCCGTGGGTGCTGTCCTCCCCAGGTCCACCTTCCTGGATTGCTTGATGTGAATTAACAGGGGACAAATCCTTTCATCCTAAACCACATTTAGGCTTAATGTACCGTTACCTAAAGGAGGTAATCCATAGGGTGTTTCCCAAATTTCAGTTATCAAGTCCCACTTTTTAATGATATTTGTTGTTCTGGAGTATCACCAATAATGTTATTTAATACTTTCCTTTAAATTATTATAATTTTAACTACTAAGCTTAATAATAAGAGTGATGAAATCACAAGTTTGTTATGCTTTTATTTTATCTACCTGATAGTAAGATAAACATGTAAGCCATTAATGTTTTCTGTGCACCATCTAAACTAGTTCTGAGTGATACCCATGGATGTTCAAGAAACATCCCGTTTGAAAAACACCGCTAAAATAGTTCTCACTAAAGTGTATACTGCTAGCACAGATAATTTGTTGGTAGCTGCTTTTAGTGAATGATCTCAGAGCTGGAAAGGTAGGGAGGAAAAGCTACAGATACAAGAAGGATTCAGAAAGGAAACGTTGGAAGGAAGTGAATAGCAGAACTGTCTAAGGTGCCATCTCATCCTGGTCAGACTTAGGTAAGTAAGATGGAGCCAGGGACACCTTGACCATCACCTCTCTGGGTTCCTGGTTCTCTCTCTGAGCCATAACACGTTTTCAGGAACCAGGACTCTGGGACGAGGCTTTTTCTGCCTCTTGCCTCTTCTTTGCCTCACACCATGGAATCCCTCAGAGAGAACCAACCTTCCTGGGAGATGTCCCAGGTGACAGCATGCACAGGATTGTGCTCAACCCACTAGTGTCTGGACTGTGGTCAGAAGCACTGCTCAACCAGCATCATGAAGAGGAGGCAAGGATGATACAGACGGCAGGTGCCAAGTGTTCGGGAGTGTTGCCAAGTGTTCTGTTAAGATTATTGTATTTATCCAAGACAAATGGCTCCATTATAAAGCCACTTTGTATATATGTATATATGTTTTTTATATGTTGTTTTAAAAGCAAAAACAAAAAATATGAGAGATTACGGCTGGAAAGCATTAATTTAGAGGTAGCAAAGGCCCCAGACAGCTGTCAGAGGAATTTCTGCTCCAAGCTTTGCTAAGTACCTGTAATCCTTGGCTCTGAGAGCGCTGCTGTAGTAACCCCTTCCGTGACGGTCTTCAGCTCTACACTTCCCAGTTATTACCCTGAAAAAAGGACTGCCAGACCTCATGGTAATGATCTAACCTGCTCTGGCCATTTTGTTAGAGTTCTACCATCTTACGACCAGGTGACGACCTCTGGCTGACTGTCCCAAACACGGCCCTAAATGTCATGGTAAGGCTACTTTAGACATGCGGTCTTTTCTCTTTGCAGAAAGGCTGCGTGGAATGGAGCTGTATAGAACATACAGGTGGTTGATAGGCAGATGAGCAGGAAAGAGTTAATCTCCAAACCAACCAGGGTTTAGTTGTGGGCCTGCCAAGCATCCAGGCTGAGTTCGTGGGAGCACCATGAGGGAGCGGTTAATCAGACATCAGTTTCCAGGTGTGTGCATGACCTGACTGATGACCAAAGATTGAACTAAATGTCTGGGAACAGTTCATGTGTACAAGCATGAGGCTCAGACAAGACAACAATCAATCCCTGCTTCATCCTTTAATCTATATTCATTGCTAACAACAATCTAGCAAAATTCAGAGGGGGCTTTTTTTTTTGGTACTCTGGTTAAATAAAGCAGGACGGCATCTGTAGTGTTTTGTAAATAGCGTTTTGCCCAGTCGTTCAACGCTGATTAGCCCATGTTTGCCCTTCACTTTCCCAAATTAACTTTTGCCATCATCTTGCATACCCATGGAAGTTGGTTCCCCCAGGCTGCTGATTGCTGCTTTTCCCTAAAACTCATTTGATTGTACCTGTGCCCACTGGCCATCTCCCTGAACAGTTTTGCCTTTGGTTCTTTCAGTGCCTATTTATCCCTAGCTTCCCTCTCCACCTTTGTTAATAGGAAAAGGAAAAAGAATTATATCAAGAATTTACACTTTTAGTAAAATAGAATATTCTTCTAATTTCTTAAACTCAAATTGTTCCTTATTGCCTCATTAAAGAAAGAGAAAAGGAAGGAAAGAAGGAAGTATATAAAGGAGTGAGTGAGGATAGAGGAACACTTAACTAGGATTGAACCATTTCCCAATTAAAAAAATTGAACATTTACATATGATGTAGATTATTACAAAGGTAATAGAACCACATTACAAAAATGTTGGCGTGAAGGAAAATAAGAAAACTCCATAATACTAGTAACAGAATTCCTATTTGCACGTTGGTTTATTTCCTGCTAGTCTCTCTGCTAAGCACCTACTTTCAAAATGTAGTTGTAATCCTACTGAATATCCAAGAATTTTTTTTTTCACTTAACGTTCAACCATGAGCATTTTTCATGGTGCTATGTGTCCTTTATAACCACAGTTTTTAATGACTACATGGTTTCCTTCAGTGAAAAGAAAATTACATAACCACTCCTTGATTGTTTTGATACTTAGATTGTTTGCAATTGAAAAACTTTCATGATATCATTGAAATGATACTGTTTAAGGTTATTTTTCCACCCACCTCTACTTTTGCATTATTTTATTAGGTTTTCTTTCCAGAAATCAGATAATCAGACAAAACCCATGGACATTTTAGGGGACCTGATTCATCATTTGAAGTTGGGTTCTAAAAGCACTTGTACCCACTAAGTCTTCATCTTCATCAGTCATCTTTTAAAAAAAATTTTTTTTAAACGTTTATTTATTATTGAAAGACAGAGAGAGTCAGAGCGTGAGCAGGGGAGGGGCAGAGGGAGAGGGAGACACAGAATCTGAAGCAGGCTCCAGGCTCTGAACTGTCGGCACAGAGCCCGACGTGGGGCTTGAACTCACAAACTGCGAGATCATGACCTGAGCCGAAGTTGGAGGCTTAACTGACTGAGCCACCCAGGCACCCCAAGTTTTCACCACTCATCTTAGAGGACCCTTCATACACCCTCACTGGATTCTCCCACTTGTTTTTGCTTCTCCCAAAAAGGTGGGCTTCTTGTCTCTCTTATATTGGGGAAGAGCCTCCCATCATAGATTTCTTACCATTTGCCCCCAGTTTGAAGCCAAAGAAGCTTCATTAATCTTGTGAATGGTGCCTATGCTGTAGCAGATGCCTTTGAAAGAGCCCTTTACCCTTGCTGAAGTTTGGCAGCTGTTGAAGACAGCTGGGTAATGAGAAGGGTAGTGGGGCACCCAGGGTCTTAGGGGGATTGAGAAAGTGGATCCCCACAACTGATGGTATCTGGATGACTATAATACACCCAAGAATAATTTGAGTGCACAGTGTTCCCAACTTATGATGACTGTTGATTTAGGATTATTTAACTTTACTATGGTGTGAAAGTGATCCGTTCATTTAGTAGAAACTGTACTTTGCGTTTTGAATTGTGGTCTTTTCCTGGACTAGTGATACGTGGTAGGATACTCTTTTGTAATGTTGGGCAACAGCAGTAAGCTGCTGCTCCCATGCAATCATGAGGGTGAACAACCAATACACTTACAACCATCTGCACCCATACAACCATTCTGTTTCTCACTTCCAGTACAGTAGTCGATAAACTATGTGAGCTATTCAACACTTTATTATAAAATAGGCTTTGTGTTAAATGATTTTGCCCAACTGTCGACTAATGAAAGTGTCTTGAGTACACATAAGGTAGGCCAGACTAAGCTATGGTGTTCTGTAGGTGAGGTGTACTAAATGCACTTTTGACTTTCAATATTTTCAGTGACATGTTTATTGAGACTTAACCTCATGGCAAGTCAAGGAAGATCTGTGCGTTTATGGGTATTAGCTACTGTGGTAGGTGTTGGATATACAGATATAAATGCTACCGTGAAAGGGCTAACAGCTTGTTGGGGAAGTGACAGGCCTGTGAATAACTGTTACAAAGACAGAATGAAGGACAAGAAGGATTCAGGATAAGTTAGCAGTCAAAACACTCACTGAACAGGGGCACCTGGGTGGCTCAATCAGTTAAGCATCCAACTCTTGATTTCAGCTCAGGTCATGATCCTCAGGGTCATGATCTCACAGTACTGAGATGGAGCCAATGTCTATCTCTGTGCTGGGCATGGAGCCTACTTAAGATTCTCTCTCCTCTCTCTCTCCCTCTGTCCCTCCCCTACACGCAGTCTCTCTTCGTCTCTCTCAAATCAAATGAACAAAAATACTCACTGAAGAATCTTTGCACGTTAGGCCCCATGTTTCTAAGCTTTGTTTTGATCTGATCAGGGCGGCAGGGGAGGACAAGAGCAGGGAGTCAGTTGTGGCAGCTTCACTGAACTAAGATGAATTCTGGTTGCAGGAGAAGAGAAGACCTTGCGTGGAGTCATTTGAATAAAGCATTTCCCTACTCACTGACCATTCCTGGCAGGGTGTGCATATGTGTTCAGGTGGAGCAGATACAAGCTATTAGCTTTCACTCTGGAGTTCCAAAGACTAAACAGTCATGTCCCACCCTGGGAACACTTCTGACCTCAGAGTGGGCTTATAATGAATGGCTGACTCTCAGAGTCAGATTAAGTGACAGATGACAGGAGTGGAATATTAAGGAAAACTCGGCACTATCTACACCCAGGTGTATATGGTTCTTTAGCTCTTCCTACATGAGTCTCTTCTTTTTCTTGTCTCTTATAGAGTACTTAATTAAAATTGTAGAGTTTTAAAATAGGAAGGGACTTTAATTACCTCAGAGGACTGTCAGTAACAAGACAGACTAAGGTAATGATGTGACCATTCCCCCTTTAACTTCAAATACATAGAAATTCCAGATAAAAGGAAAACACAATGGCATTTTGGTGAAATTGCATTGCTTAACTTGAAAGAAAAAAAAGATAATCTCTAGATGTAGGGGAAGGAAAAGGAAGTGAATGCTGTTATAGTGGGCGGGTAAGGGAGAGCTGATACAGGGGACTCTTGGGGCTTTGGGTTCCACATGACAGTTGAGCTGGGCCTATCGTGTCCCTATGAGGAGCAGTTATGTGACCTCCAGATCATAGGAAATGGAGGCAGGAGGAATCTTGTATACAGCCTGTAAAGTCAAAGAGCTGCCCACTCTTAAAATGTGGACTAGAAAATTGCACCCATTGGCATGGGAAGCAAATGGAAGCTTGTCATTTGCCTAGAGATTTAGGCAGAAAGAAAAAAAATCATTTAAGGAATCTAATCCCCAGGCCTGAACTATGTAGAGGTATGCGATCCAAATTTACACTTCCTGTCTGGTGTAGGACACCCAAGCTGAGAATTTATCGTAACCTGGTCAGGGACCATTGAAACCCTATAGGCTCAGTAAAAGCAAAAATAAAACTTCTCAGCAGGAATCCTTTCACAATCCAGGGCACACAGAATTCTGTAGACCTAATACCCTTGATGAAGAGAAGCTCACAATAAAAAACAGATAAACCTCATGAATCAAACCATCACACATCAGGGTCAGGAGACACCACAAACAGGAATCTGTATCCACTACTGGCAGGAGTGTCAAATGGTAGAACT
Organism: Lynx rufus; assembly: GCF_022079265.1. NCBI lineage: Eukaryota > Metazoa > Chordata > Mammalia > Carnivora > Felidae > Lynx > Lynx rufus. Next base: position 31,488,246 of record NW_025814867.1, on the reverse strand, counting down.
ACGCCAGGGAGCAATTTAGCAAGAGCTAGTACATCTGAAGATGAGCAAACACTACACCCAGCAAGCTCATGTACAGGTTATATGCTCTAGAAAATTCTCACATGCATAAAAGATGTGCCCAGAGATCTTCACTGCCCCATTGTTTATAAAAACAAATTATAATGATGACTAAAAAAAAAAAAAACCCCAAATAGTGGATCAGAATGGAAATGGATAAGTGAAGGATGATTTATTCATATATTAGAATACTATCAACTCATTAAAATGAATGAACATATTCAAATGTACAAATCTTAAAAACATGATGTTGAGTGAGAGAGCCAAGTTTCCCAAGGATAAGTATAGCATACCATTTATGTAAATTTTAAAAATATAAATAAATATTATATATTATTTATGAACATGAACCAAGGTAGTAAAAGTATAAAAACAGAAAAAACATGTCAATCTAAGAAAAGTGGTTTCCTTTTGTGTGGGAGGGAAAGCAAAGGACTTGATTTAAATTAGGTCTGACTCTTAAACCAGCAAAATACTAAAAGTATTCCATATGGACTCCCTGTAAACCAACACATTTAATTTTTTACTATGAAAAAAGAAATCCTCCTCCCCCCAATTTTTTTTCCTACAGACTCTTTTAAAAAAAGAAATAATGCATTACAGATCTGTTGTAGCCCCATTTATATATCAGTCCTATCTCATCTCCTCCCGTTGTTGTGTCTGTAAGATATACTGCCTCTTCAAATGCAATCCAAGGCCAAATCACACATTTAATCACTCCCAACATGCCAGGAAGGAAATGGTGGAGGCAAAAGAATATAGCCACAAGAATATAGCCACAATAGCTCTTTTTGGAAAAACAAACAAACAAACATGAAAAATAATGCTGTTGGCACTAGTGGAGGTCATGTTTCATACCATACTCTCCTGGGTGAGCATTCAGAGGACCCCATGATGTGGTAGTGGTGGGAGTTCCCCGTTGGGCAAACATGGTTATCCTTGTTCTGCTCTGAAAGCATTCCTCTTATCTACTGTTCTCCACTACCACAGAGGAGATGGGCAGTGGGTGTTTTTTTTTCTTCAGGAGCTCTACTTATTGTCATAGCTTACTTCCTGTTCTAGGGAGTCCCGGGCACTGAAGATGACCTTAGGGATTGAACAGTCACAGGCCTTTTTATTTTTTCTTCCAGGACTTGAAGTTGGTCCAATTAGCCAGTCAGTTAGCTTTCCAGAAACTTCAAGGGATATTAACCAAAGCCAAAGATCTTATGGAGTCATGGTCCATGAATTTTGACCCTATTTTTATAGTATCTGTCTCTTAGCAACAGGCTCAAGAGCTCTGTGCAAGCTCCTAGCCCTGGGTTAACTGCTTCTATCTTGTCCTCTCAAACAGTGGGTTGAGGCAAGGCTAATGTGCCTTCACTGTGGAGCTCTTTACGAGGGGGTAATTGTATTTTTTGAGCAGCAAGCGAACTGTAGGAGGTGTTGGAAGGGGCCTGGGCCATTAGGCTCACTCTACTTTCCTGGTTTCTTCTGGGTCTCAGTCTTAACTGTCTCTGTGTTTTCCATATAACCACCTTTTCTTATACTACCTTTAGCTTTGGGAAGATAACATGTGACTCTTAGCCCTCTTCAATTGCTGGCCACTGTCCCTTAGCAAGGCTCTATTGCGTTCCCTTTCTGCTCTACTGAAATAGCAACTCACTCTAACATCGTGATATTTTTTCTTCCCAGCTGAATCCAAAAATATAACATGTGACAGTTTAACTGGCTCTTTTGCAATCCCATAAAAAGGATTACCAACTTGAATGTGGGGCAGGGGAATCCTTATTGTACCGCAGCCTGTCTAAATCCAGCCACTTCCATGTAGGTCTGTCACTCATTACATCCCACTCCTAGTACTGACTTACACGTTGGTTAGGACCCTTTTGGTTGTAAATGAAAGAAAAACAGTTCAAAATGGCTTTTTAAAAAAGCCCAGGGAAGGTATTGGCCCATGTTTAGTAAGTACAAGGGGTATACGTGGCCTTTGGTGAGTCTGGATCCAGAAATTCAAATAGCATCATCAGGACTCTGTTTATTTTTCTCTACCTCTTGGCTCATTTTGTCCTCAGTGTTGGTCTCATTCTTAAGCAGACTCTCCATGTGGTGGAAATATGATCACCTTTTGTTCTTGGTTTATGTTGTTCTCATAGCTGGTATCACAGCGAATAGAGAACGTCTCTTTCTAACAGTTCTATCCAAAGTCCTGCGAAAGGCTCTGACTGGCTTGGCACAGGTTTGTCCTGTGCCCACGACCATGACCAGAGTCTGGGATTCCCTTATTGACCCCGTGGGGGCTATAGGCTGGTAGTATCAACACCACTTGAAACACAAGGAGTAAAATGAGTACAGGGATGGATCCTCAAAGAGATCCCAGGCAGACAAAAATAAGGGTCTTCTAATAGGAGTGTTCTGAATCATTTGCGTGGTCTCTTTGTTAGAGACCTTTAGAAGATATTTGTGATGGGTAATTTTTTTAGTGCATTTTTAAGTGGAAAGACATTGGTACTCATGCTTAAAATGCGCCAAGTAATCCCCTTATGTGAAAGTTTTTAACTTTTAGAGTGGCTCTCAAAGTAGATTTTTGGAGTATCCATTGACTTTGGGAATACATATACTCTTTTTAAAACATTTTACTGGGGATTAAATCATATATTATTTGCATTTGCAGTCACTCTGCCACTATATATTATTCACATTTGGAAAATACTTCATACTCTCTTAATGTTGTATGGTATAATGCCATATGGAAATATATGGTTCCCAATGTTTCTAAATAAGAGCTCTTTCTGACAACACCACATTTTGTGGATCTCCCACAACCTGGAATTGTACTTACAATACCTTAAGAAAAATACATGTGAGGGGTGCCTGGGTGGCTCAGTCAGTTGAGCGTCTGACTTTGGCTCAGATCATGATCTCACAGTTTGTGAGTTCAAGCCCTGCATTGGGCTCTGTGCTGACAGCTCAGAGCCTGGAGCCTGCTTCAGATTCTGGGTCTCCCTCTCTCTCTGCCTTTCCCCCGCTCGTGCTCGGTCTCTCTCTCTCTGTCTCTCAAAAATTAGAAAAAAGAAAAACACATGTGATAATTACTATGTAGTATTTTATTAAGCCCAATAGCATGAGTAACACTTGAAAAATAACTGTATGCACAGGAGTTGGCCCTATAATCAGGCTACAGAAAATGCTTGGGCATGTGTGAAGTTTTTTGGACTCCACAAGGGATGGCACTTAATAGAACTGGGCCTGTAGGTTAGGGACTGCTAGAGTAGTGAGTGCTTAAGAATATGGTTCAGTCCCAGCTTTACCACTTGTGAGCTGTTTGACTTTGGGTGAGTTACTTAACCTCCTTAAGATTTCAGTTTCCTCGGGGCACCTGGGTGACTCAGTCGACTGAATGTCTGAATTGGGCTCAGGTTGTGGTCTCGAAGGTCGTGAGTTTGAGCTGTGCATTGGGCTCACTGCCGTCAGTGCGGAGCCTGCTTTGGATCCTCTGTTCCCTTTTCTCTCTGCCCCTCCCCCACTTGCTTGTTCTCCCTCAAAAATAAATAAACCTTAAAAAAAAAAAAAGATTTCAGTTTCCTCAAATGGGAACTAGCAGTGACACCACCTGTTCCCCTAAGGTTGCTGTTGAGGATTAGAGATAATATGGGTGGAGCACCTGGCAGAGTCCTTGATGCATGGTTAGCACTCAATATATGGTAGCAGTTATTGTGGCCACTTTATATATATAATTATCTATTTACTGTAAGTCTTCTTGAAGGTAGGCACTGTGTTTTATGCATCTTTATATTCTTAGCACCTAGCAGGGTCTTGACTGAGGCAGGATATATTTATTGACTGAATAGAAAATTAAATACAATCATGTATCTAAAGAGTCTAGTCCAGCGGCCACAGCATGGTTGGTACTCCTTAAATGTGCCTTCTCTCCATGGTCTAGGCTTGGACATGTAATTCTCAAACTTTAGTGTGCTCGAGAATCTCCTGCAGGGCTTGGCTTGTTAAAACAGACTGATAGCTCCATACCAGGTTTCTGATTCAGTAGGTCTGAGTGGGACCTGGGCAATAGTATTGAGTGTTACTTTAAAGCCCTCCTCTAGGAAGGTTCTCAACATGAGGTGTAAATCATGGGCCTTACCACTGGGCTTACACGTCCTAACTCAGGGTACCATTGTCATCTGCCTGTTGTCCACTGGTAGCACTGTATGAACCATTTCCAATAGTAAAAAACCAACATCAGTAAGTCTGGTCTTATATTTCTAAATTGATTATGTAGATCTCACACACCTTTCAAATAAGTCAGTCGAAGTTTTTCACAGGTACAGTGTTATTTCCTTTAGGCCAGTGAGTGCTTGCAAGTCTCTTGGACAGCCCTTTTGTTTTATTGTGTGTATGTATGTGTATGTGTGCACGTGAGTGTCCCAGATGTAGTCAACTTATCTTGAGTTGTTTCTTATAATCCATCTGTAATCAAGGGATTAACTCACTGGAGTCATAAGGGTATGGAGGGGAGAGTTTCTGCTTTTCATTTTTAGAAATGATTTTTAGAAATCAACCACCTCTTCTCAGTTATAAAATCCTTCCAAGACCCTAAATCTGTAGTCATGGGCTCATTAGAAGCAAGTTGCAACTACAAGCATGTTTGTCTGTTTCCCTCCCTCTTGGTGCCTGTGTCTGATGTTCGTTTCTTGTGAACTTTAATACGTGTTTAATATGAATCTTAATGATTTGATTACAATGGCATAATTACATAATTGGAATGTATTGTGCACGCTGGTGGGAAGGAGTCTGGAAGGTGCTCAGTGACTGATGTTACATAAACAGAATAATAATGACGGTGAGAGTGAGACTAAGGAGAAAATGATTGGAAAACTTGGAAGGGATGGACATTTGCCGAATTGAGAGGGTAGCATTTCTTTTGCTTGAATGGCTGGTGTTTATTTTACCTCTGTTTATTTTACCTCTGAGACTGAGGCTTCTGTGAATCAGTGCAATTAGAAAGAAGTGGGTTCTGATGGTGGGCTTTTTGGAGGCCACTTTGGAGATGGGTTATGGGCCCAAGGCCTACCTGTCTGGGCATAAAGCAAGCCAGACTCATCAGCAAGCTCTAACACACTGCTTCTTAAGATGACTCAGGCAGAAGCAAGCTCAGGTCTCTTTCTTACACTGTCCTAGCTTTGGAATGCTTTATGTGACACATTTGTTTATCATCAGAACATTGAAAGCGCCATTAATGTGGAATGGAACCATCTTCCCTCCCTAGTGCAATTCTACCCTCTCTCGCTGGTAACATATTGCTGCTGAAGAGGAATGGCACTTAGCCAATCGTTTTGTGCTCCCAGTTAATGACCACCATTACTGTGTCATTTGGGCTAGAGAAACATGTCCACTGCCTAGAGCTCTTCCCATAATAATCGGTCCGTGCACTGGCATCCTTATTTGATGTTTACTGTGTGTTGCCATAATCACGATGATTATTTCCCCAACTTATTTTTACTATTAACACAAAACATATCTGCTCATTGATTCGATAAATACCTGTATTTATTAAATACCTATGTAAGTGCTAGCTGTGTGTGATGCAGAAAAATAGAAGACACAGCATTTATGGTTTAACAGTTGAAGCCTAGACAAGGCATTCATGGAAAGTTAAATATTGCAAACCCTTACGTGGTGGGTAGGAGAAACGATTCGGAATATTTTCACTGAAGAATACTGAAATGAACTTGACCTGCCTTCAAGGGAATTTTGGAAGACAACCTGGCAATATCTAGTAAAGAAAAAAAAAATGGACACCTTCTGATCCAGCTTTTTCATTTCTTGGTTTGTACCCCAGATGGACATTCATGTGCACAGAAAGGGCATGTACAATTATGGTAACTGTAGATATTGCAATTTGTAACCTCATAATACTGTAAACAACCCAAACGTACAATAGGGGAGTATATACATAAGCTGAGGTTAAAGCTGTACAATGAAAATCATACAGAGGTTAAGAAGAATGAGGTAGATTATCAACAGATCTTTAAGGATACACCTTTAAGGGTCTCTTTTCATTTATTCATGAATTAGTGTTGATTTTTTTCAAATGCTTTTCTATATCTGTGCAGATGATCATATTGGTTTCTTTTATTCTGTTAGTGTGCTGATAGTAAATATTTTACTCTTTTCTGTATTTTCCATTTATATTTTCTCTGTGCTTCTGTCTGAATATTTTCAATGGATCCATCTTTGAGATTACGGATTCTTTTTTTTTTTTTTTTTTTTTTTTTGCCAAGGTGGAAGACTTAAACCAAGTCCCCACACAGCTTAATCCCTGACTGGACTGAACCCTTGGACTCAGCCCTTTATGCATCTCAACTGAAAGGAGCTTCCTCTGTGCAGAGATCCTGATATATGATCTCCCTTCCGCTCTAAGCTTGATGAACTTTCCCAATGCTCTGCTTATCTTCTTAGCCTCTTCAGTGCTCCTTTCTGCCTAATTTCCCTTCTTCAGGAATCAGCAAAGTCAGTAGTGGAAAAGTTGAGCCTGATATGTTGGCTTCACTCTGCATTTCTTTTTTCTCTGGGTTTCTGGAATCAGATGTCCTGGCCGTCTTGGTATTCCTGAACTCCAATTTTTATCACCCATATTCATGACACCACATAAAGAAAGGTCCATTCAGGTTCTCTGGTACTTGTCACCTTCTTTCTGCTTGACTTGCAGCATCACTTAAGAAATGGCAAGTACCTTGAGGGGAAAAGTGCGATAGAATATTAGGACTCAACTCGACTTCCCCTTCATGTTGGGATCTTGGGGCCTTAACTTTAGGTCCTAGGGCATGATGGGTCTCTGGTGCCTTAAAACAGATTTTTATTTCCTATTTTCTTTTTCATTTGTTCTTGGCAAGAGGGTTTCTCTGCTACAATAGGAGCAGAGGTCTCTTTAAGTATCAGTCTAATGTGGGTTTAAGATAAGGCCTGAAATTCTGGGTGAGGCTCAGCTCAGCTACACACTCCTAATATAGGACCCAGCTATAGTCTGTGGTAGCCACACCTGTGTTGTTAGCCAGTCATGTTCCCTTCAAAGTAAGTGTTTCTAGGCCCTTTTTTGGGAGCAGGCCTTGGCTTAAGCCTCCGAAGGAACTGCTTCTCTGAGAAGAGAATGTGGCTCACGTGAACTTGTACCTGAGGTTTGTGCTAGAGTCCTAGGGTCTATTCTGAGTCCTCTCTCTGTTCAGCCTTCAGGGCATAAAAGGTACATCTTAGCAAAATGTCTACACATTGTACTGGGGGAATTCTCCCGTGTTTCAAGGTGTATCTCTCTAGGAGTAACAATCTAGAGTTTATTTATCAAGATTTTAAATTCATCAAGATTTCATTCTCTTCTGTTCTTAAATGTCAGATTTTAGCTGACATAATTTCCTGATTTATAGTCCTATAATTTAGTCCTTGAACTGCAAGATCTTTTCTCTTAATTCAGAATCACCGTGTGGGACCCTCAGAGAATCACAACTAAGTAGAGGAGTGGGTGAATGTGAGCATGGCCAGAGGAGGGCCAGTACAGGTCATGGGCCTACAAACCAGTTGGCTGAGAAGGTGATGCTTGGTCTACCCAGTAACAGAAGAGTGAAATCCCTCCTAGTATGTGGTGGTAGGACTAAGGGTGGGGGATGAACGGGGTAGATCTGCACATTCTGTACAAGATGGGGAAATTCAGAGATAAGGTTAGGTCACTTCACAGCGTAGGACCTCAGTTTTGAGTATGGTTTCTTTTAGAGTTGGGAGAGCAACGCTGGGCCTGGATTGTCTGGGGTCGGAGCTGCTGCAGGGCTAAACCAACTTCCGTCCTTAGCTCCTGCACTCTATCATCATCTTAAAAACCATCTTTGGATAAACTGTAGCCTGTTTTCTGAGAAGAGTTATTTTTCTCCTAGCTGACATGCAGAATAGATGGGAGTCTGGATGTGAGGGATGATTGGAGAGCTCTAGTGTGGAGCATCACAATGTATTGAAGGCTCACAGACATGGAGGGTCTCCTCCAGAAAAACACTTTTCCCTGGAGTGGATGTGGTGATGATGAACCTGGAGTATCCCTAGTTGTGCTTGAAGGGGTCTACATTGAGAGAGGACTGACAAACATTGTCTCTAGGGAAGAGTTTCTATTTCCTATGTAAGCCTTACTTGTAATACTTATTTTGGAGCTCAACTACATACAACCAGTGCCCTGTCTTCTCTGTCAGCCAGATGAACACTGTAATATGAATAAAATCTATGATTCTAGAAGCCAGACATGCTTTTCCTTTTGAAAATTTATTCCAGGACCCCAAAGACTATGACTGCTGAAAAGGGAGTGTTGGGATTAATAACAACTTAGGAAGGCAAGGCACGGACTTTCATTTAATGCTGCCTATGTGCCAGGTATGTATTAGGTACTTTGTGTGAGTTGCCTTGTTAAACAAGCCCAGGTCTTTGACTTGGATGCTTTGTGTCTGTACCATCTTGCTTCATGCTTGTCTTAAATATTGCCTTAAAAGAGCTCTGTGTTCTGCTCTTTTCAAAATTCTGTGTTTCAGATACATGTGTCTGCAAAATTGTAAGCTGGCTTCAGCTGTCTCCCTGTCCCCCACTGAGCCTGGCATGGACTGGGTACTCTGTAAGCCTTAATGAGTGCTTGATGAATGAATAGATCTCCATGAAAATGGAGCTGACAGTGACAGAAAACTCCATCCCTCTGCCTCTCAGTTCCCTGGCCCTTCTGATCCCAATTAGGTTGTGTCTGCAAAGATAAGCATACCGGGGAGGATCTCAGCCAAGTTTTTCCCAGGCACATTCTACCTGTGTTAGTGTTTGGAGCCACCATGGAAAAGTTATCCTATTCATGTGAAAATTATACATGCTTAAACGAGAAAGAAAGTTAAATGACAAGATTTGGACCTTGTCATTTAACACTAATGTGGCTTCCATTGCCTAAAGAAGGATTCTCAAACTTGCTCATCAGATTCAAGGACAGAATGAGGCTTTTTAATAAAACAAACTTCTGGCTTAACCTGATTGATTGGGTCTGGGAGGGGACAAAAGAATCTGTGTTTCCAAAAATGGTGGCTAAGAGATTCTAGATGATTCTGATGATCAATCTGACTTGGGCCATGGTGTAAGGTAAAGCTCCTCAGCACTGCAGGCAAAGACTCTGTAAGCTGGTTCTACTTGCCACCCCCTGTAGACTCATCTTCTGTATCCCTCTGCTCTTCTAGTACACACACACACACACACACACACACACACACACACACACACACACTAACACAGACACACGCACTCCCCCCCCTCCCCTTACAGTTCTGCTGCTTCTCTTGTGTCTTTATACACACTATTCCTTTGCTTAGGATAAACTTCCTTTCCTCCAACCCAGCATCCCTTTCTCAAACCTAATGGTTCCTTTTGAGTGTCAGTTTGGCTAGGCTGTAGTACACCTAGTTATTTGATTAAATTAATCTAGGTTTTTTTGTGAAGGGGTTTTGAGGATATGGTTAACATCTACAATCAGTTGACTTGAAGTAAAGGAGATTATCTTTAATGATCTGAGTGGGCCTCTTCCAATCAGTTGAAAGTCTAATCAGTTGAAAGAGCAAAACAAGTTTCCTTGATGAAGAAGAAATGCTGCTTGTGGACTTGAGTTTGTAGATCAGGTTGCCATCAAATTTTAAAAATTAAGTTGCCAGGGCACCTGGGTGGCCCAGTCAGTTAAGCATCTGACTCTTGATTTTGGCTCAGGTCTGATCTCACGGTCGTGAGACTGAGCCCCACATTGGCTCCACACTGAGTGTGAAGCCTGCTTGGGATTCTCTCTCTCCCTCCCTCTGCCCCTCTCCCTGGCTTGAGCACACTGTCTCTAAAAAAAAAAAAAAAAAAAAAAAAAAAAAAAAAAAAAGAAAAGAAAAGAAAAGAAAATATTAAGTTGCCAATTTTATGAAATATTTTGGAGTTAAAAAATTAAATATATATAAATATATTTATGAAAATTGTTTATGAAATTTGCTCTAAAATTTTGACTAATCCTGTACTTAGAAGTTTACTCTTATTTTGCCCTGTTTCTATCTTCATAATTTATTGGAAAAAGCTTGCTATATTTATTTATTTTGCTCTATATGTTTTATAGTAGTATTTGGCTGAAAGCAGTACAATTCTGGTCTGACCATATTAATTCATATTCTGTGCCCCCAAGTGGGAGGGTCTCCAGTGGAACTCTACCAGCCTACAGACCAACATGGCACCCAGCCCAGTCATTAGTTAATCCCCAAAGACCACGTGTGAGGTCCATATCCCAAAGTGACTTGGAACCTAAACACTCACAGGAAACAATGGACACTCCAGATGTCTGTATACCCAACTTTGCCTGTAGGCTTGGAAGCCAGTCGCACACATGAGCTCAGTGCCCAGGAAGTGGGACTTGCATGCAGGCAGTCCGTTCTCTCTCCCCACTCGGGGTTCAACAGTGCCCTGAGGTGCTCCCTGCATCAGTCCCTCAGCATGGCTTTGTTCTAGCCACTACGACCTGTGCACTGGGCATTTGTAAGTTTGCCATGCCAACTTCAGGTTTGGGGCATCATCCCAATTGTGCCCCACATTTAGGAGGTAGGTGTTACAAAAGGTGGCTGGCACACACACCAGGTTTGACTCCCAGCAGTGTTGGGTAGTTTCCTCAGTCTTGCTGAGTCTTAGTTTCCACATCTGTGAAAACAGAGCTAACGTTCAGTTGTCTGAATATTAGGTTTAAATTAGATTTGTGCTGTGGTAGATCACGGGCAGCAGCCACTGAGCAGCAGAGAGAAGCACAAAGGGCGGGTGTCTCACTCAGCCTGCAGAAGGGTATCAGGTCTTCCTGGAGGAAATGACACCTAAACAGAGTCTTAATATAACCGGTCTAAGCCCAAATGGGTGTGTGGAAAGGGAGGGTAGGTGTGTGGTCAGAAAGGGGATGGTGCACCCTGAAACAGGGAAGGACTTGGAGGTAAGAAACACAAGGATGCTTACACAAGAAAGCTATGCCTCGGTTTGTGGGGTGGTTGGCAGAAGCGTGAGGCAAAGAATAACGAGGGTGGGATTGGAGAAGTACTCAGAGCCCTGAAAGACAAGGGGAGAGGGCCTGGCAACACTCATAAATTAAGTTTTTAGTTATGATGGAGGTGAATTATTAGACTCTTCGAATATCAGTGTTAGAGGGACCTGAGCAATGACTTTACCTTACAACTAGAACAAGTGAAGCCCCCAGAGGTCCCCTTGTGAAGGTGATGCCGTTATTAGTGGCGGATCACAAACCACAGCTTCTTGACTCCTCACAGACTGGTCTTGCCTCGTCCATATTCTCCCTCCCTTCCCTACTCGCACATGGCCTCTACCACTCGGGATGTTCCCAGTGTCTGGTGTGTCTGTGTAGTCTGTTGACAGCTTTGACAGCTCATATTTCATATTCTTTTCTTGTTGTTTCTCTTTTGTTTCATCAAAGTAATACTTGGTTTTAAGAGTCAAATAGTGTCATGATGTTTGTAATGAAACACCAATGGAAGTCCCCTAAGGGCGGTCTTTCTGAGACATAAATTGGCTCTTAGTCTAGTGATATGCCTTCCTTCCAGAAAGAGGGTGCTAGGAGGGAGCTGGAGAGTGACACCTCAGATCTGAGTGGAAGATGGCCTAAGGGGCCGGCCTCTGTGTTCAGACTTTCTGGGTTCAAATCTTGACCTGCCACTTTGTAGTTATGGGACCTTGGGCAAGTTGCTATCGACCTGCACTCCTGGTGCTGTCTGCACAGTGCAGGTGCTGCAGGGAACACAAAGAGGGCCCGCAAGGAGCTTTCAGGCTCCCGGGACAGGGAACTAGGAGGCATATACAGAAAAGGTCCTTGACAGGTGGAAAGAATACTGGTACCACCCCCAGGAGTTTGATGAATCAGGGTCCCAGTGCTGGCACAACCACGTTCTAGCTGTGATGCCTTGGAAAAGTCAGCCTGTCTGAACTCAAGTTTTACTTCTGAAAAATAAGGGAATAATAAATCCCTCTGTCATTGAATCGTCATGAGGGTTAATAAGATACATGGATGAAAGGAGCAGGAGGAGGAGGAGGAGGTAAAGGAATCCACCACAGCACTGTGAAATAAGAAAGGGATCTATCCCTGGACAGATTTTGTAAAATTCCTGGGCGATAGAAAGCAGATGGGATCAGCCTGCAGAAACATAAGGGCAGGAAAAAACCACAGCCCACAGCATAGACAACAGAACTACTGTGAAAGTAATAGAAATTCCAGAAATATTTAAAGTTCAGAGTCAACAAATGGATCAGAAGGGGCTTTGGGGAAACCATCAGGGTAATTAATAAAACTTCGCATTTGGAACCGCTGAGCCAACCAGGCTCCTTTCCTTCCCCACACATTATGAGCAGAGAGCATGGGTGATGCTTAGATGTAGGGGGAAAGTTGCAGAAAGGGAGAGACAACCAGAGAGGCAGAACGGAGCTGGAAGTGACCCCCCAGGAAACTGAGATGGGCAGGTGAGCCAGTTAAGGGCAGAAATGATTCCAGAGGACTTACATTCCTGGGATGGGAGGGCCCCACCTTCTCAGAAGGTGAGCGAGCTACTAGCTTGCAATTCCTGCCCCCTCCCTCCTCCACTCCCCCAAGTCACCCAAGGCAGCTGAAATTAGTATTTAACAAGCTCAGGCAAACAGGAGTTTCAAATTTGAGTGCAAACAGTAGTTAAGAATGCCCAAACATTTAAGGAAAACAAGCATCATTAAAAAGAAGAACTGAAGTCAACAAATAAAATAACTAATGTCTATGGGGAGGGAAAAATAACTTTAAAATAAATGTAATTACAGATACAAGGGGCTGGTACACCATCAATTAAGAACTGGTGGTATGAAAAAGAATTCATCAGGATTCCATGATCACCACCTATTTTTGAAAATTTGATAGATGTGAAGAGCAGAATGGACACTGATAAAGAATGAATTCATGAATTAGAGAGTGAAAAAAAAAAAAAGAAAAAAGAAACGAGGAGAGACCAAGGAGCATGGAATAAAAAGACAGTATGACCACTGAAAAAACCCACAAGTTTTGAGATTGAAAGGACACACAGAGAAGCAAAATGAACCAAAAATTCACAACTTGATAAATACTGGTGAAATTGTAGGATCTCAAGAATAAAAGAAAATATTAGAGGGGGAGCCTGAGTAGCTCAGTAGGTTAAGCATCCAACTTTGGCTCAGGTCATGATCTCACGATTCACAAGCTCGAACCCTACATCTAGCTCTGTGCTGACAGCTCAGAGCCTGAGCCTGCTTCAGATTCTGTGTCTCCCTCTCTCTCTGCCCCTCCCCCACTTGTTCTTTCACACAAAAAAATAAACACTAAAAATTTTTTAAGAAAAAATACTAAAAGTTTCTGGAGAGAAAAAGAATAGTTTCCCTATAAAGGAACAGGATTCAGGTGGGTGTTACATTTCTTTGCTATGTTGGAAGCTCAAAGTCAATGGTATCATCTAGCTTTTAAGGGGAAATATTTTGAAATTACAGCTCTATGCTGTGCAGACAGCTGTGGCCACGTTGTCTCCTGGCCCACCTCTAATTTTCCCCTATCCCTGGGAGGCCACAGTGAACATTTCTCTGTGAGCTCACTGACCTGCTAACAGCCTCCCCCTTAAGCTCAAGTCGTGAGTTTTTCTTCTTTTTGCCCCAGGATCTTCTCTGATAGCCACCCTGATGCGCTCCCTCAACAGTGAGGTGAGTTAATGCTCTCGGAGGCAACCCCCCACCTCCCCATCAATCGGTGACAGGAGCTGGTAGAAAACCACCCAGCCCAGTGTTCTTCAGGGGGAACCATTCTAGAAGGTAATTCTACACAGCTATCAAAAGGTCCTGGCAGAAGAGAGCTTCTGACTTCAGGACCTGCCTGAATAACACACCCTTATATAGACTTTCCTCCCTTCCCTGAGATGGCTCCACCCTCATTTCTGCTGGTGAGGATCACCTGGCAAATAAACTTACACTCAAATCCTTATCCCAGGGCTGGCTTCGGGAGGAACACAGGTGCAACTTAGCTACATTCAAGTGTAAGGGCAACGTGAAAACATGTTCACATGTGCAAGTCCTGTGAGTTTTTTCACGCATATTCAGGTAGATCATCTCCTCTCCCCTACACCTACAGGTTGAGTCAGCCCTGCCTTCCTCATACTGGCACCATTTTGGAGATGAAAAGGGGAAGGGAAGAAAGTGATAACGTGGAACATGTACTCCCCAAATGCGGTCAGCAACCAGCAGAATAGATTGTGGAAAAACCTGTCAATTGGCTAATTTTGAGTTTCTCATCCCCCCACAACAATCCTGCTGCCCTGCCATGAGGAGAACTTTGTGGGAGGTCAGAGGGTACTTCTCCAAGAGAGTGTCGTCAGCTTTTCAGGCAAAGTAGCTCTTCCTTGTGCAGGACTGTCCCAGGCATTGTAGGACATTTAGTAACCCAGTCCTACACGAAATGCTGGGAGTGCCTCCCAGTCATTGTGACAACCAGAATGTTCCCCATCCCCATTTTCAAACTGCCTCTTGGGATTTAGGACCTATCTCCTGGGAAAAATAAATAATTGAAATAATCACTCAAATTATTAAGATAATACTAATTTGAATAACAATTCAAAAACAACAGCTGGAGTACCTGAGAACTGCACCCTCTCCTGAAAGAGGACTGGGAGTCAGAAGCTCCCACTGTGTTGTGTCTGGGTTGTGCACACAGTCACAGAAGAGGCTCGGGCCCTGACAGGGCAGGGGTGTGTCAGGATGATGCCAGATATGACCGTCTTTCCTTCACTCAAGGGACCAGGAGAAGGGGACTAAGGGTTTCTTGTCATGAAAGGGGTAGGCATCAGTGTCTCCAGCTAGTTCATTTCTTGTCTTCCAGATTGTAATAAACATTTATCCATGCTTTCATTGAACAGATTATTTTTTTATCTTACTGTGTGCAATTATAGGTATTGTAAATTATTGTGATATACTGTTTTCCTGGCAGTGTTGGCAATTGGGGTGTTCTGAGTAAGAAATTATTGTAGTTAACTGACATTTTAGCCTGGTAACGGGTCACAAATTTTTTGACCCTCTTCTCCTTGAAAGGTGGGTTCCATGTTCCCTCCCTCTTTAGTCTAGCTGCTTTGACCTATAGAGTACAGTCGTAGACATGCTCTGTGACTTCTGAGTCTAGCTCAGAAAAGGCCATGTAGCTTCTGCCGTGTTCACTGGAGTCCTGAGCCACCACCTAAAAGTCTTACTATTCTGGAGCACCCTGCAGGACTGGCCATGTGTAGCCCCTCAGGGCAGTAGTCCTAGTGAAACCCAGCTTTCCATCCATCTACACCAAGGCATGTGAGGTAAACTGTCTTGGACCCTCCAGAACCTTCCCCAGCTGACACCACCCAGCGACCTATCACTGCCCTTGTGCAACAGAAGGATCACCCAGCAAACGTTGCCCAGATCTCTAACCTTCAAAATCATTAGATATAATATTGCTTGTTTCAAGCCACTAAGTTTTGGGATAATTTGTCATGCAAATGCCAGAGATAATTGGAAAAACTGTGGAAATAGATTTTAGGTGTTTTCCTAGAAACTACTCTAAATCCCTATTTGGCCCTTCCTTGTCAGCAGTGGTCATGGAGGTGTGACACTTGGATCTTCTTCAAGAGAACCTGCTGCAGGGAGCGTAGATGAGTGATGAGCTCTGCCCCTATAAATGCAGTTAGCAGACTGGATCATGGGGATGCCCTCCTTCAGGATGCAGCATACATATTAAATCAGAGACCTCTATATGGTGCTGTGTCCTCAATAGGAAAGATACAGGAGTCCAGGAACCAAGGCATGAAAGCAGGAGTGGCTCCACTCACTCACTCTCAATGACCCCTTGGGGATTTTGTACTTCTGGTGCCTGGAACTATGGGCACTGCAGAAGTGGAGTCTTTATTGCCAGTGGAGATATGCTTTTGTCAAGGGACAGAGTAAGGGTCTAATTAAACTACAGGTTAGGGGCGCCTGGGTGGCTCAGTCGGTTAAGCGGCCGACTTCGGCTCAGGTCATGATCTCGCGGTTCGTGAGTTCGAGCCCCGCGTCGGGCTCTGTGCTGACAGCTCGGAGCCTGGAGCCTGTTTCGAATTCTGTGTCTCCTTCTCTCTGACCCTCCCCCGTTCATGCTCTGTCTCTCTCTGTCTCAAAAATAAATAGACGTTAAAAAAATTTAAAAAAACCAAAAAACTACAGGTTATACTGTGGCCAAATCACCCTGGACTCTTTGCACTGCAGGACCGGCAGGCAAGAAGAGGACTCTGTTGGCTGGGGTAATTGGTTCTGATCATCAGGGGGGCTGCTTTTATATGATGGGGTAGAAGGCACTGCTTATGGAATCCAGGTGATCTGATTAGGTGCTTTCTGGTACTTCTCAGTGAATGAAACAACTCCAGCTTAAAAAGGGTATGACCACTACTGGCTTGTCCAGCCCTCTTCAGAATGGAGGTTTGGGTCATGTATGAGCCACTATGGTTTGCCAAGACAATAGTGAGGATGAGGAGATTTTGGAAAGCATAGCGTAGAAGGGAGAAGATGAGTACCAGTTGTGGCCCTGAGATCAACTGCAATGTTGGGGGCTATGGTTCATCCAATTAACCTCTCTCTTCTAAGTTTTTTCTTACAGAGAACAGGGGGACCATGGAGTGGTGCCAGTCATGAACTATGGGCCATGGGACATGCCATTCAGTTTTCCTTCTTGTGAACCTCCTACAGGGAATACAATTGATTGACAGCTTCCAGCTGCTGCCCCATAATACTGCTGGGTCCATGCCTTGATCCTATCCGGTGAATGAGCATGGCAGACTCATTCCTGTCCAATATGGAATCGTGGAACAGGAGTTATGGAATAGTGCCAGTCCTTTCTTGTCCAACATGGGATTCCTCTGATGGGCAGCTTGGCATCATTTAAGCTTTTCTTGATGACTTAATGATATTGCTGTGAACATCTGACAAAGTCGCAGTCTGTGGAGAAATAGGTTCTACTTACATAAATGGGTTAGAAAAAAGCTTAGGGCGGAAAGCCGCCACCATGGGGCGAAAGCACCCGAGGTTAGCTAGCGAGATACTGTAATGGGATCACGAGTAACTTGTTAGATCACCTGCAGGAAATTGTTTTCCATCTGGCGCCAATGTGCCCTGATCACAAACTCCACCTCACCCCACCCCCGACCCTTTGCTTCTTCCACACACAAGTTAATGATTACTATCTGATTGTTTTCTTCACGTTCACCACGTGGTAAGATCTTGTTTCCTTCACGTTCACCACATGGATAAGATCTTGTGAGCTCAATAAATATGGAGACAAAACTCCCGTTCTGGGCTCTTGTCTCCTCCTGGACATTAGCCTTTCTCATATTCAATTTTGCATCTGCTCATTTGTTGGACAAGGGAGAACTCCAGACTCATTGTCTGTGACAGCAGTCTTCTTCAGTTCATCAGAGGCTTCTCATATTTCTAATGGTTTAAACCTTCCTCCATTGCAACCAATAATTTTTTTTTTTTTTTTTAAAGATTGGGTATTTGTTGGTGGTTGTTTCTGGAATTGAAAGCTCATAGTCTAAAAGAGGCAAGGGAGGCCATTTGAGGGCATGCTGTGATGGGTAAAAAGAACTGCTTTGAATTAAACAATAAAACGGGGTGGTAGGTAGTGGGGGGTGGTGAGGAGGCAGTAGGGGGAATCTCTGAGATTTATGGTTATACAGAGAAATCAGCTTCCTTTTGTTAGTATGATATTTGTTCCATTCTATCGTTTTAAAAAATTTCAAACTTCTTGTCCTTATGTTTTGTGTGCCACTTGAAAAAGCACAGAGCTCATTAAAAAAATCTACTTGGGTATTATTTGCCCTTTAACCAGTAAATTTAATCTGATTACATCTATAGCCATCACTGATATTTTTGGATTTATTTTTACATACCATGTATCCCATTTTTTCTTGGCATCATTGTTTCCACCTTTATTTCTCTAGTATTTCTTTTCATTCCTTCTCCCACCAAATTCAAACAGTCTATTTCTGTGTTTTTAATGGTTAATCTTAAATTTTAACATGCATTCTTGTCTTAACAAAGCCTCAGTTCATCAGAATTGCCACCTTCTTCCTTAATACAAGGATCATAGAATGCCTGGCCTGATATTCCCCCTTACTTTACATATGGTTCAGTATTGTGGTTAAACCTTATTTATAACCTCTCCCATCACTTGTTATTATTGCTTCATACTGCTAATGTGAGTTTTGATTTATAGCCATGCTTACCAATTCCTTTGCTTGCTATTCTCTTGTATCCCATTCCTTCTGGGTTCAATTTCCTACTTGCTGAAGTTATACCCTTTAGAATTACCTTCAGTGAGGGACTGTGAATGTCCAACTCTCTAATTCATCCTTATTTATTTCACCCTCATTTGTAAATGGAAGTTGAGGAAGAAAAAAAAAAAAAAAAGCAGCTCCTGACATCTGGGACTGATCTAACTTCACAGTCGGGCCTCCATATTATTACAGACAGATCTGATGCTTCTAGCCAAGCCATGTTGTTCTCTTGTTGGACATAAACAGTCCCTACAGAACCTCCATTCAGACAAGGTTACTATGTAACTCACAGAACACCAAACATCCCACTCTCTTGCTGAGATAATTATTGAGATCCACAATTATAGATTTGCTTTCACTTTCTGAAAACCCCTCATCCAGAATGAGTCCTCTGGTTCCTTAGGCCCTCCCCAAGATTACCCAACCAAAGCCTAAATCCTGTAAGAGATTATTTCCAGCACCCTCTTATTGAAACACTATGGTTGCCTCTCACTGCAATAAGTAATAAACCCAGTGTGTTCAACTGCAAATATGTTCCTAGAGGTCTATGGCTAAAGGACATTGACAGAGTTTAACATAGTCCAAAATGTTAGACTGATAGTTATTTTTCCTCTAGCACCTTGAACATACTAGTGTATTGTTTCCGGCTTTGCTTATTGCTGTTGGGAAATGTCAGCATACTTTTGCTTGCTTCTGTAAAATAACCTGTCTTTTCTCTCTGGTTGTCTTAAGATCTTTATTTCTTTTGTTCTACAATTTCCCTTTGATGTATCTGCCTGTAGGTTCATTTTTTAAAATTTTCTTGAGATAAATTATGTTTCCTAAATCTGAGGTTTAATGTGTTTATCAGTTCTAGAACTTTCAAAGTCTTGATCTCTTTGAGTATTGCCTTTCTCTATTCTCTCTTTTCAGGTATGCTATTCTACTTAGAGCTTTATTAGGAATTCTCATTTTATCTCCATTTCTCTTAACGTCTGATATTTCCACTTTTCAGCTCCTGTGTACTGTTCTGGGTGATTTCTTTAGATTTATCCTCCAGTTAACTAATTCTCTCTATGTCTCATTTGTTGTTTAACCCATTTTAAAACTGTTAAATGGTATTTTTCATTTCCAAACTTTCCTTTTAATTCTTTTTTTATTTTTTTATTAAAAAAATTTTTTTTAACGTTTATTTATTTTTGAGACAGAGAGAGACAAAGCATGAACGGGGGAGGGTCAGAGAGAGGGAGACACAGAATCTGAAACAGGCTCCAGGCTCTGAGCTGTCAGCACAGAGCCCGACGCAGGGCTCAAACTCACGGACCGCGAGATCATGACCTGGGCCGAAGTCGGCTGCTTAACCGACTGAGCCACCCAGGCGCCCTTAATTCTTATAAAAATTTAGTATTTTTAGTGTCTTGTTTTTTTCTTAAAAGTTCCATTTTTTATTGTTTTATTTTTGACATACTTATTCTATAAGTCTATAGCCACAGCTCTCTTATGTATGTTATTAGCTTATCTAATTCTACTGGGTTTTTTTTTTTTTTAAGTCTATTTACTTGAGAGAGTGGGAGGGGGATGAGTGTGGTGGAGGGGAAGAGAGAGAGGGAGAGAGAGAGAATCCCAAGCAGGTGCCACACCATCAGCACAGAACCCGATGTGGGGCTCAAACCCATGAACTGTGAGATCATGACCTGAGCTGAGATCAAGAGATGACGCTTAACTGCCTAAGCCTGGAAATAGCCATAATATTTTAAGGAAACATACACTTGGTACTTTAATATGAGTGGCAAAATACTTTCTACTTTCCTGGTAACTGACAGTACCTAATGATACATGATGACACAGGTTGAGAACTACTGCCTCAAAGAAGAGACAAAAAAAGTTTTGTGGGGGAGTGGAGTATGGGGAGAGTGATTATATCCTGTGGAACTGGTGGGGAAGGCTGTATATACATTGTCCAAGCAGAGCACCAAGTCTTGCCACATGCCAGCTTGGCTTTGTGTTCAGGCCCATGCTTTTGCCCTGCCCTGCTGGTTACAGCTCTACAAGGGGCCCCGTTTCCAGGAGGTGTAAGAGTCCCACTTGTTTGCCCAGCACACAGAACACCTTTCCCTCTGCATGTAGCTTCCATTCCTTAGATGGTTTCTAAATTGCTCTTTCACCTCTGATCCTACCTTATGCAGGAAAGAAGACATGACTGAGAGAAAGATTATGCTGTATCTCTTCCACACAGTGCAAACTTGTCTCCGATCTGATGATGATATCCTCTAATAAGGACAGTTTTCTTATAGGGGCATGCATACGGGAGCACGAGATACCTTTGAGTCCGCCAGTAACTAAGAATTGCTTGCATGAACCACTCAGGATGGCTAATGAAGTTAGCCATGGAAACAGCTGTAGGCTTCCTCAAAGCCAGCGTCTTTTGCAGTGTTTTTGTTCTGATCTTGGTAAAAACATTTTCAGTGCCTATAGTCAGCCTTTAAACCTGACAGTATGGCCGTTGGTGTCCAGCTTTCAGCGTGGCCCTGGGCCACTTGGCTTGGCTTCCCTTATTAAAACCCCCAACCTACTGTGCTCTTCCGGTTGTGGTTTCTTTCTCCATCTTTCGTAGCATGTTTCTCCAATTGCCGTTTCCACTGTTGCTGTGATCCATGTTGTATCTACCTATTTCTCCTCCATTTTGTCCATTTTATTTTTTATTTTTCATTTCTGAAACTTTTTCTGGGTCCCCATGTCTTCAGTTTAGAAACTAACCTCCGTGGCCTTGGAAAGATTTCATTGGCCAAGGGGTAAAGGCCTATGGAAAAGGTGCAGAGAAGTGAATCTCCTCTTACCTGGAGGTTTCTCCAGACTTTCAGACTCACCCAGGCTCTGAACTGTGAAAACAAATCACGTCTTGGCACAGGCTCCCAGTTCCACACAGATGTGAGTGATGAGGGTGGCATTGGGAACACAGCAACTTGCTATGCCCAGATTCTAAGAGCTAAAGGCTCCAATATATGGGCACCGAGTGGGACTGAGCTCATACACGTGGGAACTCAAGGGGTGGGGCTGGAGATTTGGTTAGTTCTCTTTATTTGTTTAAAAATTGTTTTTATTTGAGAGTGAGGGTGGGGGAGGGGGGTAGAGGCAGAAGGGGAGAGAGAGAAGAGAGGGAAAGAGAGAGACAGAGAATCCGAAGCATGCTCCACACTAGTGTGAAGTCCGATGTGGGGCTTGATTGGATGCCACTGGAATCCTGACCCAAGCCAAACTCAAGTGTCGGAAGCCCAACCCACTGAGCCACCCAGGTGCCCTGGATTAGTTCTCTTTGAAGACCTCTGAAAAGAGACCTCAGGACAGGCAGGAAAAGGCAGCAGGGCTGTGGCAGTGAGGAGCACTCAGAAGGGAGGAGGCTTGTTGGAGGCTGTCAGCCATAGGAGTGGACTAAGGATGAGGAGGCAGAAGGAAGGGATCAGTCCATGGTGGGGAGAGAGGAGTCTGGGTCTAGAGCAGGAATTGGCTGAGGGCTGCTCAGTGGCTTTTCACCGGGAGTCAAGAAGATAGCTGTCTGGAATTTCTCCTGCTCATAGAATTGCCCCTTCTTTCTCAGTGAGGGCCCACACTGTACACAGGACATTCTCCCCACTCCTAGCATAAGGCAAGGAGATAATCAGGGTGAAGGAGATAGCCGAGCTCAAGCTGATACGTCAAGGCATCTGGGATCATCACAAGCCTCTAGAAAGGAGGGAGGATGCCGAGAGTTCTCTAGCTCACAGGAGAGGAAGCAGAGGGCCACGCAAGAGAGCAGGTGTGCCCTGTTTAAATTGTGGAAATAAGTTAGTGAATGTCCCCTAAATCTTTGATTCGGCTTTGATTAAAATTAAGTTTCTGCTAGTGGACAGAATTTTTTAATAGGAACTTTGAGAAGGTGAGAAGCTGTTGGTAGAAGTGTTTTTGAAAATGCAAATCAATGGATAAACTACAGCTCTTCATTCAGAAAGAAAGATAAGATGATTAGTGGCTATTTATGTGCCAGTTACCAAAAATTTTAAGCTATCTGTACTTTGAATCTTGTCATAAAGTTGAGTTTCTCATAAGTATTTACTGAAAGAGGCAAAGACGAGCTTTCCTATCATATTAAAAGGTTTGTTCAATACGCTTAAGGCCTGCTGACTTGTAACTGGTAACCTTGAAAAAAAATATTCATTTAGAATGTCAGAGCATTTACTGTAAAACACTGAATTTATTTCTTTAAAGTTGTAATTTATGATTGCTATAGGAAGTGGATTTTATTCACCACCCTTGTGATAATTAACTTGTGACCATGACCTTATTGATTGAATTATAATGAACTCAACCAGTATAAAAGGTTTTCTTAGAATCAGGAATGTGCCTAAGGGCTTTTCTCTTTGAAAACATCTTACAAGTTAAAAAATAAGAATGTCTGTTAGGTTAATTTTCAAACACATGTAGAATGTTGATTTTCCTTAGGCCCCACCTCTGGGTCTTGGTGTTTGGTTTGCTACCCTTCCTCTGGTTCATTGTTACAGGCGTTCAGGCTCATCCAGGGTTCCATTCCTCCAGGAAGTCCTCCCTGACCTCCACTCAGGGGGCCCAGCCTCTGCATTCCCCCAGTACTCTGAGCTCACCTCTATCATTTAGCTTTTGAGATAAGATTGAGATGGGAGATTTACTTGAATATGTTTCCCACCTCACTGTGGGATCCCAGCAGACGGTGACAGTGTCCTGATCTGTCATCTTTGTATCCTGTGCATGATATCCTATGGCCAAAATACTTATTGAACTGCAGTGGGACCAACACTGGGACTCCCCAGGACAGCTCTTCCCATCCCTGCCTCAGGCTATCTGCTGAGTTTACTGTCCCTGGGGCAGAAATGTGTTTGGCAGGGGAGCGTGTGGGGGGATCAGAGATGTGTGTGTGTGACTCAGCTCTGAATACTCTCATAAGGCAGCTGAACTGAACTGAGCCTCAAGTGACCCTCGGTACTGGGGGCAATGGACTCTTCCAATATTGGTACTTCCTTAACTGCAGACAGGTTTCAACACCACTGCTGCTCACCATTTATTGAATACCCACTGTGTTCTGGGCCACACACTAGGCAGTTTACACATAGGTACATTACCTCCAAGGCTCTAGCCCCTGCTAATTAGAGAACTGGGATGATAGGTGGAGTCTTAATAAATGAAATCTACCAGCGGACTCAAACTTCATTCAACTCATTCATTTCCACCTCCTCTCCAATCCAGCCTACTCCAAGTGACTAATATGCCCTTTTTCTCCCTGCCATAATTTGTCTCTTTGTGGAGCTACTAATGAGCGGGGAGAGGCCATAGGAGGCTCTTAAGGAGGCCTGGAAGAGGAAGAGGAGGAAATGGAGGAGGGGGAGGGGCAGGCAGCCAGGGGCATGGGTACTCTACAAACCAGGTCATTTATCTTGCATGTCCCTGAGTGGGTGTCCCAATTACTTAAGGTATTTTAGGTTCAAAGATCTGTCAAGACACCTTTTTCTAAAGGACCCGCCATATGCCCTATATCTGTCTTGTTTCTCAGCAGGAGATAATGATATATGGTGCATAAATCTTTGCAGAGTGCCAATTAATGCCTGGTCTGCTTCTTTGAAGCGGTGTGAGGATTGATTCCACAGGCTGGGTTCTGCTTGGAAGCTGGGGAGGGCCTGCTCCTTTGACTAGGCGAGCTCTAGTCAGTTGAGAAGAGATGGAGCTGGAAAAAAGCTGCTTTTTCAGGGTGACTGGTCTGCAGAATGAACATGCGCTGTCAATAGCAGGGAAAGCCAGCCTGGGTTTTAGTTATAGTCATGGGGAAGGACTCTTTTAATCAAGAGCCTAATCAGCTGGTTCTGTGATATGATGGTGAGGGTGACCATATAATTTATTGTCCGATCTAGGACACTTTTGAGACCAAAAAGAGAGTGCTATTAATAATTATGTTGAGAGAACAGGTGTAAATCGAGTCTGTCCCAGGCAAACCAGGAAATATGGTTACCCTAAGGTAATATATTAACTTTATCAATTAATTCTTAGAAGTTTGTGGAATAGGCTCATTCCTCCCATCATGTTCTTCAGAGGAAAGCAGGTCTCATGTTAGTGTCACTCTCTTACATGTTTCTACTCTGTGTGTGGAACACATATACGGTGTTTTGCAGGCTGAGGCTTTGAAAGAACGAAGGTTTGGCTGCTGAATAGGCATGTGTTTGCATGCCAGCTCTGCCATTTGCTGTCTGACCTCACAGGGTAACCAACCATCCTGATTTGCCCGGGACTGTCCCCGTTTGAGCACTGGAAAGCTCATGACCCAGGAAGCTGTTTAGGCTCAGGCAAACCAGGGCTGTTGGTCACCTTCTTTGGCAACCTCACTGAACATAGAGTGTAGGCATGGGGAGCTCGGAGCAGTCGCAGCTGAGTTCCAGCCAGTATGGGCCACCTGAATAGAATAGTGGCATTAGACTGGTACTGGAGGTGTTAGGGTGGTGGAGATCGAGGGGTGGATGGAGAGGACCTCTGGGAGGCTGCAAAGAGAGATGGCCTGGGGCTTTATTGGTCAAGTGGAGCATTGACAGTGCAGTGGGCAAATGTAGGCAGAATCAAAACAAAAAGGAGAGTGACCCCAATGATAGCCAAGAAGGAGTGACAACAGATGGAGCAGAAGGCAGGGAGATGCAGACAGCAGTGTAAATAACATATGAGAATTCTCCATCCCCACTTTGAGGTCACCCATGAGATGCACAAGAGAACTGAGTTTCTGTCATTTGGCAGAATAAGCAAGTAGTCCAATAAGCAAGTGGATCAGGGACCAACCACTCTAATGACCACCAAACCATGAGGTTTGGGACCTACTTCAGGATTCAGGAGCTTCCTTACAGAAGGTATAGCTTCTGCTCAGACCCTGATTTGGATATACTCTCTTGTTGCGTCCCTTTTTGACACCAAAGGTAAGAATAAAAAGGGAAGGGCAAGATAGCTGGAGAATTCTGGTGGATCACAAGTTTTGCAACTTGTTTTGGGGTCTTAGCTTTTGCATCTGCAAAATGAGGAGGGAGGTCTTACTAAATTGCTCACTCTTAGCACTTTTATTTTCCTTTTTGGTATTAACTTCTCTGAAAACCTATTGAAAACTATGGACCATTGCTCCAAAACAGTACACAATTGTGTGTATGTGTATGTTTAGGTAGTTTTTTCCATATGATTTTAGGAGACTCATGAACTCTTGGAAATCCATCCATGGATTTTATGTTTACAACCTCAGAATTAGGTAGTTTGGAAATTCCTTCCAAATTTCAGTTTCTCTGACTCATCTATAGAGAAGGGGTGGGAAAGATGGAGGAAGGGAGGGCTGGTAGCTGGTAACTGGTTGGGGTAGATCCACTTGATGATGGAAGCCAGGGTCTGCAGCCAGAACCCCAAGTGCTTGGCCCTGGCAGCAACATCACCTTGAAACGAGCTACTGGAATGCAAGAATGCAGATTGATGAGAGCTGTAAACCATTTTCAGATTCTCTGGGCATGGGGACGGCAGGTGTGAGAGCAGGCAGTGTTTTCTGCCAGTTTTGAAGGAAGAACACCTTGGAGACTGGGCATGCACCAGTGTTGGCTGCAGCTAAGCCAGCGGTGGGTGGGAGATATCAAAAATATCTGCTGCCAGCATCTGGGGGCCCATGAGTTTCCTGCATGGTATGCTCCTAGCAGCTGACACCCTGGGACTCCATGTGACCTTGCTTGGGTAGAACTGCTAGGATGGGAGTAGGGAAGACACCAAGGACACATACAGGGCCATCATTTTCAGGGTCATGTTCATATAGGGCACAGAGGGATTGGTGGCTGAGCATGGGTGGCAGCAGTGAGGTTAACCCCTGGGAAGCAGAATATTTCCCAGAGGTGCTTTCTCAGTGGTAGAATTTGTCATGTCTCTGGGATGTCCATCTTCTCCAAAAAGTCAAAGAAGAATGGATCAAGTTATAATGGAGCATACTGTTGTCAGCTGGGCTGGGAAAACCTCACAAGGCTGTGCCCCCAGATGGCTAATCCAGGGTGATACTCCAGCTCCTCCTTTTCCTTCTCCCAGAAATGTACACAAAAGGCATGTTCCCATACCTTCCCATGCAATGACAGTCTCTGTCAGGGCAGTGGTGTGGTGCCATACTGAGCAGCTCTGTTTGGCTGACCCAGAGGTACCCATCTCTCTAAGGATCCAGAGCAGGAGTGACAAGATTGTGGAGTAGGAGATATGTGTAGGGTAAAGCTGATGCTGGGCCACAGACAGGGGTGTGTGTGATGGGGGAAGCAAGGGTCAATGTCAGGCCATCGAAGGCAGACATGACATGGGGACCCAGAGACAGGGACTTGAGCCAGACTCCCATCAGAAAGCCCTGCCATGGTTGCCATGGAAGGATAAGGCCTTGGGCAAGCTACGAAACTTCTCTGAACTTCAGTTTCCTCATTTGCAATGGGACTAGTAACTTCTACCTGGCCAAAGCAGTTGTCAGAATGGAAAGTGAATATAAATCACTCAACACATCCATGGCACAGAGAAGCAACTCTAATTGACAGTAGCTCATTATCGCCACGTGCTGGCTACCAGGCAAGGCCCCAGATATACTCTCTGTTCTCAATTTGCTCACAACTTCATGATTATCATACAAGTCAGACTGTGAAGAGTGCTATAATAAATGGAACCACTGTTGCTAAATTTCTCCCGTGACCCTATAATTGCTCACTTGTGAAAAACCTCTCAAGTGACTGAAACCCTCCCAGACAAAGATATTACAGAATCATGCCTCCAATTAATGTCTCCTAACTTGGATTACAAATGTGGGCTAGAATATCTCAGGGTCACTGCGGACTGTTTCTCAGGTAACTGGGACTAGGGACTATGCACAATGACATTCTTTAAGGATGGTTTTAAAGCTATAGGGATATGTGTGTAGAAGGAACCTTTCTACCGTGGGATATTGAACCACAAAGGGAAAACACTGAGGACCACAGAGCTAAGGAGCAATTAGATTTTCTTTCTTTCTTTTCTTTTTTTCTTTTCCTAGAGAAACACAAAGCTCCTACTCATTCACTTTCATAATTAGAGCAGGTCCCTCAGTAAGTTCAACAAATGAGAAAATAACACCCCTTTGTTTATACATAATCAGTTATTAATGGAAACAGCTAAGGCAGGAGGGGTTGAGAAAAACCAACCCAGGGAGGGCCAGAGATAGAAAAGTAAGGACTGATAGGGACACACAGGGGTTGGGAGATACACAGAGAGACCCAGACTAAAACCAAAGTTAAGTCATGGTACAAAGATGGGAGGACAGGTAAGTGTGTGTGTGTGTGTGTGTGTGTGTGTGTGTGTGTTGGGGGAGTGGGGGGGGAACAAGAGCAAGGGAAATATTCTAAGCCATGTCCTTTAAGCCCAAGGTCAATAAACTTTTTCTGTAAGCAGCCAGATGGTAAATATTTTGGGCTTTATGGACCATATGGTTCCTGTAGCAACTATTCAACACTGCTATTATAGGGCAAAAGCAGCCATAGACAATATGTAAAAGCTGGGGCATACTGTGTTCCAATAAAACTTTATTTACAAGAACAAATGGCAGGCCAGATTTGGCCCAGTGGCCATAGTTTGTGACTCCTGCTCTAAGCAGTCAATAAACAGTGATGTCTCTTCTGAGTCTTCACCATGTGTTTCTCTTAGGTACCTCTAAATATAGCTCTGTAAGTCCTACAAGGATCAGGGTAGGTCATCATGGGTAGATGGCTGCTGGGAAGTCTCTACCCTTAGGTCCTTTTGTCCAGACAACAAAAGCCAGCACCACTTCTACCAGAAGGAGGAGCCGGGAAGGACTGTTTTATCTTGGATAGGTGGTGGGTAAGGGGGTGGTGAATGCACACAGGCCACCCAGACCCAGGTAGCCAGCAAAGTGCAGGGCTGAAGCCCATGTCCAGAACTCACCGGGACTTCTAGTACAAGTCTACTTTAGCCTCTGGCCCTGTCTTTTGTTGCAACATGTAACGATTCTGACCTCTGGCATTTCAAGAGTTGCTGTCTAAAAATGTGGTGCTCCAATCCATCCATTGTTGAAATGCTAGAAAGAGAAATAAATAATTTGAGGCACATGGTGTATTCATCAAGTAAAGCCCTGAGAGAGAAGAGGCAGAAAGACAACAGAAGTGGAGAAGGGAAGAATGCTCTCAAGGAGTTATTTATCTCTTTGCCCTTCTTCCTGAGAGGGCCGGGGTGGGGGTGGGATCCATGGGTAGCCTGCTCCTGGAGGCTCTGAGACAGACCAGATGTGGGCTGACCTCATGGTTGTTTCTAGCTCCAGCTGTCTAAGATGTTTAACATTCCCGACATTTAGATTTATATAATGCTCTTCCCCTGCTGAGTTTAAGGCATTCAGTGTGATACACTGGAAAACACTGCGTTAATTGTTGGGGGATCTGGGACGTTATTGTGGTTCTGCTGGGCATTAGAGTCTGGGCTAGATCAGTGTTTCTGAATGTGCTCTGAGAATCTTGTAAGGAGAATACTGTGTCCAGTGAGCTTGGACAAAGGGGTGCTAAACCAATCAAACAAGTTTCTTTACTGCAGAACCTACCAGTCTTTAGGATGCCAATGTACTTGTGAATGACTGGTCATAACCACAGCAGTGTGCCTGTGATGCTGTCTCCCATCTCATCCTTTCCTGTACCTGTCATCTTTCCAGTGCCAGTGGCATCCCATTTCCTCTCCTCTTAGGCCATATTTTGCATCTTCTTTTTCTCTACTCGCCCTCTATTTATGGGAGTGACTAAGGTCCTGTGCTCTTCTCTGTATGCACTCTGTGCGTTTATCATTCTTGAGGTTTAAACAATGACTTCCACACAGTTTAGTTTACGTTGCTAGCCTTGACTTCTTACCAGGTCCTAGAATTCCAGGGGACATGTCCCTGTGTACATCCTTTTATCTTTCAATGATGAAATACCCAAACCCATCAACAATGAGATGCCAAAACCTGACTCAGCCTGTGCTCCTCTTCCTCTCCCTCCTCTCTGAAGACTCAGTCCCAAGCTCTGACTGCGTCATACCACACGTCCGCCCTTCCCCAGATGAGCCCCTTAGTTTAAGGCTTCCTAGTACATGGCTCCTACACTTACCCTTATTGAAATTTCCTTCCTAACGTTTCTTTAAAATATACCATGTCTTCCTTTTGCCTATGGAACCAAGGGTAAATTTCATGCTTGGCTTCTCCTAGTCTAGGACTCACATCATCTGAATCTCCATGTGGCCTCCAGACTGAGATAAGATCCCTCATTTTAGGACTTCAAAGCCCATTGTAAATCCCTCTTCCTTGAAGGATTTACATATGGGGTTACCCCTTCCCTGACCTTCCTGAGCGGGTTAGCACCACTACACAGTTGGACATGTCCATTGTCATCCGTGATGCTCCCAGCCCCTAACTACCTAATCAGTGAATAAGTATTTTGGTGGGGGATAAGGGCATCATAACTTCCACAGAGCCTTCATGTCCTTTATGGGGTCTAGCAAAGACAGAAACATCTTGGGCATCCAGTACATATTTTGAGGTTGACTGATATGTTATTATGTCTAAGCAGCAGCAAGAGCTGCAGAATTAACAGACATCACCAATAGCATTCTGAGCATAAAAAATAGCCTGGCAAAGTTACTGCTGTGTCCCCTTAGGAAGGGCACTGTGTTAGGATAGATAGATAGATAAATAGATAGATATAGATATATTTTAAGGAATTGGCTTATGCGATTGTGGGGGCTGGCAAGTCTGAAATCCATGGGATAGACCTGCAGACTAGAAATTCAGGGAAGAGCTGATGTACACTTGAGTTCAAGTTCCATAGAGTAGTAGGCTGGAAATTCAAGTAGAGTTCCTATGTTGCAGGTTTTTTTTTTTTTTTTCCAGGAAACCTCAGTCTTTGCTCTTATGGCCTTCAATGATTACATGAGACCCATGCACATTATGGAAGGTAATCTGCTTTATTCACAGTCTACTGATTTAAATGTTAATAACATTAAAAAAAAATACCTTCACAGCAACACTTAGGCTGGTATTTGACCAAACAATTAGAACAAGAGCCTAGCCAAGATGAAGCATACAATTAACCATTGCAGGTACTTTGGGGAGTCCATTTGCTAATTGAAGCCATGTTATATGGCTTCCTTTTGGCTCAGACTGAACTGAGGAACACTTGATCAGAGGGAGCAGACTGGGGATCTAGGCCTGCTGCTTGTCACCCTGAGGAGTAAAGCACTGGCCTGGACTGTACCCCTGATGAATGGTGTGCCCCAATTTCTTTGTCCATAAAGGATGATAACTAAGATTCCTTTAGCTCTAACATTCCACACTGAGAATCAAGTAGTCCCTATGTCTGTAAAACGGGAGTCATAATACTAACACATAGCAAAATTTGACTGTGTACCAGGCACTGTTGAACCTGAATTTTTTTGTTTAGAGAGAGAGAGAGAGAGAGAGAGAGAGAGAGAATGAGAGAGGTGTGGAGGGGGGGAGGGGCAGAGGGAGAGGCAGAGAGAGAATCTCAAGCAGGCTCCATGACCAACGTGGAGCCCAATGTGGGGCTTGATCCCATGACCATGAGATCATGACTTGAGCCTAAATCAAGAGTTGGACGCTTAACCTACTGAGCCACCCAGGTGCCCTGAACGTGTTTTATTATCCCAATAATCCTATTAGATAGCAATTGTTTCTCTTCCCATTTTACAGATGAGGAAACTGAGGCTTAGAGAGATTAACTTTGCCTAAGGTCACACTGCTAGTCAGTGGCAGAGCCAGGCTTTGACTCTGTACAGTGTGGATCCACCACATGATGCTATCTCTTCAGACCACTTCACAGGGCTTTGGTGCCAAATGAATGAGGTACTGGATTTGCAAACACTCTGTGTACACTAAGGACCTAAGGGATCAAAACTATTAATGGTTTGTCCCTTGGGTACTTCCATGAACAACCCCTTTAGGATGGAGTCTCATAACTGAATTCCATCTGGCAGCCCTTAGCCTATTGTCAAGTACACAGCAAACCCAGTTTATGTGCAACTAACACTGGGACAGGGTTGAATGAATCTAGGCTGTGCAAACAAACCACTCTGTGCTGAGATCTCAGTTTTGAGTCCATTTCCTGGTGAGTGTGGATGGAAGAAGTCAACCCTGTGCCCCTCTTACCTCTGTGAAAAGAATCAGAAGAACATCTCCCTGAAGTTCATATTTACCTGTTACGCTTCTCTGTCAATTTCTTGAAAAATAAAGCACTACTCGTGTTTTCTTTTCCCAGTGCACAAATACTTAAGGTGGTTCAGGAAGCAAGTCTCCCTAGTGACAGGAAGCCCAAATGCTGTTTGAGCCACTGGGCATGAGAATAGTAGGCTGTACAGTTGCTCCCACAACAAGAGAGAAGATGAGAGATGTAGGCTCCTCGAGAAGACCTCCCACTGCGGCCCTTCCAGCCCCAAGATTGCCATGAGGAGCCCATTCCTGGACTTGCAGGCCTTTGCTTCAGACCTTATCCCAGCCACATAAGCGCTTTTGGTGCAAGGGTCTGAGGAGGCTAAGGGGAGGTTGGGGGGAATTTGAAGATCTGTTTAATGATCCTTTCACTTTGGTTTCTCTGTCTTTTTACTGTCATTCATGTCTTCCAAGGTGATGCACTTCCAGACCTGAAGCCCAACCCCGAGGACTTTCTCTAGGGAAAGAGGAAGTCTTATTGCCATGATATGCCAGCTCAGTCAGAATCTTCACCAGCTCTGCTTTCTTTCACTGGGACAAAAAAGGCCTCTATATGCTACTACAGCTGGGTTGGGGATACAACGTCCAGGATACAGTCTATGTTGCTTGCAGCCAGGGAAGATCTGTATGCTAAGATGTATAGATCTAAGCTTCTGGAATGCAGGGTTTATATCACGGCCTTGGTTGCTTCATTGCTCATTCCTTGCTGCTCATAGGCAACTGCACTAGATGCCTACCTATGCCTTGGCTGACATATTCTATTGGTTTTCTTATTTCTCATTTCTCTTGGCACTCTTGACTACCACTCAGTGGCTAGACACTGCTAGTTATCTGCTCAACGTCCATCCTCTTCTTTTTCCTTACTGACAGGATCCCCATTTAGTGCAAGGCAGCAATGTGTCTAATTAGATATATCCCTTGTAGTTAGAGGTGGCCACGGACCCAGTTCTGGTAGATGAGATGTAAGCAGAGCCTATAGGTTGGGACTTTCAGGAAAGCTATTTTATTCCCAATCAGTGGAGAAAACAATTCACCTTTCCCCTGTGCCCTTTCCCTTCTTTCTGTCTGGAACACAGAGTTTGGGCTATTTCTTGTGACTATGAGGATGAAAATCACAAGCTGAAAGTAGAAGAGTAGAGAGCTGGAAGGAGCCTGAGTCCTTGAAAGCATCCTCAAGCTGTCACAGTAGCATTGGATCGCCTACTTTTGGACTCCTTGTTGCGTGAGAGGAGGGTTTCCATTGCATGCAGCCAAATGTAATCCAGACTGATACAATTTCTTAAGAAAGACAGTCTAAGAAAATCTCTCATCTTTCTTGTTCATAATGATGAATTCCTACCTGTCTGTCCTTGGCTAGCTCCTTTTCCTCCCGCGGCACTGTCTTCCCACTAGCATTGAGTGGGCCAAGTTAAGGCATCCCTGTTGCCCCAGCAGGCAGGCTGTCCCTTATTACCACAGTCACTTTTCCAGGCTTATATGTCTTGCCCTAATCTAGGAGGTGGTTTGTGGTGGCTCAAATATGTAGGAGACGACTGCATTCTATGAAGAGAAATAGCATCTCAGTCATGTGGATACCAGGAACCTCTGCACAGTTTGGCTACCTTGCTTTACCCAGAAAAGCAATCTTTTTTGAATTAGCTAAACTTCAAATTTTGAAGACACCTGTTCCGTGTCACTCTTCAGTGGTTTTGCATACTAGATTTGGTCACAATCTCTGGCTGTCCTAGGGCAAAAATGGCAAATACATGATTCTTTTGACACCATTCTTCCTTCTACTCCCTTGGTGGAAATTGTGACTCGATCACATTATTCTTTTATTTGCACATGTGTTTTGAGCCCAAAGCATTTCAGAATCTTGCTAGAAACCTTGCTTAAGAAAGCCATTCCTCTATCTCTGAGTCAACATGGAAAAAAAGACACTTGAATGCAGATTTCTGTTCCTCTTCAAAAGGATCTTAGGATTTCCTTAGGTCTGGAATGCCACGATGCTAAGCCTTTGGGATGCTTCTTTTGGGATAAGACCCAAAAGTTGCTAGGCAGACCAAAGGAAATGAAGGGATAATGATATTCTCTTTTCCAACCATCCCTTTTAATCTTTATATCTAATCCTCCTAACCCCCCAGATTAAAGCATCTGTGTCCACTGTCTTGAGCAGAGGTAGGGAGACGAGCAGGACTGGAGCAGAGGGGGAGCTCGTCAGAGACAGCACATTCTGAAGATTGGCAAAAAAGAAGTGTGACAGCCAACTTCTTGGAAGGGGACTGAAGAACTGTAATTAAATTTTCTGATCTTGTTAGCCAATTTCTTCACTCACTGCCCCTGAACCAGAGAACGGGGAGGGAGGAAGGACACTGTTGCATCAGTGGCGGCGGGGAGGGAAATGAGCTTTTCACGGATTATTGGGTTAGTTCCACTTCTCCCACTTTTTAATTTATTTGTCTGCATGTTCTCTAGAGCTGAAAAGGCTCCAAGTCCTTTTCCATTTTCTTTTAATTAGATCTGATTTTGGAGTCTGAAAACTTGGGAGGGGTTCAGGTCACAATAGCAGGATGACAACAGTTGGAAGGCCCTCTTCTTCCCGTTAGATCTTTCTGAACTCTTTCTTCAGAATTTACGATTCCTAGTGATGAGTTCCTTTTTTCTTTGCATTTCGTTCTTTCTTTTCTTCTTTAACAGGTATGGTACTGTTTGCATTGTTTATCACCGTATCCCATTTTGCCATCTTATGGTTAAAAGTCATGAACATTTCTTACAAATTTGAAAAAAAAAGTATGCA
Organism: Lynx rufus; assembly: GCF_022079265.1. Lineage (NCBI taxonomy): Eukaryota > Metazoa > Chordata > Mammalia > Carnivora > Felidae > Lynx > Lynx rufus. The sequence goes on along the minus strand of NW_025814867.1, from coordinate 31,453,820 downwards.
TGTATTTTTACAGGTCATTCCTTCACACCCCTTTTCTGTGCAATGGAACACAGGTGAGGGAGGCTTGTTCTGGTCCCTGTGGGTTTCCAAGAGGAGTAATACCAGCCCTACATTCTCTCTTCTTTGAAGCACAAAGAAAGAAAGGAAAAAGAAAAAAAAAAAAAAACCTGACCAGAAAAAAGAGCCAAATGAGGCCATGGTGGGTAACTTGGTTTGCCACTTAAAATCACTAGTGACAACGTCCTGGGATTATGAGCACCTCAGGCCCCGAGAGGGAAACTGAAATGGAATACTTGGTGGCCTGTGAAGTAACAAGAACCCATTTATTGGCTGCAGCCTGAATATGCTGTATGGCAGCAGGTTTTCTTTCAGGTGGTTTGATGCCAAGATAGTACGTATGCCTGCGATCCACGGAGGCCTTCTGTGGGCCCTCAGCACCGGGAGCTCATTCACAATTCACCCAGGGCAAGAGGCATGCTCTCAAGTTCTGCATGGTGGCTTGGAATTTATGTTGCTACAGGGCATGTTTGGGATGGTTTAACCTAACATGTAGGCTACAGAATATATGCAGAGAGCACTTTGTGAAGCCAGATTTGGGCTCTTCGAATCGATGGGTAGCCGTCCTCCAGAGAAGCTGACATTGAGGTTCCAAAGAGGCCCCCACCACTGTCGACCAGGAGAGACAAGACCTATGTATTCAGCAATCGTGCACCAAGAGAAAGGATCCAAATAGGGGGCCAAATTGAAAGCCACAAAGGCCAAAACTGAATTATAGGTTTTATTTTGAAGTCAAGCTGCTTTGTAAATGGACGACACAAAGGGCCCTGCTATAAGACTAGTGGAGCAGGGGTTTAAAAAATTTTTATTTTACAGATATTTCACAGGCTCCTGAGAACCCAGCTGGTATTCTTTGTAGCCTGTCATGCAAATGCCTACATGTCACATGTGAGGACAGCATGCAATTTAGCTCTGAGTCCACCAACCCAGCATCGGGCCTGACATGTATTGAAAGCAGAGCTTTCCCCAGGGAGTCTGGCAGAATCACAGGTGGTCTATGGAAGACAAAGCATTGACTTGGACCTTGAGGGATGAACAAAGTTGGGACTTGAGGATATGGGGCAGGAAGAAGGGCATTTTCAGCAGAAGGCACTCTGTAAGTAATGGCATGGAAGAACAAAAATATGATAGGTACCTGAAAAATCATAGGGAGAAAGAAAGTTAGCCAGAGAAACAGAAGGGTGCATGATGGGATGTAGTCGGGGGGATGTATTCGGGGGAGGGGCTGGAAAGGTAGGTCAGAGCTGAGTCACAGGGAACCCCAAATGTGTGACTTGCATTTGTCCTTTACTGCATTTGTAGGAAATGTGGATGTGGAAGGCTGGTTAGCAGGGAAGGATGGGAACAGTGCTTAAGGAAGAATAAACTCTCTGAACCTCAGTGTCTTTGTGAAATGAGGGTGCTGCTCCTATTTTTCTCTCTGATTCTTTTCTCTAAGCTTTACCTTAGCTGCTACAGAGAGAATGAATTCTGGCTACCCCTGTTCTAGACAACTCTCTGTCTTTCTCATTTTCCTTGGAATGGTGAGGTGTTGGGGAGAGGGGAGGCAGAGAGAGAGAACAAAGCAAAGGGGTTCTAGAATTCATAGTTTCATAGGTAAAGGACAAAAAGGTCAAACCTTAAAAAATTCTGTGGAAAACAAACCCTTAATTATTGTTGTTATTACTTTTGTTCATAAAACTCTTGCTGCTTCAGTGCTCTTGCTGAAAGAAAGCTAAATGAATCCTGGTATTTTGAAGGGAACTTTTGGAGAGCTGTATCTCCTGAAGCCCTGATCCAGAGGAACATCTGATGTGGTTGGGTTAAGATGCACAGGGAGGAACACAGTAAAGTGCCCACTGACGTAGAGCTCCTCCCTTCTCTTCTCACTAGAGCCACCCCTGCAGGCTCTCCAGGGGGGCTGCCTCCGCCCCAGCCTGCCCTCTCTTTCCTGAGAGGGAGAAGCGACAGAGAAACCTCTTCATCTCCCCTCGAATCACCAAGGCACAACATTTTAAGGCTAAGAGGAAACTTAGAGAAAGCCTTCAGCTATTTTACAGATAACAAAATAGTCCCATGAATTCAAACTACGCTAGGAAAACTGGAACAGTGAGACCCATATAAGTGGGTCATATAACCATTGTGTGAGGCAGGAGGAATGCCTGGATGCTAATAAAAATGGATAAACCTTCCCCAAAGTGTTTTTCCATGGGATGCTGACCCTAACCCCCCTGCTCCCCCCACCACCAACCTCATGGTACAACTGGGCTTTGGGACTTGGAAACTGAGTGGATCTGAGACTCCGGCATGAAATACTGAAGGGAGATGTCAGGTGGTCTCTCAAATCTGTCCAGTCCCTCCCTTAGACATGGACTACTGTGAGGGCAGTGAACTTGAAGGAGGGCATCCCTCCTCCTTTCTCAGAGCCTTCTCTCAGAGTGCCATGCTCCTCCAGGCAGGTGGCCTCATTGGCCTTGACCCACTTTGCTCTACCTGCCCCTAGACCTTGGCTGCCACTAATAGACAAAAGATCAAGGAGGCAAGGGCTAGAATCTCCTGACAGATCAGACCTGGCAATGGAGAGATGGCTCAACAAAGTTCCATGGCCTCCTGCCTGTGGCTACAACCCTTCACAACACCAGCCGAAGAACAGTAGAGAAAAACTTACTGAAACAAATGTGTGATATTGCCTATTGTCGGTATCAATCATTTATTATGCACATTAAACTGAATGAAAGCACAAGTGAAGGCAACAATGATTTTTGAACAAATATTAAATATGTAGTTTCTGATTTCAGATTGATATATTACAAAAGCAGTGCTCAGACCCTTCAGAGTTAATAAAGACATATCAGGCTTTCATTAGATCAGATATTAGAATAGAAGGAGAGCTCCACCACATTTTTATACAGTGAAATATAGTATGAGCAGTTCTTTCATTAGGGATGGGGAAATCAAATTTTAAAACCAATGTCTACTTAGAAGTTTTTCTACTGATCATCAATTCAGCACTCATTTCCAGTATTAATAACTCAGCTAAGCACCTGGCAGGAGGCTTTTCTCTGTGGAGTTAATAAATTTTTCTGTGAGTCTTCATTTGATTGATTACATCATAGTAAGTGTGACCACCTAAGAAATTGCCCTGGAAATATGATTCTCTGAAGCAACAGTTAAAGAACAAAGAATTACTGAAGATGAACAAATTTTATTTTAGAATTGTGTATGACAGTTCTAAGAAGAAATAAAAATAGATTCAGGAAAAGTGGGGTTGGTGGTCATGTTTAACAAAAAATGGAAATTTTGAGGGTGAATATTACATATGTATTTTGGGGAGAATATTTTGACCTTAAAAATTCCAATAGGATATTATTATTTAGAAGGGAAAATAATTATAATAAGTTTAAGCAGCAAAGTTGAAGGTTAGGTAGATCAACTTCTTAGTTCTCCTTTCAGACCTATGGGTTTAGGAGTCAGATGCTGAAAATGACTCTGGGGTTCAAGCCTGAGGGAGGCAGGTGGTACCTAGCTGAAGATGTCCCCTGGAGGACACCTGTATTTGTTCTTAGGAAATCAGTGAGGGCAACAGAGTTTTGGAATGTCCTTGTTGGGAGGAACCTTAGCATTTATTACTCCTCATTTTTCACTTCCCTGTATTATAATATAAACAGACTAGAGCCATATAGTTTATAAGACTTCCAGAATGAAAATGCAGGGCAGGACTCCATATTCAAAAATTATTATGAGTTCAAGAAGGCAACATCGAGCATGAAACCAAGTGTGGGAGCCTTCTGACCATGGGGCCCTGCCAACTGCTCTGGTCACAAGCCCAAGAAACCAGCCCTGACTATAAATGGGGAAGCAGTGACCACAGTGGCTCGAAGCCGTCCTCCCATAGACTTCTTTACTCTTCCTACTGGTTATTATTAGCTCTTGGCAACAGGGGAAAGGAGGAGGAAGCGCATACAGAAATCACATCATGCCCGGTGGTCAGTCATGTCCTTCTTCCCTCTGGTTCTCCCTTAACTACTCATGCAGGAATCTCCTGTGACCCTGGGATCCTTTATTCATTTACATAATCTCCAACATCAAATGTATACAGTGCCAGGCATTGTGCCAAGGACTGAAGACCCGGAAATGAATAAGATGAGGTTATTTGTCCTTGGGAAGCTCCATTCGGTGATGAGATAACTGACTTTTATCTGAGAAATGGCAGAGCTGCCTCTCATGAGAGGAAGTTGGGGAATGTGAGCTGTCATTTCCAGATCGAAGAAAATATCAGCTTGGTTGGCATCAGCTTATCAACTTTTCAGAGAGCAAGATCACATGGAAAGGCAAAATTCTTTAACAAATGAGCTGTGTTTTTTGCCAGTGGTTTGGGCTGGAAAGGGAAAAGTGAATTGATTTTAACAGGTCAAGACTATAGGTGGAATCTGCTGAGGAATGGGCTCGGTGACTTCCAGAACTTACTAGGTTAACTACCTTGACTGCTAACATTTTTACATGATGCTACTTGTGATATGATGCAAAGTGGACTGTTTAGTGTGGCCTGTCCCTCAGGGCAGTTGTCCTGGCACGGTGGGAAGGGATGTGAGGAAGGTGTTTGTATGTACACAGGTCTGCACGGAGAAATGGCCCAGTAAACTTGATCTCACTGTGTATGTCTGATAAGACATCTCAGAAGAGAACATCAGTCCATTTAATACCTTTAATCATGGGGCGCGTGGGCGATTCAGTTGGTTAAGTGTCTGACTTCGGTTCAGGTCATGATCTCACAGCTCGTGAGTTCAAGTCCCTCATCGGGCTTCCTGCTGTCAGCACAGAATCTGCTGTGGATCCTCTGTCTCCCTCTCTCTGCCCCTCCCCTTCTCTCTCTCTCTCTCTCTCTCTCTCTCTCTCTCAAAAATAAACATTAAGAAAATACCTTTAATCATGCCTTCAGTTCCTTTTATCCTAGGAAAGCTTTCCCGAGGAGGGGATGTTTCCTCAAGTCCATGAGGAATGAACTCAGGCTTGCTGGCTTCCGAACAGTATGTTTTTTGCTTTGTATTTAATTGTGACAGACTTTCTTTCCCCTTCTGTGAATCTTAACTAGAGCACAACAGATTTCTTTTGGGTACAGTTGAAACATTCTGATTTTCATCTTTTCTGTAAATATTTTGAAGGTGGGTAAAGACAATCTTTAAATGCTTCTCTTGGAAATACTAGTTTTCAAACTGTATTTACAACATATTAAGCAAAATAAACATTCTAAAGGCAAAGGTGTTAGTTTTTTCTATCTGAATAATGTCAAATAAATGGGCAAGTTGTAGGTTGGCAAAAAGCATATAGAGTTGGTTTGCTGCATGAGCTGGACTCAGTGGGGGTTCTAGAAGTAGACTCATCCTTCTACCTACAGGGCATCTCAATGCAGCATGCAGATGTGTTCTTCCTGGTCTTAGATGGAATTTGGGGTAAATTCATACATTTTTTTTAAGTTTATTTATTTTTGTGTGTGAGAGAGAAAGCATAAGCCAGGGAGGGGCAGGGAGGGAAAGAGAGATAATCCCAAGTAGGCTCCACACCACCAGCACGGTGCCCAATGTGGGGCTCAAACTCACAAAGTGAGACTGTGACCTGAGCCAAAATCAAGAGTTGGATGCTTAACCGACTGAGCCACCCAGGTGCCCCAATTCATAACCTTTTTTAGGTCACTCTTAGGCAACAAAATGTCTCCTGACCAGTTCTAGTTTCAAGAAAGTTCTCATTTTGACAAAATGTCCCATCCAGTGCTATAACTGTATCACTCCACGCTCTTACCAAGTTTAAAGCATTTCCTCTCTGTGAGTATTCCCAGGCTGTTTTGGGCTGGGAAGCCTGGCGTGGCAGAGGGGATATCAACTGCTTCTTTTCTCTTTGAATTATTGGATTGTTATTGTGATTTTTTGGATTGGTTATTGACCATAATTCTTTACTACCTCCCTGTGTCATGTGCTACTTCAATGCATTAGAATCGGTGAGGTGCACTTTGCTACCCCATTGATTTTGGACTTGGCCAATAAAAGATAGTACTTATTACATAAACAGAGCTTGATGAGTGCCTGCGTGGTTTGGCCTGGTCTCTTGTACTCATGTGATTGCAGGGAGAAGGTCATGCCTCAGGTAGCCACTGTCCCTTCAGCCAGAATGCAGGTAGGCCCCACTTAATGATACCTTACTACATCCTGTAAAAGCACTGGATGCCATCCTTTGGAGTGTGGGAATAACTGGCATTAAATGCTTTTATTTTTCATCTTTGGGACCTCAGAAGGAATTGAGACAAAAATAGTTCCATTTTTATATCCTGATACATGATATATATTTTCTATTGTGAAACTGAAAAAAAACCCACAGAGACACACTGCATTGCAATTTATGTGAACCACTTTACATGCAAGCATTTTGCTTGGCATATGGTAGGCACTCAATGAATAGAAACTTATTGGTTATCAGTATTATTATTCAACATTTTTTTTCTGCAGGAACTGATTCAACTTTTTTTTTTTCCTTTTCCTGTTGGAATCTAAGTACCCAAGGACTTCAAAATTACTGTTTGTGAGTAAAGAGGATGCCTAGGAGTTTCCTAGCTTTAGAAATTATTCTGGGCAACTCAAATGCTGCTGATTGCATTGTTCACTGGATATTAATCCAAGGCTTAGGACTGGAGAGATGGAAGGTATACAACCTACCTGTGGTCGATGCTACTACTCTAAGGGTTTATGTGTTATATCTGTGGGCTCTTCATTTATTCCCAAAACATTCATTAAGTGCTTGAGCTGGATATCTTCCATTTGCTTCTTCAAATTCACTCTCAATCCTTTTTAGCCTTTCTCTGGGCCCAGGGAGCCTGACTGGCATGGGCTGCATCAACTAGGCTCCCTCATCATTTGGCTATCAGTTGGGCTCAGCCAATGTGGATCACTAACGGGGGATCAAAGGCAGGAGGAGGGAGACATCTGAATGTTGAGTTTACTTCATCCTTCTACAAGAGACCACTGTGCTTGCCAGGCAGTTCTCTTTTCAGAGCTACTCTCACTATCTTCCTATAATCACCTGCTGTTGGTAGTCACAGGCTACTGCATTATGTCTTATGATTTCTCTGAACCAGTGATTCTCAATTTTGGTTGCACATTAGAACCATCTGGGGAGTTGTTAAAAAAAATCCAATATGATGCCAGGCTGTGCTCTGGACCAGTGCTGTCTGTCAGAATTAATTTAGCCATATATGTAATCTCAAATTTTCTAGTAGTCACATTATATTAAAAGTAAAAAAAAAAAACAGATGAAGTTAATTTCTATATTTTGTCTATCCCAGTATTAAAATATTACCATTTCAATAAGAAATCACTCTGAAATATGATGAGTAAGATATTTCACATTCTTGTTTTTGGTACTAAGCCTTCAAAATCTGCTTGTCTTACATTTAAAACATCTCAATTTGGACCATCCACATTGCAAATGCTCAGTAACCACATGTGGTTACCTTATGGGACAATACAACTCTAGACTAATTGCATCATATTCTCTGGGGAGGAGACCCAGGAAGCAGTGATTTCTAAGACTCTCTAGGACACTTAATGTGTAACAAGGTAGAGAGTCATCATCCTAAACCTTGCCCGTATCTTTGTGAATAGCCCTTTATCAGACACTCTTCAAATTGCCTACTTTGAGAATGCCATCTATTTGGTGCTTGTGCTCAACCCTGGCTGGGAGTATGGAGATGCTTTGGGCAAAATGTCTGCCCTCTGGGAGCTTCCAGATCAGCAGGGAATAGCCATGTGAGGAGCCGGATGACCCCATAGCTAGATCAGGTGCACCGTTAGAATAGCAACAGAGGAGGTTATCAACAAAGTGAGAAAGCAGGATGCGAATTATATTGGAATTCCCTACATTTTATTTTTTGGAATTATATATTGTGTATATGTGTGCATTGTGGGGCAGAGGGGTGGATATCGTAATCATTTTAGTGCCTAAATCGTCTGACAGCTGTCAGAGCTCTGAAGGAGAGAAACTTATGGGAACTTAAAGGAGCAAAGGAAGACACTTTATCTCCATTTTCTCATTCACACCAGTCATCAGCTAGTTTTGGTTTATGGATTTCTTTCAGCCCCACCTGACCTCTGTGCTTCAAATGTATTCAATACAGAAAGAACCTCTCTGTCCCTCCCTGCAATCTTGCTATGTACTTTCTGGGCCTATCAGTTTCTTTTTTCTTTTTCTTTTTTTTAATGTCTATTTATTTTTGAGAGAGAGCACAAGCAGGGGAGGGGCAGAGAGAGAAAGGGAGACACAGAATCTGAAGCAGGCTCCAGGCTCTAAGCTGTCAGTACAGAGCCCGACACGGGGCTCAAATCCATGAACGGTGAGATCATGACCTGAGCTAAAGTTGGATGCTCAACCAACTGAGCCACCCAGGTGGCCCTGGGCTTATCAGTTTCTTAAATTTTTTTTTAATGTTTATTTATTTTTGAGAGACCGAGAGAGACAGAGCGTGAGCGGGGGAGGGGCAGAGAGAGAGGGAGACACAGAATCCGAAGCAGCTCCAGGCTCTGAGCTGTCAGCATAGAGCCCAAGGCGGGGCTCGAGCCCACAAGTCGTGAAATCATGACCTGAGCTGGAGTCGAACGCTTCACCGACTAAGTCAACCAGGTGCCCCTCAGTTTTTTAAAGATCAGTCTTGTTAGGATGTCCCTGGAAGGGGACGGCCCTCTCACCAGCACACCGGAACAAACTGAAGGTCAGCCAATCACCGAGCAACAGCACAACATGGCACGAGAGAAAGACCCACCTGAGCCTAAACCCGGAACTGCTACAGCTTAAGAACCCTACCCCACCATACCCGGGGGCGACTTCCCTGACTCCCCCCTTGAGTCATGGAACCTCGCCCGGAACCTTAGTTCCCAATAAAGCCTTAAACTGAAAAAATTCTTTTTGACTCTAACTCCTATCTTTACCCCGCACAATGCCTGACACTAACAAGTCTGAGTCCTCCCAATCTCTTAGGTCTGTTATTTTCAACCTGACTTTTTGGATCACTTCTGGGTATAGTCCTTGGTTATTGAGTACCAGGTATGTCTAAGCTATAGTGGCTTGTTAGGGTAGTCAATTTATCCTTGTTTGTCTGGGACTTTCCTATTTTAGCTCGGAAAGTCCTGTGTCCAGGGCATCTCATCAGTCCTAGGTGAGCTAGGACAGTTGGTTACCCTACGTGGAACCCACCTTCCGGCTGCACTTTCCTGCTTCATCTGCTGCAGTCAGAGGGGCCTGAGGTCTTGAGGTACGGTGAGAAGTGAGCAGAGAACAGAGGGCCTCTTGTGCAGTAGGTCAGACTTGAATGAGGAAGCATCCCAGGCTAAGAGCCATCGGGCCAGAGCTGCTGTAGACTCTGCTCGGTGTTGATTCTGCCCTCCCTGGATGGTTCTGATACTACCCCCACCTCCACTCCCACTCCCTTCTCCATGCTCCCTCACCTCATGCATGGCCACAGTGGGCAATGCTGCCATAGCTTGTTTCCCTCTGAGGCCCACACTGAGCAGCGAGTCCTGTGGAAAGACTGTGTGGTATCTCTTTCTCCTAGTTTTAAAAGACCAAGGATGAGGGAAGCTCCAGAGAATGTTCTCAGCCCTGGCTGCACATCTGACTTAGCTGGAAATTGTTAAAAAAAATAAATAAATAAAAACAACTGTCAAAACTAGGGGGTGAAATTTTGATAGGATATTAACATAATCTTTAAGTATCTCCACAAGATACTTAGGATGATAAATGGAAAAATAGAAATGTTACATTGGAGATGCCTGGCAAACATCGTCTTAATGAGGTGATCAAAGTTAACATCTTGGAATGGGACACATTGACATCATGGGCCTCTTGATATGACACACTGAGCAGGACACAGAATCACTTCTGTAGTGTCTCTGCCCAAAATGTGTGATTTGGACTTAACGTTGGAGAACATTGAACCGGCCTTATTTTGAGGTATGTTCTGCAAGATAACTGGCCCATGGGTCTTAAAAATGTCAATGTCATGACAGACAGAAACAAGAAAATTGGGACTAAAGCATCTCTGGCTTAATCTATATGAGAAAGAGTGAAACTGGATGACTGATCCACAGTCCCCTGTGCAGGAGGGTGTCTCTGAATGTACAGGAGCAAAGAGTCCGTGAGACTACCCTACTCCTGCCTCAGGGACTTTGCACTGGCTCTTCCTTCTGGTTGAAATGCACTTCTCTAGGCATCTGCACAGTCCTGTGTTTGATCCGTACTTCTCAGTGATGTCTTCTTTGGCCACCTCAGTGATATTTGAGCCCCTACTCTGACATTTCCTGTTCTCCTTTTGTGCTGTATTTTTTCCCCATGATACTAATCACCATCTGACATACTTCAGTTCTTGTTTATTTTATTTATTGTCAGTCTATCCTCATGAGGCTAGGGAATATCACTTTCTCCACCCACAGTGATCGGTTTAGAGATGGCCAAGTGACCCACACAGAGTCAGTAAGAAGAAACAAGATTTTGCTGGAATATTGGGGGAATCCACATTCTCTTTTTCAATTGGTCTTGAGCCTGTGAGGATGTCAGCCTGGGTTTGCTGAGTATTCTAATGCAGCTGTGTAGCAGAAGGCAGAGCCAAAAGGTGGAGAGGACCAGTCTGAAGGTATTATTTAAGCTCCTGGATCAAGATGGGCCTATAGCCAGACTTACACAAATGTGTGAACTTGCTCTCTTTGCTTTAGTCAGTTGAGTTGATTTTTGTCAGTGACAACTGAAAACATCCTACCTGATACATAGAGCAAACTTCTGGTTCTGATTTATCTTCTCATGTCCCTGCTTATAGAAAAAGAATGCTGACCCAAATGTCTGGGCCGTTGGTTCTATGCCAATGAATCAGTTGACTTTTGGTTAGTAAGAACTGAGGCTTTTGTAAGTTGGGTGGGGTCAGCCAGGCCCAAGATTACCTTTGCAGTGCTGACAAGATTGAGGTTGTGGTCCCACTAACAAAGCACAGACTCTGGGATGTGAGAATTATTTAAGCCCCATGGATGAATGTCACAATGGGAGGCCTTGAGTGGCCTTCTCTGTAAGCATCTTGAGATAACACCATTTATCCCTGGAATACACAGATGGTCTGTAGATGGATGCCAGGCTGCCTGTATTAGGCTCACCAGGGGACATATGTGGCAGATTGATTGCAAAAATGTTCTCAATTTTCATTTCTCCCAGTACCCATGCTTCTTGCTGTGGGACTTTGCAGCTTCTCCCATGAAGAGGTAGAGTCTGTTCCCTTTCCCCCCATGAATCTGGACTGGCCTTATGACTTGGTTTGGTCAGTGGAATGAGGTGAAAGTAACAATGTACCTATTCCAAGCTTAGGCAAGAAGTCTTGCTTGCTTTAGCTCTCTCTCAGAACTCCTATGAACAAGCCAGGCTAGCCTCCTGGAGGAGGAAAGACCATGTGGTTGGGGGCCCAGCAATCCCAGCCAAGCTCATCACAAACTAGCCTTCAGCCAGCTGACCCCCACACCCACTGGCAAAAGGGAGGGAGCCCAGCCTGGGTCAGTAGAATGGCCTACCCAAACTACAGGTGACCACAGATGCATGAATGAACCCAGCTGAGACCAGGAAAACTGCTCAGATGACCCATGGATTCATGGGAAATAATAAATGCTTACTGCTTTAAGCCACGGGTTTTGGGGTGGTTTGTTATGTAGTAATAGCTGACTAATATTACTTGGTTAAAAACCTCACATTTCCAGACCCTATTATCTGAGATTCTAATTCCATTAGCCCAGGGTGGGACTTTCGAATCTGTGTTTTTAAAAAGTTTTAGTTTTGTGGCCCACGCAGGCCCTAGAAGCAATTATTAATACTGCTCCTGCCCAGAAGTTCTGTAGCTGTGTTATCTACGCAGGCCCCCAGATTTTCAGCCAGCCCTTCAGTAACTCATCTTGGGCACTGCTTTAGAACAACTGGGAAGCTGCAGTAGCAGCAGACTTCACGGGTGAGGAGGTCCTGAGATGTGGGCGGGATGGGGGCCCAGGGAATCCCTTCAGCTGCTGCAGAAGGCATTGAAGAAATAAAAAAGCATCAAGGTTTCTGGACAGTCAATTTGAACTCTATTAAATGAAACACAGGCCCTTTGAGAGAAGTGTTTGTTCTGGATTCAGCTGTGCTCTGCTCAGAGAATGGCCTGTGGGGACAGATCTGTCACAGGCACACAGGTGTCTGGTTTGAGACGGAGGACTCCCTCCAGCCTGTTTGTGAGCCAGCCAATTCTGTAATTGAAGCTAAGCCCGACCTGAGCACTCCGGGAAGCTGCTCTGCCTGGCCTCTGTGTGAGCTCACCAGTGACAGTCTATCCCCTCTCCTGCATTCAGGCAGTGCTCCTTCCACTTTGGCCTCTTCCACTTGGCCCCATGGAGGGCCATGGGGTGATGTCAGTGTCCCCACATTCTGTGCAGTGACAAACAACCAACGGAGCGAAACACTAGTTTACAGAGGTTCACTGCTTGTCTCTCTGTGTGGCCTGGCATCCTGAAACAGTTCTGATCATGCAAAAGCTCTTTGTCCATTTGGTGGTAAAACACTGCAGAAGGTGATCCACGAAAGGTGTGAGGAAAAAAGATTCTCTCTGTTATTTTAGCATTGATCTAGAAGCAACAGCCAATGCAATTATAAGAAAAAAGAAATAAGTTCAATATTGAAGAGAATAAAACAAAATTAGCAGTATATGCAGTTGATACTTTCACATACAAACCAAGAGAATTGATGGAAAAAATATTAGAAACAATGAAAGAATAAGGTGGCTAGTTCTAAAATCAATATATAAAAATCAATAGCTTTTTTATCTTTAACTTCTTATTGTGAAATGCATCATACATGCAAAAGTATATTTGTGTGTGTACATGTAATTAAAATGTATATATACAATTTAAAATTAAGGGCGTAACCAATGCTCTCTGATCACATCCCCTTATTCCCTCCAGAAATAATAATTAATAGTTAATATCCTTGCTTTATTTACTTCACAGTGTTGCCACAATTGCATGTATCCCTGATTAATATATTGCTAGTTTTGCTATTTTTGATTTGTTCCTTTCACTTATCATTATGTTCCTGAATCATCCATGCTGATGATGTTACTGTAGTTTATTCATTTTCTTTGCCCTGTAGTGTTTCATCAGGTGAATGTGTGTCGTCCTTTCTCTGAAATTCTGAAAGTAAAAAAATTTTGACTTGAACTGATGTTTACAGTATTTATTGATCCAGTTTAGTGTAACAACTTGTGCTTTTACTTCTGAAAATGTTACATGTTTGAATTTGGGGTGTTACATCATAGATATGTGTATGTATATACATGTAAACATACGTATATATGTGTGTGTTTATTCTTTGTATTTCTAAAATTAAAAAAAGAAAACCTGTCCTGAGTGTTTTGGATAAAAGGTGAATGGGTGATGGGCATTGAGGAGGGTGCTTTTTGGGATGAGCACTGGGTGTCATGTGTGAGCAATGAATCACTGGGTTGTACTCCTGAAGTCAAGACTACACTGTATGTTGACTAACTTGAATTCAAATTAAAAAAAATATTATTGATCTGTACTGTAGTTTATTCAGCCATTCCCAAACTAGTGCACATTTGCATGGTATACCAGCTGCGATGAATGTTCTTGCACATGGCTTCTGGTGCACATGTGCAAGAGTTTCTCTGGGGTACAGGTGTAGGAGGGGCACTGCTGGGTCATGAGATATGTACATGTTCAGTTTTACAAAAAAAAATCCAGTTGTCAAAGATGGCTAAACAAATTTTATGTCTACTGAAAATATATGAGTGTTCCCTTTGTGTCATATCCTCACCAGCATTTAGTGCTGTTAGACTTTGAAATTTTGTCAGTATGTCGAATGGATATTTGGGTACCCTTTTGGCTTAAAATTTTATTTCTCTTGTCATTAATGAGGTTGGGAATTTTCCACATGTTCATGGACTGTTCAGATTTCATTCTTTGTGAAGTGAAAGATGCATCTATTGCTCATTTTTCCATTAGGGTTTTTATTTTTTCTTAGTGATTTATAAGAGTATTTTATACATTGAATATACAAATCCTTTATTGGTGTATATATATTGCAAATATCTTTTTTCGTTTGTGGCTTATCATTTTCTCAATGCTGTATTTTGATTAACAGAATTTTGTATTTTAATTTAGTTGCATTTATTTCACTTTTTGTCTTTTCTTTCTTTTAATAAATCCATGCCTACCCTGAGGTCATAAAGACATTTTTCTAATAAAGTTTTATAGTTGAAACTTTTACATTTGGGATTTTAATTTACCTAGAAAATAAGTTTTGTATATGGTGTGAACTAGGTGTTACATTTCTTTCCTTTTTTTCTGTAAGGATAACCCATTGATCCAGCTCTATCGAAAAATCTTTACTTTCTCTGTCGATTTACAGTACCACCTCTGTCACAAAGTAAACATATATGAATGGGTCTATTTCCAGGTTTCTGTATTGTTTCATTAATCTGTCTTTTCCTGCATCAGTACCATATTGTTAAAATCATAGTTCCATAATAAATCTTGACGTTTGATTCTTCTTTATGTCTGTCGTGGATGTTCTTGGTTATTTGTACTTTTGTATACACTTTAGAGTCATTTGTTGATTTGCATACACACACAATGTGGAGAACTGACTTCTCTGCAGTGAGTCTTCCAACCTATGACAAAGTATCTGTCTTTGTTTATTTAAATCTTACTTACTGTCTTTCAGTAAAGTTTTGTAATTTTTAACACAGGTCCTACAATATTTTGTGATGTACCTGACTTTTTTATTGTTATTATAAGTGGTTGGTATTATTTAAAAATTTTGGTTTCTGTTTTCTGTTATTGCTGATGTACAGAAATGCAGTTGAGTTTGTAAATTATTTTTAAAACAAGTTTTATACTTGTTATACGTATTATAGATGTAGTTAGAATATACTTTTATACTTAGTATAGATGTAGTTAGAAACCTTTACCAATGAATGACAGACTGCATACTTTTCTCAAGCACACAGCATTTACAAATATTAACCATATTTTAGGTTGCAAAAAAAACTCTGAAATACCAAATAATCTATGTCATACACTCTACATTATGTGTCCACAGTTTAAGGACAATTACAACCCCTCCACACATACCTACACACAAAACTTGGGATACAAACTCAAGTCTTTGGAAAACCTAAGGTATTTCTAAATTGATCAGAGGAAATACCATAAAGGGCAAGAAAATCAATACTCAGAATTAAATAGTAATGAAAACTGTATACCAAAATTGTGAGATAGCTCAGATGGTACTTAAAGAGGAATTACATAAGTATTCTTCTTTTTTTTTTTTTTCAACGTTTATTTATTTTTGGGACAGAGAGAGACAGAGCATGAACGGGGGAGGGGCAGAGAGAGAGGGAGACACAGAATCGGAAACAGGCTCCAGGCTCTGAGCCATCAGCCCAGAGCCCGACGCGGGGCTCGAACTCACGGACCGCGAGATCATGACCTGGCTGAAGTCGGACGCTTAACCGACTGCGCCACCCAGGCGCCCCGTAAGTATTCTTAAAAACTTAGAGGGGTTACTGGGTGGCTCAGTTGGTTAAGCATCTTGATTTTGGCTCAGGTCATGATCTCACTGTTCATGAGATTGAGTCCTGTGTTAGGTTCTGCACTGCCAGCATGGAGCCTGCTTTGGATTCTCTCTCCCTCTCTCTCTGCCCCTCCCCCACTCACATGCACATGCTCTGGCTCTCTCTCTCTCTCTCTCTCTCTCAAAATAAATAAACATTAAAAAGAAACCAATATTAGAAAAAAGGGCTGACATTTAATGGTCTAAGTGTTAAAGTTAAGGACTTAGAAAAAGAACAAAAGAAGAAATACAAAAAAAGAAGTAATGAGTTAATAAAAATAAGAGCAGAAACTAAAGAAACAAAAAAGAAATATGTGATAAAGAAGATAAACATAACCAAGAATTGGTTCTTTGAAATGGACCCAAAAAATGATAAAGCTCAAGACACACACAAAGCATAGTTTTATAATATCATAATATTTTATGAAAATTATATTAATATTAATTAATAATATAATAATTATATTAATATTACATGTCATAATATCAAAAGCTTTCTAAAAACATCTAGAAATATAAAAAAAACTAGATCAATGAAAACGGAAATAATCTTTCCACAAAATGTACAAACACATGTAGTTTTATAACCTTTAAAGTAACAGATGAGATTAATTTTATACAAAGCCTTCTAGATAATTGAAAACAATAGAATACTCCCCCATTCAATTTATAATATTGAAATAACCATAGTTCCAAAGTTAGAGTGAGTAAAAGAATAGTAAATTACAGGCAATTGCCTCATGAACCCAAAGTGCAAAAAATAAAACAAACTCCTCAACCAAAATATTGGCCACCTGAATCTAGACAATGTAAAATATCATAAAATAGTTGATAACCAAATGTTATCTTCCAGGCATTCAAGGTTGGTTTAATGTTATAAATTCTATTGATGAATTCCCTACATTAATGATTCAGGGGGTAAAAACAAGAAGTGCCCCCTTCTTCACGGTTTCTCTTTCCACACTTGCAGTTACCTGTGGTCATCTGCAGTCTACAAGCAGATGATCCTCCTTTTGAGGTATGGTTAGGTCAGTAGTAATGCTCCAACACAAGGCCTATGTCACTCATGTCACTCCATCTCATCACGTGGGCATTTTATCATCTCACATCATCACAAGAAGAAGGATAAGTCCGTACAATAAAATATTTTGAGAGAGGGAAAGAGACCACATTCACTTAACTTTTATTAGATTATATTGTCATAGACATTCTATTTTATTATTAGTTATTGTTGGTGATCTCTTACTGTGCCCAATTTATAAACTAAACTTTATCTTAGGGATGTATGTATAGGAAAAAACAGCATGTATAGGGTTTGGAACTATCCATGGATTCAGGCCTCCACTGGGGGTCTTGGAATGTATCCCCTGCAGACAAGGGGGGACTATTGTAGTCTCAAAAGATGCAGAAAAATCATTTGATAGAATTCAAAATCCATTTATCATAAAAACTAAGTTAGGAATAGAGGGATAGTTCTAGATACTGCAACTTCCATCTTTAAGACTTTTTAAATGTTTGTTTTTGAAAGGGTGGGGGAGAGGCAGAGAGAGGGGAGACTGACAACAGAAAGCCCAACATGGGGCTCGAACTCACGAACCCGTGAGACCATGACTTGAGCTAAAGTCAGACACTCAGCCAACTGAGCCATCCAGGCGGCCTGCAACTTGCATCTTTAATTTACAAAAACCTAATATTAATTGGCACCCTTCTTTGTAAAATAGTGAAAGGAACTTAGGATACTTTAATTTTCATTTACCCTCTCTGACTTATAAATATGTTTTAATTTAAATGTACTTAAAGCCTCTTTGGACTTTAGTATCTGGTTTTATACTCAACATTCATATAGATTTATCCCCATTTTTGTTGATACTCATTCTCTGCTACATTTTTAACCTTCCACTAGAGATCATTCTTCTTCTGCCTCTAGGGCACTCATAATATTTTCATTTTTGAGAGTCTGCTGGTGATGAATTCTCCCAGATTTTTTTTTCTGTAAATATTTTATTATTTATTTTTATTTTTATTTTTGAAGGGTATTTTCACTGAAATTCTAGGTTGACAGTTTTTTCCTTACAGCACTTTTAAGAAAACATTCAGCTGAAGTTTGGCTTACACTGTTTCTGTTGAGAAATTAACTTGAGTTTTATTATTGCTCTTTAGAAGCTTATCTAACATTTTTCTCCAGCTGCTTTTAAGACTTCTTATTGTTTTTGCTTTGAGGTAGTTTTATGATGATGTGTCTAGTGTTTTCTTTTTGCTTCCTTTAGTTTGTGGTTCATAGGGCTTCTGGAACTTACTGATTGATGCCTTTCATATGTTTCACAAAGTTCTCAGCCACTTTTGCTTCAAATATTATGGTCTTTTGGAATCTGGCCTCCTTCTGAGAATCCATTTTAACATAAATTAGGCTTTACACAATCTTCAATATCTTTCATCTTCTCTTCTGTTTTTCCCCCCCATCCTTGGAGAGAATGGAGAGACATCTCCATTCTTTATTCTGAATATTTTCTTCTAACTTATTACTTCCAAGTCACAAATTCACTCTTTAGCTGTTTACAGTCTTCACTTAAATCCATTGGGTAATTCATTATTTTTTATTGTATTATATTTTTTGGTGTTAGGATTTCCATCTGGTTACTTCTTATGGTTTCTAGTCCTCTTCTGAAATTCTCAATTTTGCCTTTTATTTCCTTGAGCATAAGTACAATTATCTCAAAGTCACTGTCCAATAACCCCCATGTTTGGAATCCTTATTATTCTGTCAGGAAAAAATCAGTGCCCAGGACTGGGCTAGCCTCCCTGGGCTTCTGTTCTCCAACCCCCATCCTAACTTGGTAATTATTCACTATTTTGTTAGTTTTCTAGTTGTAAGCAGGAGTTTTTTCATTAAAAAAGTTGGTTCAATTCTTTATTTTTTAAAAATTTTTATTTATTTATTTTATTGATTTGTTTTGAGAAAGAGTGTGCATGTGTGCACATGAGCAGGGGAGGGGTAGAAGGAAAGGGATAGAGAGAGAATCTTAAGCAGGCTCCACTATGTGGAGCCTGAGGTGGCATTTGGTCTCATGGCCATGTGATCATGACCTGAGCAGAAATCAAAATTTGGATGCTTAACCTACTGAGCCATCCAGGCAACCAGGTCCCAATTCTTATAGTATCTTAAGGGATGATTGATCTGAGTTACCTAATCTACCATTTTAGAAAGTGAAAGTAAGCTGATTTTGACTTTTTTTTTAACCATGTGCACATATTACTTTTATAATTTCAAAATGTTACATTTTGAAAATGAGGTAGTTCTATATGCTCTGACATGGAAAGCTTTCTAAGACAAGAAGTGCAAAATAGGCCACAGAACAGTATGCATACAATATTAATAACAATAACTAACATTTATTGAGTGCTTATTATGTACCAGGAACTGTTCTAAGGACTTAACATGTGTTGGTTAATTCTCAGTAGATCCCTAAAGGGTATTAGCGCTGTTTTACGGATGAGGAAACTGAGAGGTTAATGAGCTTGCTTAAGATCACACATCTAGTATGCTTCAGACTCAGGGTTTTAATTCAGGCTATCTGATTCTACAGCCCATGCTGTAAGCCACTGATGCATTTATACATGATATATAGTGTACCTCCCCGAAATTATGCAAAGAATATTCCAAACTATTAACAATAGTTTCTTATAGGCTTTGAAGATGAATGTGATATTACTTTTTTATTCTGTATCTGTGCTATCCAATATGTTGCCACTAGCCACATGTGAGTGTTTAGACTCAAGTTAATTGAAATTAAATAAAAATGAAAATCAGTTCCTCAGTTTCAGTAGCTGCCTTTCTGGTGCGCTCAATAGCCACAGGTGGCTAATGGCTACTTTATTGAACAGTGTAGATATAGAACATTTCCATCATCACAGAAAGTTCTATTGGACAGTGTGCTCTGTAGAGTTCAATAGTGTTTGAATTTTTTATAATACGTATGTATTCATGATTTACTTTTTTAATTAAATAAGTAGGATCAATGATAGAAAAAGAAAACTGTTTATTCAAAGTGGAAGTCTCTCCCCCACCCCTGCCCTTTATTTGACCATACTGTTTTTTCTTCTACCCTCTGGAGTTCCTCATAATTTACTTCTCCTAATCATTGTCTCTTTGGGTATTTAAAAGCAACACAGTGCATAAATCAGTGAAAAGCTCATTAGAATAGAACCATGATGGGTTTCCTGGAAATGCAGTGGCATCTACAAAGGACTTCATTCCTCTTGACTGTTTGGAAGCATTTAAAATATTCATTGTTTTCAAGATATGTTAACCAAATCATGTGCATTTTAAGAAGTCTTTCTTGGAAGCATGTTGGCAAAATATTGCTAATTTATTTTACTAAGGGTCAAGCTCATTGATTGTGTGTTTCTGTGAATTTTAAAGCTGTAAAATGGGAAAACTTGTTTAAGAAGTGCCATTTCCATTTGCAGAATATATGAAGAGTCATGGTATTTTTGGACTATAAAGAGTACCTTCATTTGTTGTAAAGAGTCAGAATAGCTTCAGTGTCAACTTCTAAGAATTCCCACAATGTAAGAACTGGTAGTGTTTAGTGTGGACATGACTAAACTTCTAATAACTCAAGTTTAGTCCTGTGGAATCCAGAGTGCATTGATCTGGGTGGCTACAGGTGGCAGGAGTAGAACCAGTGGGGGAGAACCAAATGAAAAATATTTTAACAATTTGAATTCCAGCAATGAAGGGCACCTGGGTGGCTCAGTTGATTGAGCGTCCAACTTTGGCTCAGGTCATGATCTTGTTGTTTGTGAGTTTGAGCCCTGTGTTGGGCTCTGCGCTGACAGCTCAGATCCTGGAGCCTGCTTTGGATTCTGTGTCTCCCTCTCTCTCTGCCCCTTCCCTACTTTCTCTCTCTCTCTCTCAGAAATAAATAAACATTAAAAAATTGTTGAATTCCAGCAATGAAATAAACTCACACACAATCTGATGAGCTTCCTACCCTGGCACTAAGGAAGTTCAGACAAAATTTCAAAGGCCCAGGGTGCTGCTCAGAGGATTTCTCTGTGGAGAGGAGGCTAATAGGATGATGTTCTAACTGATGTATGCTCAAATCCTATGGCTTTTCTCGCATTGTATACCCATGGGACCATCCCCAGTCATATCTGTATGTCATTCAGCTTAGGCTAAATTACTGCCCAATAATAAGCAACCCTTGACTGGTGGTTTACAATAACAAGGTTTATTTCTCCATACATGGAGGTCAGTTCAATTGCAAGCTAACTCTAGCTCTGCTCCATGTTGCCTTCTTTTTCAGGAAGAAGAATCACCTTCTATCCAGGACATCACTGATCCTGTGGCAAAAAAAAAAAAAAAAAAAATGTGGAAATATGGCTGAACCACACAACAGCTTTGAGGCTTCAGCTCTAAAGTGTCATATGTCTCTTCCACTCACATTTAAGTGGACAAGGGAAGTCACACGGCCAAATCTGATGTCAGTGGCATGGGAACTATAAACCTCCTATAATGACGGGCAGCATATACTTGAGAGCTGTTATAAAATCTACCACACAAGTTAAAGGAAAGAAGTCAAATGGTAGCAGAAATGAACTGTGATGTAGGCTCAGAACAAATGAAACTGAATGCCAGGATCGTTCCCTCCCATTCTTCCTACCTTCCTCCTTCTCTTTCTCTTTCTTTCTTCCTTTCTTTCATGCTTCCTCTCTCATTCTTTACTCCCCCAAAGAGTATCTAGACACTGAGGTTGGTCTTCAGGATACAGAGATAAATAATATGAATACTTATCCTAGATGAATTCATAGTCTAGTGCAGAAAAAATAAGTAAACATATATTTATAACAAACTGTGTCAAGTGCTATAAAAGGCTAAATTCATAGTTCTCTAAGTATGCAGAAGAAAGGAATCTAATCCAGAATTTTGGAGAGGGATGAGTGGTTTATAGAAGGCTTCCCAGAAAAGACCTTAAGCTCAAACTGAGAGCAAAGAAGATCACATTCCATATGGAAGGAAGAGCAATGTAAAAGTACAGATGTGGGAGAGGGCGGGACTTTATCTGGAGATGTATCACCGGACACATGTAGCTAGTGACTATCGTAGTGGGTAGCATGGTACAAACTCAGTGTGGATAGAGCCTGGACAGAAGGAAGGAAGATTGAAGAAAGATGAGAACAGATGACGCTTTAAATTATGACAGTGTGAGGAGACATCAGCCATTGCACAAATGTTCCTAAATGTTCATTTGGGGTCAACCTGCTATTTACTAAGTAGCTGCTACGAGCACTGTGTGCAGTAAGGTCTGTTGGAAACACCAGTGATATAGACAATGAGGTGGTATTCATAAATGTTATATTGAGAAACTTCTTTGAAAGATGGCAGATTAAACATAAACACTGAGTTTTTATCTATACTGAAGTATCAGTTAAAAGACACTAAAGGGATCCTCAAAAGAAGAAAATATCCTTATAAGAACAAAGAGAACAGGAAAACTGCCTACAACAATAAGGCAGTTGGGAATCCGACTATGTTAGTGATAACTGATTTAGCAGCCAGGTCACAATATAGCTAAATCCTAAATCACAGTAGGGAAAGTCAAGAAATAACTCAATTTTTGTCCCAAAACTCTCCAAGTCTTTATAGTTGGTGGTACCATGTACCCTTGGAAGTGTGGCTGCCGGTAGAGTTAAAATAGAACTGGTTGAAAGTCTACTGTAATATGAGATTAGAAGCTGTATCCCTTGCCCTCCTCAATCCTCTCCACTATGGTGCACAGCCAGACAGCAGATTAGAGGGTTATGGATTTTCTCTTTGGACAGATGAAAAGCACAAAGTCTCTGACCTGGGATAACACCAGGCACAGTTGAATGTGGAGGTACCACTGTGAATGCAGGGTGATTAAGTGAATATTTGCATGTTGAATTTAGATATATCCCGGTCTTCCCTCCCCCTGGAAGCCAGATTTATCCCTGCCCTCTCTGTTGATTCTCCTCATTCCAAGAGGAATGACCACAGACAGAAACATAAGAGGTACCCCAAAGAGTGGTCCGGCCAAGCTGTCATGGCTGGCTGGGCCCTCCCAGAACTTCCATTTGATTTCTGAGTGTTCCACTTCTGCTGAAATTTTAGTTTTGCTATCATTATGCTGTTACTGTGTTTTCCGAATGTCACTTTTTCACAGCTTCCTATTCTTCTTCTTGTCTCTGTGAGCATATTAGTAATAATTTTCCCCAAGTTTTCATTTTCCCAAATATTCTGTTCCCTCCTAGTAGTTTTAGGTTTATGTACTTTGGTCCTAGTCTGTCATGTTAGCTGCTTCCTCAGTTAACTGATATTTCTTAGCTGTCTGTTCATATTCATATCCCAGAACATAGAGCAAAAACACAACAGGATAGAAAGTAAGAAAGAAAAAATAATAAGGTTAGAGGATAGTTCATAAGATACACCACCCAGACAACTAGAATTTCAGAAAGGAAGAATAGAGAATTGGCTGGAAAGAAATCATCAGAGGAATAATTTGAAAGTTTCCCAGAATGGATAGAGGTGAGTTTCCAGACTGAAAGGGCCTGCCTAGTGCCCTACCTATAGGATAGAAATTGATCCAAGTCAAGACACATGGTGAAATTTGAAAACACTAAGGAAAATGAAGATCATTTATCCTCCTGGGAGAAAAACATACAAACCCCCAAAATGATCAGGAATTAAAGTGGTGTCAGACTTTTCAACAGTAAGACTGACTGAAGAATGATAAAAGAAAATGACCTCAGACTTCCGAAGTAAAATAGTTACCATCTATTAGTTCTACTCCTAGCCTAACAATAAATTATTGTCAGGAGAGAATAAAGATATTTTCTGACATCCAGAGTCTCAAAAAATGTACCACTTCTGTATTTTTTTTTCCTTGGGATGATAGTGGACTACATGACCCTTTAAAATTAAGAGTAAATAAGGAAACTGAATGACCTGGATCCTGGAAGTGGGGTATTGAGCATAGGATAGAGGCAAAGGACCGCTCTTACAGCAGCATGATGGCTGTGCAGCAGGCCTCGAGAGTGACCAGTTCAGATTGGAGCAGGTCAGCAGGTTCTTAAAGCAGTATCTCCAAGTGGATAAACTTGATACTTTAACATGTTCAAGCAGATTTACACATCTGGTGAAGAATTTGTTAAGTTACACTAAGTACAAAGACATCGAAACAAACAAAAAAGGCAGTTGTACATGCAAGTGAAGGCAAAGGTACGGGAAAGAAAAAGTACTCATAGTATACTATGTGGCTCAGTTGAGCATTGTGTTTAGATAGTGATAATAACGGACACCCTGGGGTTTGATCTGTCACCAAAATTCAGTGGAACTGTGCGGATAGGACGTGAAGACTGACACAGGTTGGCAAGATTTTTTGAAAAGAGCCAGATAGCGAATATTTTAGGCTTTGTGGGCCATATGGTCTCTGTCCCAAGTATTCACCTCTGCTGTTATAGCACTAAAGCAGCCATGGTCAACACATAAACAAGTGGCTGTGACTGTATTCCAATAACACTTTGTTTACAAACGCAGGTGGCAGCCAAGGGCCATTGTTGCTCCATTTGGACTGTAAGCATGTGTGGGTAGAGGAGGAGGTGAGGTGAAACAGAATGAAGCCTTCATATTTTATACAGGGAAGCCAAGAGTTAATGCCTGAAATTGAAAATAAAAAACCCCAAAGTCATAATCTAAACATATTTTTTCAAGACAGGGAGATACATACCAAAGGAAAATGGGAATGGTGAGGGGGGACTGTTTATTCTATGAATACAAGCTTTGTGGAACTGTTTGTCTCTTTCACCCATGTGTTTGTGTAATGGGTAAAAATAGCTAAATTAAAAAATAAAAATAATTAAAATTCATGCGGGCAGCAAACTGAAATCCATGTTTGCTTAGATAATAAAGATGAGGTCACTGAGTATATTGGGAGGAGGGGACTTGGGGAGAGTTTTTATTGTCTGCAGCTGCCCCCAGCACCCCAGCCGAGCACCCTAATGCATGTGGACAGAGTACACGTCTGCTCAGCTAGAAAACATCTATGCCTGTTAGCTTCCTAGAATTGGACTGTGTCAGCAGCTTCCAGGTCTGTGACCTGTCTTGGTGCTGTGGCACCTTGCATAAACCTCAGGATGGCCATCACTTGTGGGTGGGGTGGGCATCTGTGGTCCCTCGGAGCCCTCACAGTGCCCGGCCTTGGGATACCCTTCTGTTGTTGTATACAGGTAGGCCAGTTGCACAGCGGGTTGGGGAGGTTCCTACAGAGCAGAGCTGGGTGACCCAGAGGCAGGAAGTGGGGTGACCACAAGGCGTGGCTAGGTGGGAAGGCAGGGATGCAAGCTGGTCCTGCTGGAGCTTCACGTTGGCTAGGCTCAGGCAGGAGCAACAGTGATGCTGAGATTTGTGGGTCTGGGTACTCCTGAGGCTCTAAATCAAGCAGAGGGCTCACAGCAAATTAATGAAGCTAATTTCTGACTGAAACCAGCTTTGTGAATCATCATGTCTGTGCTCATTAAATAAATTATCAGTGTCTTCCCAGGCATTATGGATGCATTGTAAATGAGGGCTCTTCATAAATAATTTGTTTCTGCTTATGTTTAAAGGGATCTGGGATAGAGATGAAAGGGTGACCAATGACGAGAGGGGCCTGGAGGCCAGAGCTGAGGTGGGAGGGAGCAGGAGTGAGGGGTCAGGACTGAGGAGAAGGTGGTCTGCCTCTGGCCTGGCCTCCAGGTGAGCAGCTTCCCCTCCCCATACCCCAGAGCCCCTGCCACTGAATTCAGTATGTGGGGTACATTAGGTCTTCTAGATCTGCCACCTGCCACCAAGCAGGCAAAGACCCCCCTCAAGACTGGGCATAAGACCCCACACCCACCTCTTCCTGATCCCTCTATCCCAGGCCTTTGCTTCAAGCCCACTGGCAGCTAGGACCTATGAAGTAAGGATACCCTGGCTGACCTGCCGACCCCAGGGGTCTTAGAGGGGCTGCAAAAAACACCAGAGGAGGGCCGAGGGAGAATGAATAGGAGGCATAAAAAGTAAGTCAAAGCAAGGAGGGGCAGAGGATGAGGAAGCAAAGTCTCCTAGATTGGTTCTGGTCACGTGAAGAAAACCCCTTCGAATGGGGTCATTACTACTGGATATGTAGTGACAGGTGGCCCTCAAGACAGGCAAGATCCCTAGCAATGGAGAGACGGGCACTGGAGGCCACAGGTGCAGGATGACGTTCCTCACTTTGTTTTGCAGTCTCCTCTCATGTGGCCTCCTCCTCCTCCTCTTGTTACTCCAGGGGCCATTAAATAGAAGATAATCATGAAAAGAGGGGGAAGAGTCAGGGGCTATGCAGACACTCCCCAAACTATTATGCTTCATAAGACAGAGCCTGAAAGGCAGAAAGGTCTGTAGGAAGGAAAAGCGGATTGTCCACACTCTTTATGACAAAGGTAAAATATGAAAATAGAGGACGTGAAGGATACTCAATGGGAAAGAAGGAAGGAGCCCCACAGCACTTCCTCCTCTGAGATGCATTATTAACAGGTATGGTGAGAAGACAGCAGCCCCTCAGTTGTCCTGTCAACGGATTTTTGTGAGCCCAGAGTACTTGTTCCCATAAAAACAAAGTGGAGGATGGGTTCTAATGGCATCCTGCAAAAGACCAGTGGTCCCACTGTGGCCCAGGTAGCTGGTCTTTGGGAGCCACAGAAGATGTCTCTAGGCACCTAGAAAAGGGGCCACTGAGGCTATCTTGGAGAGATGTCTGAGGTCCACAGGGAGACCTGTGTAGGAAACAGAGTTGGCAAAGAAACTTCCTGGTCTTGACTGAACGTGTGGAACCCATGTCTAGAAAATGACCCAGCACTTAGGCTGGTTCCTGGTTAACAGTGCAGATGAAGAGGAGTGACAGACACCCACCCACCAGGGCCTATCCTGCTGCTGCCCTGCCTCCCCGACAGTCATCCTATCTGCCTCGTGTGTAGGGGTGCATGTATTGGGGCCAGACACTGCATCCATAAAGCCTTCTTACTTAGACTTCCCACTTATCAAGCCAGCTTTTAGTAATGTGGCTTTCCACAGAAGGCTCTGCCCTGACCAGGGGTTCATGAGTATCTAGAGTTTAACAAGTTGACATCTGGCAACTTTATGAGTTTCTGGAGGTGTGGTTGGCATTCCCCAGGTCAGACCCAGGACCTGCCACTGGTGGGGTTTCCAAGCCCTCAGACAAGCTTGACTTCATGGGCCCTCTGTAAACTTCTTCACACTTGAACACCCACAGTACCAATGGCAAGGCTGTGTCCTGGAAGGGAGAGGGGGACAGGCCACAGAGTATAGGGAGCAGAATAAGGGAGATGGACCAGTTTCTTCTCCTTCTCAGGGTACAGGGCTGGTCTTGGTTGTGGCGGTGGATGGTGGAGCACCTTGCCCTGCAGTCACCTTCATTCACACCTGCATCTGCCCCACAATGTTTATTGAGCACTTACTGTGTGCTGGTAGCATTCTAGGTGGGGACATCATCCTTGTTCTCATGGAGTTTGCATCTAGTGCAGGTCTGTGAATGAGTGTGTGTGTGTACGTGTGTGTGTGTGTGTGTGTGTGTGTGTGTGTGTGTTGGGTATACAGAAAATAAATAAGCAAATGAGAAAGTCTGACGAGTTTACATAGTGAAGAAAAGAAAGCAGGCAATGTGAAAGGCAGACAGCTGGGGTTTGGTTAGCAATGGCCCCTCAGAAAGGAGGCATTTAAGCAGAGACTGAGTGAGCCTGTCAAGGAAGATCGAGAGGCAGCGGTTTCCAGGCAGAAGGAACAGCAAATAAGGCAGGCAGAGAAAGCGCTCGGAGACAGGAGGCAGGTCAGCAGAGCTGGGGCTTGTGAGAACAGGAGTGGGATTTGGCGAGGCTGGGGGAGATTTTCCTGGGTCTTTTGGTCCAGATCAGGAATCCAGATTTTATTCTAAATGCACTGGGAAGGGAATTCTGTGACTTGATCTGCATTTGTGAGGGCTCCTCTAGCAGCTAAGTGGAGACTAGACCACAGGGGGTGAGGGAGGAAGTGAGAAGCAAAAGTTAGAAGGTTATTGCAGTGATCCTGGGGAGTCACTGAAGTATTCCCCCTTTTGCTCTCCTCTAACTTTTCCAAATAAAACCTCCGTTCTGTAAGCACTGTGCATCTCAGGTAAAGGTTCCAAGAGAAGAAAGCAATCTCCTTGAACACATTCTCCTCAGGGCTGGGCCATTAACCCACTCAGAGGTATTTGCCTTTTTAAAGCCTTGTTAACCACGATGGATT
Organism: Lynx rufus; assembly: GCF_022079265.1. Classification (NCBI taxonomy): domain Eukaryota; kingdom Metazoa; phylum Chordata; class Mammalia; order Carnivora; family Felidae; genus Lynx; species Lynx rufus. The sequence continues at coordinate 31,425,808 of NW_025814867.1, read as the reverse complement.
TCTGATTGGGAGAATCTCAGGCGGGGAAGGAAGGGAAAGCATTCTGCCTAAGTGGGGAGTATTTTGGCCAGGGCTGACATTCATAGCAATGCTTCTCAAACTTTACTGTGTTAAAATGCACATTCCTAGTCAGTAGGCCTGTGAAGGGGCCTGAGATTTTGCTTTCCTAACACATTCCCAGGTGACACCAATGCTGCTGGATCAGGGACCACTCTTTGAGTCCTAAGGTTTAAGATTTTGTTTCATATGCTAAAGGAAGCTCTGAGTGTTAAGTACAGCTTTCTGGATATTCATTCGTTTGTTCTAAAGGATATCAGAATGTCACCCCAAAATATGTCCCTTTGGCATAAAGATTTTTTTTAACCGGAGGGAACTGAAAAAAAGATATGGGAAGATTTCTCTGCCCTCCCCCGTCTGCCTAAAAGCAGGGCATACATTTCTCTTTGTGAAGGTGGTGAGTTCTGCCCCCCACTTCCTTCACCCAGATGAGGACAGTGACCCTTTACACTGGAGACAGAGGGTAGCACTGGGAAGAGTCTACATAAACAAACCCTCATCTACCTCTGCCTCCCCCCACCCACCCCGTGTATTTACTCCCATAGCTTATGTCCTTTACAAGCCCAAGCCCCCTTTCCTTTGTCTTGTCACTCCTCCACAGTTTATCACGCTTTGTTCAAATGGTACAAAAGCCCCTGAGTCTGTTCTTTTGGGGTTTTCTTTTCTTTTTTTCCTATGAAGCCCTTGTGCTTGTAAAAATATTAACATCACATAAAATGTATGTTCTTCTGTTAATTTGTCTTTTGTCAATTTAATTTGCATTCACCAGTTATAGAAATGAAAAGAGTTCGAGAAAAAGTGTTTTGTCATTCACAGTTTGTTCATTCACGTGCTTGTTGATAACTAGGGACCTTCCTATTCACAGAGGTGAAAGAGTTTTCTGAGGAGGGTGCCAAAACATGTTTTTATTGAGCCTTTGGAAAGCCAGATTTCTGGATTCTGGTATTCCTGATCTCCAGCCAGCGGTATGCTAGTGAAAGTTGTTTAAATACCATCTTTCTGAGAACAAAGAGGTCTTGATTTATAGCATTTATTGATTTCTGTGATGTAAATCTTTCACAAAGGCTGACTTTTGGCTACCAGCTTGACAACACTACACGTAAATAAAGATAATAACAGACACAATAGATAACCTCAAGAACATAGATTATAGTCAAATATAGTCAAATAACTAGGAAGTATTGAGCTTTCAGTATTTTGTACTTTTGTTTTTAATATGATTTACTGCACTATAAGTTTTATAATTTCATTTTTAATAATTAAAAATTAATTATTATGTATTTGATAACTGGCTCCGAAATTCCTGACAATTTAACAATTTCTCCCTCAGCCCATTCTTGTCCTCAAACTCCAAATAAAACCCTGTGCTGTAAACACTGCATCTCAGGTGGCGGTTTCCACAGGAAAGAAGCTGTCTTGAACACATTCTCTGCCTCTGCCTCAGGCCCCACCCACACCAGCCCTTCCTCGCATTCTTGCCATCAGGTGAGTCTTTGCTCTCAGAATTCTGACCCCTTTCAAATTCTTTTGGTGGGTGCCGCTAAGTGATAGCAGACCGGCCAGGGATGACAGAGGGTAGGGAAAATGAGGATGATCATGAAGGTAAATAGGGTGGGGAAAGGAACTATCTGAACTGCTTCAAGCCTTGTGCTTCTTGCTATCTTAAGTCTGTTGTCCTCTGGAAAGATGAGCAATCCAGAGAGGAGATGGCATTTGGTTAAGGTCACACAGCTAGAAAGTTCTAGGACTCAGATACAAATGTAGGTATCTCTGATGCCAAACTGGCCTGCTAAACAAAAATTTTATAGATAAAGGTATATATCTATATACATATATAAATAAATATGTAGACATAGATGTGTGTGGGGGTGGGTGGGTGTAAGAAAATGAACACTAAAGACATATAATGAAAAGGAGCAGTGTAGCACTCCATCCCCTCACACCCCGAGTATGGGAAGGGGGACTTGGGCTCTGATTGAGCATGCCAACTGTCACTTAATTCCTCTGTTTTTACTGTAGCGCCCCCGCCCTCAGCCCTTCTAGTCCCCCAGTCCAGAAGCTGTCAGGTTACCCTCCACAGAGAATACACATTTCGTTTTCCACTATGGCAGAGGTAGGGAGGAGTGCCAGAATGCTTCTTATAAAGTTATTTAGCCCATCTTACTTTTTTCAACAGAAAAAGCTCTACCCACACCGCCATTTTCAGAGGGAGCTGAAATTCTTGAGCCTTTCTGTGTGTGAGTCTGCAGTGAAATCAGCTTCTCCTCCACTTTCTTTGCCACTGGATATATTCCAGCCTTCTCGATCACCACTCCCCTACCTCTTCTCCACATTTCCAGCTCTGAAAGAGCAGGTCCTCAAGAAGTACCTCTCTCCAGTTTGGGATCATTCTCAATCTCTGGGCTCCTGACGCTTCATTATTCTGGAAGTTCCCCAGAATCATCCATAAATTCACCTTTTTTTTTTTTTTTTTTTTGACTTAAGCTGGTTTAGAGTTAGGTTTCAATCACTACTTGAAGAGCCCTAACACAGGGCTAGTGGGACTGACCACTTGATTAAACAGACAATCTAATACCACATTGATCTTTTCCTTTAGAGTGAGTATCACAAGGATACATTAGAAGCTGTCTCTAAAACTGTGAATGGAGGGCTCTGAGTCGACCTCTGGCTTGGAGGACATCAGAACTTCCCTGACTGGTCCAGATGAAACCCCTGTGGGCTCAGTTCTCAGTCAGTCCTTCCTCTTCCCACTTCCTTGGCATTGAAGTGGCTCTACAGAGCCATGCTGTTGCCACAGCATGTAACTCTTGATATGAGAGCATCTCATCTCCTCGGTTAATTCCTCCTTAGTCCGGCATATTCCTGTAAATTTATATAGCTTGTTCAGGATAAAAGAATGAATGAAGCCATTTATTTTGTTTGTGGTTTTCTATCCTGGATATGGAAGAGTTTCTCTGAATTCTTGCTCTTACTATATGTTTCTAGCATCTAAACCTTTTTGATAGTAAATAAGAATGATACTACTTAATGAGTTACTATGGCAGATCCCTTGATGTTTTACCTAATCTCTCCCAAGAAACCTCTGAGGTAGGCAATATTATTCCCATTTTATAGATGAGGTTAGGGAAGCTCAGAGAGGTTATCATGTATCCAGGTCATACTCTCAGTGAGTGGCAGAGTCAGGATTTGAACTCAGGCTGGTCAGACTCTAAAGCCTGAACTTTGCACCCCTACTTTATACTGTTTCTCAGATTTCCAGTTTACCTTCTGCCTGCTGCGGCTTTAACCCTTTGATTGCCGATTGCTTTCACCCCAAAGCAAAGCTTTCTGAGACTGTCTATATTTCATTTCAATCAAGCATTTAGCAAATTTCAAACCTATCAATTAGCCCCTCCAAAATAAGAAAGGATTACCAACTACATGCAGACAAGGCTGCTACAGCCAAGTGCCTCACTGAGAGAACACAGCAAGAGCTATTGGAGTCATTTTGGATGGTACAAGGAGCAGCTTATGAAATGGAGAAATTAGGATGGATCTTGGGTACACTTCCAAAGAATGAGATCCATTAGGATGGTTTCTCCCGGGGAGTTCTGTGATGGAAAGCTCATTGCTGGAGTTATTTAAAAATGAACCATCAAAACTCTTCAGGGACCAATCCTGTGCTGATAGGGGGTGGACAAGACACCTTAATAGGTCGTTTTAGTCTCTGATTTTTGTAAAAACTACTGTTCTTATGGTACATTGAGATTTTTGATGAATTTCAATTTCTGTCTAAGTACCCAAGAAGTTTCCCGGGCTGAGCTGCAAGTGAATGATGTGCCAGGCTCTGGAATAACTGGGGGAGGCTTTTCCTTGTGATTATGTTCCCGTGTGCTCTTCACCAGGGTTCTGTCAGTCGTTGGCCCCAAGGAGCCTGGGTCCTGACCATGGTAGCTTCTGGGTGTGCAACGCCATGAAAGCAGCCCCAGTCCCACCTGACTTTGCATGCTATCACTTGAGTACAGAAGCCTGTGGTCCCCAGCCAAGGCCCCAAGGCGGCTGGGAACAGTGACATATGCTAAATTGTCGGATTCCCAAAGAGCTGGAGTAGGCCTGCTGAGAGGCCCATAAAATCCCTGCCTGCAATTCCCTGTCTCCATATGCTCCAAGAGGTGTTTGTTCGGCTTAGGGCTTGTGGGTGCAGAGGGAGCTCTGCTAATGGTATTGTTTGCTGAGTTAATTGTTCTGTTTGATCTGAGGCTCTTCTAGGATGCAGAGGGAAAGGAAGTGTTTGGTCAGGGTTTTCCTCAAGCAAAGTTTACGTCACAAGTTGGACAGGGAAAGAAGGGGAAAGGAGCTGGTAGAAGGGAAGTGGCAACTTTGCTAGGCTATGTGCAGAGCTTATGGCTCACTTGTTATGAACAAATTAGCCGAGGCAGTAGGAAGGGTATGGAAACAAGTTAAAGCAGAGGTCTTCTCTGGCCGGAGAATATAGGAAAAGTAAAGTACCACATACCTCTATTCATTTATAATGTTTACGTCGTTTATTTCCAAAGAAGATTTTTATAGGTTATAACGAAGAGTGTATTTAAAATAAGACTACTGAAACAATAGATCAGACACTGCACTGAGGATGGGGAAAAAGAATCATGCCAAAACCCTAACCTCATTTGGCTATGAAAGACTAAGTGCTAAATTAGTCCTGGAGGTTTGGAAACTAAGCTAAGGCATAAATGGAAATACCTAGGAGATCTGATTTTCACTGTCTAATAAAGGATGCATATCAGATCAGGAGGAGAGAGAAATGATTTCCCAGTCCTTAATTCTGAGAGGACATATTGAGGGGATAATTTTCCTATTATCCCCACCTCATGGTGTTGCTGAAAAATATATAAAATTTCTTGTAAAAAATATTTTCTAGAATATAGCAAGCACAATGGTTACATGTATGGTGATCTTGTTATTGTTGGTAGTAGTTCCTTGAACAGCGATTTGGTTTCAGACTGGCTTCCCTAGGTAAATGAGGCAGGGTGAGGAATGCTTGGAATATCCATACCACCCTCTGAATTCCATCAGGAATCTAGGTTTTTTGTTGGGGAGCTGAAGCTTTTTGTGTAGATTTTAAGATCAAAAAACATGTTTCTGGAAGAATGTAACAGAGGGGATTCCATGAGGGGAAGAGGAAATGAGGATTCAGACAGGTAGCCCCGAACTCTAACTGGGAATGACTGTTCCAACCAAATGCTGTGCCTTCGTTCATAACTATCAAACTCTCATCACTTTTCTTTGCCTCTCATCCTTTGTCCAGAATAAATGGAAGCCAATGAGTCATTTACCAACTTTGCAAATAACATTTGTGCCCTGTGCTCCTATCAGTTTTGCCTCTGTGTGTAAGCCCACCAGTGGTTCTGATGCACAGACAGTTTGAGGACTGCTACCCTGTGTGCAATTTTAGAGCTGAGGGACAGGGATGCTAAACAGGATGTTAGAGACTGGAGATAAATGTAGGTATAGTTATAGTCTGAGTCTCATATGCCACTATATCCGTATTCTTTTGGGGGACCATAGAAGAACCAAAGCCAGTGTAACTTGCTCCTTGACTACTGTAAATCGTGACCTGCAACCTATTGCCACAGCCACGTGTTTGTATGAATTGTGTTCGTAAAGTCAAGCATGTTGAAGAAGATAGCAGGGGAAGATTCTTCTCCTGGATCTTATTGTTTTTGCCACGTAGTATCTGACTTCCTCCTGAGGATCCACTGTCAACTCCACTGTCCATCCATATGCAGTAGGGGGAGGTGAGTCATCTCTCTGTTCCAGGAGTGAACTTTTGACTCATCTTGGGCACTCAAAGTATCATATTCATTGGTTCAGGGATGAGTATGTGATTCCATCAGAGCCAATAATGTACAATAATTGGGACTGCTGGGGTACAGTTATGTTTCTTGCTAGTTACTCCAGGCAGAAAGGATAACATGAACCTGTATCCTATGGGCAATTCCATGAACCCCCAGGATGAAGGTTCTGAAGCCACAATGGAAGGAAGAAGTGAGTCATGGAAAGAAACCAGGGCTTCATGATGTTGATTCCGGGGATCAAGCCATTCCTGAAGTTACACCTTCATCTGGATTTTTCTGTTTTGCAAATGTGAACCTTTCTGATCCCTGATTTCTTTGTGTGTAAACCAGTAAGGCACATAGTCACTTCATCAGGTTACTGAGAGGGTTGAATGAGAAAATAAATCTAGTACATGGTACATAGTGGATGCTCAATAACTGATAGTCTCCCCTCAATCTCCTCCTACCTTGCCAATTGATGAGAGCTTTAACACTTCATGATTTCATAGGTGTAGACAGACCAGTGACATTCAACTCAATTTAATCAAGTAGGTGTGCTCTGCGCTGAGCCATGAGGTGCTTCTTCCCCTCCTACCTGCTCCCCTGGCAACCTGATCACATCTCTATTAGTGCTCCTATCATATGTCCCATTTCTTTGCAGCTGATTGTCTCTCCCCCTGTGGGTATGTGCCCCAGGGCAGGGGTGGTATCTTCTTTAGCTCTACTCACTCACAGGCTCAGGACAGCGTCAAGCACCTACCAGTCACCAGAGACCGTGCTGGGCTCACACATAGGTCATTGTATTCTACTCTCACAGTGATGCAGAGTGCCTTAGTTTGAGTTGAGAAATGCTTGAGCTTTAAGCCTGAGACTGTGCTCTTCCTTGGTGTATAGATCAGAATGCTTTTTGTGCAAGTGTCAGAAATGCTATCAACTTGCCTTAACCAACGGGGAAATTTACTGGCTCATGTAACTAAAAGGTTAGTGGTAGAGTTGGTGCTAAGCATGGTTCAATGCTAGTTCTCCCCCAGATTAGAAATTTGCATCTTTAACTCTTTTCACTCTGCTTTCCTCTTGGTTGGGTTCCTGGCATGAGGAGGCATGAGCCACCAGCCGCCCCAGGCTCTTACCCTGTCCCATAATGCCAGCAGAAAGAGAGCTTCCCCCCTAATTCCTCCTTCGATGCTCAAAGTCAGGCTTTGATGCTCATTGGTCTAGGATGGACCATATGCTCATCTCTGTGCCAGTCACTGTAGCCAGGGGTGTGAAACCCTTGACCTGGTTAGTCTTGGGTCAGGAGCCAGCTTCTGACTGAAGGGCAGCACCACCCAAACCCCAAGGATAGAGGTGAGAGAGTGCTGGAACAGGAGAGAGGGAAGGACACTCAAGTGCACACAAGACAGACTCTCTCTTCTCTGGCCTGGCCTCCTCACCCCTCCCCTCTGCCAGCTTGAAGTCTTCCCTTGGATTCCGCTGCAGGCTGGTGGGCTCTACAGACGTTCACCTGCTACTTCAGAAGCTACAGCAGCTCCTGGGACTGCCATTTAGCTTTTCATGGAAGTGCTTTACCTTCTCAACCTTGCAGGGGCTCTTGGGGAAGGGATTTGCACAATGACATCTTAGAAGACACACAGTGCAGCATAAAACTTCTGAGTGTCCATAGAAATACTAAGGCTGGGTTAGCCACTTACCTTTCTGGACTCACTTCCCTCATTCGTGCATGAAGCAGTCAGGGTAGCAAACAGAGCTTCTGGCCTACTCCTCTTTCCTATACTCCTTCTCAGGTGGAATAGCTCAGAATCCTTCTTCCCCAAAGGATCCAGGTAGCTGCATTACCAGCATAAGACTTGGTACTTAAAGACTCTTGCCACCATTCCTGAACCATTTCATGAGAATGTTCTATGTCTCAACATGATTTCTTTTTAAAAAATATTTTTTAATGTTTATTTGTCTTTGAGAGAGAGAGAGAGAGAGAGAGAGAGAAGACAGACAGAGCATGAATCGGGGAGGGCCTTAGGGAGGGAGACAGAATCCAAAGCAGGCTCCAGGCTCTGAGCTGTCAGCACAGAGCCCAACATGGGGCTCGAACTCAGGAACCACGAGATCATGACCTGAGCCGAAGTCGGAGGCTTAACCAACTGAGCCACCCAGGTGCCCCAACAATGTGATTTCTTTAGTAAAGAATCTGCTGTCCAGACACCATGTATAAGATGTTCCAGAAATCTCCAGTTTGCATGAAAACCAGTTATGCCTTCATTCACAGTGCCCCAGTATCAAGAATCCAGTTGGGAAACTCCAATGAGACAATTTACAGAGCTTTTAATGCCCAGCAAATGAATCTGAATGCAACACTTGTTAGAACCCACCCCTGTGTCAGCCCCAGGGAAGGAGCCAGGGATCCCTACTTGCTCAGCAGTTCAAAGTAATGTTATCTGATGGGTCAATCCCAGTCCTTCCCCCAGGATTGCAAGCTGAAAGGCTTGGAAATAGAAACTGCAGCCTGCATGGGAAGCTTAGTCAAGTTTAGCCTGTGCCCGTGGTTATCTGAAAGCTTTGACACAGGCCAATTCTGCAAAGGGGAGATGATTGTCTTTGCTTTCTGCAAATCTTATCTTTGTTTATTTATTTCCTAATAAGCAAAACTGGAACATATGGGTTATTATGGAGGACTGTGAGGCCAACCTGAGGAGAACAAAGCTTCTGATGGAGCAGTATCTCACCCACTGAGTGGAAGCAGAGCTTGACATTATCCAGACAAAGTCTCTGCTTGTGTTTCGGGGTTAAAGGGATGGAGAATTCTGCGGCTCTCTCTCAGCTGTCCTTGCAGTTTCAATTAATCTTGATGGTCCGTGGTTGTTCAGAAAGCCTCTGGTGTTATTTGTGCAATGCGCTGGCCCTCATCAAAGCCTACCTCCCATGCCACCGTGCCCACCACTGCTGGCTGGCCTGCAGCTCCTGCCCCAGCCAGTTCCAGGGCCTGAGTGAGCTGAGGATGTGGGAGAGAATGTGGTCCCTCAAGCATTCTTTTGATATGTGCCCTCATCTATCTCCAATCACAGAGGCACACTGGAGACCTGTGATCACAGGCAAGTGTCCCACCACATGCCATCTGCTTCCCACTGTTCTGTCCCCTAGCTGGGCCTTTATAAAAAATGTGCTCCTTGGGGCACAGGCATTTGGTGAGATGAGCAGATGCCAGTGTCTGAGCTTAGTGATGACAGGAAACATTAATGCCAGGCCCAGGGGTCTCGCTCTCAGCACAGTTGGTGTCCCTTGCGGGTGAAGGGCAGGCTGCTGGGGAGTGAGAACAAGGCTCCTGCTGGCCCTGCTGTTTGTTTGGAAGCTAACTGGGAAGTCAGGGGCCCCACCATCACTCTCTGCAGGGCTGTGTGCTGTCCCCTCTGTCGGGACAAGCAGGCTCTGACACTGGAGCCGGTTCTTTCTCCCTGACAGTGTCCTTTCACTAGGTTGCTTTTGTTTTTGTTTTGAATATTTTTTCAGTTCTTACTGCAACACCCTGTAGCATTTTATACTGTTGACCACCTTGTTCCCCTTAACCTTATTTTCCTGTGGTTTTTGGCTTTTATTCTGCTCCCTTCCTCCTAGGTGTCTGGGCTGAGTGACCCCAGGATCTGTCCTTGGACTCAATCTCTGCATTCTCACCACTGCTTTTGCGATCCTTTCCTTGAGGCAAGTGTCTTTAATTCTCAGACTAAACTCTTGAAACCAATAGCCCGTGGACCGTTTCTGTCCCCGGGTGCAGAGGTCCAAAGTCAGACTGTCACCTCTTACCCTGGACCTGCCCCTGACTCCCAGTGCTCATGTCTCAGGCTTGAGACCTGGGAGTCATGGCAGCTCTTCTCTGGTCCCTCCCTTCCCAGCTCATGTCTTCTGAAGTTGACGTCAGCTATGTTGCTAGCAGTCACCTGCTGGACCTGCGTCAGGCTGCACTTCCCCGTCGAGGCTACCTGCTGTTAAAACCTTCAAACTGGTTTCTCGGTCTTCAGTTTCCTCCCTCCTAATCCCTCCTTCATCTTGCTACCAGATTTATTTTACTAATACATAGCTTTGCCCATTTTTCACCCCAACATCCCAATCCCAACAGAACAAGGTTGAAAATTCTGTGGAGTGGCCTTGCAGATTCCCATGAACCTACTGAATGACTTTGTCTCAAGCCGGTCTTCATGCATCCTATGCACTTGCCTATAGGTCTCCAAGTGTGGCCCCTAACCAGCAGCATCAGCATCATCTGGGAACTTGTTGGAAATGTAAATTCTTAGGCCCCACTCAGACCTACTGAATCAGGAATCCCTGGGATGGGGCCCAGTGATATGTGGTTTAACAAGCTTTCCAGGTGATTCTCAAGCATTTAAATTTGAGGCCCCCTGTGGTAGCCTGGAGGTCGTTAAACCTAGCTTCACATTAGTTTCACCTGGGAACTGTTACCATTATTAATGCCCAGGTTTCACCCAAGACCAGTGATTCAGAATCTCTCAAAGCTGGACCTGGGTAGCAGCATTTTGATATCCTGTTACACAACAGAGGTGGAGAAACTCTACTGCCCCAGCCTGATGGGGGAGGCTCCCAGCACCCACCTGTGGGTAGGACCCCTCTCTGCCTTCCACCCATCAGTCAAAATCTTACTCCTTCTTCAAGGGGCAGGGTAAGTGCCACCTTCTCCATTAACTTCCCTGGATGGGAAGTGTTCACTTGCTTTGAGGTCCCTTGGCACTTTCCAAAAATAAGCATGTAAATGCTCTCACTGTAAACTCTCAAATATTAGTTACTATAATCATATGTAGCATGATATAAGGAATACTGAAGAATGTAATTATTATGGACTGAATGTTTGTGTTCCCTCCAAATTTGTATGCTGAAATCCTAACCCCCAAGATGATAGTATTTGGAGACGGGGCCACTGGGAGGTGATTAGGTCACGAGGGTGGAGCCTGCATGAGTGGGACTAGTAGTCTTATAAAAGGGATCCCAGAGAGCTCTCTGTTCTCTGCCACATGAGGATACAATGAGAAAATGGCTATCTGCCATGAGTGAGACAGTTCTCACCATAACCCAACCATGCTGGCACCCTGACCTTAGACTTCCAGCATTCAGAACTGAGAGAGAGAACTTTCTATTTATAAGCCACATAATCTATGAAACTCAGTTATAGCAGCCCAAACTAAGACAATGATACACTCCCCTTTTTACAAGAAAAAAAAATTGTTTGTTATTTTGAGAGAGAGTGCAAGCGGGGGAGGGGCAGAGAGAGAGGGAGACACAGAATCCAAAGCAGGCTCCAGATTCTGAGCTGTCAGCACACAGTCTGACCCGGGGCTTGAACCCACAGACTGTGGATTGTGAGATCATGACCTGACCTGAAGTCGGAGGCTTAACCAACTGAGCCACCCAGATGCCCTGATACACTCCTCTTTTGAATCCCATAGTAGTCATAGCTGGAATTTATGGAATGCTGACTGTGCCTGGCACTAAATGTTTTAAGTAGAGTAACTTATTTACTTTCCCCAAAACACTATGGGTGAAGAAACTAAGACACAGAAAAGTTCTTTAATTTGGCCAACGTTGCACAGCTAGAAAGTGGCAAACCTAGGATTTGAACCCTGGCCCACTAGGCTCTAGAATGCATGTCTTAACCTTTGAGCTCTAACATCTCAATATATAATATTACAGGTAATAATAATAGCTGTGGAATATCTCAAGTGCATACACAATGGCTCTTTCTAGTTTACAAAGTGCTTTTTCCTTGTGGGCAGTATCTCAGTTTTCCTCAACGACTTTATGAAGTGGGAGCTATTATTGCTGCCCCCGTGTTCTGGATGATGAGGCCCAGGCTTAGAGAGTTCTGTAACTCATCCTGAGCGTACACACCAGTAGGGGTTGGAACTGGGGTTTGAGCTCAAGGAGCTGGTTCCAAGTCCAAGTATGCTTGGCAGGACACCTCTCTAGGACTCTGTGCACCCTCACTCTGGACCTTTCTTTCTTGGGCTATCCTTTTTCCCAGCTGCACTGAGCAGCAAAGGAGGATGGTGGGGAGAACAGGGTCTCAGTCTGTAACTGAATGAGGCTGCAGACAGCTTGGACTGGGCAGGGTGCACAGCGGGTTGATCTCTGTTCAGAGCTATCTGGGCCATCTGGGCAGTTAGCGAGATGCCAGGAAGGGTTGCCGAGTGGTTCAGGTGGCAGAGGGGCCCCCAGGAGTGGGTGAGTACACAGGTGGGGAGGAACAAATGGACAGTGGCCACAGCCTGCCGAGGGGTGTTTAGGGCTATGTCCATGGCAGGCTGAGTGAACCCATGGGTGGCCCTTTGGGCCCTCATAGTCCCAAGGGTCTGTCAAGTCCAGAACACAGTTCTCCATGCTCAGAGTGCCTCGGTGATAGTGTTGTCTAGTTGGAGAATATTGTATACAGTTCTGTTTCTTGGACCCATGTGTCATAGCATGGTGGAGTGCCCTTATACCTTGCTTAGCATAGGCACTGCTTGAAAAGTATTCTCTGTTCTTATGAAAATGGGGGAAGAAAGATGGAGAGAGGAAGGAATAGAAGAGAGGAAAGGAGGAAGGAAGGAAAAAAGGAGTCTGCCTGGGGATGAAGTAGACAAAGAAGTTGACATTTGAGTGGGGTTTTGCAGCATGGAAAGGAGTTTGCTGCTGGATAAGGAGGGGGAGGAATAGACTGGTATTCTAGGTACGTTACACATAAATGCTCTGTAAACTCTCAAATATTCCGTACTGTGATCATTAGGTAAGAGCATGGATGCCACCCCTTTCTACTTAATCATGATGATTTGCCTACATGCCACGTTCCCTGCATTAGACCGTAAGCCCCTCAAATGACATCCTGTCTTTTTCATCCCCGCAAGTTTGTCTAGTACCTTGCACGTAGTAAATACTCAATAAATATTTGTTGAAGTAATAAATTACTTTCTTTGAAAGGTAACATCCTTGACTGTGGGACGTGCTGCACATGAAATAGGTTGAATAAATGACTTCTCATCATAAATACTGAGTGGGGGCTCATCTTTCTCCTGGAAAGATACAAGACTGCCCCATTCATGTGACGCTGCTGCTTTACTGTTTTCTTTAACCCACTAAATGCCTCTGTGCTATTCCGAGTCACAAATGGGACTATGAGAAGTGTTACCAAGGAAGAGGCGGGCTGTCTGCTCCAGGACATGGACCTTGGGTAATTTTTTTCTTGGTAATGAGGATGGGTTGTAGCATTAAGGTCAGAGGAGATTGGGTTTGCATGCAGGCTTTACGTATCACCGGCTGCATTGCTCAGTCTCTCTAGTCCCCCATGTCTCCATCTACAAATTGAGGGAGTTGTCTTTTCCTACTTCCTGAGAGCTATGACTCCATGGTCCTGTCTTCTGCTTGCTGGTATCTGTGTGTGTGGTCAGTTCCTTTTACCTCAGTTATTGTCCCCTTTTTAAGTTTAGCTCTTGATAGTGAGGCAGCTAACTAACTGTAGAGATTTGGCATTCTGACACTGGGATCAGACAAACTACCTGGATTTGAATCTTGGTCCTGAGGCTGTATAACCTCAGACAAGTTACTTGACCTCTCTGTGCTTTAGTCTCTGCATCTGTAAAATGGGGATAATGGTAGTATTTGTCTCATGGGTTTGCTATGGGGCTTAAATGAGTCATAACAGTGCTTAGAACAGTGCCTGTGGTAAGCCCTGTATCATCCTTAGCTATTTCTCTTTTATTGATCACCTGAAGATGGGGCCAGTGCTGGGAGGATAGAAGCTCCTGGAAGAACACCACACCACCACATGGAGTGGGAGAGAGCTTCATCTGTATGTCAGTTTGCCTCATCATCTGGGGAGATCCTGGGAGCCATATTACTCTACAGGCGGGACATGGTTTGCCTGAGGCAGTTGCCGAAAGGGAGAGAGAGTTCCTTCCTTCTTGGAGGGGAGGGAAGTGATAAGTAAATGTCTGTAGTGGGTGTTCAGAGATGCATTAAGAGGAGACATGTGCCGGGATGACATTTCAAAACTTAACCGGGGGTGTTCCCTGGCCTTCCCATGTGTCCCTTGTCCCCATGGCCTCTCCCCAGTCAAGCTAGGCTATGCCAGGTTTATTTTCTAAGGAGAAAGCTTTCGTAATGTCAAAAGAGAAAACAAGATCCACTTCTGGTTTTTAGGTTTTAAAAGTGAGTCCTCAGTAGGGCCCAGAAAGAACTCTAGGAGGCTGGAGGTGTTCTGGAAGCTTCTGCCTGACTCAGGGCAGACAGAAATCCCCCCTCCTGGGCAAGGTAGGAGCTGAGGGAGACTGTGCCGGTGTGGGGGGCACCCCTGTGGAGGCGCGAAGCCATGGAGGTGTGCCTTTGGGCTTTCCCTTCTGCAAAGAGCCTGCCCTCCAGCTGGGAGGAGCATTGTCAGCTGGGAGCCCAGCAGCAGCACCTTCAGGATTCACCACGGCATTTGTGCTGAGCCCACACTCTTCCTGGGCAGCTTTAGCAAATCATGACTGAGTTGGGGAACCAGGGCCTGGTCTTTCATGCCCATTGTGAGATCCCTCTGCTGGGCAGTCTTTGCTCTGGAGTCCCATGGGTGGGTGGGGACTATAGATCTTCATGGCAGTGGAAGTTCTCCTGTCCTATCCTGGTTGCTCCCCCTTCATCTTTCACAGGTGTTCATACCCCACCTGCAACAACCCTCTCAAACTCCTAACTTCACCTCAGGGTCTGCTTCCAGGGCACCAACTGACACAGCCCCTGAGAAAGGTGTGGCCCAAGGAGGGAATGATAACCCCCCAGAGAGGTTTGGGGAATCCAAAGCAGAGGGAACTTGTCCCCCATGCCTTGTCAGAACCCCCCTGAGTCCTCCAGGTCCCAGAGGCACCCGGGGACTCAGCTTCATGGAGCTTCTCTCAGTCCTGTGTGGTCTGGGATAGAAGGGGCATGGCGGTAGTGGAGACAGAGCTGGATCTGAGGAGGCCTCAGGGTCAGGAATGAGGGGTGACCTGAAGCAACCTGCATGAACAAATGACCAAAGGCCAGATGGCATGACAATAGCTTAGCAGATGCCAGCAAGGAGACAGGAGGATTTCTTCCACCATTACCTCGGCACTACATAAGGAAACCCCACAACCCTGCTCAGGAGGGGCCCCATTATAACTAAGATGGTTTCTATCCCCCAGGGAGTTGGGAGCTTGAAATAGTAATGAAATTCTGTTTTAGAAAAATAAAGGAGATTAAGAGATTACATTCAGATCTTGCCCACTCGAACATTTGGCCTGAGGCTCTCAGTCTAAATAAGATCATCCGAGGGACAGAAGACAGCACCTGAAGAACCAGGAGGATTTTCAAGACCAAGGGCACTCCTCTTCCCTCCGTTTCCCATTTAGGACACATGGCACCTCACCGGTCCTTCCCAAGGGGCTCCACCCACCTCTTAGCTGGCCCTGGAGAGGTCCTCCCCTCTGCTGCGCCTTGGGGCCCACAGTGGGAATGGCTGCTGCCTGGAGGCTGGTTTATGCTGTGGCAGATTGTGAGCGGGCAAGCCAAAACCCAGGTTGGTGGGAAGCTCAAGGACGCAGTGGCAGGACCTGGAGCAATTGACTTTATTTAGGAATCAGAGGGAGCGGCAGGCGGCCAGGAGCAGAGATAGGAGGGCAGAATGTGGGCTGGGTGGGAAGCGGCTTCAGCAGGTCTTGTCTGTTGGCCAGACCACGGCCACACCAGCCCCACCAGCCACCAATGAGAAGGATGCACAGCCCTGGCCAGCTCCAGGCTCTTGTTGTCCTACAGTAGGCAGAAAACATCTGGATACAGAAGGGATGTCCCTCTCCTAACCCTGGATGACAACAGCTTTGGAGTCCTCAACTTCTCTGTTGAAGGAGGTGGGGTAAAAATATGACAGGTGCATATATGAACAGTTTCCCTTTCAGTTTATCCTTCTGGTTATTTCGTGGGTAGTTTCCCTAAATCTCTCCTTCCATTGTGTCACACCCCTGTTTGAACAATTCCAATGGTGCTTTTTACTTCAAAGTTACAAGTCCAGGCTTCATCAGCCTGGCACCCAAGGACCCTCAGGGTCTGGCCCCTGCCTCCTTCCCCACCATTACTGTTCAATTCCTGTCAAAATGATCTATGAGTCAGTCCTCAGACAGGTATGGCCCATTCCCAATCCCGTGTTCTTGGTCAAGGTGTTCAACGGCTGACCTCCTCCATCTCGGCCAGACAAGTTGTGATAAGCCAGGGTTTTATCTCCACCCTGAAGCTCCATGCCTCCAGCTGAACTTCCCATCCTTCCTCACTCCCCCTCCTTCCCTACCTCCAGACATAAGTGAACAAGTGGTTTCTCCTCCCTGACCCTGAAGGGACATGAATGTAATCATCCTCCATACCTCAATGCACCTCCTTGGTTTTTGCCCCCAATTAATAACAGTGTAATAACCACTAAATAGTAAACTTTGATCACCACTGAAAACATTTCAAATTTTGAATTTTAAGATTTTTTGAAATAGAAGTTCTAACCACAGGGATAGAGAAAAGTCACCTTCATCAGGAATTAGTGTGCATTTGGTCATTTTTCCTCGTCTCATTTGCAAACACTCCCATGGGGATAGAGGAGATGTTCTTTGCATTTATACTGTACTGGATGGCCATTTGTAACATCTGCAAAGACATCTGGATAATTTCATTTTCATAAGCATTGAGATGTTTGTGGCTCTTTGGACACATTCAAGATGAGGGAGGAAAGTGCATCACCATGAGTTCACATAAAAACAGTTTGTATAAGTAGCAGGGTTATTGGTTTTGATGATGTTCTTTTGGAGCCCCAGGCCAGGGCTGGGCAGGGATGACAAGGCTGAGTGGTGGGCAGGGTGCAGAGACTAGGGACTGGGGGTGTTCCAATTCGAGGGAGGAGGCATTTGTTCTGGACCCATTGTGCTGGATGTAAGAAGCCTTAGCCCTTATGTTATAGGTGTGATACCAAGTTAGAATGGCAGGGATCTGCAGGAGACCTCTGCTCTTCACAGGGAGGTGACAGCATGGTGGGGTTTGCTCACATAGAGACCCTATAGCTTCTGGAAAGGATGATGCTTGGTGGAGTGGAAAATGTGTGGGATTTGGAGCTGGACAGATCTGAGTTCAAAATAGATTCGGCTCTGCCAGCCATATGGTTCGGGGCATATCACTTCACCTTTTGGAGTACCAGCACGGTTTACTGGACTCTAAAATGAGAATCACGATGTTCCCCACTATGCCTCACACAGTTCCTGACCCTTACTGGAAACTCAATGAAAGACCCACCTTTGGCAGCAGGACTGGACAACACAGGCTGTGGGATCCAGCTCAGCACATGGCGCATAGACTGTTGGTGAAGGAGAGGCCGACTTGATGAGAGGAGCTGGGAGGCCATGAGAGTCCATCTAGGCAGGGGGATGTTGGGCCTCTGGCTCTGACAAAACTTTGTTATTTGGAAACCAGAACCTTCCTGCCATTTTGCCAAGAGCCATGCTGGGTTCCTAGATAGAGTTGTCTAGTTCCTTGCCTATTAGTGTGTTGTTTGTCAGCATGGGGCCGAGGTAGCTGAATCCAGCGACAGCTTTCACCTCCTGCCTGCCAGGAAAGGCAGCCACTTCACCTGCGTGTGCTCTGCAGCCGGATCTGAGGCAACCTGCTTACCTTCGCCACAAGAGACATTGGAATCTTTACCAAGAATCCACAGGCCAAGACATTTCCCAGTGTTGGTCAGTAAAAGCTAGTTATATTTCATCCAGGTGAGAAGAAAAAAATTGCCACGTAACACATTTATAGACCTAAGGCTCTGAGTGGTCAAATTTTTATGGTATAACTTTGATCCAGAAAAGTGAAATCTGAAAAATCTGTATTTTAAATTCAAAATGTTGATTCCTTTTTTAATTATAAAACTGGAATGGTTCCGCTCGGGGAAATGACCCCAAGGCATAATAAAAATACATTAAAAATGTAGTAAACCTGGAGAAATTAATCTAATTAAAATCAAAGGTTTTAGTCTCCAATAAAATTATTGGAGTGTTGCTGGAATAAGCATTGCTAAATATGGATTCTAGTGTATCAGATTGTTCAGCGTGTGGTGTGAATACGTGCCTTCTCTGTCCCTGAGCACAGCACGACCCACTCACCTCACTCTCACGCAGGCCTGGAAACAACCTATGGACTCACTCTGGTATTATAGTCACCCCTTCCCTCTCCTCTCACCCCCCAAGACCCTCCTCCCTGGGACCACATACATTCTAAATTTAGGTAAAATCTCTTCTCAGTTGTGAACTTTCAGCTCCGTGACTGATCTCTGCCCCAATTTTCTAGGGCCTTTGTTCCTTCAGATTTGGAGTTTGGCCTTCATGTTTCCAGCGAGGCTTGGCTCATTGCTGGGTTTCTTGCTTACTTGGGCAGTCGCCAGAGAAGCTCCGTCTACTGCCCTCTGAAACTCAGTGCTCATCCTGATGAAGCTCCTAAATATTACTGCATTGAGACAAAACCACACTGAATAAATCAGGGCTTCTTGGCCACTCTGTCTGGTATCAGTGCCTGGTATCAGTGGATGGCAGGGGTCAAGGGTTAGGAAAAGGCCAGCAGATGCTAAGGGCCCAGGGAGGGACAGTGACTGGCAGGGATGGATGGCTTCAATATGAGAAGCGAGTACCATAACTGGGCAGACAAGCAGACCTGAATGCCAGCAGGCCTGTGAGTCTGGCAGAGCTGGGCCCAGTCTAAGGGGAGTGGCCAGAGCTGGGCAGCCAGTATACCTGGAAGTGATAGGGCACAGCAGGGACCAAGGAGATGACAGCAGACCCCTGAGGTAGCCTTGAGCTCCTGCTTTTGGGCCTTCTCGGACTTCTCTGGGCAGAGAATAGTTCTGGAAGCCTAGTTTGGAAATAGCCTGTGTGATCTGGGAAGGGGAGCCTGGGCTATGGGTCAATAGTTGCTTTTGGCGACCCCTAAGACACCCTAGGAATGTAACAAAAGCAAATAGACAAGCTTTGAATGCTAATTAAATATGCATTACCATTGTGGGCAAAAGATGGGAAAATATGGTTTTTCTAACACTTTCGGGTCTAAAATACAATCCAAAAAGCCCATACTATGCCAAGCCCCTCAGAATCCTGTATGAAAATATAATTTTATTTTAAAAACAAACTTTATGAATTTATGCTGATATAATACACAGGGAATTTCTTATAGTCTGAGATAAATTACTAAAGAAGAGGGAAAAGAACATGGGTCTGGGTGTTAAGAAATTATCTCATTGTCTTAGGGCCTCATCTCATTCATTTCTGACTTGTAAAATTCCAATATTTATTATTCCTTGAAATTCTCTGAAGGCAAATGCAAGTCAGATAAGCAAACTCATGTGGCAGGGTTTAGAGCAATATTTTTGTAGGTAAGCATGGGCTTGACTTTCAGACACTGGTAGAGTTTCTTGAAAATCATTTTATTTTTATGAAAAGAAATAAAATTATTCTCAAATACTCCCCGGGTAACCTATAAAAATCACCCTTGCTGTTCTGGTTTGGGGTCAAAACCACAAGGGGGAAACATTTTAAATCTATCCCTGCTCTGGAACCTACATCATGATGTCATAAAAGTGCCTTGCAGAGTTCCCTAATTCTTTCTGTTCTCACATGGGGCCAGCCCTGGGGGGGGGGGGCGGGGGGGCGGGGCAGTTGTGGGGGGATGGCTGTGCAGCATGAACCTTCCCCACAAATGGGATGTTATCAGGGGAATGGGGAGGTCGCTCTGCTGCTGGTGCCTCAACATTGTTAGGAAGGAAGTGAGAAGCCATTAGCTTCAAATGTGTCCAGTTCCATTTTACTGCACATCGAGTGTTTGGCAGAGAAAAAGGCCCAGTCCGTTTAGGAATTAGCTGCAACTAATAAATCCTAGTATATAAAGTAACTGAAAGTAGAGAACATAGCAAAATAGAACTGATGCGCTTTAGCTATTTTGCCAATGTGGTTTCCAAAGGGACAAGATTAAGTCTGAGAAATGGCTCTGATGGGCACAAATACACCGACTGGGAAGAAACCACTGTGGGGGATTCCTATGCTGGAGGCACACTAAGTGTGCTTTTATTTCCTCCTGCCAGCAGAAATGGAGTAAATGGATCATGTAAGAAAGTAAATATAAAACCCTTCCCACAAAGAAGGCAGCTCTAATGGGAGGCGTGGGCTTCAACTGACCTTGTCTTTGGCTCAGTCGAGCCAGTTTGCTGAGGTGGTTGCCTGCTTCTGAACAGACAGCAGAATGTGGTCTGGAGGCAAAATACAGAGGTCTGGGTAGACTTAAATCCCCAAAGGGAAGCAAGGGAGCTACCTGTGCAACAGAAGCCGTCAGTCCTGCAAACCACCCCTGCTGGCCACTGTATGTGGCATGTGACTTCTACAGGTGGGTGGGTTATTTGGATTTGGAATAGTTTTCTCTCTCTTCCCTTCATACCTCCTGCTTTTATCTCCAACTTAAACCAGGAATGATGCTGCACTTAGTGTAGTGGTAAGGCCTCACCCCCAGCTACCGGTGCAAACCCAGAGGAAGAATTTGACAATTATGTTTCCACTTCTTTCTTTGAGTTCATATTTAAGACCACTGAGATATTTTTGAATCTCAATTCTATAATCTAATTATCATAAAGCCCTCTTAGCTTTGTGTCATCCACAAATGTAATAACTATGCCTACTCTTGCTTCATTGGAGTTATCTGGTAACCATACCAAACACGCTGGAGACCTTTATGGCGGCATCTGTGGAGGCCTTCCTCCACGTGAAAAGGGGTGATCTTTGGGGTGATTTCACCCAGCTGCTATTGTTCAAGCTTCATTTTTCCATATTTACAAGAGTCTTTTTCAGAGCTCTTGAAGGAAACCATGTACCTTGAGTATGTTGTTTGTTGAACTTTGCCCAATTTTGGTATTCCTGGTGAGCCACTAGTGACCTCTGCCTTGATCATTCTCACTAGGGATAAATAGGCTCCGTTTCTTTGTCCTTAGAGAAGGAGACACGGGCATTTCCATAGGTTCTGGATATTGCTTTCTGTCTGTTGTTTATTGAGCACCAGCTGCATTCTAGGCGATTTGCGTTATTTTATCTCTAATCCCCTCATCAATTCCGGAGAAAAAATACGAAGTCCCTCTCTTCCCCTATTCCACCCTTACATCTAACCTTTAATTCTAGGAAATGAGACTCAAATTGCTCAAATGACTTTCCTCAAACCACACAGTTGAACAGTGGCTGTACCATGATCTGAACCTAGAACCATCAGGTTCCAAACCTAATCGTAGTGCCTTCATTTTCCAAGTCCATAGAAAACTGGAGGACAGCTTCATGATCACTGGTTTGCACATTTTTTCAGGGCCTTTGGGTGTGGTTCATCTGCTCCTGATTATCTGAACTCACATGATACAGTGGGCTGCTACCTGAGAAGTTCTTTTTCTCTCTGTGATTTTAAGCCCCTGTTGCCCAGTAAGCACATGTTCTGGTGCTCAGGGCAGACCAGGACTGCCAAATGCATGCTGCTCTGGGGGGAGGGGGAGCGGGGGTGGGGGGGCCTAGGAGGCCAGTGTCTGCAGAGCCTGGGGCTAGGACTGCAGCAGAGGCAGCAGGAGAGCTATGGCCCCCCCAGGAGCCTGCCCTGCCTTACCCTACCTGGCTAGTGCGGTGGGCTGCAGGGGGTTCCCATACTTCCTTCTCCCTGGCACACTCCTCTTTCTCCTTCCATGGGTAAGACTCATGTCAAGAGCCACTGCATCTTGGTCGTAGCCTCATGAAGACTTTTCTTCTGAGTCAGTGGCTGAAATTATCGTACCTCTCCTCCAAGTGGGTGAAACCCAGTTTCAAATTTCTTAGCTGTTTCCAGAATCCTAGCATATTTTACTGCTGGGAGGACAGATGCCTGCTCAAGTGTCTGATGAAAACACTTAAGTTTTATTGTTATTTGACATTCATTAGGGAACCATCTTCCGTAGGCAAAATACAAGACATTTCTTTAGACAGGAGGCATAAAAGGACTAATGGTGGGTCATAGGCCAGATGGTATGGAAGCAAGATGAACTGAGCCCTCGAGCCATGCCAGCTCGGTCCTGCACTGCCTTTGAGAACTGAGAGTGGTGTAGAGAAGAAAGAAACTGACGATTCCAGGGCAGCAGTGAAGGTGCCATTGCACAAAGAACCCCATGCATTGTAGGGACAGTGACAGTATCATCCAGTGTCCTTTCCTGGCTGAGATTCTAAAGAAGCACTTATTGAATTAATGTTTACCAGAGACCAATTACATGTTGGATTCTCCCAGTAAACCTGAAGATGAAGGCTGCTGGTTCTGGCTTGCAGGGGAGGAAGGGGAGGCTGAGAGAAATGAACCTTACCCAGGACATGTGCTTGTCCATGGTGTTGTCACGATCTGAATCCAGGTCTATCAGACTATCAAGTCCACAC
Source organism: Lynx rufus (assembly GCF_022079265.1). Lineage (NCBI taxonomy): Eukaryota > Metazoa > Chordata > Mammalia > Carnivora > Felidae > Lynx > Lynx rufus. Next base: position 31,403,493 of record NW_025814867.1, on the reverse strand, counting down.
TTCCCTTCACTTACAGAATCCTGAGTCCAGATACTCGTTTTCCCTCCAAACAAGGAGCAGAATGTGGACAGAACATGGAGGGAAAAGGAATCAAGCACCCATGACTACAGGGTAGGGAAAAAGGACCTGAAGTCACACTCCCTTTGCTATAGGAATCCCAAGATTCTCTTCTTCCTGTCTCCTAACTGACTTTTGAGGTGTTGGTGGGGAACAATCAAGAAGGTGAGAAGACAGAGAGGGACAAGATATCTTCAAGCACTGGTTCAGAATCCAGGGGAACAGTCTCTCCTCCACAGCTTCCGCTGAGATGAAGGCAAGAGGAGATGAGATTGACTTGCCATGGGGTGTTTTTACATTAGATATATGGATGGAAGACTTACAGTGAGGGTTCCTTCCCAATTAAATGTCCTGATTAAATGTTGCTGGTTCCTTTAATCACATCTCCTTGGAAAGTTTCTCTTGCTTCTCCAAATGAGATCGTAGAATTCTGCAACAGGAAAATGCCTATTAATCAGTCTAATATAACTTTGGGGCAGTTTGGCTTAAAGGTGGGGCTTTCTTGGCAAGATTTCTCCAAATGTTCCCCTGCCAGCATTTTTTTGCATTGACCCAAGTATTTTCTAACCTTTTCTGCCTACTTGCTACTGCCTACTTACTCTTTTTTTTTTTTGAATGTTTATTTTTTTGAGAGAAAGAGACAGAGCATGAACATGGGAGGGCAGAGAGAGAGAGAATCCAAAGTAGGCTCCAGGCTCTGAGCTGTCAGCACAGAGCCCGACATGGGGCTCAAACTCACAAACCCTGAGATCATAACCTGAGCTGAAGTCACACGCATAATTGACTGAGTCACCCAGGTGCTCCAGCCTACTTATTCCTTATACCTGAAACTTCTTTTCTTCTCCCCAATCCCAGGACCCCCTGTCCCTTCACCCCTCTTATGGTATGCCTGCTCTTATGTGAAAGGAAGCTCCCTCATGTTCAGAAATTTATTTCAAGTTTCTGGGGCCATTCTACTTCCTTCACTGGGAAGAAGTGAAGGAAAACGCCCTCTCTGGTACCCTTCCAGAGAGGAGGCTGCTGTATTCTAAGACTCATTAAACTCCATCTGGTGGGTATGTCTTGATGAGTTTTTCCTACAGGAGAGTTTTACCTTGGTGCCTGTTGAGGGTTTGCCGTGTTTTTGGGGCATAAGCCTCACATTATAAAATGTGGGGATCACCTGCTGCTCTCTGTCCATAAAGCCATGCTGTCAAATTAAGGAAATAAGCCAAGCAGATGTGAGTGAACCCACAACCTCAGCATGGTTTCATTTTAATGCTAACTGTCCTATTTGGAGCAAGAGTAATTAGAAAATCAGCAGCAAGTTAGGGGAAAAAAATTGCTGAGCTTTATAATTACTTGGGGTGGAAAGAAAATCTGGGATCCATTTACTGAAGGTCTCATTAACTTCCCCATTATGAGAGTCAAGCTGCAGCAGCCAGAGCTGCACAAGAAGGGAAGGAGGCAGCTGTGGAGGAAGGAAGCTAGGGATGGGGCCCATGGTCACCTTCACTTTGCCACAGAAGTCTGAGGCTCTTTGTGCTTTTCTTGTGTTCTGCTAACACGGTCACTTCTGTGCTGTGCTTGGCCAGAGACTGAAGAGGAGTTTCCAGGTAGGTGTTCCCATCTACCCTGTTCACTTCTGCCCCCCACCCTTCCTTTCCTCATTGGTTCTCTTTCCACAGTCCCCACTAATGCACTCTGCCTCATTCCACCCCTCCCTTCTCCCGGCTATACGTTTCCTGGATTTGGACATCTGTATCATGGAGTCCTCAGGGACACAATGCCCTTCCCACATGCAGGTTGACTTGTGTCCCCTGGAAAGGTATGCTGAAGTCCTACCCTTCAGTACCTCTGAATGGGACCTTTTGGGAAATAGACTCATTTAAGATATAGTGTGAAGGAGAGATCATCCCCCATTTAGGTGACTCGTATGGTTATAAGCAGAGATAGGCACCAACATGTGAGAGGAGAAGGCCATGTGATGACAGAAACAGAGAGTGAGGTGCTGCAGCTGAAGCAGCAAGCCAAGAAACACTGAGACTGGTGGCCACCACCAGAAGGCCAAGGCCACAGGTCTCAGAGGGAGCACACACAGCTCCACTGACACCTTGACTTTCAACTTCTAGCCTCCAGAACTGTGGGATGATAGTTTTCTTTGTTTTGGACCACCTGTTTGTGGTACTTTGTTACAGCAGCCCTAGGACACTGATACACAAATATACACGCCTTTAACAAACATCTAATAGAGGACTTCTATGGGAAAGGCTCTGGATTAGACCAGCCACAGAGAGGGTGCAGGGATGAGCCAGGTAAGGCTCCTGACCTTTTAGCAACTCCTAGTTTCATGGGGGAGACTGACGATCATAATTCACACTCATCCATGGAAGATATAAACATACATTGTAACAGAGGGACAGATAGACCAAGAGGGGAGGTTCTGGGGAGGAGTGAGGATTTGAGTTGGGTTTTGAGGATACATGGGCTTTATTAGGAAAATCAGGATAGAAGGATAATGTTAGGAAGTAGAATAGCTTGTGCGAAGACTGGAGTCTGGAAGGAACAGAGCACATACCAAAAATGGCAAGTGGGCTGCTGTGGTGGATGGGTGTGTAACCTGGTGAGGACCCTGGACATACATTTCAGCAGGAGAATGCAAAAGGCAAGGGTAGTAAAGGCCTGGAATGCCCATCCCCTTTCATGGTAAGGGATCTGGGGCAGATCTTAGGATCTCCATGGTCATCTTCCCAGAGAGAAAGAAGCACAGAACATCTGGGAGCTGTCCAGATCCCTGGCGGCAAGTTGAGCAGAATGTACCAGAAGGTGAGTTCAGGATCTGGGCCACTGTATCTCCACTGTACCATCACTTGACCCACTCCCAGGAAGGAAGACCTTTATCATAATCTCTCCACCCAGTTTCTCTCCCAAGGCTTGATATCACGCTGGGCATCAGTGTAGGGCAGTAGTCTCACTGTTCTGCCATTGTTCTCCACCCAGACACCACCCAATCCCTGCAGAGAGAGGCCTGGGTTCTTGCCTTTCTAATGAGTCTCTCCTACCCTTCTAGCCCTCTCATGTACCCACTTTCTGGCTGACAACCAAGCTGTGCTCCTGACTGCCCCACATCTTCCCATCACTTTGGAATTCCTTGTTGAGTAATCTTGTCTCTCGTTGCTCTGTAGCTGTCTTGTCTAGCTCATTTGTTCAGAGGGCCACCCCATTCATCCTTAGCCCTAGATCCTGTGTTTACCTTCAAGGACCAGTATAACAACTGTTTATCGATTTTTTCATTCAATTTGAACACCTACTATGATATACTTACTATGACAAATATACCATGCATATTTAGCATTATACAATTGTAAACACAGCAGTAGTCCTGGTCCAGTGTGGATACAGAAGAGTCAACTGTCACTTGTATAATTAAGAATTGTCATAAATGCTGAGAAGGGAAAGAACAGGCAACTGTGAGAGGGGATAATGAGGAAGGTGACTTAGACTGGAGCCTTGGAGCAGAAAGGAAAGCATGGGAAGATGCTCTTGGTAAGATGTGGAGGAAGGATATTCCAAAAAGAGTGAGTGAGAGCATGTGCAAAAGCTTTAAGAAGGGAAAGACTTGTTGATATCAAGGAACTGAAGCCTAGTGAGTAGGGGGGGAGTTATGTGAAGAAGTAGATGGATGTAGGTAATGCAGACCGATGGGCCTATTAAAAAAAGAAGAAAAATGTGCTCTCATAACAATAGGAAGTCATTTAAAAGTTTTACATAACTGTATGTACCATTGCCTGATGAGGTCAGAGGCGAATGTTTGTGATAGGGATGATGTTGTTGGGAGGTAGGTCAGTAGTCCAGGCCACAGGCAGGAGGTGGCTGTAGAGATGGAGATAAGTGAGTGGGATGGAGGTATGTTTTGGAATCAGAGTCACAGGACTTGTGTATGAGTTGGTGGGGCAAGGTGCTGATGGTGAAGGAGAAACACAGGATTATAGCTTGAACAACAACTTAGAGACTGCTGTGGGAGGAATGTGTTTGGGGATGGAAGTTTAGAGTGCAGTGATGAGCATGGGGATTTTGAAATTCTTGAGAGATTTCTGAATATAGAAGTCAAGCATGCGGTTGAATTTATGAGCCTAGACCTCTAAGGAGAGATCCGGATCGGTTACAGATGGTGTGGAAAGTCAGGGGACTGGACAAGGTTCTCAGAGACAAGAGGGCAGGGCAAGGAGAAGGCAAGGAGTAGAGCCAGGCTCTGGGTAGAAGAGGAGGAGTTGGCAGAGGATATTGAGAAGCAGCAGCCAGAGAGGTAGAAGGTTACCCAGAAGTGTGTGGTACTGTGAAGTTACAGGGAAGAGTCTGCTTCAAGAGGGAGGGAGCATCAAGAATATCAAATATTGCTGAAAAGTCAAGTAAGGTGAGGACTCCAAATGTCCATGGGGTCTGGCAATATGACAAGCTGGGTAGACTTTCACAAGAGAAGTTTCTTTGGCTTTTGCTTCATCATTCTATTTTCCATCTTTAGTAATGTTTGTTGAGGCTTACTGTGTACCCAACATGTATTCATCATTAGTCCATTGAGTCCTCACAACAGTCTGCCAGGTTGATATTGGTGGTATTGTTATCACTTCTCTGTTTGTATACAGAAGGAAATAGGCACACAGAGGTTAAACATCTTGCTGTAGGTCTTATGTCCCCATTTCACAAGTCTTTCCCATAATCCTCTGTTATGCAATCAAGGAGGTTTATATCTGGAACTTGTAAATGTTCTAGTCTCCTCTCATTTTTTAATGAAGCAACAGACCCCAGAGATGGGAAGAGTTCATGTTTATTGACTACCTCTTATCCCTATGCTAGGGATCATGTGCCTATTTCTCACGTAGTCTTGCCAGAACCTTATGGGAATTTTCCAATGAGAAAAGCAGTGCTCTGAAAAATGAGATCCGTGTTCAAGTTATAGTGCTAATAAGCAGTGGAGGCAGGATTTGAACCCATGACTTGCTGATTCCAAAACTTCTCTCAGCCTTCTATGCCACATGACCTCCCAAGGTCACAGAAGAACAGGAGCAAGAACCAGGCTCCTTGTTCCTGACCTCTCCAAGTCAATAGATTGTCAAAGCCCCCATTCCATCTGCATTTTAACACAGGCATCTTAGGGCCTCATCTACGTCATTCTTCAACATGTGCAACCCCTTTGCATGTGGGAACATCTCACAGATGGACAGACCTTTAATTTTGTCTGGTTTGGACCTGAATTTCCTGTTCCACCTTAGCTGACTGAAGCCTCAGATGCCCCATCCCACTGTTTTGGGTCTCATCTGTAAGTTGTAATCACTCATCCCAGCTGGCCTGCCTCCCACCTCCCTCATTTTCTGGCTTAGACTGTTCCTCATTATAGCTCATGTTTGCTTAAGATCATCCTTAAATTCTTTTTATCTCTGCTATGAACTCCTTAAAAAAATCTTCCTAGAACTTTGATTGGTTGTTGTTTGATGCTTTTTTTCAAAGGCAGCTTTACTAAGTCTTTTCTAAGCTTTTTTGGTCCTGTTCAATTAGAGAGAAGGATTCAGCCAGCCATCTCGTTTCTGATTTGAGGTCACTCAATGTGTACATTTATACCCCTAACTCATATATTTCTTTACTCTTGGCTTATTGAGTCTACTTGCCTCAGAAATATAGCATTCACTTTTTTCAGCAAAAAATATATCTTTAATATCATTATGGGTGAGCATTGGAGACTCACAATGATAAACCCTAGGCAGCCCAGGTGCCTATGATATCTTGACTGGCTAGGAGGTCACTTGGGCCTCCTGGGGAGGTGGGGGTGGGGTCAGGGTCCTGTGTGTGGATAGCCTTTGTGACCTCACCCTATTCCCCTCTTTTCCTTGATTTCTTCTCTTTCACTTACTCTTCTCCATTTGGGTTTTCACTCCCTTCCTGTTTGCCCCAAAGTTCAACGACACTCCTCAACTGCCTTCTGCCCCTACACAACTAATCTTTTCTGTAGTCACCCATATGAGGTGATGCAGTGGGGGTAGAGTGGGCTCAGTGTTAGTGTGGCTGTTTCTCTGGTAGGGAAAACAGGGAGCATGGGGTGGAGTAAGGAATGGAACTTGGGCCTGGAACTAGGGCTCTTCTTGTACTTTCCACTTCTGTAACTAAGACAAAATGGATGCTTCCAGTGTGAGGATTCATTTCTTTCTGAAACCTCTCCCTGACCTTCTTGGGTCTATAAAAGAAATTCATATTCTACATATTAGCCCAAATTTGATTCTACTTCTTGCCAACTAATACCGTGGCCTTCTTATGCTAATAATGTCCACCCCTTCCTTATATGGATTATCACAAAGAATTCTGCATTAACTTGACAAGAAACAGCTTAGGGTTCAAACTTGCTTCTCTCTAATTCTTGGATGGGTGTGTGGGGAGTGAATAATAAAGTTTTATTTTATCATGCCACATAATAAAATGAAGTTGGCATAAATATGATGAAATCAATTCAAATAACATATTGTGTGGGTGCCAGGCCTATGCTAGATAGTGAGGATTTAGAGAGAAAAGAGATTCAGTCCTCATGTCAAGAAGCTCAGAGTTTACTGAAAACAAAACAAAACAAAACAAAACAAAAGAATTGGAGTCCCAGCAGGATCAGTACTGAGGTTCAGGTATGCCAGCCCATGGGGTTAGGGGAACCTTCTATAATCAAGCCATCTCTTCTGATTTACAGGTGACCCAGAAGCACAGAACTTGAATATTGTTCACATTATGGTTCAGACACCTGCACACAAGTTTGTTTGGGCCCCAGTGTATGCCAAGTATGGACAACAAGCTCTCTGAGCAAAGGAGTGGCCAGCACAGGTGTTGGGCCCGGCAGCAGAGACTGAGTATGGCAGGGGGCAAACTGTTTAGGTATATGTGAGGCTGTGTCTGAACCCATTCCAATCTACCTCCTGGGTGGGAGGGGAGGAATGGGCATCAAAACTGAAAATCGTGTTGTGCTCACATCACAGAATTAAATATTAAACTAAAAATTGGACATATACATAATATATATAAGGGGCTTGGTGATTAGTAATTTTAGGAAGGCAAGGGAGGTGAAATAGATCAGTATAAATAAAAAAAAGGTGATCTAGTGCCTAATGTGTGTGTCAGCTATATCTTGTTTCCAAGACACCTATGGATGTTTAGTTAGCACGTGAAGCTAATATAAAAAGGGCCACCAAAAAAGGAAATAGTTTGATTTGCATGGACATTTAACTGGAGTATGTATATTTGTACCTCCTAAATCCAGCACTACATTTGACCAACTTGGGTTCATAAGAAAAAAAAATTGGCATCAGAGAACTGCAGTCAGCTTTTATTCAGCATGAGCGAAAAAGAGAGAGAGAAAAAGAAATATTTGTCCGACACCACGGAACTATTGAAGAGATATGTATATTTAAAAATGGGCAAATGGACTGCATACTTTGTAGGTTTCGTGTTCTCTATTGTGCAAACATATTAAATTAATAAGAAAAGTCTCTTTTGAGAGGGAAACAAATAAAATAAAACCAAACTTGGGGGCCCAGAGCAAGTATCCCTCTTGCCATGGTGCCCTCTGCCTTCAAAAGTAGTGCTTGGAATTCAAGAAGAATACAGATTTTCTCTAGTGGAAAAGTGCGAGGCCAGTAAATCATGGGATCAGTAATGGACTTTAATAGGTAGAACTATTTATGCCTCAGAGATCAAGGAGGGGTATTCAACCGGATGTGACAGAGAACTTGGCCAGAGCATCAGGAAGCTAAGAAAGGGTGACCCAGAGGAGGAGGCAGCAGCCTGAACCATGCATGTGACCCCTCCTTCCCCACCCACCAGGGCCTTCCCCAGAGATATAGGAGAGAGGGAGGACTGAGAAAACCTAACATTTGATGAGTGGGGGCCATTGATTTGACAGATCAGGGCCACAGTGTTAAAGTGACCTTACCTTGGCCAGGATCTATAAGTGGTCAGCCCAGGGGACATTCAGCTTATATGTGAGAAAAATAATAGTATCATCATATTAGCTTAATAATAATTAATCGCTTAAGACATGGAAAAAGGTCTATGTCAGCTCATGAGTAAACGTCCAATGAATATATCTTAAAATAAGGGTTGAGAGGAGGGAGAAGTCCTGTGGGCTGGCCTGATATGTTTGAAAGAGAGGAAAGATGGAGTAGGGCTTGCAGGTTGGGAGACGGGTGAGGTGAGCAGGCGAGGAAAGGCACTCTCGATGACAAGAGAGAGAATTTCCAGTTTCAGTCCTGACATTTAAAGGGCTCGAGGGACGCCTGGGTGGCTCAGTCGGTTGAGCGTCCGACTTCAGCTCAGGTCAGGATCTCGCGGTCCGTGGGTTCGAGCCCCGCATCGGGCTCTGGGCTGATGGCTCAGAGCCTGGTGCCTGCTTCCGATTCTGTGTCTCCCTCTGTCTCTGCCCCTTCCCCGTTCATGCTCTGTCTCTCTCTGTCTCAAAAATAAATAAAACGTCAAAAAAAATTAAAAAAAAAATAAATAAAGGGCTCGAAAGTCATCAGTCCCGTCCTCATGGAACAAGAAACAGCTAGACAAACTGAAAATCAACTTTTCTTGGACTCATTAAGAACTGTCTGTGGTTACAAGGCAAACTAGCACTCTAAAATCTAGAGAGACAGGAGCATCCAGAGATGCTCATCAGAGAAGAAGCCACTGGAGCCACACACTTGTAGGAACATTTTTTTTTCTTAAATGTTTATTTATTTTTGAGGGGGGGGGGGAGCACAAGCGGGGAGGGGCAGAGAGAGTGAGAGAGAGAGAGAGGGAGAGAGGGAGGGAGACAGAGTCCAAAGCAGGCTCCAGGCTCTGAGCTGTCAGCACAGAGCCCGATGTAGGGCTTGAATTCACAAGCTGTGAGATCATGACCTGAGCTGAAGTCGGACATTCAACCGACTGAGCCACCCCAGGTGCCCCTTGTAGGAACATTTTAATGGTAATTTTGGTCATTTGCTGGAGGCTGAGTGTCTACTAGTGTAACAGTGACAGACCCTTATGGGCCACTGTCTTAGGTGATCCCCCACAGTTTTATAGACTTTCACACCAGTAATCCCAACATATTTTCACAGTGAGGATGGTAGAGAGATCTCTCATGGCTCTGGCAGGGGAAAGGAGCAATCGTGAAACCTGCCCAGAACCTTCCTGTAGCAAAAGCTACTCTGTATGAGAAAGGGCTTTGCTGGAGCACAATACGAGAAACTTACCCAGCTGAGGGAAAGGAATTTCTCTCCAGCCTTCCCATCTTACCTGAGGGAGAGAAAGCCACAAAGTCAATGGAAGACAGAGCGTTAAGGAAATAGATTTGCAGTGCTACCAGGGAAGGGTGTAGGGGAAAAGATGCTAACCTCAGTAACTTTGGAAATGACTTTAGTCACTGTTTAAGACTAAAGTCAAAGGATTCAAGACTAAAAACAAAAGGAACTATGCACACAGTACTGTAGCTGGCGAAGGTGTTTCCCGTGTGAGTATAGGTTAGCAATTCTGAAACCACCATACACTCTCTGATGGAGTGGTAGGTCATAGACAAGGGGAGGCTAGAATGACCCATGTGGTACCAGGTTAGAATAGGAGACATTGATCTATGATCTTGTTGAGTTTACTATAGGTACAAATGAATATATAGAGAAATATTTTTAGATACATATATGTAAATGGGTTATGTATGCACATATATTTTCTTGTTCTGTCAGGTGAAGAGGGCCAAGACACAAGGACACTGAAGGAGCAATGAGTGTCCCCAGAGTCTAATCTTGCTTTCTAATGCCATTCTCAGATAAAAGAAACCAGGCTTTGGAGAAATAGTTTATTATAAGGCTGGAGCAGGGAATACACAGGATGAGCCTGGAGAATCATGTAGTGCCAGAAAATAAGAAAGTGTTCAAAAACACAATAATGGAGTATGTCACAGGGACACAGGAGCTGGCTAAAAGAGCTCCCAGTGGCCAAAGCACAGCTTGCATTGCTTGACAATGCAGGATGGAGGGAGCAGGTTTAACAGAGAAGGGATATATCAAGAGAGGCCAAAACTTAAGGCCCATGAGAATGATGTCCAAGATCTTCTGTGTCCACATACATTAGTAGGCTTCAGAAGACAGGTAGGGGTTGCACTCCACATAGAGGGCCCAGGGAAGATGTCTCTGGAAACACCATCATCTTCACCGTGGCTAGAGCATCAGGGAGCAGTTAACTCTGCCAATGGGCAGCCAGAAGGCTTTCCACTGACTTTGTTCAAAGAGTCAATAGGCTACCTTCAGGATTGTGATTAGCAAAGAGTCATCCTGTGTCATGACCCTGCAGTGTGGTGATGACGATGTGATTTTAGGTTTCAACAGATGCAGATACCCTGGAGACATTATTGCTCTTCCTTGAGAAATAATACTGCATAAGAGTTTTGGGGATTAAATTATGAGCTGTGGCAGTAACCACATTTAATATGGATATTTGCTCGTGTTTTTACCATTTTGTGGGACAGAACTGGTGAAGTAGTATTCTTTCTTATATATCCCTGGTAATTTCCTAGATTTTTTTCAAGTTTTTATTTAAATTCCAATTAGATAACAGAGTGCAATATTAATTTCAGGTGTAGACTTTAGTGATTCAACACTTACATACAACACCTGGTGCTCATCACAACAAGTGCCCTCCTTAATTCTCATCACCTATTCAACCTATCCCCCCACCAGACATACGAAAAGATGTTCAACATCAATCTCCTAGATTTTTGAGGAAATGGAACACATGGGAGACTGAGTGGGAAGGTGGAGAAGGAAGTGTATCCTCATTCCCAGGGGAAGGTGCAACAGATCACAGCTGCTGAAGAAAGAACCCAGAGATAGTTCTGCCTTGAGTGTTACCACTCTGGCTTGGATGAGCCAAAAGGAAAGCAAGTGGTCAAAGAAAGGTTTCTGCATATATTTAAAAATTTTAACAATGGCAACAGGGGATAGGAAATTGATTTCTTTACATTTTGGATTTTTCTGCACCAACAAGGGATGGACTTGGAAAAAAGAGAAGGAAAACAATGTTAAATTTTATGGGCCAGTTTGGGGCATTTTATTTTGCAAGCATTGTGTTCTTTGGACTATGTAGTTATCATCTGCTGCATATTGTTTAACACTGTCTGGCAGGCTTGGTTGGATGACATGGCTGGACATTATTTAAGATGGGAAACAGGATAGCAGTGACTCCTTGGACTACTGCCTGATGATGTAGTTGAGGTTCCTTGGCATGATTGGCAAATTGGAGGGGTTTTCCTGCCAGATAGCTATGTGTAATGGAGACTGATGAGCCTCCTGTGTGAACTCACCCTGATGGGAGAAGGAGCCAGGCATAGTTCATGTATCCAGAACAAAAGCCTTAGTTGTTGGCAGAGTACTCATATTTTCTCCTAGCCCAGTTACCATTGGACTCATACATTCGTCCAAAACACTTTTATTGAGGCATTAATATGTACTTGTCACTGTGTTATGTGTGGAATTGCAGCAGTGAACAGTACAGAGACAATGAGTGTGCATATCCTAAGGACATTAGGGTGGCTGAGAGTAAATTTTGAAGGAGTTGGTGCTCTAAACCGTCTGGCAGACATTGGAGCATACGCAGTTCACTTTATAACCAGGTGTCAAATGGAGAATGGCCTCCCCATAATTTGGACCTTACTACTATGACACTTTGGCACCATGAGGGCTTGGGGGGTACTGGTGGCACTTTCCAGGTGGGGGCATGAGGGGGAGGTTATATCCAACCAAGCAGAAATCTCTGGGCCCAGAAGAGCAGAAATGAGACCACAGTGCCTGTTGGGGTGGTGACAGAGATCGTGATGTTCAACAGAGATGCAGATGAAAATATGGGCCCAGCAGAGCATGATGGGGAAGATGCAGGGTTTGCAATGCTCTGAGGGGTAGTGAGAAGAACCAAGATGAATAGTCAGGAAGAACGGTGTTAATGGAAGAATGCTTCTTTGTGAGTACATTCCTGAATTTCTCTGGAGCCACCCAGAGATACTGGTTTTGCAGGAGAGGTTTTGCGGGACAGAAATCTGTTTTTTGCTACTAATATCACCTCATACATACTTATACGCTGTTGAGTTCTGGGGAAACTTTATTACAATAATCATAATGAGGACATCAACAATAATACCATCCTCCACCACCACCATCACAACCATCATTACTGCCATTATTGAATGCTTACAAGAGGCCGGAAACTGGGCTATGAACCTCAAATATATTGCTACTAGTTTTTAGAAGGATTACAAAGGACTTTTACTTTGGGCCAAGATGGAATAAAAGGGACCCGATTTACTAGCTACCTGAAATAACAACAACAAAAAATTGACAAAATGTAAAAAAGAATGGTTTTTAAGATACGGATATCAGGCAACAGAGGGCAATGATCCTTGAAAGGTAAGTGAACAAGGTGAGTCTATAATTGCCTCAGCTTACCAACCATGGTATAGGGAAGCGGTACCCAGGCAGAGCCCAGCAGACACCCCAAGTTAAGGAGACTGAGATTCTGGAGAGACCAAGACAACTAGAATTTATAGGACGTAGTACCAACAAGGAGAGACATGCACAAGGAAAGAAGTCTCAAGATCTGCAGAGTCTCTCTCAACTACTGATCAGTGCATGAATGTAAGGAAAATAACCAGGCCTAGGAAAAGAATCACTCAAAAGGATTAGCCCAGTGCTCATACAGAATGGGGAATATGCCTGTTCCCAATGGTCAGAATGGAAAATATCATGGTGTGCAGGGTATTAGATATAGATTTCAGAAGGATCTTTCCTCAGTAGTAAGAATAATCAGTCCTAGATACCTATGTCCCACTTAACACATCTTTAAAATAAGATGTGAAGGGATCAAACAATTTCTAAGCAACTTAATTGATCCTAAGGCAAATCTCAAGAATATTTATAAGAATACAAAAATATTCAGTACCCAGCAAGGTAATTGCAATGTCCAGCATCAAATAAAAAAATTGCCTGACATACAAAGAAGCTGGAAACTACGAACCATAATGAGAAGAAAAATTTATCAACTGAAACCAATTCAGAACTAACACTGACAAGGACAAAAAGTGTAGTAGAGACATAGAAAATATTAGAAAGATTGAAATTGAACTAAAAACTATAATGTGTGAGATGAAAAATTCACTGATGGGATTAAAGACAGATTGGACATTGCAGAAGAAAAGATCAGTGAACGTGAACACTAGAAATGATCTAAAATGAAACATAGAGACTACTGAAGCAAGGCATTATTGATACACACTACAACATGATGAATCTCAAAATAATTACACCGAGCAAAAGAAATCATACACAAACACGAATACATACTGCATGACTCCATTTATATAAAATCCTGAAAATGCATAATAATCTTTGGAAAGCAGATCACCAGTTGCTTGGGGATGGGGAGGGCAGGAAAGCGTAGGAGGAAGAGGGGAAGAATAAACCTTTGGGAGTGAGGTATATGTTTATTACCTTGATTTTGGTGGTAGCTTTATGAGTATACACACGTCAAAACTCATCAAACTGTATACTTTAAATATTGGAAGTCTGTTGTATGATAATTATACCTCAATAAAGCTGTCAAAAAAATTAGAGGGTATTGCCACACCTATTTTAAAGCTGAGAGAACTGATAACCAGGGAAGTTAAGTGACTTGCCTAAGACTGAGCATTTCATAAGAGAGTGACCCCAAAAAGAGTCTGTGCCTTTTAGTGGCAACAGATGGTAACATCAAAGCTAATATTCCTTGAACATGCTTTTTGAAGGGATTGTATTTTTACAAAATATCTATAGTAAATAGTGAGCATTTGTTAATGGACCCTCTCTAATATATACAGTACTGACCACCATCTTACACATTATAAATATATTAATTAAGTTGTGACATTTCACACCTTCTTGCCAGTATAAAGTAAGCTCTTGAGAGCAGGCATTTTGTCTTATACACTATTTGTATCGAGTATTTCTTACATGGCTTCTTTGTCTCTTGTGCTAGTTGTCACTTTGGTGACTAAACATGCATGGGCTCCACTGGATTTTACAGAGAAGTAACCTGTCAGTGTCCTGTCTCATGCCTGCATCTGGTCCCTCATGTCCTAGGGTTTTTACTTTTAGTGCTGCTGCAAGATCCCCATCAACCAGCATATGCTAAGTGGAAGTGCAGGTTTTCCTTATGAGATGAACCTTTTCTAATGGGAGGTGGGATCCAGTGGGTCAATTCTGCCTCTTTTTGCTTCCTGGTATGTGGCTCTTGTGCTGCTTCGCAGGGATGGGGGTGCAGGATCAAGCAGCTAGACTCACTAGTGCTGGCAAGTCTGATACTCCGAAATATGTGTCTCCTCCTGCCCAGTTTTATTTCCTTTGACCCTCACTCCCACCTTCTCAGATCAAATTCCCTAATCAAGTAAGATGCAAAAGCCCCTTGCCTCAGGCTCTCTTTTCTGCTTTAATATTTGGTACCAGCAGTAGTCCTAGAAAGCAGACCCCTGACTGGCATTTTGGAGCTATGCTGTTCACCAGTTGGATGGGAATAAGAACCTCTATGCCAGCAATAAGTGGGATAGAAGTAACGTGGGGAGACAGCGGCTTTATAATGATGAACGTTTTCTCCTAGGTTTACTTGGGGTAAAGCATAGGTAGAAAGTGAGGTGTTGTACTATGTGGTAACCACGGCTATTGCATAGTATAGGGACAATAATAATTATAGGCATTGTAAGAGAGGGCTGGCTTTTTAAAATTTCATGAAAGCCTTAAAAAATATCTGTGCTTGGGGCACCAAGGTGGCTCAGTCGGTTAAACTTCTGAGTCTTGGTTTCGGCTCAGATCATAATCTCAAGTTTGGCTCTGTGATGACAGCGGGGAACCTGCTTGGGATTCTCTCTCTCTCTCTCTCTCTCTCTCTCTCCCCGCTCTCTCTCTCTGTCTCTCTCTGCCCCTCCCTCCCCTGCTCTCTGTCTCTCTCTCTCTCAAAATAAATAAATAAATAAATAAATAAATGTTAAAAAATATATATTGTGCTTGAAGTTGTTCCTAATGGTTTTCTGGGAAGGCTATTTGAAGGTTATGCATGACAGTGGATTACAGTTCATTGTTTTTCAAAGGTGATTCCCCAGAATAACAGAATTAGCATACATGGAGAAATGCAAATTCTCTACTGAATCAGAAACTCTGGGGCAGACTCTAGTAGTGTGTGTGTGTGTGTGTGTGTGTGTGTGTGTGTTTTAAAGTATGTTTTAACGTTTATTTATTTTTGAGACAGAGAGAGACAGAGCATGAACGGGGGAGGGCCAGAGAGAGGGAGACACAGAATCTGAAACAGGCTCCAGGCTCTGAGCTGTCAGCACAGAGCCCGATGCGGGGCTCGAACCCACAGACCGCAAGATGATGACCTGAGCCGAAGTCGGCCGCTTAACCGACTGAGCCACCCAGGCGCCCCAATTTGTGTTTTAATAGGTCTGCCCAGTGATTCTGATGTCCACTAAAGTTTGAGAACCACTGGCCTATAGTAATGGGGTGTAATGAGACCAATACACCATCATAGTCTTTGAACCTCAAAAATGTTTGCCACACCAGCACCTGTTCTAATAAGTTTTGACTTCCTTACGGTTAGATCTTCCCCCATTTCCTGGCTCATATTCTCAAGACCATTACAAAAAAAGGAATGCGTGATTTCTATTGGCTTGTTTCTTCCTTCTACCTAGTCAGAAGAGGGCCTAAAATGATAATTGAGTAACCTGCCTTCTCTTACTTGGAGAGACAGAATTCAGTAAGGTTACAAATCAAAGTCTCCCTTTGACAAGTTTGGGCTGACCACCAGCACAAAGTTATCTTACTCTCAGTGTTTAACTTAAGTGTGACCTCAGATTCTCTTTTTTCCAAATGTAGGAAATCATACTTGCCTGCTCTCTGTTTTCCTTTCTTTCTGGGCAGGTTGCAGAGATTAGGACAAGGAGACTTATCCAAGCAACAGGCTGCCTGGGTGGTCTGGTACCATTCCCACAGTCCTGGGCATTAAAAGAGGGAACTCTCACTTTTGCCAGCCCCTGGTTTCTTGCATGCAGCAATGAGGCCTGGTTGGCAGAAAGCCAAGGTGGTATGGTTATGCCCATGATTACTATCTACACTGAGCTCACCAGAATTAGCAGATGAAGTGGCAGGTCTGGTAAACCCCAGGGGTATGCAACTGTGCAACACAAAACCGAAATCCTCCCTTTCAGGTCTCCCTCCTGGCCCTGCTCAGCTTTTCTGTCATCACTTGGGGGTGGGTGCTTGCTTCCCTCAGCCTCCTGACATGTATATCCCTTTTGTGGTGATGAGCTGGGGTGGCTTTCTTGGAGTTGTACGCAGACCATGATGGGCTTCTGTGATTAGAAAGTCCTTTCTCATTCAGTTGATGTTAATCCAACCTGAGTTGTTTTCCACTATCTTTATACTTTTCATTTTGTGACAGAAGTCTGTTTCTTGGTTTATGTCTGCTTACAGCCACAGTTCTTTTAGACATACTTTTATATTTCCTTTTATTCTCCTTCGATAAAGGGATTATGAAGGAAAAGCACTAGACACAGACAGACGCCGCTGTACATTTCTTCATCTTCCAAGTTTGGATGACCACAAGTAGAATGCTAAGAGAGCTCCTATTTGCAGATGAAATGGAGGGTTCACGAGCCACACAAAGGAACAGTCCAGACAACTGACTGCCAGACTTCTTTGACCAGTTTTCCTGGTTGAGTGCAGAAGTACAAGCGTTGACGGAACATATCCTGGGTATTGTGGGCAGCAGGGCAAAGGGTGTGAATCTAGCCCTCAAGTATCCCATAGTCTAGTTACAGGATTGAGGGATATACAAAAATAGAAAAACAATAGAACTTTGTAGAAGGCACCTGATGGGAGACAAATGAAGACCTTACTGAAGACCTCACTGAGGCGGTGATGCTGAAGCAAAGTTCTGAAGACAGATAAAGTGGAAAGTAAATTGCTAGCGAGATGAATGGGATATGACAGCCACAGGAAACAGCATTATGTCTGCTGGAAAAAACAAGTAGATGTTTCTGCTGGAGTTTAAACTATCAGTGGAAGGAGTGAAAGGGTCTGAAACTGGAGAAATGGGCAGGACTGGGCAGACTGTCCTGTATTCCTAGAAGTACAGACTCGATTCCCGAGGCCAGTGCTTGCCTAAGTGTGCTCCTTGGACCAGCAACATCTGCATAGCCTGAGAACTGGCTAGAAATGTAGATTCTCAAGTCCCACCCTGGCCCCCAAATGAGGAACTCAGGGTGTATGGCTGGCAACCTTAATTTTAACAAGCTCTGATTCTGATGTGCACAGAAATTAGAATCTCTGCTTTCAGGGCTGAGGAGCCAAAGCGGGTTTCTGGGCATTGAAAAGTTGGGACTTTAAATTTTTTTTTTCAACGTTTTTATTTATTTTTGGGACAGAGAGAGACAGAGCATGAACGGGGGAGGGTCAGAGAGAGAGGGAGACACAGAATCTGAAACAGGCTCCAGGCTCCGAGCCATCAGCCCAGAGCCCGATGCGGGGCTCGAACTCACGGACCGCGAGATCGTGACCTGGCTGAAGTCGGACGCTTAACCGACTGCGCCACCCAGGCGCCCCAAAAAAGTTGGGACTTTAAAAAGACCCTCTTACGGCAGTGTGGAAGGAGTCTTGGAAAGGATGAACCTCGTGGCAGTCACCAGATGGGAGACCATTCAAACTATCCAGATGGGAAATGAGGGTGAGAGCAAGGACCTAAATGGTACAGAAATGGAGGAACTGCAGAAAAGAGGACCCAGGAGAGAGGTGAAAAAGGTGGTCTTGGAGACCAGCTGGATGTGAGAGGTGAAGGAAGGTGTCTGAACCTGGGGACTTCTGCTGCTGTGACTAAGGTTGACGGGGATGGCCTAGGATTGTCATGCCAGCTAAACAAGGGGGACATGTTCTCCAGTGCACCCCAGCATCCATAGAGATGCTTATTAGGACCTTCATGCTTCTTTCTGGACCTTCATGGGGAAGAATCAAGAACTCTTTCTGAGCCATCAGAGCTATTGGCACAAGGATAGCTAATTATTGTATATAGACAAAAATTATTCTATATAGAAAAACCAGGCTTGCTAATGAAAAAAGAATGCGTGCACACACACACACGCCCCACACATTTTAGGGAATTCTATGGTGCAATATTTCTCTTTTAACTTCTGGTGATTTTGTATCTCCTGGGTGCCTGTATTTGTATGCAGAAGACAGTATGAGGTGAATTTCATAGCTATTAACACTTCACTACATCCATGTTGATATTGTCTCAGCTTCTGTACATTTGGGCTCCAGCAAACAATTCATATAGGAATGTCTGAGGATTTTTTTTGGAGGGGTGGAGGGGTGTCACTTCCAGACTTAAGTAGCTCTTGTAAGAATGTTCTAAAATTCAGGCTGTAAGCCACAGAGTGTGATTGTGCTGCTTTATTGTCCCAGAACAGGGCACCCAAGAGTCACATTATCAGATTGTTTTATTTCCACCAAATGCCCTATTATGGGTTGAATTGTATCTCCCTAAAAGATATGTTCAAGTCCTTGCCCCAGTACCT
This sequence comes from Lynx rufus, assembly GCF_022079265.1. Lineage (NCBI taxonomy): Eukaryota > Metazoa > Chordata > Mammalia > Carnivora > Felidae > Lynx > Lynx rufus. The sequence continues at coordinate 31,384,826 of NW_025814867.1, read as the reverse complement.
GTGAATGTGACCTTACTTGGAAACAGAGTCTTTGCAGATGTAATCAAGTTAAAATGAGGTTGTACTAAATATAGGGTCAGCCCTAATCCAATGACTGTTGTCTTTAACAGGAGGGAGATTTGAACACAGACAGAATGTCATGTGACTATGGAGGCAGAAGTTGGAGTGGTGCATCTATATAAGTCAAGCAACACCAAGGATTACAACCACCGGGAGCTAGGAAAAGGTAAGGAAGGAACCCCACCTTAGAGACTTCAGAGAGAGCACCTTTATTTCCAGCTTCTGGACTCCAGAACTAGAGACAATAAATTTCTGTTCTTTTAAGCCATCTGAGCCAATGGTAATTTATTATGGCAATTCAAGAAACTAATCCATGCTCCAGACCTTTAACAAGTGTAAGGTCCACAATTGCAATGCAAAATGGAAAATTAAAATTAAAAAAAAAAAGCAACAAGGAAACAGCCAAAACCAACAAAGAACAAATAACCAGAGAAAATTTGAAACTTAGGCAAGATAAGACTTTGTAATCAGGGGAGTTTGGGAGATGGAAGAGGAACCTCCTGTGTCAAGAAAATAGATAGTGCACTTTTTATCAAACTGTCTGAAAGGGCAATAGACTGCCTTCTAAGATGGAAGGAAAAATTCTCCATAACTTTCAGGGAAAATAAGGACAGCCAGATAACCTCCCCACTCTGTGACAGCCTATCACCAAATGAGAAATGGAGAATAATAGGAAACACAGAGATGACATAAAATGGGCCCCGACATGGAGCATTGCTGGATTAACTCCAGCAGCATTTGTATACGTTGTCATGTCAATAAAATTACTGAAATTGAAACTTGAAATTGAACAGAGTGTGAAAGAAAGAAGATATTACTCAAGGGACACAGGCAGTAAATAAATATTCACATTAAGGGGAGGTTATATCACGGAAAGTTTCTATGGTTTGTGATGCCACCAAAATCCAAACAAAGGGGGTATAATTTCATTGTTTCCCTCTATGGCATTTCTGCAGAATTGAGCACGTGGTTATAATGAAATTTGGCTCCTGAGAAGTGAAATCAAAGTTCAGAGATGCGTCAGTATGTTGGAGTACACATTCATTTATTGGCATGCCTTGTGGGGCTGCTTTCTCTCAATTAGGAGCTGTGAGCTTGCTTTATTCACCAGCAGGAATTTGATACGAGGAATAAGCTGGAGGTTTCCTATTCCTAGACAAGGGAGAGAGCTGAGACTCAATATGACTGAGGTCAGCGTGGCAGTGTAGCTGGAAATTCACCTCTTCCCTTCCCTCCTTACTTAATTGTGGAATAATTCCTTTTTATCCCCTTCACAATCCCTGAAACCCTCACTACATGCTTCCTACACAATTTTTCTGTCATCTCATGAAAAGGTCAGGGTGCACTATTCTCTTGGCTGTGTCTGAGAACTGCTATAGGTCAGTTCGTTTCCCTTCTGTAGCCAAGAAAGCCCTTCTGCCAGCTGTTTTCATCTCTAGCAGTCTGAGTACCGAATGTGAGGTCTGATGTCCCCACACCCCATGTGGCAGGGTGTTGGGAATTCTGCTGATGATCTATACAGAGAGTAAGCTCTTGACTCCAAATAGGCAGACAGGTTTTTTCCTGACACCCAAACAATTGCCACTATTTCCCCTGGAAGATTACTTTCTACTGGATGTGTTTGTAGCCTGCTTTAAGTTCTCATGCTTTTATAAAAAAAAGTCAAAATGCAATAAGACACAGCATCTAACTCATCCTTGGATACAAGTAAAAAAGGTCCAAAGTTGTCAGACTGGTGAGGAAGACCTGTTTTTATCTTTTCTGGAGATGTTATTAATATACTGAGCTCAATATAGTTAACTGAATTTTTATAAAGCAGTAGAATGTAGGTACTATTATGAGCCTTATTCTATAAATGAAAACTGAGGCTTAGAGATGTTAAAAACCTTGGCCAAGTTTGCAGAGTTAGGATTGGGACCCAGGTGTACATCTCTCCCTAACCATGCTCTTGATTACTGTGCCACACTGCCTCTCATGAGCTACATTTTTTGGGGAAGCACAGAAGGTCACAGCTGGGTGACCTTATCAGTCATACAACAACTCTCCAGACTATACATAAATCCCTTCAATAGCACTGCTGAAAACGGGTGTTTAGATGCTACCTGCACACCTTAAGTATTGGTGAACTTACCAACTCTCCAGATAGCCTATACTATATGGGTCAGATTTAAGCATTAGAAAACATTTTAAAATTCCTATTGTGATTTGAGGTTTTTCCATGTGTTACCTTTACCCAAGTATCCTAGCTGTTTCATCTGGGACCACTCAAAATAGTCTGAATACTTTGCCAACCTGAGGAACATTTAAGGACAGACTTTGCTTGTCTCTAAATCTTTGCTTTTCATTCAGTCATCTAAGAGGACCTCATCCATGATGGATTTCAGAAATTTTGCTTTCCTTAGAACATGGTACTGTTTGTTAAATTCCCTTTGTAATTGTGGGAAATAAAATTTGGACACAATATTCTAGGGGTGGTTTGGCCAGAAAATAGCAAGGTGAGACTTTTTCATTTATTCTTTTGCCATTTTTGGGTCCAGGAAGCAGCCTGGTACTGACTAAGTTTCACACAAGATTAACTTGGACTCTGCTATGAGTTACAATTTGAGATGACACAGGCCTTTACACTATCAATGAATAGGGCAATTTTAGGAACACAGGCCATAGTGAAAATGGTCAGTCCTTTGTATATTACATTGACCAACTTCTGTAAAGATATAAACATAGTTCTTGGTCCAAACTGAACTCATTAAATCCAACATCTCAATTGATGTTATAAATGTTGCCACCTAGATACCTCTTCCATGGCTATTCACCAAAGACCTTTATATAAATCTATAGATGAGACATAATTATCAGTTCCAATATACTGGTTAGGGCAAACATTCTAGGTATAGTATATACATTTTGGACATAGCCTGTAGTTTTCTATAAATCATCCAATTTAGGGAGGCGCCAAGATGGCAGAACAGCATGGAAGTTTTTGTGTGTCTTGCATCCATGAAATACAGCCAGACCAACACTAAACCATCCTGCACACCTAGAAAACTGATCTGAGGATTAACACAACAATCTGCACAACCTGAACCACAGAATTCACAGGGTCCTCAGCACAGAGAGGTGAACTGGAGGAGGGAGAAACCACGGAGGGGAGGGAGCCACTTTTGCATGTGGGGAGAGGATGGAGATGGAGGGGAGAATACAGGAAAAGCACTCCCCTCCCCAAAAGCAGCTGGAGAGAAAGTGGAAAAGTGGAAACAGCCACAGGGACTGAACTAAAAAGGGGGAAAGGAGAAAGGAGAGGATTTAAACTCCATTAAGACTATAAGCAGGGGGAGTGCAGAATCTGAAATTCCTCAGCTCGATACCTGGTGGTGCTCTGGTGGGAAGGGCAAATCCCCAGGAGCAGAGTGGAGTCCAGGGTTCTTCAGGCCACATGGGGAGAGGCAGTTCCCCTGCTGGGAGAACACCTGGTAGAGGCTGTGTTGGTCCCCCAAAGTCAAGGCCCCAGTGGATCCAGGAGAACAACCACATTCACTGGTGCTAGAACAAGGTCATTAAGGATGAAGCCGGTGCCAGATGTGTGTTGTGATTTTCCATAATCCCTGAAATGTTGCTGCTACACTATCTCGCGAACTTTTCTGGAGCAGCCTGGCACCTGGCCACAGTCTCTGGGCATCAGCAACAGCATGGTCCTGCAAACGTTCCTAGGTGAGGCCAGCACCCGGCCATTTCTCGGTGAGACCCTCCCACAGAGGGGCAGAATGGGTCAAAGCCGCAGTCCTTCAGAAGTAAGGGGTTGGGGAAAAAGAGCCACATCTAAGACAAAACCCAGAAGGGAGGTGCTGCCTGGGGCTTGGCAATGGACTGTGTAAAAGCGGGGAGTGAACAGAAGCCAAAGATGAAGGACAGGTGTGCGATTGCTGATCAGGGAGAACAGAGTTCTGATACTATAGACTGGGTAGCTGGGTGACAACATTTGTACCGCTCCCGCGCATGCACATACGCATACACACCTACAAGCTCCACAACAATCTACCCCAGTAGGCTAGTAGGGCCATATAGTGGAGACAGAGCCATTACACTAAGCCCCACCCAACTGGGCCAACCTCACTCTTCAGGATCACAAGTCTCTCTGCCTGCTTTGTAATTGGACTATAAAGTGTTTCATAGTTTGACTTCTGAGGGAAAACAATGTAATTTCACTCGTATTTCAGTCTGTTTGCTGGTCCATCTATTCAGTTTTCTTTCTTTTCTTTTTTCTTTTTACTCTTTTTCATTCCTTTTCTTTTTCTTGAATACAGAAAGAGGAAAAATTCATTTTTCTTTTTCTTTTTTTTAATTTTCTTTTAACGTTTTATTTATTTTTGAGACAGGGAGAGACAGAGCATGAACAGGGGAGGGTCAGAGAGAGGGAGACACAGAATCTGAAACAGGCTCCAGGCTCCGAGCTGTCAGTACAGAGCCCGACGCGGGGCTCGAACTCATGGACTGCGAGATCATGACCTGAGACGAAGTCGGCCGCTTAACCGACTGAGCCACCCAGGCGCCCCTCATTTTTATTTTCAATTTTGATTAAACATATTTTTCTTTAATTTTGTTTCTATTATATTTTTTACTTTTGTGTAAATTTTTTGAAATTCTATTTTACTTCTATCAGTTCATTTTAGTCTACTTCAGTGTATTCATTTTTTTCAAATTCTCAAACGATTTCCTTTTCTTCCCCCCCCCCATTTTTTTTCTCCAATCTGTCAAACCACTTTCAACACCCAGAACAAAACACACGTAGGATCTAGCATCATCTATTCAATTTGTGTGTGTGTGTGTGTGTTTAATTTTTAATTTTAATATTTTTCTATTTTTAATTTTTTTATTTCAATTTTTCTATGTAATTAATTCATTTTCTGCCTTCAAAACGACAAATGGAAGGAATTCACCCCCCCAAAAAGAGCACAAAAAAAACGACAGCCAGGGATTTTAACCAACACAGATACAAGCAAGATGTCTGAACCAGAATTTAGAATCACGATAATAAGATTACTAGCTGGAGTCGAAAATAGATTAGAATCCCTTTCTGCAGAGATAAAAGAAGTAAAAAATATCCAGAATAAAATTAAAAATGCTATAACTGAGCTGCAATCAAGACGGATGCAGCGGCAGGAAGGATGGACAAGGCAGAACAAAGAATCAGCAATACAGAGGACAAACTTATAGGGAATAATGAAACAGAAAAAAAGAGGAAGACTAAGGCAAAAGAGCATGATTTAAGAATTAGAGAAATCAGGGACTCATTAAAAAAGGATCAACATCAGAATCATAGGGGTCCCAGAAGAGGAAGAGACAGAGAAAAAGGGGTAGAAGGGTTATGTGAGCAAATCATAGTGGAAAACTTTCTTAAACTGGGGAAAGACACAAACATCAAAATCCAAGAGGTACAGAGGATTCCCATTAGATTCAACAAAAACTGACCATCAACAAGGCATATCATAGTCAAATTCACAAAATACTCAGGCAAGGAAAGCAGCAAGGGAAAATAAGTCCTTAACCTACAAGGGAAGACAGATCAGGTTTGCAACAGACCTATCCACAGATACCTGGCAGGCCAGAAAGGAGTAGCAGGATATATTCAGTGTGCTGAATCAGAAAAACATGCAGCCAAGAATTCTTTATCCAGCAAGGCTGTCATTCAAAATAGAAGGAGAGATAAAAAATTTCCCAGACAAACAAAAATTAAAGGAGTTTGTGACCACTAAACCAGCCCTGCAAGAAACTTTAAGTGGGACTCTCTGAGGGGAGAAAAGATGAAAAAAAAGAAAGAAACAAATAAACAAAGACCAAAAGCAACAAAGATTAGAAAGGATCAGAAAACATCACCAGAAACTCCAACTCTACAAGCAACATAATGGCAATAAATTCATATCTTTCAGTACTTACTCTAAATGTCAATGAACTAAATGCTACAATCAAAAGACACAGGGTAACAGAATGGATAAGAAAACAAGATCCATCTAGAAGCTGTTTACAAGAGACCCACTTTAGACCTAAAGACACTTTCAGATTGAAAGTAAGAGGATGGAGAACCATCTATCATGCTAATGGTCAACAAAAGAAAGTCAGAGTAGCCATACTTATATCAGACAATCTGGACTTTAAAATAAAGACTGTAACAACAGATGAAAAAGGGAATTATATCATAATTAAGGGGTCTATTCACCAAGAAGACCTAACAATTGTACACATTTATGTGCCAAATGTGGTGAACCCATATATATAAATAAATTAATCACAAACATAAAGAAACTCATGGATAGTTATACCATAATAGTAGGGGACTTCAACACCCCACTCACAGCAATGGACAGATCATCTAATCAAAAAATCAACAAGGAAACAAGGCTTTGTATGACACACTGGACCAGATGGACTTAACAGATATATTCAGAACGTTTCCTCCTAAAGCAGCAGAATATACATTTTTCTCCAGTGCACATGGAACATTCTCCAGAATATACCACATACTGGGACACAAATAAGCCCTCAACAAGTACAAAAAGATCAAGATCATACCATGCATATTTTCAGACCACAACGCTATGAAACTCGAAATCAACCACAAGAAAAAAATTTGGAAAGGTAACAAATACTTGGAGACTGAAGAACATCCTACTAAAGCATCAATAGGCTAACCAAGAAGTTAAAGAGGAAATTAAAAAGTATGTGGAAGCCAATTAAAATGATAACACCACAACCCAAAATCTCTGGGAGGCAGCAAAGGCAGTAATAAGGGGAAATATATAGCAATCCAGGCCTTCCTAAAGAAGGAAGAAAGATCTCAGATACACAATCTAACCTTACACCTTAAAAAGCTGGAAAAAGAACAGTAAATAAAACCCCAAACCAGCAGAAGATAGTAAATAATAAAGATTAGAGAAGAAATTAATGCTGTTGAAATAAAAAAAACATTATAACAGATCAATGACCAGAAGCTGGTTCTTTGAAAGAATTAACAAAATTGATAAACCACTAGCCAGTTTGATCAAAAAGAAAAAGGAAAGGACCCAAATAAATAAAATCAAGAATGAAAGAGGAGAGATCACAACCAACACAGCAGAAATACAAACAATAATAAGAGAATATTATGAGCAATTATACGCCAATAAAATGGGCATCTGGAAGAAATGGACAAATTCCTAGAAACATATACACTACCAAAACTGAAACAGGAAGAAATAGAAAATTTGAACAGACCCATAACCAGAAAAGAAACTGAATTAGTAATCAAAAATCTCCCCAAAACAAGAGTCCAGGGCCAGATGGATTTCCAGGGGAATTCTACCAAACACTTAAGGAAGAGTTAACACCTATTCTCTTGAAGCTGTTCCAAAAAAATAGAAATGGAAGGAAAACTCCCAAACTCTTTTTATGAATCCAGAATTACCTTGATTCCAAAACCAGACAGAGACCCCACTGAAAAGGAGAACTATAGACCAATTTCCCTGATGGACATGGATGCAAAAATCCTCAACACGATATTAGCCAACCGGATCCAACAATACATTAAAAAAATTATTCACCACGACCAAGTGGGATTTATACCTGGGATGCAGGGCTGGTTCAATATCCGCAAAACAATTCACGTGATTCATCACATCAATAAAAGAAAGAACAAGAACTATATGATCCCCTCAATAGATGCAGAGAAAGCATTTGACAAAATACAGCATGCTTTCTTGATAAAAGCCCTCAAGAAAGTAGGGATAGAAGGAGCATACCTCGAGATCATACAAGCCATATATGAACGACCCAACGCTAGTATCATGCTCAATGGGGAGAAACTGAGATCTTTCCCCCTAAGGTCAGGAATAAGACAGGGATGTCCACTGTCACCACTGTTATTCAACGTAGTATTGGAAGCCTTAGCCTCTGCGATCAGACAACACAAAGAAATAAAAGGCATCCAAATCAGCCAGGAGGAGGTCAAACTTTCACTCTTCGCAGATGACATGATACTCTATATGGAAAACCCTAAAGCGTCCACCAAAAAACTGCTAGAAGTGATTCATTAATTCAGCAAAGTCGCAGGATATAAAATCAATGCACAGAAATCATTTGCATTCCTATACACCAACAATGAACAGAAAGAGAAATCAAGGAATCGATCCCATTTACAATTGCACCAAAAACCATAAAATGCCTTTGAATAAATCTAACCAAAGAGGTAAAAAATCTATACACTAAAAACTATGGAAAGCTTATGAATGAAATTGAAGAAGACACACACAAAAATGGAAAAAGATTCCATGCTTCTGGATAGGAACAACAAATATTGTTAAAATGTCAATACTACCAAAAGCATTCTACATATTCAATGCAATCCCTATCAAAATAACACCAGCATTCTTCACAGAGCTAGAACAAAGAATCCTAAAATTTGTATGGAACCAGAAAAGACCCTGAATAGTCAAACCAATCTTGAAAAAAAAAAAAACCAAAGCTGGAGGCATCACAATCCCAGACTTCATGCTGTATTACAAAGCTGTAATGATCAAGACAGTATGGTACCGGCACAAAAACAGACACTCAGATCAATGGAACAGAATAGAGAACCCAGAAATGGACCCACAAACGTATGGCCAACTCATCTTCAACAAAGCAGGAAAGAATATCCAATGGAATAAAGACAGTCTCTTCAGCAAGTGGTGCTGGGAAAACTGGACAGCAACATGCAGAAGAATGAACCTGGACCACTTTCTTACACCAGACACAAAAATAAACTCAAAATGGATGAAAGACCTAAACGTAAGACAGGAAGCCATCAAAATCCTTGAGGAGAAAGCAGGCAAAAACCTCTTTGACCTTGGCCACAGCAACTTCTTACTCAACACGTCTCCGGAGGCAAGGGAAACAAAAGCAAAAATGAACTACTGGGACCTCATCAGAATAAAAACCTTCTAACAGTGAAAGAAACAATCAGCAAAACTAAAAGGCAACCGACAGAATGAGAGAAGATATTTGCAAGCAACGTATCATATAAAGGGTTAGTATCCAAAATCTATAAAGAACTTAAACTCAACACCCAAAAAACCAAATAATCCAGTGAAGAAATGGGCAAAAGACATGAATAGACACTTCTCCAAAGAAGACATCCAGATGGCCAACCGACACATGAAAAATGCTCAACATCACTCATCATCAGGGAATTACAAATCAAAACCACAATGACATACCACCTTCCACCTGTCAGAATGGCTAACATTAACAACTCAGACAACAACAGATGTTGGTGAGGATGTGGAGAAAGGATCTCTTTTGCATCGCTGGTGGTAATGCAAGCTGGTGCAGCCACTCTGGAAAACAGTATGGAGGTTCCTGCAAAAACTAAAAATAGAACTACCTTATGACCCAGTAATTGCACTACTGAGCATCTATCCAAGAGCTACGGGTATGCTGTTTTGAAGGGGCACATGCACCCCCTTGTTTATAGCAGCACTATCGACAATAAAGTATGGAAAGAACCCAAATGTCCATCGATGCATGAATGGATAAAGAAGATGTGTTATGTATATACAATGGAGTATTACTTGGCAATCAAAAAGAATGAAATCTTGCTGTTTGCAACAACTGGATGGAACTAGAAGGTATTATGCTAAGCGAAATTAGTCAGAGAAAGACCAATATCACATGACTTCACTCATATGAGGACTTTAAGACAGAACAGATACACATAAGGGAAGGGAAACAAAAATAATATAAAAACAGGGAGGAGGACAAAACATAAGAGACTCTTAAATATGGAGAACAAACAGGTGGTTACTGGAGGGGTTGTGGAAGGGAGGATTGGCTAAATGGGTAAGGGGCATTAAGGAATCTACTCTGAAATCATTGTTGCACTATATGCTAACTCATTTGGATGTAAATTAAAAAAATAAAATAAAATAAATTATCCTATTTAGGAGAAAGAACAATAAAGAAGCCCTAAAACTTCTAAGAAATGTGTTAAGTCTCTGTCTTAGTCTACTTGGGCTGCTATAACAGAATACCACTTCCTAGAGAAAGCTGAGAAGCCAAAGCTCAGCAAGGTGAAATGACTTGACCAAGGCAAGGAACTGGCAGTAAGTCTTCAAACTCTTGTAAGTTCATTCTAGGGCTAGCTCATCTGCTACCCCCAGATTGCCTTACTGTTCTGAATTGTAGTCCTCCCAGGCAATTTGGAAGCATGTCAATCATTTTCTCCTCAAAGACAGGATTTCCCCAAAGAATGATCCTATTTTGATATCAGTGAACTAATTCTAGATTCATCTTAATCAAATAGGACAAACCCTAAGTTACTCATCGTACTGCAATCATTTTATCAAAATGAGAGAAGCTACTTTGACTCAACTTTTCTTACCAGATCAAATCAAATCAATGATTTTAGGAACCCAAATGTATTTTTGCTTAGGAAACAAGAAAAGGTAAAGCAAAGGCTTTATTGAATTACAGAAAGAAATTTTCATCAGTCACTTCATATTACTGCAAATCTTTTGGATTTAAGATTTTAAAGGTAGAGAGAGGATGGGTGAAAGGGTGGTACTGAATTTGATCAAACTGCAAATGAGTAGCATCCGAAGGCTTTATGGTGGATGATATTTTCAAATGCTACAGAATAAGGAAAATCTCTAAATCTTTGAGCCAGAATTCTCTTAGTACTGAGGGTATGGATCATGGGTTACCAGGCTGCCAGGGCCAGGCATGAAATGCCAGCATATAGGTTTATAGAGGCTCATGGTGCACACTTTGACCAAAGGCATTGAAAAAAAATTAAACACTACACTGGCCAGACAAACAAGGCTCCAGGCCAGAGTTGGCTCCTGGGGTTCTAATTAATGACCCCTTGGCCATTAGTGACCCACTCTTTTTGCTACTTAGTGGCTTACTTTTTACATGGTACACAATTCAACTCCTGTTGTTGGTACTGGTTTCAGATTCTTTGGTCATTTCTGGAGGGCTGAGAGGACTGCCCTGTGCATGGAAACACACTTCAGGAGAGAATAAATGAACTTAGGAAAGGAGAAGAGATCTGGTCACAATACAACCCATTGGGGAAGATGGCAAAAATGAGGTTCCTAGAACTCTCAAGTCCTATAGCTTTTCGGGGAAACCCCACTGATGACTTTTTAATGACTCAAGTATTTCTCTTATGTCCAAAGGAACCAGCATCCTCTTTTCTTTCCTCTTTCTTTATTTTCTTAAAAATTTTTATTAGGGGAAAATTTCAAAAATACAAAAAGAGAGAAGATAGTTTAATGAACCCCTAGATATCCATCACCCAGCTTTAACAATTGTAAGCTCACAGCTAATTTTGTTTCCTCTGTATTCCCACTTACTGACCTTGCCCTCTCTAACCTCCCTTCCCCATTTTTGAAGCAAATTCCAACCATCGTGTCAATTTATATAAAAATATTTCAGTGTATCTCTGAAACTTATTCCTTTTTAGAATGCCTAACCATAACCACAATACCATTCATTATTACTGAAAAAATACCTCAACATCATGAATATTCAATCAGTGTTCACATTTCCTTGATTGTCTCATTATTTTTATTTTTTATAGTTTGGTTTAATCCAGATTCAAATAAGGTACACACATTGCAATTGTTGATACCTATTTCAAGTCTCTTTTAACCTAACTGTTCCCCTTCCATCTCATTTTCTCTTTTTCTTTGTAATTTAGTTATTGAAGAAACTGAATCGTCTGTCTTAAAGGGTTTTCCACTGTCTGGATTCTACTAATTGGATCCCATGGTGTCATGTAATGAGTTTGTCTGTTCGTCTAAATTGCTAGTTAGATCTAGGGGATTGATTAGACTTAAGTTTTATTTTACTTATTTTTTTTTCGCAAGACCACTTAGTCAGTGGAGTTCTGTACTTTCATCAGGGGATCCATGATGTCCAGGGGTGTCTTGTTGTGACATGAGCAGCATTGATGATCATTATGTAGGTCTATCAATTCCTTGTAGTTACCAAATATTTATTTCCTAATTCCAACATTTCTTCTTCACTTGGTATGTGGAACACCCCTAAAAAGAAAAACTTTCCCTCATCATCAGTTAGGTTACTCTGAGGCACAGATCTTTATAGGAAATGAAAGATAATTGATTGATACTTTACTTGTATCAGTTTTCAGAATAATGGTTTCCTAATTTTCCCTCAGTTACTATTGAGTTTTCTTTTTGCTGTTGTATCTTTTAGAACATTTGGGCTGATGGACTCAAAGTATTTGATATTATATTAAAACATAGAAATTTATTCTTATTAATGGCCAAGTCATCCCAATTTTAGAGAGTGGGAGACTTTTCAAGTTGGATCTTGAGTCCTTTTGACAAAACCCTAGTCTCCCTTACTTACCTCCTTGCTTTTTAGTATAATAAGATATTTCAGGCTCACCTTGTCCATTTCTTAACCAGAACCAGCCATTTCTCTAAGGAGAGACCTTTTGTGGGAAATATTTAGAAACCATAGTCTGGATACTAGGAGTGCTCACTGCTGTTGGGTTTCTAGACATTTCAGCAGATAAAACTGGGAAATACATTTTCAAAAGATAAAATTCATCATGGCATTATTATGGTACTTCTAATTCAAATTCAGGATTATGGAGTTTTTATTTAGCCTCATTGTTCTTACACCTTTAACCCTTTCTCCTATATCAAAAATCCCAGTACTCAAAAATGTCAACATAAGAATTCATTAATTGTATCCCATAATACACATAAAACAATCTAAGAATAATAAACAATGCAAATAATAATAGGGTAACTGGATACACACAACTTATAATATTTTTGCAATTATTTTGTTTTGGGGTTTATCCTAATTAGGATGTTAAATCAACTGATGTGTTTTAAAATATCTTGGAAATTTTTGGTGTGGTGATTATGCCAACAACTTAGGTTCATTTGCTTCATTTTGCTTTAGAATTTCAGGGAATTCTCTTTCTAAAATTTAATTTTGATTTATACCAGTACCTCCTCTTTCTGTTAATGTTTATCGGGAAGCTGGTGTTTCTCCTACTTAAACTTTGATTTAATATTTTGCTTTCCTGAATTATGGAATTGTTCTCTGTGTCTTGCTTCTTTTGACCACCATTAATTTTCTGTACATCTTTCCCTTAATATTAAGAACTTCCCAGTTCCTTAAATTCACCCCAAATGATCACTAACACACTTTATGTGCACAGGAGACTTTTAATTCAGGATTATTTGTGGGTAATGGGTAGGGCTTACAGGCAATCATCTAAAGTTGAGTGTACGCATCATACTCTTATATTAGTCACAATCCTCCATAGGCCCTGTCCTGCTGCCAATCTTTTATCCTTCTGAGTCCTCTCTTTTATTTTCTGTCTCAAACCACAAACTTACAGTTATTTATGTTTCCCTCCAGCAGAAATAGCTTTTTGGGATTAGCACATAGAGAAAGAAAGTAGTAGTACTTCATATATCATAACAGGTTAAGGAATGCAGATAAGGCAGATATAACATTGTTAGCAGACCCTGTAGTAAGTACAGGCAATACAAGCCTGCTGGGAAAATAGCTTCTCCACCCCTAAAACACTCTACTAAGCCACCATTTTAAAAAATGGACCCATGTTCTTAATGTGCTTTTGTCACATCAACCCCCAGCATTATAAATAAAAGGAAATATCACATTTTATTAATTTTAAATTTATCTTCTACATGTACCTCCAAGGTCCACCACTTTGAAAAGTTGCTGCTCTTCTGAACATGGCAGCTACAAGGTGAACCGAGAAACAAAAGGGTCATCTTACTGGCCTAGTGGACTTTCTTTGTTTTTCCTCATTACTTAGGACCAGGGAATAGGGAGTGTCAGGCTTGGTCATAGAGTTATCTCTCCCAGCACAACAGCATAATAAAGCATTAGAAACATGATGGGGATCCAGGCTCGTGGGCAGGAAATCACAGCCCTGTAATTGGTGTAGAAAGAAGATGGATATTTGCTGAGTTGGGTATGTTGGGGGTCTATGAGCTTTCTCCATTTTCTTCTTCATCTTTTCTTCCAGTCCTGGTCCTGCATTCCAGGGACCTAGGAATTCACACAAGGCTGGGCATGGCAGCTGGTGGATCTGGAGGGGAATAGGGAGTAGTGGGTGTCCAGGGAGGAAATTAGCAGCCTGAATACTCTAGCCACAGAGAGCAAGGGGGACACTCGAAGGAAAATGGGATTTCCATAAGGGGGCCATGGGGAATATGTGTGTGGTACAGAGACAAGATTGAAAGGATTGTGGCCTTCGGTGGATGCAGGGTTAGTGAAATATGGAGGACCCCTAAAGGGTGTGGCCCCAGTTCTCCTGCACTTGGATTCCAGTGTCTGAGTCCTCCTTGCTAAGTCTGTGCCTGGACTCAGTCCATCCTTATTCTCCTGTCATTTTCCTAAACAGAGCAGTTCAGCTTCCATCTCCAACCCAAACCAAGCTCTTGACTCAGCTTCCTATGTCCTAACACCCATGTAGTGTCCTATAGGCACAGGGCCATCTACTCAGAGTCTCCATACTTTCACAGTTGAAAACACTGACAGGAGCTTAGAGATCACATATTTCTTGGTTACCTGATTACAGTCTAGACTGTCTCTCCCTGTCCCTCCTTTCAGAGCCAGACCCCAGTGCTTGTGGGTGTTTTTCCTTCTCTTTTCTTTAAGTTGTAGATGTATTAGAAGAAGTAGAAACTGATGTGTAGCCCAGGAAGTATGACTATACCCCATATGACAGAAGTTGGACTCAATAATTTTTTTCTCTCATTTCCTCTCAGTTTCTTTTCTAAGATGAGCTTTCTGTGTCTTCCTGAAACAGTAGATCATATAATAGTTGCCTCAGTCCTGCTCTGGTATATTCTCCTGCTCTCAAGTTCTTGCTGCTTCCTGTAAACCAGCAAGAACAAATAGGTGGTTTTTCTCTCAGTTTATAATTAGAAGGACACCTCCACCACCAATAAAAACAGCCCCAAATTAAATACAATAAAAATGTGTAATTATAGTGTGGATAAGCTGTACTTTAAATAGGAAATTTAAAAATTCATATTTGTTCTCCCCTATGAAATGCCCATAGCTTCTTAAGTACCACGTGGCTAAATGCTATGGAGCAAAGCCTCTTCTGGTCAGGGAAGTGGATGTTCTCTGGCCTGCTTACTTCCTGCCCAGTGAGCCATTTGAGTCTTCCTTGATGGAATCATTGCTTGACTGCAGGGGGAGTACTTTTGTCTGCTTTACTTTTTGTCTTTCCCACTTAACAGAGATCTTTTGAGATCCAGATCCCCATCATGATAGCATGTTCTCTTTAACACTTCCAGTCCCAGGAGAAGCCGGTTTTGAGAGGGCATTGGCAGCCCTGTTAGGTGGTAGGAGTGTCAGTACATGGAGAAGCCATGTACCTGCAGTCCATCATCTTTAGCTACCTCACAGTCTGGCTAGTGATGGTATTCCACATCTGCTGTTCATAATTCTTTTCCCAATCTCAGCCTTCAAAACTTACTGTCTTAAAAATTGTTGAGAAATACTGTTATTTTGTTAACTGTGCTCTGAGCATGATTGTGATCCTTGTTTCTTCTCCCAGCTGACCCAGGGCCACCCAGAAACACCCGATCCCATGGCGCACCATGGTTTGGATATCTGAATCCAGATAGGAGTCTGGATTCTGGGTTCCTGGGATTCCTGGCAAGACCTATTATTTTACCTCTACAGGTTTTGTGCAATTCTAGTGACTATATTTGGAAACCCAAATCAGAAGAAATATATGACATGTTTAAGTAGATTTATGGTATCTATAAAATAGAATGTGTCCAATGAGTGCTGACCAGGAGAATCTGTGCCATGTGACCACTCTGGTGGGTTACTGGGAACTGAATGATAATCACAAAGTCACCAATGGGGTGCTCTGCCACATGGCCACTCCTTTACATCTCTCAGAAACTTGCCATTTCTGTACTCTGCACAGTTATTCATGGGCCACATATCCCTAGGCAGGCCTTATTCTTTTGTGACCACATTTCTCACCTATAAAACAAAAGACTTTTAGTAGAAAATCTCTAAGATTTTTTTCTAACTTTAACAGCTGTGTGGTGTTATGATCTCTACTTTTGATTTATCTTTCCTCTCTCCCATATATCCTTGAGAAATCCCAAGAATGAGGAAACTGGACCCTAGGTGACCACTGCAACTTACCAGAATATAAAGTATTCTCCTCTCTTTTCTCCAAAGCCAAATGTAAGAGATTTGCAAAAGCCCCATTGGGACAAACTGTGTCTCTGAATCACTCACTCTAGTTATTTATTTGCGTTAAAAATTAGTATTGCTCTGCATTTACAGAAACAGTGTTTACAGGTTTAGCATGGATCCTGATCATTAATGGAAAAATAAATTAAAATCCCTTCTCAACCTATAGAATCTTGGCATACTTATGGATAAGACTCGTTTTATTAAACAAGGCTTAGAGGAGATGCAGGAGACTGTGTCCTTGACATAACTGAGCTGAGTGTATTTTAACATGAGGTTCCCAGGGAATTGACTTGCAAATCAGAGCTCAGAAGCCTACAGGGATGGACAATAGAGCTGTCTGGTGAGCAAGGGGTGGGGGAGGGGGGGGGGAGATGAGAGGAGGGAGGGTGAGAGAGCTCTCCAGACGTTAGTCTCCCAGGAGCTTCCAAAAACTGCTTCTCGGATGAGATGTTCTTGTACAACTTCACTTGGTGGTGTTCCTCCAAGAGTATACCTTAAACTTCCCACACTTCCGGCCCTTGCACCAGATTTTCTGCTCTGGGAATACATGGGGGTGGGGATGGGGGTCGTGGAGAACAAGGAGCAGAGAGTCCTTTTACATGCCTGCCAGTGTAAAAGATCTCAAGATTTGGCCCCAAACAAATGTGGCATCTGATGTAACTTCCAGGTTGTTTCCTCCAACAAAGACAGGTACAGTCCACACATTGTTTCAACCCACACTTATTGAGCACCTACTCAGTACTGCCCTTGTTGATGTGACATTACAACCTAGCAGGGCTACAGACCCTTGACAAAGAATTATATTGCAACTGGCTGTGACCAGTTGAACACAGGGTGCTATGGGAACACAGAGTGGTGGGGGGGGGGTGACCTTGCCTGGCCATTAGAGAAAATCTGGGCAGCATCTCTTGGGGCAACCACTGGATCAGTCTCTACAGACAGTGTCTGCTTGAGAGAGAAAGAGCAAAAGGAAGTGAGCAAAAGAGGTCATTTACGATTCTGCCATTCATAAATTTGTCCGAAGCTTTTTGGAAGGCATTTATATTTCCTGCCAGCACCACCTCTTGGGGGTGATGAATTCCAATAAGTTCCAATCCGTTTATTACTCACTGTGAGAAAAATTGCTTCCTTTTATGTGTGGAACTAAACCCGGGTCACATTTCACAGGATATCTCCTAGTCACAGAGTTTTGGAATTTGGTGAGTCAGTCTATGCCCCATGTATCCTCAAGATTCTTGGTTGTGTGAATCCCAATCCCTTTCCCTTCTGGCCTTCAGACTGAAGACCCTAACCTTTCACCCTGTCTGATATTCCCATTTTATTTGTCCTTCTCTGAATCTCCAGTTGTCATATCTTTTTAGATTGTGGTGGCCAGCACATCCTCGACCATCTTGTTTCACAAGAAAACACAAAAGCTGCTTTGTATAAAGGAAGAGTTTTTGCTTTCGGAGCACAGCATGGAAACACAGGACAATTGACTGAGAAGAAGTCCGGGGCATGGCCCCCTGCTTCTGAAGCGTCTTTATACTGCCATGGCCTCACCCACAGTCTGTGACATGATCAGCACTCGCAGGATGGAAAGGCTGTAGAGTAACCAAGTGAACGAATATCCTGAGTGCTGCTGGATCCCTGTCTTCCATCATTACTGAGAACCCAGAGGCCTATACGTTACACTCAGAGTTCTGATTTTGAAATTTCTTTCTAACCTTCCTAACTTCTCACTAGAATTATAAGTGCTTCCTCAATGTAACCACTTTTTACTGCGTGGTGGGGTTATCTATTTATAATGCTTTCTTTACAAAATTATGGTGTTTTTATGATTCTAAAGTAGAAAATGTTGATTTTGGAATAGTGTGAAGGAATATAGCAGGAATGTAACATCATCCACAATTTAACTACACCTCAACGCATTTCTTCTCGGTCTTTTCCATGATATATATGTAATTTTTCCCTTTACAAAATTGGAATCTTGTGAGTACTATGCATTGGTTTTTCTCATTAATACCACATCATGAACGTTTTTGCATGTCAGAGAATATTCTTTGAAAACACACCTTATTGTTTTTATTTATTTTTGTTCTTGCTTTTTTTTTTTAATTGAAGTATAGTTGACATAAAAATGTATGTTAGTTTTAGGTGTCCAACATAGTGATTTAACAATTGTATATACCTTATGCTATGTTCACAAGTGTAGCTACCATCTGTCACCATACAATGCCATTATAATATCACTGACTATATTCCCTATGCTGTACCTTTCATCCCCATGACTTATTCATTCCATAACTGGAAGCCTGTATCTCCCACTCCCCTTCACCCATTTTGTCCATCCCCCCCCCCCCCGCCACCTCCCCTCTGGCAACCATCAGCTTGTTCTCTGTATTTATGGGTCTGTTTCTGTTTTTCGTTTGTTTATTTGGTTGGTTTTTTAGATTCCACAGGTAAATGAAATCATACAGTATTTCTCTTTCTCTGTCTGACTTATTTCAGTTAGCATAATACCCTCTAGGTCCATCTATGTTGTCACAAATGTCAAGTTCTCATTCTTTTTCATGACTGACCAAGATTCTACTTCATATCTATCTATCTATCTATCTATCTATCTATCTCTATCTCTATCTATCTATCTATCTATATCACATCCTCTTTATCCGTTCAAGTATCAGTGAACAACTTCATATATATATACGTATATACGTATATAGTATGTATATATATGTACATACATATCACATTTTATCTGTTCAAGAATCAGTGAACACTTGGGTTTCTTCCATATTTTGGCTATTGTACATAATGGTGCAACAAACATAGGGGTGCATGTATCTCTTCAAAATAGTGTTTTCATTTTCTTTGGGCAAATGCCCAGTTGCAGAAGTACCAGATAGTATGATCTTTCTATTTTTAACTTTTTGGGGAAACTCCATTTTAAAGATGATATCTTTAAAATGAAGATATCATTTTAAATGATTGTTTAATAGTTTGTCAAGTGGATATAAATTTGACCACTTTTTTGGATAGGTCAGTTGTTTCCAATGTTTTGTTATCACAGCTATTTCTATTTTTCTTTTTCTTTTTTTTTTTTTTAATTTTTTTTCCCAACATTTATTTATTTTTGGGACAGAGAGAGACAGAGCATGAACGGGGAGGGGCAGAGAGAGAGGGAGACACAGAATCGGAAACAGGCTCCAGGCTCTGAGCCATCAGCCCAGAGCCTGACGCGGGGCTCGAACTCACAGACCGCGAGATCGTGACCTGGCTGAAGTCGGACGCTTAACCGACTGCGCCACCCAGGCGCCCCTATTTTTCTTAATATTGTCAAAATCTACTGGGTCTGATTGTTCCCCGTCCACTAGACATAACTAGAGTGCTTTATTTTTTTTTAATTTTTTTTTGTGTGTAACATTTATTCATTTTTGAAAGGCAGAGAGAGAGACAGAGCACGAATGGGGGAGGCGCAGAGAGAGAGGGAGACACAGAAACAGAAGCAGGCTCCAGGCTCTGAGCTATCAGCACAGAGCCCGACGCAGGGCTTGAACTCACGGACCGCGAGATCATGACCTGAGCCGAAGTCGGACGCTCAACCGACTGAGCCACCCAGGCGCCCCTAGAGTGCTTTATTTAACTCAGCGGTCTCCAAAGTGAGGTGTCATTATCCAGTATGTGAGGTGATCAGGAATGTGGAAAGAAAATATTATAAATCTGATTTTTGTTTTATTTAACACATTTATAATTTCTCTGCTTAATGCCTATTTTAAAATCAATATAGTAGCCAGTATAGGAATACACGCATATTATCTAATAGTAAGTGGAGTAAGTGGCCATATTCAGAAAGCCCATCTCAGATTTCCGCCCCCCCCCCCCCCCGAGGGGATTGCAATCAAAATCATTTGGAGACATAAATCATCCAGAAAATTTGTAAAGCCTTCTTTCTCTTGGAGTTTTCCTGAAGCTCTGGGGTTTTAGGGCAAGCTGGATTACAAAGGCCTCCAGAATCTAATATGCTCTTAGTAGCTTTTCTCTGTCAATGTCAACCATGGAGTTTCCTTTAGTTGTGGGAACCAAAGGCAGGGCTTCCTTGGCAGATCTTCTTCCTTTTCCCTGCACACCTATCAGTTATCACCCATTCTTTCTGACTTCCTGTGCCATCTCTTGTCTCCTGATGAACTTGAAGAAGTTAGGTTTCATTGCCTGAAGCTCACCCATCCCTATTTCCTCCAGTCCCTGCTTTTCTTCTACCTAGTTTTGAAGCACTTTCTTGGTTTTTTTTTAACGACTCTTTGAAAATTCTTTCATGATTTAAAAGACTCTTTTAAATAGTACCTTTTAAAAAAGCACTCCCCCAAAGTAACAAAACAAAACAATTAAAGCAAAAGTACACCATTTCTTTAAACTGTTACTGGTCCCTTGCACTTTTATAACTTTTTTTTTTTAACAGCTTTGTTGAGGTATAATTGTTGCACCATAAATTTTACACTTTTAACGCATACAATTTGATAAGTTTTGATATATGCACGCTCCTGTGAAACCATCACTACAATACAAATAATGAACACATCCATCACCCCAAAAAGTTTCCCCCAATGGATTGTAACTTATTCCTCTATCCACCCTCACCTACTCCTGTTGTCTCCAGGCAACCACCAATGTGCTTTATGTCATTATAAATTAATTTTCATTTTCTAAAATTTATGTACATAGAACTATACAGTATTATTCTTTGTTGACATTCTTTTTTAACTCAGAATTATTATTTTTAATTTCATCAATGTTGTATCAATAGTTCATTCCTTGTCATTGTTGAGTAGTATTTTACAGATGTACTACAATTTGTTTATCCATTTACCTGTTGGTAGAGATGAACATTTGAGTTGTTTCCGATAATTGGGTTTTACAAATAAAATTGCTATAAACATTTGTTTTCAAGTCTTCGTATGGGCATATTTTTAAATTGCTTTTGGGTGAATATCTAGGAGAATGGATGGATCATATAGCTGGTATATGTTTAAATTTTGAAATCCTAAATTGTTTTCCAAAGTGGTTACGCCTTATTATATTCTCACCTGCAGTGTGTGAGAGTTCCATTTACTCCAGATCCTTGCATGGGTATGGTCAGTGTTTCTAATTTCAGCCTACTTGGCTACACTGTAGTGTAGATATACATTTCTCTAATGACAAGTGATGGTGAGCATCTTTTCAGGTTCTTACTTGTCATCTGTATATCTTCTTCGTTGAAGTGTCTTTTCGAACCTTTTGCCCATGAAAAAATTTGGGTTGGTTCCTTATTATTGACTTTTGAGGGCTCTTTATGCCCTCAAGCAGGACAAGTTCTTTATCAGATATATGCTCTGCAAAGATTTTCTACCAGTCTTTACCTTGTCTTTTGAGTCTCTTCACAATATTTGAAGAATAAAAGTATTAATTTTGACGAAATGAAATTTATTATGTTTTTCTTTCACATGTTAGGCCTTTGATATCATATTTAAGAAATCATTGATTAACCCAGAGTCATAAAGATATTCCCCTATATTTTATTCTAACAATTTTATAGTTTCAGGTTTTAAATTTAGGTCCATGATCTATTTTGAGTTCCTTTTTGCATATTCTCTCTGAATTGCTCACTGAATTGCTCTTGCACCTTTGTTGAAAATCAGTTGTCCACATATGTGTGGTCTGTTTTTGTATTCTTTATTGTGTTCCAATGATATGTTTGCCTATCTTGAGGCCAATACAACACTGTTCTGATTACTGTAGCTTTTTTTTTTTTTTTTTTTTTCAATGTTTATTTATTTTTGGGACAGAGAGAGACAGAGCATGAACGGGGGAGGGGCAGAGAGAGAGGGAGACACAGAATCGGAAACAGGCTCCAGGCTCTGAGCCATCAGCCCAGAGCCTGACGCGGGGCTCGAACTCACGGACCGCGAGATCGTGACCTGGCTGAAGTCGGACGCTTAACCGACTGCGCCACCCAGGCGCCCCTGATTACTGTAGCTTTATAATAAAATGAGATAGTTTTAGTTCCCTGCATTATTCTTTTTCAAAGTTGTTTTGGCTATTATTAGTCCTGTGCATTTCCACATGGTTTTTCCCCAGCTTTACTGAAGTATAATTGACAACTAAAAATTATATATATTTAGGGTATACACCGTGATGATTTAATGTACATATATCTATGAAATTATTACCACAATCAAATTAATTCATGCATCCATCACTGTTTAATTACCTTTTTATGGTAAGAACATTTAAGATCTTTTCTGTTAACAAAATCCAAGTATACAATACAGTATTGTTAACTATAGTTACCATGCTCTACATCAGATCCCCAGAACTTATTAATATTATAAGTGAGAGTTTGTATCCTTCGGCATCTCTCCACGCCTCCTTTACCCGCAGCCCCCTCAACCCTCTCTTCCCTGGCAACCACAGTTCTACTCTCTGGTTCTAGGAATTTGACTTTTATTTTTTTATTTATCTTAATTTTTAATGTTTATTTATTTTTATGATATAATTTATTGTCAAATTGGCTTACATACAACACCTAGTGCTCATCCCAACAAGTGCCCTCCTCAGTGCCCATCACCCACTTTCCCCTCTTGGCTTTTAGTGGAAACTAAGGTCTCATATATGTGAGATCACATAGTATTTGTCTTTCTGTGTCAGGCTTATTTCACATAGTCTAATGTCCACCAGGCTCATCCATATCATTGCAAATGGCAGGATTTCCTTCTTTTTAATAGCTGAATGATATTCCATATATATAACCATATATTTTATTTTTAAATTTTCCTTATTCATTCATTTTTTGACAGATACCTAGGTTGTTTCCATATCTTGGCTATAGTGAATAATGCTGCAAGGAACATAGGTGTGCAGATATGTCTTTTAAATATTGATTTAATTTCCTTTGTATATATATATCCAGAAGTGGAATTGCTGTATCATATAGTAGTTCTATTTTTAGTTTTTTGAGGAACCACCATACTGTTTTCTGTGATGGATATATCAATTACATTCCCACCAACAATGTACAAGGGCTACCTTTTCTCCACACCCTCACCAACACTTATTATCACTTGTCCTTTTGATGATAGCCATCCTAACAGGTGTGAAGTGATACCTCATTGTGGTTTTGATTTGAACTTCCTGTGATAGGTGATGTTGAGCATCTTTTCGTACACCTGTTGGCTATTTGTATATCTTCTTTAGAAAAATGTCTATTCAGATCCTTTGCCCATTTTTTAATCGTTTTTATTTTTTGCTATCTTTCATAGAAATAGAAAAAAAAACAGTCCTCAAATTCATGTGGAACCACAAAAACTCCAAATAACTAAAGCAATCTTGAGAAAGAAGAACAAAGCTGGAGACATTATACTACTTTCTGATGTTAAACTATGTTACAAAGATATCATAATCAAAACAGTATAGTACTGGCATAAAAACAGACACAGACTAATAGAACAGAATCAGGAGCTCAGAAATAAATCTATTCATATATAGTCAACTAGCCTTTGACAAGAGCACCAAGAACACACAATAGGGGAAAGAATAATCTCTTCAATAACTGGTGCTGGGAAAACTGGATATCCATGTGCAAAAGAAGAAAATTGAACCCTGATCTTACACCATACACAAAAATTGACTTGAAATGGATTAAAGTCTTAAATGTAAGACCTGAAACAATTAAACCTCTAGAAAAAAACTTAGGGAAAAACTCCTTAGCATTGGTCTTAGCAATGATTTTTTGGATAGAACACCAAAAGCACAGGCCACAAAAGTATAAATAAACAAGTGGGACTACATCAAACTAAAAAGCTTCCATAGATCAAAGGAAAAAATCAACAAAATGAAAAATCAGTCTGTGGAATGGGAGAATATATTTTCAAATCATATATCTGATAAGGGATTAATATCCATTTGAATTTTTATAATCAGTTGGTCAATTTTTATAAAAGAGCCTGCTGCAATTTGATTGGGATTACATTCAATCTATGGGTTATTTTGGGAGTTTAACATCTTAACAGTATTTAACATCTTAATCTTATGATTTATGAACATATAATCACTCTCTTTCAGGTCATCTTTAACTTATATCAGCAATGTTTTTTAGCTTTAATTGTATAGGTCTTTTACATCTTTCATGAGATTTATCCATAAGTAGTTAATTTTTTATGCTATTCTAAATGGCATTGATTTTTTAATTTCAACTTCCAATTGTTTTTTGCTCGTTTATAGAAACACAATTGATTTTTGTACATTGATATTATATCCTGAAATCTTTCTAAACTCACTCATTAGTTCTAATAGCATTTTTGTAGACTCCATTGAGTTTTCTACATAGATGATCATGTTATCTATGAATAAATACACTCTTAGTTTTTCTTTTCCCATCTACATGACTTATTTCTTTTTGCCTTATTGAACTGGCTAGAACCAATAGCAAAATATTAAATGGCAATGGTGAGATTGGATATCTTTGTCTTATGCTCAATATTAAGCAAAAAATACTCAGTCTTTCCTAATTAAGTATGATTTTAGCTGTAGATTTTCCAGATCTTTCCTTAATCACATTGAAGAGGTTCTTTTCTATTCCCAGTTTGCTGAAAGTTTTATCAGGAATGGTTGTGTTGATTTTTGTCATATGCTTTCTCTGCATCAATTGAAATTGACCATACAGTTTTTCTTTTTGGTTAATATGGTGAATTACATTTATTTATTTATTTTTTACTTATTTTAGTTTTTTAAGTAGGCTTCATGCCCAGCATGGACTGAGCCACCAAGGCATCACTACATTGATTTTTTTTTTTTTTTAAGGTTAAACTAGCCTTGTCCTCCCGGGATAGACTCTTCCTAGTAATGACGTATTATTCTTTTGTGTATTACTGTATTTGATTTGCTAAAATTTTGCTTGCATCTATATTCATAAGGTCTTTTAGTCTGGAGTTTTCTTGTAAGTATTTGTTTGCATTTAGGTATCAGGGTAGTGCTGGCCTCCTGGAATGAATTGGGAAATTTTTGTCCCTTTTCAGTTTTTTCAAGGTTATGTGTAGAATTGATACTATTTCTTCCTCAAATATTTGGTAGAATTCACCAGTGAAGACATCTGGATTTTTTTGGGGGGGGGGGCAGGGGAGAAGTTTTAACTACAAATTAAATTCTCTAATAACATATGGGACTATTCAGGTTATTTCTTCCTGAATAAATTTTGGCAATTTTTGTCATGCAAGGAATTTATCCATTTTGTGTAAGTTGTCAAATTTATTGTTATAAAGGTGTTCATAGTATTCACTATGATATTTTTAATGTCTGTAGAATATATAATGACTTTACCTCTCTTATTCCTGTTATTGCTAATTTGTATCTCCTCTCTCTCTCTTTATTGGTTAGTCCGGATAGAGGTTTATAGGTCTTCTCAAAAAACCAGCTTTCAGTTTCACCGATGTTTTTTCTGTGTTATGTTCTGCTTCTTTTTCCACTGATATTTACTCTGATCGTTATTATTTCCATTCTTCTACTTACACTGAGTTTTATGTATTTATATTTTGGTAGCTTCTTAGGGTGGAGGCTGAGGTTACTGAGTTGAGGTATTTCTTTTTTTCTAATATGGGCATTTGGTACTATACATTTCCCCCTAACTACAACTTTAGCAGCATCCTGAAAATTTTGATATGTTGTGTTTTCACATACTTCCAGTTCCAAATACTTTCTAATCACACTTTTGATTTCTTCTTTGACCCACAGGTTCTTTGGAAGCATGTTTTTTCTTTTTTTTCTCCCAAATATTTGGTAAATTTTTGGAGCTCTGCTCTTGATTTATAATTTAATTCCATTTTGGCCAGAAAATATACATTGTGTGAATTCAATTAGTTTAAACTTGAGACTTATTTTATGTCCCATACATAATTTGAGACTTATTTTATGTATATGTTTCATGTACACTTGAAAAGAATGTGTGTTCTGTGGCTGTTGAATGGAGAGAATTCTACAGATGCCATGAGGTCCCCAGGCTCTCAGCTCTGCTCCCCAAACTCAGGAAGTTCATGGGGCCCTGCCTGGTTTCCCCCTTCTTGGTCTGTGGTCTGGAAACATTCTCGAGGCAATAATCTGGGCAATTGTAATACTCACCTCATTTGTTTCCCATTTCTCAGGCATCACTGTCTGACATCCAATGTCTCACATATTTTTTGTCTTAAAAAAATTGTTTATTTCAGACACGAGGTTAAATCCAGCCCTTGTTATTCCATCTTGTCCAGAAGTGAAAGAACTATAAGTAGTTTTTTATTCAGCTTAATTTTGCCATTCTGTTGCCAGATAAAAATCAGTTTTCTAAAATACAAATGTAAATAGTATAGTAAGATGACTCTCAACAGGTTTTATTTCTAAATCACATACTATAAAGGAATAAGTCACACACTATAAAATGCACACATTTTAAGTAATCATTTTAATGAGTTTTGACAGATGTGAAAACTGTACAAAGCTTTTTGACCCTCTTTAAGATACAGAATATTTCTATCACCCCACAAAGCTCCTTTCAGCAAGGTTTTAATGTACAATTATGAGAAGTCAGTTGAATTCTATGCATTGATTTTTGAGCTAGGGAAAGGAGCCCATCAACCAGATTGCTTCCCCTTCTTGCTTACTCTAGATCCCGCCCCACTGTGTTATCTCCTTTGCCCAGATAGACAGACCCATATGTGAGTCCCCACAAAATGAATTATTGGACCTTGGGTCCTGGGTGATTTCTGTAAGCAGGCAGAGTTCAGCAATCAACAAGATGAGGAATCGTTTTGGTGTCTCAGTGCTCCCCCTTGACAGTCATGGGATGTCTTAGGCTATAATACACTTACCACCTTGGACCCCTGGGGACCTTCATTTCTGAGATTTTTGAGGTCATTTGTTACACAGCGTTATTGCCACAATGACTAATTGATACATGGTGCTTGATAAATATTGCTGGACTGCTTTCCAAAAATGTTGTACTTCTATTTATACTGTACCAAGCTTGTCAAACTGAATATTATTTTTATTTTTTCCTGTTTTATTGCAATATAATTGACATACATCACTGTAAAAGTTTAAGGTGTACCATATAATGTATTTTTATTTTTAGCTTCTGAAAGCTTAATAGGCCAAATCATATTTTTGTTATTGTTTTGTTTTTCAGAAACATTTCTGAACTTCCCAGGCACCTGTGAGCCATGCTGGCATGAAGCATTAATGGGTCTCATTTCCCTTCTGGTGGGTGCACCTGAGGGAACCCTGCATGGCAGCTGGTTGTAGAAGAAGCCAAAAACAGAAGCTGACAGCAAATCCTAAAGCCCCTGGGATTGTGTCCTATCTAAATAGATCACATTGTTTCCAAACATTTATTTGTTTTCCTTTTGATTCTTTCTCCTCCGTTTGCAATCCTGTGTTTCCAGTTTCACAGTTTTCTAGTGTTTGCCGCGTGTTAAGCACTGTGCTAGCCACCTTTGGCACTGCATCCTATAATAAGCAAAGCTGCCTGTAAGCCTTTCTACCCCTCTTCTTGCTGTTGGATAGCCTCTGTCCACTCCATTGGCTGCCAGCTCAGAATTCATATCCAGGCCTTGGTCACTGTGCTGCTCCCTGCATCTCTCCTTGTGTAGTAGAGACCCGAGGGCTCTTACTCAAACTCGCCTCACCTGGCACATTGAAACACAGCAGCAACAGCAAGTAAGTCCTGCTGTGGGGAGGGAGGCTGGGCCACGGGGGCAACTGACCATTTCTCCTCTCTGGTCCTTTTCTCGGGTCCTATCCCTCCTAACTGTCTTAATTGGCAAGATTGGATATTTTTCTATATTTTTATTTACTAGTTAGGCCTCCCCTTACATGCATTTTCTGTTCATGTTCTTTGTCTACTTATCTATTGAGG
This sequence comes from Lynx rufus, assembly GCF_022079265.1. NCBI lineage: Eukaryota > Metazoa > Chordata > Mammalia > Carnivora > Felidae > Lynx > Lynx rufus. Next base: position 31,356,610 of record NW_025814867.1, on the reverse strand, counting down.
TCTTGAATTTTAAAAAATCAATTTATATGAATTCTGTATGTAGCAGAGATATTAAAGCATTTCTGCAATGTTTGCTGCAAAATTCTTTCTCTGTCCAATATTTGTTTCCTTGGCTTTTGCTATAAAGAAGATATGTCTTCCGAGTGTAAAGTTTGCACCCATAAATAAGAAGGGCCATATTTAAATGTGTGTACCTTTCTCTTATCTTTACATAGCCTATAATATGTTTTCTCAGGCAGTTTAAGTCTCACTCTGGAATGCTCAGATTAGCAGCCAAGGATGCATTCAGGAGGAGGGAGAAATTGGATCCCTCTGTGACAGGAATGGCTAATGACATTTTTTCCCTGATGAGGCTCTGTGGTCCACTCCTCATTTATGCATTCTAAAATATTTATTGAGCATCTACTCTATGCCAGGCACACTGCCTGAGACATTCTGGGTCTTGGTTTAACGGTCACTGAGATTTAATTGAGTTTTGATAAGATGTATGAGCCATACACTATATCAATAAAGTTGAGTAATACCTTAATCACATTCATAGAGTTATTAACTTTAGGGTCTATGGAGACAACTTTGAGGGAGCAAGACAGATACAGTCCCTGCCCTCCAGAGGTTCATAGAAGATTGGAGAAAGCATTCAAGTAAAAGACAGTTACAATGAGCTGGGGCAGGGGCTATGATGGAGAATACGGGATGGGGGTTGGGGGCCTTGCAAACATCTGGGCACCTGGGCCAGATTTTAAGGATCAGAAAAGGCTTCTTGGAGGCAGTGATGTCCAAATTGAGATCTGGGGAATGAGTAAGAATGGCTAAGAGAAGTGAGTTGGAAGTGACAGCATTTTTGTGAAGGCAACAGCTCAAAAAGTCCTGAGGTGAGAGAGAAAACCGGTGCCTCTAAGAATCCAAGGTGCTGAAGAGTGTCTCCTAGAAGTAGTATTTAAGAAACGAGTCAATATTGTCATCATTATTCCTCGAATTATTTGACCTCCTTTTTTAAACTCCCCTACCCCTTTGTAAGATATGTCACCGTTACCATTTAAAGGGGGTTGGCTTAAAAATCAAGACACTTGGTTTTTACTTCTAGCTCTACTATGGAAGAGCTATGTGACTTTGGAAAGTATAAGGTCCTACCCTGCACCTTTGTCTCCTGTTCCATGAAATCAGGGCTCAGGCAGGATCATGTCCCAGAATGATACACTGCAGCTGCATCCACTGTCTTTGAGGTTTGGCTACCAAGTGGCATTTCTGTCCTCTCTTGTTTCCATGCATCAGGTCTGTCTGTGCCTAACGCGCAAGGGTCTTATTCTGACCCTGAGAATACTCTCAAGCAGCCAGAGTCCAAGAAGAGGTTTTTCCCAAACCCAGGGAGCCAGATCATCCAGCTAGAATCTGAACAGTCTCTGTACCCAACTCCATCTAGTCTTGCCCTGTGGGCTATTGATTCCCACAGACAGGAGTCAAGCCGATGAGTTTGAGCTCCTGGAGGGTGACAGGGACTTCTCAGGGGATTCTCCAGGCAGTGCCTAGTACATTATGGGTCCTCGGTTAATATTCATTGAAGTTTCATTGAGGTTTGATGAGATGGATGAACCATACAATATGTCAATAAAGTTAAGTATTACCCTAACCACATTCTTAAAGTTATTAAAAATGTCAAGAGCAGGGTGATTTATTTGCTCATTCTATGGAAATATTGCAAAGACAGTATGTATAAAAACGTGCAGGGCTTAAATGATAATGATTTATTTTTCTGGCTCCATCTCAAGCTTAGACTGATGTTGCCTGCCTCTTTGAGGTCTTTAGCCTTTTGACACCATTTTTGGCCCTTAAGAGCAATGGAAGATTGCAGTGCAGGCTGGAGGTTTAGGAGCTGATGCAAATTCATTCCCCAGCTGTCTGCTGTTTATGGAAAATGCCAAGCAGCCACCTGAGTGTGACCTTTGACATCATTGCCATAGAGTAATAGGTGCTTCAGCAGGGGGATGACAAAGCTCTGGCCCTGAGCTGAGACCTGAAAAATGTGGTTCCTGCTTTGACATAGCATGTTTCCCAGGAGAATTATAAGCAGTAGCAACTGGGAGCTCAGGAAGGAGTGGGAATTAGAGTTATTTGCTCTGGGAATATGTGTTCACTTTGAATCACTTGCATCTGATTTGCAGCACAGCCTGCTGTGGAGTAAGGGCTCCTGGCAGGGCCAGCCTTGAGATTCTGCACCGTGGGCCTCAACCACAGCTTCCCTCGGAGAGGCTCTGAGCCTCAGGGGGTATGCACTTGTGTGTCTAAGGCTGCACATTCCACAGGGCAGGTTGGCACAAACAGCTCTGCACAGCCACAGCCAAGCACCCTGTACAGAGAAGCCTTGGTAAAAAAAAAAAAGATCGTGATGCTTTGTAATAACTATGTGATTAAAAATCCCATGAAAAATGACAACAGTTAACACAAAACACAGCTTTGCAAGCTCATGTGCAGCATCAGCAACGCCTTTACCTCCAGGCCCTTCCCCAACTTCTCACGGGTGCCCACACTTTCTGGATATGCCCTCTAGGCACACTGCAACCAGGGGCTTTGTGTGGGAGAACCGTCCCTGCTCCTTCCTCCAGCCCTGCCTTCCTCGAGACCATCCCAGCGCTCTATACCATTCTCAACCTCTAGGGGGCACCAGAGCTTGCGCATAGCCAGGTGGCTGTTTCTTGAGACAAAAGAGGAGGATTTTGGCTGCCAATTTGTCTTAACATTGTGTGAGATCTGTCTTGAGGCAGAGGAGGCCATATACGGACCGGAATCGGGGTGTGCATTGTTTTGGCTGTTCTGATGTTACTGACTGGGGCTGATGGTTGTCCACGCCCCAAGGTAATGGGGAGCCAGCTTCTGGTGCCTTTTGTATCTGAGTCCAGCCCATGGGGCCAGTGGTTGGGAGAAGAGGTCCCTGGAGCAAGACCTTTCAGAGACAGGAGGCTTCCTTTGCCCTGGCCCCACATACCTCCCAGGGAGCCATATGCATCGGAGAAACAAAAGGTGTCAGAGAAACAAGTGGGGATGACAGGAGGAAAGGGACTAAAGGCAAAAGGAAAGCGACAGGAAGAAAGAAAGAGAATGCAGGCTAGGGGCAAAATCAAGAACGAGAGGGAGAAAAGCTAATGTATGGTGATTGTTCTAACCAGTGTTACGGGTTTTGGAGCAAAACAATTTGTAGGAAGCAAACTTCCCCAAATGTGAGTACTTAATAAAGAAGAAAACAGAAGGATTGATAATGGGAATTAGGCTAATGAATAAACAAGCTGCTTAAAAAATGGGCACCTTTTGCAGTCCGTTATTTTTAACTTAGTGGCAATTTGCATACTAGTTAATTTGCATATATTAAATACTGCTCCCCTTTTTCTCCTTCCCACCTCCTCCACTTCAGAATAACATTTCATTACGGTGCTGCTGGGCCCGAGGACTCGGAGGCTCTGGAGAGTTTATTAATTTATCCAACACATGCTGTGTACATTTTTATCACTTGCCGCACAGTGGACCCGGTATCTTTGAAGTCATTAACAACACGAGGGGTGTTCTGCTCGAGGTATTCAAAAGAGAGCATGAAAAGCCAGTCTGCAAAAATGTTCCCCAAAACAGGGAAAGAGCATGTTTGGTTTCTGTTCTTTTTAGGAAGACAAAAATGAGCAATGGATGACTCTCCTCTGCATCAGAGAACCTCTGTTTTGTTTAACTTTTATTATTATTTTTTTGAATTTCAAATCGAAATGGAACTGATTCCCAGTGGGGCACAGATTTCCAAAAGGAACTAGGCTCACGTGATATTCCTCCTACTGCTGCCCACAGTGGAAAGCGGAGGAGGGCATGGCTCTTTGGGAGCCTCCATTACTGCTGATGGGAATAACAACTCAGGAGGTGAGGGCCATAGGCCCCCCTCCTCGGTGCCTCCTGGACTGCACCTCCTCCCTACCACCCTCTCTCAGGGAGTCCCCCCACCACTGCCCCTTTCCCTTGTGGCTTCTGCCTAAGTGGGAACCTCTAGCTCAAGCCTCTGGTTGCTTAGTTAATTGCTCTGTAGTGGGTCATGGCACCTCCCGTGGGACTAGAATGCCTACACGGGGGCTTTGAAAAGGTGGCGGGGTCTGGCCCCCTTGCATTAATCCCATTGTTGTTTTCCTATGCCATCTTATCAGTTTGTCTCTTAGCCCGTCTTTCTATTGTTCCAGGGGCTTAAGCTCAAGAGAAACCTGTGTATTTGCTGAAAGCTTATCCTTTTCTCCAGGTGCAAATGCAAATTAAAAATTGATTAACTAATTTATTTAATCATTCATTCATCAAATATTTATTGAATGCCTACTATGTGCCAGATATTCTAAGCAAGGGGGATATAACATTTACTACATTCTAGTGGGCAGTCAGGCAAACATATAAACGATAAATGATACTAAGAGTTGTAAATGCCAAGGATGATGGGGTAGCAAGTGGCATGAGGGAGGGGATCCTGCTTTAGCCAGGGTCATCAGAGACAACCACTCCAAGGGGGTGGCAACGGAGAACCGGAGGGAGGCAGGATATATGCAAGGTCTTAAGGCCATCTTTGTACTTGGCTTGGTCCTAGATGGGCTTGTGGCCTAAGGATGTTACCCATGGCTGAAATAACTGCCATTCTCATTCTCAATGCGTTTGCTATCACTTGATCCCAAAGTGGGGACTGGCTTAGGAGGCCATATACAGACTGGCATCATGGTGTGCACTGTTCTGGCTCGGTGAAGCAGCAGCCCTGGGACCCTCACAACGTTCAGGTGACCCTCTGTGTGGGTTCAGATCTTTTCTCCAGGAACAAACTCATGTGGAGGAGGCAGTGGTCAAATGTGTCAGGCAGCCTGGGTTTAAAGCTCACTAGGTTTGTGACTTTGGGTAAATCACATAACCTCCTTGAGCTTTAGTTTCCCAATCTGCAAAGTGGGCACAATAAATGTAAAAGTTTGGCATATAATTAAGGCTCAATAAATGTGTCCAGGTGTTACTACCCAGAGGATAAGGAGCTAGACCATGCATGGGGAGTGTGGAGACATTTTATGTGGGGTACCAAACATACAGCATAGAAAATCACCCCAGAATAGTCTATCAATGCCTTATGGCTTGAGTCACAGAATAGACAGATTTGGGTTTGAAATCCAGCTCCACTAACTTACTAACAATATTATCCTTGAGCAAGTTGCTTAATCTGATTATGACTCATTTTGCTCATTTATAATATGAGGATAATAATAATGTCTATCTTATAGGGCCATTATAAGGATTAATGAGACAACATCTGTAAAGCATGTAACACACAGATGTTAGCTGGTATATTCAATATTATTTCACTGACCTGGTCTGTGGCAATAAACAGTTTAATTGTCTTGATGAACAAAAGAAATGTTAAATTCTTCACATATTGTATTGACTTTTATTCCCCCAATTATTCTCACACTGACTGCTATGTTGCTGTTTCAATGTAATTTCCTCCACACCAGTGCCCTTGCCCTAGTCTGAGCCACCATCTTGACTCCCAAGACAACTGCAATGGCCCTGACTGGTCTCCCTGACTCTTCTACTCCTGCCCTGTTCTAGCCCTTCCTCACACGGCAGGCAGACGATCTACAGAATATACATTAGCTATCAAATGGTTTCCATTCACCCTAAAATAAAATTCAAATTCCTTACCTGGGCCTATAAGGCTTCAGTTGGCCTTTCCTTTGCTTATGTCTCCAACCTTAGCTGCCCTCATTTCCTTCCAGGTCTGCTATAGTCCAGCCACACCAGTCTTCTCTCTTCCTAAACCCTCCAAGCTCATTCCTGCCTTAAGGTCTTCAGACATGTCATTTCTTCTGCCTAAAGTTCCCTTCCTTCTGTGCTTTGCTTGGCTGGTATATCAGTGAGAGATTTCATTTGACTCTGAAATTCTGACAATAGGACTTCAGTACATACAGGGGTTTTTGTTTGTTTGGTCATTCAGTTAGAAGTCTGGAAAAGGTAGCATTGGTCATTTGCTCAAAACCTCATAGGCAAGGTCTCTGAGATTTTGTCATGGCTTTTTCCTCATGGTTGCAAGATGGCTGCCACAGCACCAGGCATCCTATCGATATTTCAGGCAAGAAAAAGGAGTTGAAGGGAAGCAAGAAAAGGTAGCACCATTAGGAGAAAAACCTCAGCTTATAGCTCATTGGCCAGAGCACTGTTACATTAGCTACATCTTGCTACACAGAAGCCTGGAATAATGTGTTTTAGCTAGGTACACTGTGCTGCGAACCCAGACAAAATCAGGGTTGGGTATTTTCAGCTGGGTACATCATGGCCCTAAACAGAATAAGGAAAAAGAGGGAAAATATTAAGTAGGGAACTAGTGGTGCCTGTCACATCTGGCTTCTGATTTTTTAGGTCTTAACCTTACTCATCTTCTACTCAGAACACCTTGTCTAAGTATCACCACTTCCCCCATTATTCTCAGTCATAAGCCCTCCCTGTTTCCCTCATGACACTCTTTAATGATGTAATTGTTTAATTCTTTGTTTACTTGTTTGTCATGTATCTCGTTAGAGGTACCATAAGGGCAGGGAGCATGTCTTCTTGTTTTGCCACTGAATCTGTACAACCCAGTTGAGCACTGGGCATAAAGCGTTTCTCAGGAAATTATTCATCAAATGAAATGAGTCAATCAGTGCATGAATGCATATAGGATACTTCTAGTTTGTTGGAAAAGTTCTCTGTTGCTTTCTCAGGCTACCCTGATCCAGGGGTGCCCCTAAATGGAATTGCTAAATAGAAGTGAACACAGTCAACTAGTGTTGATAGTGACTTTGTCAAATTAAGAAATGACAGAATGTGCAGAAAATGAATTGTTGGGTTCTTATTCTCACACTTTATCACCAGCACTCAGCTCTCATTGGTTGAAAATTTCAATAGTTGTGGGTGAGTCGGGTATGGCAGGTTGTGGAGCTATTCTGAATAATGGAGGGGACGTAGAGTCTAAGCTCAGAGCCATTCTTTGCCAGTGTTGTCTGTCTTTCCCAACATTTGGGTTGGGAGCATGCTGCACAATGACCATGATTTCCCTTCTCTTTGAAAGACCAAACCAGGGGTGCCTGGGTGTCTCAGTCTGTTAAGCATCTGACTTTGGCTCAGGTCATGGTGTCATGGTTTTCTAGTTCAAGCCCTGCATTGGGAGTGCTGTCATTGCAAAGCCCACTTTGGATCCTCTTTCCCCCTCTCTGTCTGCCCCTTCCCTGCTTGCAGTCTCTCTTTCTCAAAAATAAAATAAACATTTTGGGGTCCCTGGGTGGCTCAGTTGGTTAACCAGCCGACTCTTGATTTTGGCTCAGGTCATGATGTGGGTTTGAGCCCTGTGTCAGGCTCTGTGCTGACAACTCAGAGCCTGGAGCCTGCTTTGGATTCTGTGTCTCCCTCTCTCTCTGCCCCTCCCCTGCTCATGCTCTATCTCTCTCTCAAAATAATAAGTAAACATTAAAAATAAAATAAAATAAAATAAAATAAAATAAAATAAAATAAAATAAACGTTAAAAAAAAACAAAACCACAATATTTCACTTACTCTGTATTACATGTAATTAACTAATCACATTCTCAAGACAATCCAAAGAAGGAAGCTGAGGCCCAGGGAGATTCACGGTTAGGGATGGAGCCTGGGTCAGTGGGTGGTAGAGTAGCCAGGCCTCCAGAGCCCATACTCTCAGTTGACATTATGCTGGTGTGCTTGCTTTATAATTTAATGTTGCATTTCTTTAGGGAAAATCGATAATACCAAATGGAAGCCTGTATTGTAGTAGGACTCTTTTATAAATGTCAGATCTGGGGCAAAAGTGAAGAAAATGACTCGTGGGTGTATCACTGCAGAGAAGTGCCTTAGTCAGGAGGGAGCTGCTCAGATGCACTGGAACTCGGGGAGGGGGGTTGGTTCTGTAGGAACCTGTACCAGCCATCCTCTTCCAGCCCTGGGTCTGGAATTATAGCCTTAGCACCCTGAATTTAATTTCAGGGCCTGCACCCTGCATTGCTCCATTCTGTCTCTTCTAAAGGCATTTTAATACTGCTAATCGATGCCCTGTGGAGTGACATTTTTTTTCCCTTGAGTATTGCTGCAGAGTGAACTTCTTGGAAGAATGAAATTCTACAACTGATTTGAAAATGGGTGTAGGATGAAGCCTGCTGGATTCCAACTTCTCAAATCAGAAAACTGTAGCCAGGACAGAAGGGGCTGTAGTTGTGCAGACCTGAATTTAAATCCTGATTCTGCAACTTGCCAGTCATGACACCTTGAGCCGGTTACTTAACCCTGGGAGCCTCAGTTTCCTTCCATTTGCAAGGGGTGAATTGACCTACCCCAGGGAGTATTGTGTGAGGATCCCATGTGAAAATGTGTTTCAAAAACCCCAAGACAATGACATTCACAGCGTGGGGATTCAGCCTATCCCCTCCCCTCTCAGATGCCATCTGGTTCCCTTAGTGGCCCCTCTCTGATAAATCTTTACAAAGGAGACTCTTGTTCAGAGATATCTCAGGGAGGAGATTGGATGAGCATTCTTGGTCACCCGTCCCACTGTCATTAGCATCCCTAATTTTCTAGCCACCTGTAGAGTACTGTGCTCAGTGGGGAGCCTCACAGCTGAATGGAAACTGCAGGGCTGGCTAGGGACTGGTGAGGCCCAGAGAGATGCCGAAAAGTTTGGTTAAGAAAAAAAATGGTAAAAAAAACCCAATAGGGACACAAGAAGAAAAAGGAGAAAAAGGAGGGGGGGGGAGGGGAGGAGGAACAGGAGGATGAAGAAGACCCCTGAGAAAAACTGGAGATACTGAAACCGCTCATCCTGAACCTTCACGCCTGGCTTGAAGGATTTATTAATGGTGCTAGGGCTCCAGTCAGGGGTGGAAGGTGCAAGGAAGGGTGCACCAACCGTAAAGAGCCTTTGGTGCCAGAGAAAGCTGGCCAGCACTACTGCGCCCATGCTGATGGCCCACCCCCAGGGTCACTGCCTGTGTTCTGTTGGGTCAGCCCAGGGCACTCATGTCCTGCAAGCCCACCCACATCACAGCCTCTCTTGATTGTGAGCCTGCCTCATACTTGGTTCTGTGCTGCTTCCTGACATGTATGTAGCCTTATCTGGAAAATTGCAATTCTTAGGGTCCTCCTCCTAAAATTGAACAAAAATCTGCGTCCTTTTAGTTTTTATCCACCAGCCCCAGTGCTGCCTCCAGGGTATGCACAATAAGAATATTCTTCCAAGTGAGAGTCTTTCAGATATTTAAAGACAAAGATCATCAGGCTAAACAGGTCCAACCCCTTTCATTTGGGATTTAATTAACATCTTGTCTAGCATCTTTCCCCTGTTCATCCTCGTGTGGCCCTTTTCAGTGACCCTCGTAAGCACAGATCTCAGGACCACTGGGAGAAGCACATGGAAGCCAGTTCCCACTGAAACACTGCACTCTACGTTCCCAGCAGCTTCCTTGGCAAGAGCCCTCGCACCACTGCATGAACCTGAACCTTCACGGAAACCCAGTCCCGAGGCCTTGTTCTTATGAGTTGTTCCAAGGTATGCCTCCTCATCCTCTACTTGTGCACTTGAGTCTTTGAATAAAACCCCAAGGTTTTAAAAGTATCCACTGAAATATTGTCTCTTCAGGTCTGAACTGATATATCCATCTATGCAGACAGCTTTTGACTGCGGCTCCCCTCCTCAGCTTCTCCTCTAAGCCTTAACCCAGGTAGGTGGGACAGACAGGCTCTAGGGGACAAACATTTAATAATAGTTGATAAAAGTTTTGGACTGGATAAGACAGAGGTCAAAATTCTTCATTTTATCATTCAGGGTGTACTGTAGGATCACATCACACATTAATCATCATCTCTGAATTTATTCAACCAGTTATAAATCCACTGAATGGCATTATCATGAGGTCCATATCTCTGTAATTTGTTCACGACGATATTATAGGAAACTCCATCAAAGACATTGTTAAAATCGATAGGCACTGTATCTACTGCATCCCTTCGAGCTTTCTTGTGGTCGTCCCACCGACAAGCCTGTATCTTGTGCCTTGTTCCTTGGGAGTCTAAGCTGTCCCAGGGGTGAACAGGTTCCCCATCTAGGAGTTCACATTCCTGCTATTACACAATGTGCCCAAGGGCTTGATAGGGACAGTCTTACTCCTCTGAAAATCGGGACTTGCCCTCCTTTCGAAGGATATTAAAGAGATGAAAATGCAACAAAGCAGACTAAGGTGAAACTTAACAGAAATAATTTCAATTAGGCATTAAGAATAATTCCCTGGCCAGGGCACCTGGGTGGCTCTGTCGGTTAAGCATCACTCTTGATTTCGGCTCAGGTCATGATCGCACAGTTCAAGAGATCGAGCCCTGCGTTGGGCTCTTTGCTGACAGTGCAGAGCCTGCTTGAGATTGTCTCTCTGCCTCTCTCTCTCTCTCTCTTTCAAAATAAATAAATGACCATTAAATAAAAAGAATAATTCCCTGGCTGACACTGTGCTAAAATTCTAAACAATGGCTATGATGTGACATGCATGCGTAAGTTGTTGTTAAATTGGCTATGTATTTGATAATTTCCCTTCACAGACCCAGAAGCAAAGGTATGGGTGAGGAGGTCACACACTAGCAAGGGGGTTGCTGCTGTGAAAGAGTCAAAGGCTAGGTCTTCCTTGTGGCCCTGTTGCTACACACTAGCTTTATCACCATGTTATGCCAGGATAGTCCTTCCTCTCTGAGGCTCTCTTGTCCGGGCTTCAAAGGGGGATGGGAATGCTTTCCACCTCTATCTGACTGAGTCATTGTCAGCACCCAGATGAAAGGCGGCATCGCACAAGAGTAAGAGGTTATTATTATGGCTTCTGGAGGCGTTTGTGTCTCCAAGCAGGATCCACGGCCGTCAGACCCATGACTGCGGCTGTAAATCCTGTGGGATGTTGGAAGCACACACTGTTTGGGGTGGATCATATTCTCTAATTGGGTGTCACCTTTCATAAGCTGAGCAGCTGCCAAAACTGATTGCCTCTGATTTATTCTTTTTGGAACTGATCGGCATATTGTTTTGTTAACAACTATCCGAGGTTCAAGAAATATTCTGAGTGGTACTACCTTAAGTGTAACAGCCAGCCAGGGGGCTGTTTTGTGGTACACTCACGTGGGATTTATCTGCTACAGGTATCCATCATTTTACAAATGTCCGAGATATGCCGTTTCACTTTTACAAAAGTACGTAAGCACCTGTTTTCACTAACTGAAAGAAATCTGAGGAAGATTTTCACTTTTATGAAAAAAGGCGAGAGGTGAAAATAGCCTTCGACATTTGTTTTGCAGCCAGCCATTATAGAGGCAGCATGCACCCCAGCGGTGAGAGCGGCCCCACCAATCTCTTTCCTGGGGAACTACACTCAGCATCTCGGCATCAAGCTGCCGTGGCTTTGAATTGTGTCTGTGAGCGTCTGTGCTGTATTTGGATTTATTTTGTGCATCCATTAGCAGGATGTGTCCTAAAGTATCAGAAAAACCTAAGAGAGGTTATTTTTTGGTCTGGAAAAGCTCAACAATTTTTTTTATATGAATTAGTGGTAATTACTTCTTCACTGGATGTACACCATTTTGACTTATAAAAGGTTTCATAGGAATGCTCTATGCTCTACTTTAGGATAGCATGGGAAACCTGTATTCCCTTCTTATGGCCAGATGTGGTAATAAGTTTAAAAGGAGGAATCAGTGATTCCTCAATGCCTTCAGTACTCAGTAGGTAATGTTCATATTTTGATACAGAAAATACATCTTCAATTCTTTGTGGACTAGTCTTCCTCTTGTCTATGAACTAAATTGGATGCACAGAGCCCAAGAAGAAAGTAAAGACAAGACTCAGCATTACCTCAACAGCAAGACATCTGTCCAGTGCCTGTCATTCTCCCATCTACACTCCTGTTCACCCATGCATCTGTGTGTCCATCCATCTGTCCGTCCATCCATCCACCCATCCATCTATCCAACACTCAGTAAGTATTTACTATGCACAAGGCACTGACTGGGATCAAAATCTTGCCCTCAAGGAGTTTATGGTTTAGTATGCGAGGTAAATTGTATATAATTTATGATAAAAATGTTATTACAAGATCAGACAGAGATTGCTTCCAGTTAGAAGGAACTGGGGAAGCATTTGAACTGAACCAAAAAAGTTAGATAAGATTTAGATATACGGACATAGGAGATAAGGTTTTTCCAGGCAAAGGGGATCACTAAGAGGAAAGACATGAAGGAAGTGAACTGTGGAGACTGCACGGGGCTTTGCAGGAGAATAATGGGAGACAAACTGGAAAGGAAGCCCAGGACAGTTGGTGGAGGGCCTGGAATTCTAGGCGAAAGATTCTGAACTTCAATCAAAAGGAAATGGGGAGCCACTGAGGACTTTTGAGTACTGTAGTAAATGTAAACAGAACTGTGCTTCAGAAAGATCACCCCGTACTAAAAGTTGGAAGCAAGAGGTAAAAGTCGTGCCGCCAAGTCCTACCCTCATTTTCATGTGGTAGTCACTGCTACCTCTGGTGGGGAAGAAGGTGGTGCTATTTAACCCTCAAGAGAAAGGTAGGTGTGGAGGGTCTATGAGTTCCAGTCAGATCCCCCTTTCAGAACTGCCTCGCAGGAGTGTGGGCTGCTGACGGCTCACAGCTACATCCCTCTCTGGGAATTGGCTTCGGCTGGAGAGAGCTGCCCCCTCACACTTATTCTCTCTTCTTCCACGACCAGTTGATACAGAAAGTATGAAAGGCCTAGCCTCCTTGCCTCAATATGGAGGACAACTCTGAAGGAGCCTGCAGGTCCCGACCCCCCCACTGCAGGATCATCTGAGGCCTCTCTGTTACCTAGTGCACATCCTGACAAACCTCTTGCACACATATCTTCATCTCCGAGTCTGTTTCCAGGATCCAGACTGCAGGTCCTGAGACTGGGGTCCTCCTCTTTCCCAGCTCCACCTGCTGTTGACCTATCCAGTAGATGACTGACTTGTTTCAGCCACATGTCTTCTCTCTGGGCAGGGGCTGGAAGTGGACAATGCTGCTCCAATTCTGAAGAGATTCCTTCTGTGAATGCAGGGTTTTCTCTAGGTTTGGAAGTTCTCTGAACCTTCCCAGGCTGTGTTCCCCAAAATGTCTTCCATAGGATGTTTATGGAGGTGCTTCTTGTAAATAGTGATGATCAAACAAGTACTCAATATCCAGAGGTTAGAACTGTAGACAATGCCCAGATGTATTTAAGTATAAGAGTCTGTTTCTCAAAAACCATATCGGGGATTAAGGAACTGCTGCTCTGTGCTTTTGAGGGGTTGTTTGGGGCTGAAATACTCATTAGTGAAGGGCAAGGCAAACGTCCACTTGGGATGATGGTTTTGACGCAAGGGTTGAAAGTTCATGTGGCTCAGCATCCAGTCAACATAAACAATGAGACAAGCAGGTGGGGACTGTGGGGATCTGGAAATCAGACACATGCCCATCCTAAGGGGGCTGCTGCTTGTGATTCCAGACAGACATTGCTACATGGGAGTGCTGGCCCCGGGGGCCAGACCTCAGATTTTGCAAGGGAAGCCAGACATACGTATTTTTGTTTAAATTAAGCTTCTTAAGTTTTAATTCAACTTTTAGAAAATACTATATTTGTGGAGCAAAACATATCTACAAGTTGGATGTGGCCTGCGGGCTGTGGTTGTCTGCCTCTGTTTTAAAACACTGTACATGCTGAAGACAGTGCCAGAGGCAAAAAAGAAAAAAAAAAGTGAGCGCATTTGTGTGTTAATTTCTAGAGGGGGCTCTGCCCAGTAATGGCTGACTGGGGGGTCAAGGTGACCTACAAGAGTTGGGGAGCCGCTGAGCCTAAGCATGAGTGATCTGAAGAGCAGACAGCTGAAAGCCTGCTTCCAAATGTGTATTGGCCTCTTGCCTTTGTAGGGATTGGGGAAATCTGCAGGTTTAAAAAAAAATCTTATTTGCAAATTTACTTATTCCTTAAATTCCTTCTTAAAACATTGCTTTATGTTATTTAATCTTCAAGAAATCCTTCAAGGATTCCCAATTGTACACAAGATAGCAGTTGGTACTTAAGTCCCTTCATATTAAGACTACACTTTCAATTCCTTCATTCAGGTGTGAATTCCTTATTTGACACATACACAAACAATTATACAAATAATTATCAAATGCTATATGGTGCAAGCCACTGTATGAGGTGCTTCTGGGAATAGAAAAATAAATAAGATATCGTTGCTGCTTTGCAGGAACTCTGAGGCCAGCATGGCAGCATGGGATGATGGTAACAGTTCATGTTTATTGCCCACCTACTAAATGCCTGGTAACTATAATTAGTTTCTTTCCTGAACCATCTATTTTATCCTCATACCAGCCTACTGGAGAGGCAACTATTATTTCTGACTTCAGTTTAGGGAAAGAAATGGAGGCATGTGTTGTTTGGGCACTTGGCCCAAAGTCAATGAGTTATAGGAGCTGGAGCTGGATCACAGTCTAGTGTATACTACTTTCCTCACCATTACTCCTCCTGGTGCCCTGTGGGGGTGGGGCTTTGAGCACCTCAAAGCTCTGGTGGAGAGGGTGGTGGAGGAGGCTGGATATTGGGCACTGAGGATATGCAGGTGGAAGAGTCCAGGCAAAGGCAGTTAGCAATGGCTTGGCAATGGGGAGGCCAGAGTGGGTCCTGGGACCCCAGGGAGAAAAGGTAAACAGTGCTGGATAGCTGGATAGCTCCTGGGGCCACAGGGCCAGCTTCCACCAGAGCCACCCAGAGAAGGGGTCCTTTAGACCTCAACAGGTCCTGCAGAGGAAGAACAGAAGGATGCAAAAACTGTTCATAGATGCAAAACTGTTCATCTTCTTTAGAGAGGAAAGGCAAAGGCAAGTCACCATGAAATGCCACATTTTCCACATTAGATTAACAAAGGTTCAAAAGCTTAATACTACTTAGTGTTGGCCAGAGTTCTCCTTTTTGTACAATACTGATGGGAGAGACAATGGGAAAAGCCTTTTCAAGCACAGGTTGGCTATATGTGTGTAACTACATTTAAAAATGCATATACCTTATGATCTAGAAAAATCCCCTTAAGATATGTACATACTTACGTACCTATGAGTATATATCCTATATAAATATCAGCATAAATGTGTGTACACATGCACATAAAGGTGTGGCATTTTTAGAAACAGAAAATTATAATCGATCTTTGTCAGTGAAGAGTTAGGTAAATAAATTATCCAAACTAGGGAAACTATTGCTTATCACTCAGAAATAAAACCCAAGTCCTTCCCATGGCTTGCAAAGGCCACCATGATCTCGTCTCTGCTTCCCTCTTCAACCTCACTTACCACCACTCTTTCGCTCTGCTGCTCCAGCCACAGAGGGCTCCTCACTGCTCCTCCTTCAGACCAAGGCTGTTCCACCCTCATGCACTTTGCTTTTGCTCTTGTTCTTCTTGGAAGGTTCTTTCCCTAGGTATTTACCAGACTCACTCCCTCACTTCATTTGTGCCTCTGTCGAAATATCACCCCACAGTAGGCACCTTCCAATATGGCTCCAGTGGTCCCTCCTTCTGGTATTTGCACCCTCTATGATCCCTTCCCTTGGCATGTGCCCTCCACCTGGTAACTTGCTACTAAGGAATAGAACATAACAAAAAAGGAGGGATGTCACTTCTGAGATCGATTATAACATACTGTGACTTGCATCTTGCTGACTCCGTCTCTCTCTCTCTGGCTCTTCTCTCTTGCTCACGGTGATGAAGCCAGCTGCCATGTTGTGAGCCACCCTATGGAGAGGCCCATGTGACAAGGAACTCGGAGAAAGTTCCCAAACAGCCAGTGAGGAACTGAGGCCCTCAGAGAACAGCCTGTTGGACACTAATTCTTGCCAACAACCATGTCAGTTTGGAAGCAGATCCTTCCCTGTTTGAGTCTTCAGGTGACTAAAGATCTGGCTGACACCATGACGGCAGCCTGTGAGAGACTCAGAGCAGCTAAGCTGCTTCAGGACATCTGTCCTATAGAAACTGTGGGTTAATAAATATTGCTGCTTAAGCCATGAAGTTTTAGAAGAACGTATTACACAGCTATAGATAACTGATGCAGAGCCCCTCAGAAAAGTCTTACATACCACGCAATCTAAACCGGCAGCGCCCTTTGCTGTACAGTGTTGCCTTAACCTGCATTGTTTTTCCTCATGGCATGTGTCTTTTGGATATTTTATATGTTATTTGTTTGCTTGTGTATGTTTTTTTTTCCTCTACTAGAACATAAAGTCTCATGAGGGGCAAAACCTTTGTTTTGTGTACTGTTGTGTTCATAGAGCCTAGAGCAGTGCCTGACCTTAAGTGGGTGTTTGCATTCAATGGGTATTTGTGAAGGCAGGGATAATGCAACCCATAAAGGGAATGAGCCAGTCTTGCACATCCACGCATGGGAAAGTCTTCCAAGACATAACCCAAAGGGGGGAGGTAAATTGTGATTCAATCTACATATAGCACTCTTCCCTTTTCATGTCTAAGTTTTTATATCCATCAAAAAAATTGAAACGATTCATATCAAAGTGTTAGTGATTTTCTCTAAAAGACGAGATTATAGGGCTACAATGTCTTCTTAAACATTTCTATAATTTTTTAATGATCTGCAATGATTATTCTGGGATCATAAAAAACGAAGACATTTTATAGAATTTGTAAGGCCAACGATTTCCTTTTCGATGTTCTTGTGTAGTCTCTGGGTGAACCTCATGGGAGGCAGCCAGCCACTGCTCTGGATCCGGCAGCCGTAGACCTCTCCTTTACAGTGTCCACAAACCCCTCTCCCTGCACCTTCCCCAGTCAGACTGCAATCTCTGGGCAGCCCACAGGAAGAGCTCATCTCTCTCCCACATGACAGACTGTCAGAAATCTAGCATGTTTTCTGCGAACATTTCTTGGCAATAATTACAGAATAGGAAAGAAGAGATTGAAAAGAAATAAAAAGACAGTACAGCAAAAATAACTCTTTTTGCAGCTGAGCCTTGAGGGGGTAAAGCTTCTGAGGAGCTAATGGATGGAGCAAAGGGCTCTCATCCTCTGTTGCACTTAGGGATAAAGGTCTCTTGGGTGTGCTAATGTTGGGCTTTGGTGAAAGCTCTGGTGAGGCCTCTGGGCACTCAGGCTGGTTTGTCCTTGTCTATGCTGGGTGTGTCTGTGCAGGAAGGTACCCAGAGCTGTTCCCTCTAAAACTTCAGGTTTTCCTATAGATACAGAGCCAGTGTGGGAGAGAGAGGTGGACAGCAGCCTTGTCAGCATTCTGCACACATCTTGGTTTGGGCATGGTTTTTCATCAACCACCATGCAGTCAACTCTCTGGGCTCCTACTCCCCACCCCCGATATCCTATGTGCTCTTAAGGTTGCTGTATGCATTGACTGGGGTAGAAGCTAAGGTCTGAGAATAGAGACTCAGGTTTTCTGTCCTCTGTGGGGTCTTCCATAACTGGTAGTGACAGCCAGGTAGACGCTCCAAGGGTGTGGCTGACTGAAAAAATGGTCACACTCACATTAGCGTGTGCCCTTTTCAAAGGCTCTGGCATAGTCTGACCACTACAGAGTACAGCAGGATTGTAGACTGTTCTTTCTGCGTTCTATACTTCCATGAATGTGACCTAAAATTGGAGAGGCTGCTTTTAGGCAATCAACTTGAACAATGGAAAGCTACAGTAGAAGGGCCCACAGTGACCCCCATCACCCCACAACAGGCTGAATGCAAAAAGGTCACCAGTAGAGTGACCCACCTCAAAATATCCATATGCCTGCCCTAGCTGGCCAATGGGTTACACCCAGACACACGTACCAAAAAAGGAAAATTACACTGTTCCCATACCTCCTCACCTTCCCCCTTAACTACAGCTCCCCACCAATGCCTTGTGGCAGATAGTCTCTCCTTTGCTGTCCTGCCTGCTGCTTCCTTGCCATGTATCCAATAAACTTCTATCTCCTTTGTTTTGCCTCAGATGAAGTCTTCCAGTGCATGTGCCACCGGCCTCCACCTGATCCAGTCACCCCACATTTGGTTGCCTCTCCCTACAAAAATTACATTTTTTTTGGCAGTTAAATTAATAGGTTGTATAACTTAGGGATGCTCGGGTGGCTCAGTTGGTTAAGCATCTGACTTTCGACTTCAGCTCAGGTCATGATCTCATGGTTCATGGGATTGAGCCATGAGCCCATGTTGGGCTCTGAGCTGACAGCATGAAGCATGCTTGGGATTCTTGTTCTCTCCCCCTCTCTCTCTGCCCCTCCCCTACTTGCTCTCTCTCTCTCAAAATAAATAAGCATTAAGAAATTAAAAAAAAAATAATCACTTATATAACTTAGTCCTCTTGTTCCCCAAGCTTTTCTCCTTAAAGGAATTGTCAGATACTCTTTCTTTAAATGTTGCTTTAATTATGGAATATTTCAAAGATACAGTATTTTGAATATTTCAAACAAATGCCTGTGGACTATTCCTTGAAGATAACAAGTATCTATTTTGTCAGTTACTTCACTTTTTTTTGAGAAATAAAATGTACAAATAAATTCAAAGCCTCCTTTATTTTTCATTCTTTGCTCATCATCTCTTTATCCCAAGAGATAAATATTATTCTGAAATTGGTGTGTATCTTTCCCATCCATGTTTTATGTTTTATTATATATGCATACATCTATCAAAATAAAGTGTCCATCTATAATGTATCAAATCTTATTGTCTAATGATTCTATAACTCAGTATTGGGTCTTCAATATTGATTCATAGAAACCAAATCTATGCGTTCTAATTACTGTCTTCTCAGAGTGTCATAATATGTCTGCTCCCCAGCAGCTATGTATGGGGTTTCTCATTTCTAGATTTTCATATCATCCCTTAGTTTTATCAGACTTTTTAAAATTATCAACTTGATAAATATAAAATGATATCTCATTTTAATTTGCATTTTTCTCGTTACTAGTGAGGTTGGCCAACTCATGCATTTATTTGCCTTTCAGATTTTCTCTTTATCAATTGCCTTTTCTTACTTTAAAAAGTAACCATAATAACTTCCCTCTCTGAGTGCAGAGCCTTGAGGAGTTCCCATCATACTGACTTGGGGCTGAGACATGTGACTTGCTTTGGCCAATGACATGAGAAAATGTGAGTCTTGGAAAGACCCAAGAGTAATGCTTGATTTTTCTCGCTGCTCTTGGGAACTCTGCAACTACTACCATGTGGAGGAGCCCAGACTAGCTGGCCAGATGATGACAGATGTGTAGCCCAGGAACCTTCGTTAGTCTTACCAATTGCCAAACATGAGTGAGGCCACAGATCATCAGCTGACTGCAAACACAAGTGAGCCCAGCTAACCCCTCAGTGAAGAGAGCTTTCCCTCTGAACCCAGCCTGGATTGCCAACTGTGAGCAAGTGGAAGGCTGCTATTTTAAATCAATAAATATTGAATGATTTGATATACAGATAAAGTTCATTTATACACATATTTTACCCATTTCCCCCTTTTGATTGCTTGACCTTATCCTATTGCTAAGCTCTTTTTTTTTGATTAAAAAAATTTTTTTAACGTTTATTTTTGAGAGAGAGAGAGAGAGAGAGAGAGAGACAGAGCACGAGTGGGGGAGGGGCAGAGAGAGAAGGAGACACACAGAATCCGAAGCAGGCTCCAGGCTCTGAGTGGCCGGCACAGAGCCCGACGCGGGGCTCAAACTCAAGAACTATGAGATCATGACCTGAGCCGAAGTCCAATGGTTAACCGACTGAGCCACCCAGGCGCCCTGCTAAGCTCTTTCTTAACATGACATTTCTCATGTAACTCCGAGTACATTTATGAAGTAGACATTGCTATCATCATTATCACCATTTCATAGATGAGGAAACTAGAATTAAAGAGTTTTAGTGACTTGTCAAGGATCATGCAACTAACAAGCAGGAAAGTTGGGATTCGAATCCATGGCTCTCTCACTATAGAGCCCAAGCTCTTAAGGCATTTTTCACTGCCCTGCTTCTCTCACACATTGAATTCAGTCTCAGTGGAAATGCTTTAGGGTAAGGAACTACGCCACATCTCTTCTTAAACTTTTTTTTTTTTAAGTCTGGTTTAGAAATTTTTGTTTTCAGTGGTGTGTTGGAACCAGCTCATACTGGTCATGAGAGCCAATGTGAGTATCTCTTCCCAATTCTGAGTACAGTGACACCACATCAGTACCTTGACATTGGCTGTGGTAGAAATATTCATACCATAGAAATCAGCAAAAGCTACAAACTAGGACATTTTTTTTTCTTCCACAGAGCTGGTTTACCAGCACATCAAAAACTGGGCTGAGTTTCTATCTTTTCCATATACCTTGTTATATCTGTCTATTTCAGTTGCTTGTTAGCATAATTTTGGGATATGAGTCCATCACCCAAAATATTTATTATCCCTCTTCACTTTATACTATCCACAGGTAAGTATAACTTCCATGTCTTCATTGGGCCATCAGCTAGCCTGTTAGGGTTGGGAGTAGAGACCCCTCTCAAGGTTCACTTGCTTCATTAATCAACACTTTCATTGCACTACTAATAGACAATAGTCACTGAGTATTTACTATGCGTCAGCAGTATTCTAAGCCTTTTAATTGTATTTAAATATGTAATCTCTTCAACAACCCTATAAGGTATGAATTTGAGGCACAAGAAAACTTAATTCTGTTCTTTAGGGTTCTACAATAGCTAGCCAACGACTGAACTAGGATTCAAACTCAGTTTGCTACCTTCCTTTATCCAACTGTGTTTTGGTCCAACCCTTGAGACTCTGTCTGTTCTACAAGGATATGGAGGCTGGGAGGGGTGTTGGATCCAGTGAGCAGCTGTAGGATTTGGTGGGCAGTAGAGAGCCATTGAAAGTTTTTGAGTGGGAGAGTGATTTTTTTTTCACACGGTACTTAGGATATTTTGTCAGGCTAGAGTATGACAGATTTCCCCAATTGGGAGAAGGACCAGGGGCAGGAAAAACATTTGGGGGCATTATAGCCATCATTTAGAGGGTGATGATGTCTATGGAAATGAAACCATCATCTGCATGTGGCTTTCATTCTAACTGGGTCAGGCTCCTCACTGACTCAGTTCCGTTGCCAATAGCTATTTCCTTGGTCCAGGGCACACCTTCCATCTGCTTTATTTCTTTAAAAAATTTTTTTAATGTTTATTTATTTTTGAGAGAGAGAGAGAGAGAGAGAGAGAGAGAGAGAGAGAGTAAGTGCAGGGGAGGGCCAGAGAGAGAGGGAGATATAGAATCTGAAGCAGGCTCCAGGCTCTGAGCTGGAGCCGGATGCAGGGCTTGAACTCATGAACTGTGAGATCATGACCTGAGCTGAAGTCAGATGCTTAACTGACTGAGCCATGCAGGCGCCCCTGCTTTATTTCTTTATATATAAAAATAGTTAAAATGTAACCACAATATATTGCTATTATTGAGCTCTCCCCCCTAGCATCCCCAACATCATTCCCCTTAGGTACCTGTCACCTGATTTCTATAGTTTTGATGTAATAATTTTCCACATATTTGTCATTCCTCACCAGTGAGTCCTTAGGTTCCTCAAGGGCAGAGACTGCACCTTGTACTTTGGCATGCTCTACTGTGCTGAGATCATCAGAGTTACCCCATAAGTGCTTGTGGAATATAAGAATGCATAAATAACTCCATTTTTTTCCCACTGGCAAGCTCATTGACAATAGGTGCCTAGAGTAATATAATTAGGAAGCTCCAAAATAAAATTGTGTTAAGGAACTACTTAAATGCTGTAAAGGAAAGTAGAGAAGACAGCCAATTAGTACCTACGAGCACCCATGATTTCTACATAATAGAAGAAGTCATTTATTGGATTTAGTTGACTTAGGTTCCTGGCTGCAGGCTATCCCCTGAGTCCTTAATTGCTTCATCCAAAAGGAGGAAGAAAAGGGTTCAGAACCGGGTTATAAAGTGTCCAGACTGAGAAACCCCAAACCCTGGCCAATTTGAGAATATAACTCGAGCACCAAGGAGCCTGTATGAGGGGGGTAGAACCACCAACTACTGAGCATCTGGTTGCAGACACTATACTGAGCACATTTTCTTTTGGTCTCCATTACAACCTGCTAGGTATGTCTTGGTACCCCTTTGAAAGATGAGAAAACTAGCTCTAAAAGGATGTATAACTCACCTGAGAGTACACAGCTGGTAAGAAACAGACAAGAGATTCAAATCCACTTCTATCTGGCTCCACAAACAATGCTCTATTTTTTACATACAGGACTAGGCTGGTAATATCAATGTGTGAATTAGGCTGAGTATAAGAAATTGGGAGAAGTGTGCAAGTCCTGTTTTAAGACATTCACAATCAAACTTTTAAAAACCGTTAGCTAGGGGAACCTGGGTGGCTCAATTAGATAAGCGACTGACTTCGGCTCAGGTCATGATCTCGCGGTTCATGGGTTCAAGCTCCATGTCAGGCTCTGTCCTGACAGTTCAGAGCCTGGAGCCTGCTTCAGATTCTGTCTCCCTCTCTCTCTGCCCCTCCCCCACTCACACTCTGTCTGTCCTTCTGTATCTGTCTCAAAAATAAAATTAAGACATGGGGTGCCTGAGTGGCTCAGTCGACTGAGTGTCCAACTGCAGCTCAGGTCATGATCTTGTGATTCATGAGTTTGAGTCCCACATCTGGCTCTGTGCTGACAGCTCAGAGTCTGGAGCCTGTTTCAGATTCTGTGTATCCCTCTCTGTGTCCCTCCGCTGCTCGCACTCTTTCTCTTTCTCTCAAAATAAATAAATACAGAAATTACATTTTAAAACAATTTTAAAAATAAAATTAAATGGAGGAGCCAAGATGGCGGAACAGCATGGAGGTTTTTTGTGTGTCTCGTGTCCATGAAATACAGCCAGACCAACACTAAACCGTCCAACACACATAGAAAACTGATCGGAGGATTAACACAATAATCTGCACAACCTGAACCACTGAATTCAGCAGGTATGCGGCGCAGAGAGGTGAATATGGGGAGTGAGAAGCCACAAGAGGTAGGGAAGCACATTTGTTGGCAGAGAGAGAGGATGGAGACTGGGGAGGGGGGGGAGAATATGGGAAAAGCACCCCTCCCCCAAAGCAGCTGGAGGGCAAGTGGAAAATTGGAAACAGCTGCAGGGACCAAACTAAAAAGGGAGAAAGGAGAAAGGAACGGGTTTAAATTCCATTAAGACTGTAAACAAGGGGAGTGCAAAGGCTGCAACTCTGCAACTCCGCAGCTCCATACCTGGCAGTGCTCTGGTGGGAAGGGCAAATCCCCAGGAACAGAGTAGGGTCCAGGAGGTTCTTGGGCCACACGGGGAAAAGTGGTTCCACTGCTGGAAGGACATTTGGTAGAGACTGTTGAAGCCACCTGGTCCCAGCAGACCCTAGAAAACGGCCACATTTGCTGGTGCTGGAACAAGGGTGAAGCCTGGTGCCAGATGTGTGTTGTGGTTTTCCATAATCCCTGAAACGCTGCTGCTATGCTATCTCGTGAACTTTTTCTGGGGTGGGCCGGCACCTGGCTGCAGTCTCAAGGCACTGGCAGCAGCAAGGTTCAGCAGGCGTTCCTGGGTGCAGCCGACATTCGTCCATTGCTCATTCGGCCATTGCTCGGTGAGACCCGCCCGCAGAGGGGTGGAGCGGGTCAAAGCCACGGTCCTTCGGAAGTAAGGGGCTGGGGAAAATATCCGCATCTGAGACAACACTTGGGAGAGAGGTACTGCCTGGGGCCTGGTCACGGAGAGTGGAAAAGCGGGGAGTGGACGAGAGCTGAAGACGGAGGACCGGTTCGCGATTGCTGATCCGGGAGAACAGACTGGGTGGCTGGATGGCGCCATTTCTACTGCTACTGCACATGTGCATGCACACCAACGAGCCCTGCAACAATCCACCCCAGTAGGCTAGCAGCGCCATCTAGTGGAAGGTGGAGCTGTTACACGGAGCCCCGCCCAACTTCACTCTTTAAGAATACAAGTCTCACCGCCAGCTTAGTTTATGAACTATAAAGCGCTACATAGACTGACTTCTAGGGGAAAACGAAGTAATTTCAGTGCTACTACAATCTGTTAGTAGGTTCATCTACTCAATTTTCTTTCTTTTTTTTCTTTTTCTCTTACACTTCTTTTTCTTGAATAAATAAAAAATTCATTTTTATTTTCACTTTTTATTAAAAATATTTTTATTTAATTTTTATTACTATATTTGTTACTTTTGTGTAAATTTTTTCAAATTCTATTTTACTTCCATCATTTTATTTTAGTCTACTGCAGTGTATTTACCTTTTCAAATTTTCAAACACTTTCCTTTTTGTCTTTTTCTCTTTTCTCTTTTTCGTTTCTTTTCTTTTTCTTGAATGCAGAAAGAGAAAAACTTCATTTTTACTTTCAATTTCTATTAAAATATTTTTATTCAACAGTTTTACTATGTTTTTTGTTTTTATGTAAATTTTTTCAAATTCTATTTTACTTCCATCATTTTATTTTAGTCTACTACAGTATATTCACTTTTTCAAATTTTCAAACGATTTCCTTTTTTTCCTTTTTTAAAATCTTTTTTCTCTTTTTCATTTCTTTTCTTTTTTCTTGAATACAGAAAAGGAAAAAAATCATATTTATTTTTAATTTTTATTAAAATATTTTTCTTTAATTTTTTCTACTATATTCTTTATTTTGTGTATATTTTTCAAATTCTATTTTACCCCTATCATCTCATATTAGTCTACTTCAGTGTATTCATTTTTTCAAATTCTCAAACGATTTCCTTTTCTTTTTTCTCCCCCCCCCCGCTTTTTTTTCTCTAATCTGTCAAACCACTTTCAACACCCAGAACAAAACACACGTAGGATCTAGCATCATCTATTCGATTTGTGTGTGTGTGTAATTTTTAATTTTAATATTTTTTTAATTTTAATTTTTTTATTTCAATTTTTCTATCTCATTAATTCATTTTCTCCCTTCAAAACGACAAATAGAAGGAATTCACTCCCCCAAAAAGAGCACAAAAAAACGACAGCCAGGGATTTAACCAACACACATAGCAAGATGTCTGAACCAGAATTTAGAATCACAATAATAAGAATACTAGCTAGAGTTGAAAATAGATTAGAATCCCTTTCTGCAGAGACAAAAGAAGTAAAAAATATCCAGCATGAGATTAAAAATGCTATAACTGAGCTGCAATCAAGATGGATGCAGCCGCAGGAAGGATGGACGAGGCAGAACAGAGAATCAGCAATACAGAGGACAAACTTAGAGAGAATAATGAAGCAGAAAAAAAGAGGGAGACTAAGGCAAAAGAGCATGATTTAAGAACTAGAGAAATCAGTGACTCATGAAAACAGGATCAACATCAGAATCATAGGGGTCCCAGAAAAGGAAGAGACAGAAAAAGGGGTAGAAGGGTTATGTGAGCAAATCATAGTAGGAAATTTTCCTAACCTGGGGAAAGACACAGACATCAAAATCCAGGAAGTACAGAGGACTCCCACTAGATTCAACAAAAACCAACCGTCAACAAGGCATATCAGAGTCAAATTCACAAAATACTCAGGCAAGGAAAGAATTAGGAAAGGCAGCAAGGAAAAAAAAAAGTCCTTAACCTACAAGGGAAGACAGATCAGGTTTGCAACAGACCTATCCACAGATAACTGGCATGCCAGAAAGGAGTGGCAGGATATATTCAGTGTGCTGAATCAGAAAAATATGCAGCCAAGAATTCTTTATCCGGCAAGGTTGTCATTCAAAATAGAAGGAGAGATAAAAAGTTTCCCAGACAAACAAAGATTAAGGGAGTTTGTGACCACTAAACCAGCCCTGCAAGAAATTTTAAGGGGGACTCTCTGAGGGGAGAAAAGATGAAAATATATGTATATAAATAAATAAATAAATACCAAAAGCAACAAAGATTAGAAAGGACCAGAGAACACCACCAGAAACTCCAACTCTACAAGCATCATAATGGCAGTGAATTCATATCTTTCAGTACTCACTCTAAACCTCAATGGACTCAATGCTCCAATCAAAAGACATAGGGTAACAGAATGGGTAAGAAAACAAGATCCATCTAGATGCTGTTTATGAGAGACCCACTTTAGACCTAAAGACACTTTCAGATTGAAAATAAGGGGATGAAGAACCATCTATCGTGCTAATGGTCAACAAAAGAAAGCCAGAGTAGCCATACTTATATCAGACAATCTGGACTTTAAAATAAAGACTGTATCAAGAGATGCAGAAGGGCATTATATCATAATGAAGGCGTCTATCCACCAAGAAGACCTAACAATTGTACACATTTATGTGCCAAATGTGGTGGACCCAAATATATAAATCAGTTAATCACAAACATAAAGAAACTCATGGATAGTAATACCATAATAGTAGGGAACTTCAACACCCCAATCACAGCAATGGACAGATCATCTAATCAAAAAGTCAACAATGGCTTTGAATGACACACTGGACCAGATGGACTTAACAGATATATTCAGAACATTTCATCCTAAAGCAGCAGAATACACATTCTTCTCCAGTGCATGTGGAACGTCCTCCAGAATAGACTGTATACTGGGACACAAACCAGCCCTCAGTAAGTACAAAAAGATCGAGATCATACCGTGCATATTTTCAGACCACAACGCTATGAAACTCGAAATCAACCACAAGAAAAAATTTGGAAAGGTAACAAATACTTGGAGACTGAAGAACATCCTACGAAAGCATGAATGGGCTAACCAAGAAGTTAAAGAGGAAATTAAAAAGTATATGGAAGCCAATGAAAGTGATAACACCACAACCCAAAACCTCTGGGATGCAGCAAAGGTGGTCATAAAAGGAAGGTATATAACAATCCAGGCCTTCCTAAAGAAGGAAGAAAGATCTCAGATACACAACCTAACCTTACACCTTAAGGAGCTGGAAAAAGAACAACAAATAAAACCCAAAACCAGCAGAAGACAGGCAATAATAAAGATTAGAGCAGAAATTAATGCTATAGAAACCAAAAAAAAACAAAACAAAAAAAAACCCAAATAACAAAAAAACAAAAAAACAGAAAACAAACAAACAGTAGAACAGACCAATGAAACCAGAAGCTGGTTCTTTGAAAGAATTAACAAAATTGATAAACCACTAGCCAGTTTGATCAAAAAGAAAAGGGAAAGGACCCAAATAAATAAAATCAAGAATGAAAGAGGAGAGATCACAACGAACATAACAGAAATAAAAACAATAATAAGAGAATATTTTGAGCAATTATACACCAATAAAATGGGTAATCTGGAAGAAATGGACAAATTCCTAGAAACATATACACTACCAAAAGTGAAACAGGAAGAAATAGAAAACTTGAACAGACCCATAACCAGTAAGGAAATCAAATTAGTAATCAAAAATCTGCCAAAAAACAAGAGTCCAGGGCCAGATGGCTTTCCAGGGGAATTCTACCAAACATTTAAGGAAGAGTTAACACCTATTCTCTTGAAACTGTTCCAAAAAATAGAAATGGAAGGAAAACTTCCAAACTCTTTCTATGAAGTCAGCATTACCTTGATGCCAAAACCAGACAGAGACCCCACTGAAAAGGAGAACTATAGACCAATTTCCCTGATGAACACGGATGCAAAAAGCCTCAACAAGATAGTAGCCAACCAGATCCAACAATACATTAAAAAAATTATTCACCACGACCAAGTGGGATTAATACCTGGGATGCAGGGCTGGTTCAATATCCACAAAACAATTCACGTGGTTCATCACATCAATAAAAGAAAGAACAAGAACTATATGATCCCCTCAATAGATGCAGAGAAAGCATTTGACAAAATACAGCATGCTTTCTTGATAAAAGCCCTCAAGAAAGTAGGGATAGAAGGAGCATACCTCGAGATCATGCAAGCCATATATGAACGACCCAACGCTAGTATCATGCTCAATGGGGAGAAACTGAGATCTTTCCCCCTAAGGTCAGGAACAAGACAGGGATGTCCACTGTCACCACTGTTACTGAACATAGTATTGGAAGCCTTAGCCTCTGCGATCAG
Source organism: Lynx rufus (assembly GCF_022079265.1). Classification (NCBI taxonomy): domain Eukaryota; kingdom Metazoa; phylum Chordata; class Mammalia; order Carnivora; family Felidae; genus Lynx; species Lynx rufus. The sequence goes on along the minus strand of NW_025814867.1, from coordinate 31,328,488 downwards.
ACAACACAAAGAAATAAAAGGCATCCAAATCAGCCAGGAGGAGGTCAAACTTTCACTCTTCGCAGATGACATGATACTCTATATGGAAAACCCTAAACGTCCTCCAAAAAACTGCTAGAAGTGATTCATGAATTCAGCAAAGTCGCAGGATATAAAATCAATGCACAGAAATCAGTTGCATTCTCATACACCAACAATGAAGCAACAGAAAGAGAAATCAAGGAATCGATCCCATTTACAATTGCACCCAAAACCATAAAATACCTAGGAATGAATCTAACCAAAGAGGTGAAAAATCTATACACTGACAACTATAGAAAGGTTATGAACGAAATTGAAGAAGATGCAAAAAAAAAAAAAAAATGGAAAAAGATTCCATGCTCCTGGGTAGGAACAACAAATATTGTTAAAATGTCGATACTACTCAAAGTAATCTACATATTCGATGCAATCCCTATCAAAGTAACACCAGTATTCTTCACAGAGCTAGAACAAAGAATCCTAAAATTTGTATGGAACCAGAAAAGACCCCGACTAGCGAAAGTGATCTTGAAAAATAAAAGCGAAGCAGGAGGCATCACAATCCCAGACTTCAAGATATACTACAAAGCTGTCGTCATCAAGATGGTATGGTACTGGCACAAGAACAGACAGATCAATGGAACAGAATAAAGAATCTGGTTCTGGACCCACAAACGTATGTCCAACTCATCTTCAACAAAGCAGGAAAGAATATCCAATGGAATAAAGACAGTCTCTTCAGCAAGTGGTGCTGGGAAAACTGGACAGAGACATGCAGAAGAATGAACATGGACCACTTTCTTACACCAGACACAAAAATAAACTCAAAATGGATGAGAGACCTAAACGTAAGACAGGAAGCCATCAAAATCCTCGAGGAGAAAGCAGGCAAAACCCTCTTTGACCTTGGCCACAGCAACTTCTTACTCAACACGTCTCCGGAGGCAAGGGAAACAAAAGCAAAAATGAACTACTGGGACCTCATCAAAATAAAAACCTTCTGCACAGCGAAGGAAACAATCAGCAAAACTAAAAGAAAACTGACAGAATGAGAGAAGATATTTGCAAGCAACATATCAGATAAAGGGTTAGTATCCAAAATCTATAAAGAACTTATCAAACTCAACACCCAAAAGACAAATAATCCAGTGAAGAAATGGGCAAAAGACATGAGTAGACACTTCTCCAAAGAAGACATCCAGATGGCCAACCGACACATGAAAAAATGCTCAGCATCACCCATCATCAGGGAAATACAAATCAAAACCACAATGAGATACCACCTTCCACCTGTCAGAATGGCTAACATTAACAACTCAGGCAACAACAGATGTTGGCGAGGATGCAGAGAAAGAAGGTCTCTTTTGCACTGCTAGTGCAGCCAGCTCTGGAAAACAGTATGGAGGTTCCTCATAAAACTAAAAATAGAACTACCCTAGGACCCAGCAATTGCACTACTAGGCATTTATCCACAGGATACAGGTGTGCTGTTTCGAAGAGACACGTGCACCCCATTGTTTATATCAGCACTATCTAAAATAGCCAAAGTATGGAAAGAGCCCAAATGTCCATCGATGAATGAATGGATAAAGAAGAAGTGGTATATATATATATATATATATATATATATATATATATATACACACACACACACACACATATATATATATACACACACACACACACACACACACACACACATATACACAATGGAGTATTACTTGGGAATCAAAAAGAATGAAATCTTGCCATTTGCAACTATGTGGATGGAATTGGAGGGTATTATGCTAAGTGAAATTAGTCAGAGAAAGACAAAAATCATATGACTTCACTCGTATGAGGACTTTGAGAGACAAAACAGATAAACATAAGGGAAGGGAAACAAAAATAATATAAGAACAGGGAGGGGGACCAAACAGAAGAGACTCTTAAATATGAAGAACAAACTGAGGGTTACTAGAAGGGTTGTGGCAGGGGGGATGGGATAAATGGGTAAGGGGCACTAAGGAATCTACTCCTGAAATCATTGTTGCACTATATGCTAACTAATTTGGATGTAAATTTTAAAAACTAAAAAATAAAATAAGAAAAATAAAATTAAGAATTAAAAAAAAAAAACCACCTCGCTAGCCAAACAATCAACACCACCCCCTCCCCCCCATTTTTGCAGGCTGGACTTCACGATTTACAAACTTCATTTTTTTATTGGAGAGAGAGAGAGTGCATGAATGGGGGAGAGGGGCAAGAAGGAGAGAGAGAGAGAGAGCATGAGTGGGGAAGAGGGGCAAGAAGGAGAGAGAGAGAGAGTGCATGAGTGGGGGAGAGGGGCAAGAAGGAGAGAGAGAGAGAGAGAGAGAGAGAGTAGGGACCATACTTAGCATGTAGCCCGATGCAGGGCTCGATCTAACAACCCTGGGATCATGACCTGAGCTGAAATCAACAGTTGGATGCTCACCCAACTGAGCCACCAGGCGCCCCACAATCTTCATTTTAATAAGGGAAGGAACTGTACTCAGGCAGGGATCAGAGACAGGGATCCCTCTGGCATTTTCTGTAATGGGCTAGCAAGGCTAGTCTGGAACTTGACCTAACCTATGAGGGGGGAAATCATGCCATGGACAGGCTGGGAAAGCAGAGAGGTTGTTCAAGCATCCAGCTTAACCAGAGCTGAAGTGTCAGCTAACAGGCCTTAGCAAACTGAGTAGGGTCCACTTTATGGCTGATGCATGGCAAGAGATCTGGGGGCCCTGGCAAATGGAGTGTCAGGAGGGTTTAGGAACACACAGGTCAGCTGATTCCAGAGGAAGGTAAAGGTGGGCTCAGAGAGGCCAGCAGGTGATGGGAAGGTAGGAGGGGGAGGTGTTCAGCATCAGGGAGGTCAGGGGTAGAGATGTAAACAATAGCTCCAAGACAGAGTATTCAAAGCTGGCCTTCTCTCCCCGGAGCTGGGGAGATAGGATGCAGTCTCCACCTTAGGAGGTCAGGTGGGATTTAGATTCAGGGAAAAGAAATGGAGTTCTGAGAGTTGTATTCTAGAACCTACCCTGGGCAAGAGAGGAACCTGTCCCAAAGCACTTTAGAGGGATGTGTGTATCATAAGCACATACACACACAATAAAATTTATATAACAATATACAAGAGCCTCTGTCACTTGAGATATAGCTATTATTGCTGGTGAATCATGACCTGCAGCCCTGAACATTCGCTTTCATAGAACATTCACTTTCATTCAGTCCCCAGGAAAATGCTTCTCCAGGTCTCTTGCTCTATGTCAGTGAAACACAAGTCAACTCATTCAGGTATGTGGGTGTGGCTGTTGTCATTAGAAAAAGACTAGGGAGAACTGGAGCAGTGGAAGCACTTAGGTAAGAGGAAAGACAAATTAGCATGTCAAATCCTTCCTTTTAGGTAGCATGAAGGCAATAGGTTCTGCATAATAAAGTCATAAAGTATACATTTTTTACTAGTTCCACACATCCTTTTTTAAAATTTGCTTTGGCTGCCTTTCATGTTCGAGTTTGCGGTTCTGCAGGTACTCAGAATTAATACAGTATTCACAACAATTATGTCTGGATAAGTAGTGTTTTGAAATATTAAAAATTCATACTATTTGGGGTGCCTGGATGGCTTAGTTGGTTAAGTATCCAAGTCTTGATATTGGCTCAGGTCATGATCTCACAGTCGTGAGATCGAGCCCTGTGTTGGGCTTTGTACTGAGAGTGTGCTGCCTGCTTGGGATTCTCTCTCTCCATCTTTCTCTGCCACCCCCCCCCCAAATAAATAAACATTTAAAAAATTCATACTATTAAATTTGTATATATGTAAGTCTAGATGTAACATCTGTGGAGTATTACTGACGTGGTCAACTATATGGGCATTCAGTGCTCAGGCTACAAATAATTCTATTATTATAAAATATTTATTAAGCTTTAACTAAATTTTCAAAAAGTTGAATTAAAAATTAAGATTGACTTAAATATTGTTTAAAAATTTGATATTCATTAATTATAGTTTATATGTTGCCTTTTAAACTTAATAAATAACTGAATATTTTAGAGGGAAGTTTTTATAATTATGTGAGAAATAAATATAATTTTATAAATTTTATACTCAATTTACATTTTAAATGAAACCTTATCCAAATTTTACACAATTTCAATGCATTTACATTTTAATTTTTGCAGGCTGGACTCATTTCATTATCACAACAAACTTGTGAGGGCAGAGTTATTATCCTTATTTGTGCCAATTTATCACAGATTTTATGAACTTCTTGATCATAGGAACATACGATTTCATTGAGCTGAAGGATTAGAAAAATACATTTCATGGAGCATGTATACAAATTTATGAATTATGTATGTATTAATTATTTAAATATCATTAGCCCATCAATAGGCTACCTATATATAAGAAATTAATAAATGGTTAAATTCAGTCAACCTTGATATTTTAACTTTGGTCATATGAAACCATAGGTTCATGCATATTTTAAAATTTTGTTTTTGTGATGGTATAAATGCCAAGGTAAGAATATAATATCTAAGTCATTTACCAGATTGTTAGCTTAATTTATAACTTTTAAATATTTGACATATGTGGGTTATTGGGTTCAATTGTGGTCCCAAAAAGATATGTCTAAATCTTAATCCCTGGTACCTGGGAGAGTGAGCTTATTTGGAAGAAGGGTCTTTGCAGATGTAATTAAGTGAGGGATCTTGTGATAAGGTCATCCTGGATTAATCATTGTGGGTCACAAGTCTAATGACAAATGTCCTTAGGAGAGAGGAGAAGACATAGAAACACAGGGGAGAAGGTCATGTGAAGGGGGAGGCAGGTCCAAGCCCAGGAACACCCGGAACACCTGGAAGGTGTAAGGAAGGATTGTCCCCTAAGGCCTTCAGAAGGAGCATGGCCCTGCTGACACCTTAGCTTATGACTTCTGGGCTCCAGAACTGTGAGGGACAAGATTCTTGCTGGTTTAAGCCAAATTTGTGATAGTTTGTTAGGACAGCCCTAGGAAACTAATACAGTGGGCCTCCACCTGTCCTCTTGTCCTGGGCCCTGCTAATATTAGGAGTGAGCCTGGTTGCTGGGTAGGCCAGTCATGGGAGATAGTACAAAAGCCTAGGTTTCAAACCTGCCCCCCATTCCAGGCCCTTGTGCCTGTGCTGAATGTCTGAGCTCCTTGGAGGTGGGTATCTATCTTTGTCTTCTTGGTATCCCCAACTTCTAGCCAGGTGCTCGGTATGAGCTAATGAAGGAAGGAATAAATGAATGACTGGATAGTGGTCATCAGAGAGCAGGCTCCAGAGCCAGGCTTGCCCAGATCCAAAGTCCAGTTACTGGCCATGTGACTGGAGCAAAGTTCTGTAACTTAACTCCAAAATCTTAATTCATCCTCTGTAAACTGGGACAATAGCACTCACTTCACATGGTAGTTGTAAGAATCAAATGAGTCAATTCATATAAAGTAACCAGCATATAATTAACAGTAAATAAATGGTAGCTGTCATGATCGTCATCATCCTTATTAATATTTTATATTGCCCCACCTCAAGGCCTTCATTCATGCTGTTCCCTTTGCCTGAGATACTCATTCTTTCCCCAGCTTCCTCCTACTCAGTGTTCTGGTCTCAGCTTAAACCTCACTTCTTCAAGGGTACCTTCCCTGACCCCTGAGTTTAGATCAATAGTATGCTCCAGCATTTCTGTCCACATTTCCTAAAGTCTGTGAACTCTGTGAAGGTAGACCATATTGAGCCCTAATACAATGATGTACCTAGCAAAGGACCCAGCACATAGTAAACAAAGATTATCGGAAATAAAATTGTTGAATGAATAGTTCAATTCAGTTCAAGATATGATGGGAGCTAAAGCCTCAAAGGTACAGAGACATTATCTCTGGAAAGAAGATTAATTTGACTCCATTTCTTTGTAGGGTTTTTGGACCTTTCTCACCTCCATCAGTTTTGAAAACTAAATTCAGGCTTTCTCTGCTCTCATAGTTGCCCGGCAACCTGATTTTGGTTTGGGGGAGATGTAAGAAATGGGATCCAGGATGCTTAGGGTACAATGGGCTCCATATTGTGTATGAAATGTCTGATCTTGGTTGTGGATTCATTCTGACCTCCAGGGCATTTGTGTCAATGTCTGGCAGGATATCTGCTGGAGAAATGGCGCCCATCTGGACTGGAATTAAAAACCCCTGTATATGACTTTCAGGGTGGCTCATATCCATTAGCAGCACTCCTTGCCAGAAGCCAAAACAAATGAAAGACAGCATCAAGAGTTGGCTGGGGTCCTAGATCTAAGTTAGGGCCCTTAGGGCTTTGCCAAGGGACCAGGATGATATGATATACTTATGATTAGATGACTGGTTGGTGTTTGTGACACACAAAGTAGACTCCCATCTGCAGAGGTCTGTTCTGTTACATTTTGGGAATTGGTGCCGGGGACATGGCTCCCTCCCTTCCTGATCTGCCTTCTCACCTACTCAGTGATTATAATCTGCCTCGCCTGCTCCAAGGGGTGCTGGACATCAGCCACCTGCTGCAGGACACTGCTTCAGAACTGGGATGTGAGCCACTGCCCTTCTTTCCTTGCCACCAATCTTGAGCTGGCAAAGACAAGCTGCAGTGCACGCATCATCAGGTAGTAATTGGGGACTGGGGTAGCTGGGCCGCAGGGCAGGTTTAAGAATCTAAGCTGAAAAGGAATCTGTATCTCCACAGCTTGAAACAATAATCTTTTGGATGCCTGCTTATCTTAACCGGTTTAGAACCTTCTTCACAGAGATTTGAAGCTTTGCACAAAGATGGAGTCAGGAGAATTAGTCTTACTCCAGCTCTGCTATCTGAGCCTGTTACTTTGGGCAAGTCCTTTCCTCCTCTTGGTCATAGATTTCTTGGGCAGAGATAGACCACCTATTCTTTAATATCTCATCTCATTTTAATATTCTGTTGTTATATCTAATTCAGCCCTGGGGCCTAGAGCCTAGCAGAGTATCTGGCACATAGTAGGCCCTTAACAAGAATGTGTATTGAGTACTTTCTGCACATTATATACTGTGCTAAGTACTTTACAAACATTATCATCTCAGGGAATCCTCACAAACATATGGGAAATGGGGCTTCAAAGAGACTAAATAAACTAAAGGGATAAATACCTAGCTAAAGGGATAGAATAGGAACTTGAAATCAGTGCTTTCTGGCTCCCAAATTCATGTTTTTTACCACCATACTGTGATGTCTCTCAATAAATACCCAGAATGAATGCATGAGTGTTAGTTATTAGGCTAGCCCAGATTTTTGGTGAGCTAGATTGAAATGAAGAATAGCTTTGATGATTTCTTTGGGTTGTTGAGGGACTGGTCAACACAATATCTTTGAGAAGTAGGAAGCACACATATACACCAACTGCATTATGATGTGAAAGGCTCTTAAACTTCCCAACAGCATTGGTTACTGAGTTTTACTTCTGGCGCTGCTAGGAAACACAGTACCTTCAAGCCAGTCTTCAGTCATACAGAATTTGACAGTTCCCTGTTCTCTAAATTTGGGAGGTTGGTGTACCAAGAGTCTGGATTTCTCTCATTGTAATAGACTTGGGCCAAACTTGTGTGCGGTGGGCATTTGCTACATTTTCCTCTTTGCGTCACTTTCCATTCCTGAGGAAATGGGACCTTGATTGGATGGAGGGGAATCCTTCCTCCTTTCAGTTTCTGACCAAGAAGATGACCTCAGAGTAGAACACATGGCCAGGCTAAACCAATCAGGTGGGGGCATTTTGTTCCCTACCTCAACATCTATAATTTATAGTGATGAACACTCAACCCAGATGGGATCAATGGGCCCCAACCCAGGACTTTGGTTGTCTCCTAAGGGATGTGGGCTCTCCTAGATTGTTGTAACACAAAGATTGAAACTACTGGGTTTCATGTACAGCCTGGACTTGGAGTCAACCCAGAGGCAGCAGAGTTGTAAGATAATACTTGGGACGTTGTTTAAACCCTGAATTGTGCCCCATCTAAAGATTGTTCATCAATGTAGGCAAATAAATTCTCTTTTGCTTTAGCCAATTAGAATGAAGTTTTATGTGACTTTCAGATGAAAGAGAGGTGATTCAGTGACATTTATTTGCTAGTCTACTTCTCTTTCCCACGGATCAAATCCCTCTAATGGGCTGAAACAACAAAAACTGAGCTACCATTATGTGATTGGGGGGTGAACTGTGATGGGCACTCACTTTAAGGGGAAAGACCTACCTTGCCAGTTTTGCCCAAACTACTTTCCCATTGAGTTTCCCTGATAATATCTCTCTTTGTTTAGATGTTTGTTTATTTATTTTGAGAGAGAAAGAGAGAGAGAGCATGCACACACGCATGTGAAAGGGAGGGGCCAAGAAAGAGGAAGAGGGAGAATCTCAAGCAGGCTCCATGCTGTCAGCTCAAGCATGTAGTGGGGCTCAATCTCACCAACCATAAGATCAGGACCTGAGTTGAAACCAAGAGTTGAATGCTTAACTGACTGAGCCACCTAGGTGCCCTTCTTGATAATATCTCTTAATAAAGGCTAACATTGCCTTCTGGCATCCTACATTGCCATATCTATGGTGATACCATTTAGTGATACCCTGCCTGAAATTTTATATTAAGATGTTTAATAGCTTTTCTTTTTTATTGGTATATGGGTAGATAGATAAGATTGGGGTTATTCACATTCTCCAAGTTTGTTTTGTAGGATGTCTGCCTGTAGCCTAGTGCCCCTGCTGCCCATGTGGGAAGGTACTGAGAGCCATGTCCTTTTCTGAGCAGTAGCTCTGCTGAGAGTATCCTGATCCAGGTGGCTCATTTGAAACCTATACATTTGGAACCCCTGAGATCAAAGTCTCACCCTTTGTATTGTCAGTGGTGAGATGTAAATAGATATGTTGGTGAGGGAGGAGTTGGTGGTGGTATTGAACTTATGGGGAATTGTGAAAAGTGCTGCAGTGTGAAGGGTTTGGGATACAGAGCCTGTTGTGAATGTTTACTCCCAAGTGCTGGGCTTTGGTCAGTGCCTGGCTTGGCCCCACTGTACAGATGTGGTCCTTGGGATCAGCAAATCTTAGTTCCAGAAGTCATTCTGGTCTCTGGGATCAAAACATTACCCAGGAAACAAGAGAGGCCATGGTTGCTGATTGATTGGGTGACCTACATTCTTGCTACTCAAAGTGAGGTCCACAGACCAGCCCCATCATCAGCATCATCTGGGAGTTTATTGGAAATGTAGGATCTCAGGTGCACCCCAGACCTACTATTTTGGAATTCCCAGGTGACTTGTGTGCACAGTACAGTTTGAGAAGTGCTGGTCTATATCTATAGATTCTAGTACTTCACTCAAGTCAACGTTTAATGGGCACCCACTGTGTTCCAGGCATTGTGCTGAGTGTAACAGATATAAAGATGAATAATGCATAGTCTTTTCTAAAGGACTGCTCACAGCTTATTTACTTCTTAATTCTTTCTCTAGTCTCTCTCCAGTCTCTGCATTCTGGCTTTTGCCCTGTTTCTTCACTGAAATGTTTCCTTTGAAGACCACTAATGACCTGGTTGTTGTCAAATTCAATTTTCTCTTCTCCGTAGCGTTTAATGCTTCTGACCAACACCCACCACTGAAATGCTGTCCTTTCCCGATTTTGCTGATGTGCCATCTTTGTTTCCCCTTTCTCTCCCTCCCGCCCAATCTCATTAACTGACTTGTCTCCTTTCCTAGGGCTCTCTCTCACCTCACTGCTAACCCTCCCACCAGATTATCTCATCTACTTCCGTGAAATGAAATACTTTTATTTTAGAGTCCTGGCCCTCTAGGGACCCCAGGACTGTTGATATTAAAAGGGGCCCCTGGGTCTCTCCTTCCTATAGATTCTTTTTTAAAAAACTGTCGATTGCTTCCAGGAGGGAATTAAATTTGGAGAATGTCCCTGAAATGAATGCAGTAGGTTTTCATGGGTATGCTGCTGTAAAAAATTATCACAACCTTGATGGCTTAAAACAAATTTATTATCATGTAGTTCTGAAGGTCAAAAATCTGATGTGGGTATCATTGAGCCAAAATCAAGGCATTAGGAAGGTTATGTTCTCTTCTGAAAGCTCTAGGAGAGAATCTGTCCCCTGGCCTTTTCCAGCTTCTGGAAGCTATTTGCATTTTTTGGCCCTTCCTCCATCTTCCAAGCCAACAATGGCAGGCTAAGTCTTTCTCTCACTGCCATCACTCTGGTTCTCCACAGCCTGAAAATGTTCTCTGCTTTTAAGGACTCAGTCACCTGGTGATCCAAAATAAACTCCCATCTCAATGTTCTTAACTGTAATCACATTGCAAAGTCCCTTTTGTTATCTAAGATAACACAGTCACAGGTGCCAGGGATTAGGCCACCTTTGGGGGTCTATTATCTTGCCCATCACAGTGAGATTGAGGAGAGTAAAGGTTGGAGGAAAGGGGATTGAAGGATGGCATGTTCCCTGCATATTCCCTAGGATGGATTCAAAATGAGTTAACAAGGCATCTTAGCACCTAAATTGGAAAAGCAGGCTGAGAATGAGAAGAAGGGCTAACAGGAGGCAGGGAATACAGGGAGGTAGAGAGCTCAGGCGAGCCACCTCCCTCATGTGAGTCTTCCCCTTTGCTTTCCCTGTGTCTGTGAATGAGACCACTGTTGAACCTGTTATTCAAGACATAAACTTTCAGTTAAACTGACTTCCTCTTTCTTTATCCACACACGAACACATCATGGACTTATTTCAAGTCTACTTTGCCTATGTCTCTTAAATATAATCCACTGTCGCAGATCCAGTGCAGGCCCCTCATTCCACCTCAGACCAGTTTCCTTGCCTCCATGACTCTCAGTTCACCACCCACTCTGATGTTGGATGACCTACCAATCTTCTTCTTTGTCCTAGTTTAAATACTTCAAAGACTGCCCCCAACTGTCTTCAGGATCAAGTCCAAACTTGTCATTTTCAAAGCCAATTTGGCAACGACCTCCATATCTTGTCTTATTTTTCCCAAATTTCATCCTGTATTCATACTCCAACCTACCTGAACCCTTACTTATCTTCAACTATGACCTTTTGTTCTTTAAAACTTAAGCAGATATTGTTCCCATTATCTGATTCTAAATTCCTGATCCCACAGGACTCAGCTCAGTTATTACCTCCTTTTACCCGTTCTGGGTAGACTTGGCCATACTCCCTCCCCAGGCTTCCATAGCTTTTTGCACATAGTACTATAGCATCTAGCATAATGCCTGTACTTGTTTGTGTGTATCTTAGTTTTCCCCCTCTACATTCATCAGTATTGGTAGAGTCCTCATTTGTCAGCATGGAATTTTATTCATGTATTTTAATTACTAAAAAAGATTACTGAGGCATATGTCTATTTTCTCACTAGGCCACACCATTCTTCAGAATGATGACCTAACTATTCACCCACATACTGCCATTGCTTTGCACAGTTCCTGTCCCACTCTAGGTGCTCATGTTGAATAAATTAATGTTATTTCTTCATTCAAATCTGAAAGCTAATAATAAAGCCCCTACATACCCACCCAGGGGAGAAAGAGACTTGTTCCACATTCCTCACCCTGAAAATATATCTTCTTTGGTGAGGGTTCTTTCTGCCATGCCTCTGGCTTTGCCATTGAGGATGTAGATTCTAGTCTTAAGAAAGGCTGGAGGGTAAGCCTAGAAGTAGTAATCTTTTTTTTTTATTATTTGTTGATTTATTTAATTTCCATCCAAGTTAGTCAGCATACAGTGAAGCAATGATTTCAGGAGTAGATTCCTTAATGCCCCTTACCCATTAAGCCCATCCCCCCTTCCATAACCCCTCCAGCAACCCTCTGTTTGTTCTCCATAATTAAGAGCCTCTTATGTTTTGTTCTCCTCCCTGTTATTATATTATTTTTTCGTCCCTTCCCTTATGTTCATCTGTTTGTATCTTAAAGTCCTCATATGAGTGAAGTCATATGATATTGGTCTTTCTGTGACCGACTAATTTCGCTTAGCATAATACCCTCTAGTTCCATCCATGTAGTTGCAAATAGCAAGATTTCATTCTTTTGAAAAAAATTTTTTTAACATTTATTTATTTTTGAGAGGCGGAGAGAGACAGAACACTAGTCGAGGAGGGATAGAGAGAGAGGGAGACAAAGAATCCAAAGCAGACTCCAGGCTCCAAGCTATCAGCACAGAGCCTGTGTGGGGCTTGAACTCACAAACCATGAGATCATGACCTGAGCCAAAACCAGACACTTAACCAACTGAGCCACCCAGGTGCCCCAAGATTTCATTCTTTTTGATTGCTGCGTAATACTCCATTGTGTATATATATCACATCTTCTTTATCCATTCATCTGTTGATGGATATTTAGGCTCTTTCCATACTTTGACTATTGTCGATAATGCTGCTATAAACATTGGGGTGCATGTGCCCCTTCGGAACAGCATACCCACAGCTCTTTGATAAATACCTAGTAGTGCAATTGCCTGGTCATAAGGTAGTTCTATTTTTAGTTTTTTGAGGAACCTCCATACTGTTTTCCAGAGCTGGCTGCACTAGCAGTGCAAAAGAGACCTTCTTTCTCTGCATCCTCGCCAACATCTGTTGTTGCCTGAGTTGTTAATGTTAGCCATTCTGACAGGTGGAAGATGGTATCTCATTGTGGTTTTGATTTGTATTTCCCTGATGATGGGTGATGCTGAGCATTTTTTCATGTGTCGGTTGGCCATCTGGATGTCTTCTTTGGAGAAGTGTCTATTCATGTCTTTTGCCCATTTCTTCACTGGATTATTTGTCTTTTGGGTGTTGAGTTTGATAAGTTCTTTATAGATTTTGGATACTAACCCTTTATCTGATATGTTGCTTGCAAATATCTTCTCTCATTCTGTCAGTTTTCTTTTAGTTTTGCTGATTGTTTCCTTCGCTGTGCAGAAGGTTTTTATTTTGATGAGGTCCCAGTAGTTCATTTTTGCTTTTGTTTCCCTTGCCTCCGGAGACGTGTTGAGTAAGAAGTTGCTGTAGCCAAGGTCAAAGAGGGTTTTGCCTGCTTTCTCCTCGAGGATTTTGATGGCTTCCTGTCTTACGTTTAGGTCTTTCATCCATTTTGAGTTTATTTTTGTGTCTGGTGTAAGAAAGTGGTCCATGTTCATTCTTCTGCATGTCTCTGTCCAGTTTTCCCAGCACCACTTGCTGAAGAGACTGTCTTTATTCCATTGGATATTCTTTCCTGCTTTGTTGAAGATGAGTTGGCCATACGTTTGTGGGTCCAGAACCAGATTCTTTATTCTGTTCCATTGATCTGTCTGTTCTTGTGCCAGTACCATACCATCTTGATGACGACAGCTTTGTAGTATATCTTGAAGTCTGGGATTGTGATGCCTCCTGCTTCGCTTTTATTTTTCAAGATCACTTTCGCTAGTCGGGGTCTTTTCTGGTTCCATACAAATTTTAGGATTCTTTGTTCTAGCTCTGTGAAGAATACTGGTGTTACTTTGATAGGGATTGCATCGAATATGTAGATTACTTTGAGTAGTATCGACATTTTAACAATATTTGTTGTTCCTACCCAGGAGCATGGAATCTTTTTCCATTTTTTTTTTTTTTTTGCATCTTCTTCAATTTCGTTCATAACCTTTCTATAGTTGTCAGTGTATAGATTTTTCACCTCTTTGGTTAGATTCATTCCTAGGTATTTTATGGTTTTGGGTGCAATTGTAAATGGGATCAATTCGTTGATTTCTCTTTCTGTTGCTTCATTGTTGGTGTATGAGAATGCAACTGATTTCTGTGCATTGATTTTATATCCTGCGACTTTGCTGAATTCATGAATCACTTCTAGCAGTTTTTTGGAGGACGTTTAGGGTTTTCCATATGGAGTATCATGTCATCTGCGAAGAGTGAAAGTTTGACCTCCTCCTGGCTGATTTGGATGCCTTTTATTTCTTTGTGTTGTCTGATCGCAGAGGCTAAGGCTTCCAATACTATGTTCAGTAACAGTGGTGACAGTGGACATCCCTGTCTTGTTCCTGACCTTAGGGGGAAAGATCTCAGTTTCTCCCCATTGAGCATGATACTAGCGTTGGGTCGTTCATATATGGCTTGCATGATCTCGAGGTATGCTCCTTCTATCCCTACTTTCTTGAGGGCTTTTATCAAGAAAGCATGCTGTATTTTGTCAAATGCTTTCTCTGCATCTATTGAGGGGATCATATAGTTCTTGTTCTTTCTTTTATTGATGTGATGAACCACGTGAATTGTTTTGTGGATATTGAACCAGCCCTGCATCCCAGGTATAAATCCCACTTGGTCGTGGTGAATAATTTTTTTAATGTATTGTTGGATCTGGTTGGCTAATATCTTGTTGAGGCTTTTTGCATCCGTGTTCATCAGGGAAATTGGTCTATAGTTCTCCTTTTCAGTGGGGTCTCTGTCTGGTTTTGGCATCAAGGTAATGCTGACTTCATAGAAAGAGTTTGGAAGTTTTCCTTCCATTTCTATTTTTTGGAACAGGTTCAAGAGAATAGGTGTTAACTCTTCCTTAAATGTTTGGTAGAATTCCCCTGGAAAGCCATCTGGCCCTGGACTCTTGTTTTTTGGCAGATTTTTGATTACTAATTTGATTTCCTTACTGGTTATGGGTCTGTTCAAGTTTTCTATTTCTTCCTGTTTCACTTTTGGTAGTGTATATGTTTCTAGGAATTTGTCCATTTCTTCCAGATTACCCATTTTATTGGTGTATAATTGCTCAAAATATTCTCTTATTATTGTTTTTATTTCTGTTATGTTCGTTGTGATCTCTCCTCTTTCATTCTTGATTTTATTTATTTGGGTCCTTTCCCTTTTCTTTTTGATCAAACTGGCTAGTGGTTTATCAATTTTGTTAATTCTTTCAAAGAACCAGCTTCTGGTTTCATTGGTCTGTTCTACTGTTTGTTTGTTTTCTGTTTTTTTGTTTTTTTGTTATTTGGGTTTTTTTTTTGTTTTGTTTTGTTTTGGTTTCTATAGCATTAATTTCTGCTCTAATCTTTATTATTGCCTGTCTTCTGCTGGTTTTGGGTTTTATTTGTTGTTCTTTTTCCAGCTCCTTAAGGTGTAAGGTTAGGTTGTGTATCTGAGATCTTTCTTCCTTCTTTAGGAAGGCCTGGATTGTTATATACCTTCCTTTTATGACCACCTTTGCTGCGTCCCAGAGGTTTTGGGTTGTGGTGTTATCACTTTCATTGGCTTCCATATACTTTTTAATTTCCTCTTTAACTTCTTGGTTAGCCCATTCATGCTTTCGTAGGATGTTCTTCAGTCTCCAAGTATTTGTTACCTTTCCAAATTTTTTCTTGTGGTTGATTTCGAGTTTCATAGCGTGTGGTCTGAAAATATGCACGGTATGATCTCGATCTTTTTGTACTTGCTGAGGGCTGGTTTGTGTCCCAGTATACAGTCTATTCTGGAGAACGTTCCACGTGAACTGGAGAAGAATGTGTATTCTGCTGCTTTAGGATGAAATGTTCTGAATATATCTGTTAAGTCCATCTGGTCCAGTGTGTCATTCAAAGCCATTGTTTCCTTGTTGATTTTTTGATTAGATGATCTGTCCATTGCTGTGATTGGGGTGTTGAAGTTCCCTACTATTATGGTATTACTATCCATGAGTTTCTTTATGTTTGTGATTAACTGATTTATATATTTGGGTCCACCACATTTGGCACATAAATGTGTACAATTGTTAGGTCTTCTTGGTGGATAGATGCCTTCATTATGATATAATGCCCTTCTGAATCTCTTGATACAGTCTTTATTTTAAAGTCCAGATTGTCTGATATAAGTATGGCTACTCTGGCTTTCTTTTGTTGACCATTAGCAGGATAGATGGTTCTTCATCCCCTTATTTTCAATCTGAAAGTGTCTTTAGGTCTAAAGTGGGTCTCTCGTAAACAGCATCTAGATGGATCTTGTTTTCTTACCCATTCTGTTACCCTATGTCTTTTGATTGGAGCATTGAGTCCATTGAGGTTTAGAGTGAGTACTGAAAGATATGAATTCACTGCCATTATGATGCTTGTAGAGTTGGAGTTTCTGGTGGTGTTCTCTGGTCCTTTCTAATCTTTGTTGCTTTTGGTATTTATTTATTTATTTATTTATTTATATACATATATTTTCATCTTTTCTCTCCTCAGAGAGTCCCCCTTAAAATTTCTTGCAGGGCTGGTTTAGTGGTCACAAACTCCCTTAATCTTTGTTTGTCTGGGAAACTTTTTATCTCTCCTTCTATTTTGAATGACAACCTTGCCGGATAAAGAATTCTTGGCTGCATATTTTTCTGATTCAGCACACTGAATATATCCTGCCACTCCCTTCTGGCCTGCCAGCTATCTGTGGATAGGTCTGTTGCAAACCTGATCTGTCTTCCCTTGTAGGTTAAGGACTTTTTTTTTTCCTTGCTGCCTTTCCTAATTCTTTCCTTGCCTGAGTATTTTGTGAATTTGACTCTGATATGCCTTGTTGACGGTTGGTTTTTGTTGAATCTAGTGGGAGTCCTCTGTACTTCCTGGATTTTGATGTCTGTGTCTCTCCCCAGGTTAGGAAAATTTCCTACTATGATTTGCTCACATAACCCTTCTACCCCTTTTTCTGTCTCTTCCTTTTCTGGGACCCCTATGATTCTGATGCTGATCCTTTTTCAATGAGTCACTGATTTTCTAATTCTTAATTTCGTGCTCTTTTGCCTTAGTCTCCCTCTTTTTTTCTGCATCATTATTCTCATAAGTTTGTCCTCTATATCATCCTTGTCCACCCTTGTCCACCCTTGTCCACCCTTGCCACGGTGGCATCCGCTTGAGATTGGAGCTCAGTTATAGCATTTTTTATTTCATCCTGACTAGTTTTACTTCTTTTATCTCCACAGAAAGGGATTCTAATCTATTTTCAAGTCCAGCTAGTATTCTTATTATTGTGATTCTAAATTCTGGTTCAGACATCTTGCTTGTATCTGTGTTGATTACATCCCTGGCTATCATTCCTTCCTATTTTTTCTTTTGGGGTGAATTCCTTCATTTTGTCATTTTGAAGGAAGAAAAGGAATTAATAAGGTAAAAAAATTAAAATTGAAAAATTAAAAACAACGCACACAAAGAAAATCAAATAAATAATCCTAGACCCTAGATGTGTTTTGTTCTGTTTGTTGAAAGGAGCTTGTTAGATTAGAGAAAAAAGGAAAAGATAAGAAAAAAAAGAAAATTTGAAGATATGAATATAATTAAATAGAATAAAATGAAATGATGGAGGTAAAATAGAATTGGAAAAATTTACAAAAATGTAAGGAATGTAGTAGAAAAAATTAAAGAAAAATATATTTAATAAAAATTGAAAATAAAAATAAATTTTTCTCTCTTTCTGTATTCAGGAATAAGAAAAGAAAAGAAAAGAAAAAAATTGAATAAATGGACCAGCAAACAGAATGAAAAATCAATTGAAATTACAGGGTTTCCCCTAGAAGTCAACTTTATAGTCCGCAAACTAAGCAGGTGTAGAGGCTTGTGGTGTTCTTGAAGAGCGAGGCTGGCCATTTGGGCACGGCTTAGTTAATGGCTCCGTTCTCCACTAGATGGCGCTGCTTAAGCTTTGGGGTAGATTGCTATGGCACGTGTGGGCAGGTATGCGTATTCGCGGAAGAAGCTAAAATGGCGTCACCCACCTATCCAGTCTCTATTATGGGAATTCTGTTCTCCCCGACCAGCAATCACGCACCCATCCCTTGTCTCCGGCTTCTGTCCACTCACTGCTTTTACACTATCCGTGACCAAGCCGTGAGGTTGCCAGGCGGCACCTCCTTCCTGAATTTAATCTCAGATGCGGCTGTGTTTCCCAACCCCTCACTTCTGAGGGACTGCAGCTTTGACCTGCTCAGACCTTCTGGGGGAGGGTCTCATGGGCAATGGCCGGGTGCCTGCCCACCCCCAGGAACATTCACGGGACCTTGCTGCTGCTGATACCCAGAGACTGCGGCTTGGTGACTGCCTGCCCCAGAAAAAGTTCACGCAATGTGGTAGCAGCAACGTTTCAGGATTATGGAAAATCACAGGACACATCTGGCACCAGGCTTCCCCCTTAACGTCCTTGTTCCAACACCAGCGAATGTGGTTGTTCTCCAGGGTGTGCTGGGACCTGCTGCAGCCACCCCACAGCCTCTACCAAATGCCCTCCCAGCAGGCGAACCGCCACTCCCCATGTGGCCCACGGACCCCTCAGACTTCGCTCTCTGCTCCTGGGGATTCGCTCTTCCCACCACAGCACCACCAGGTATTGAGCTGCGGAGTTTCAGACTCTGCGTTCCCCCTGTTTATAGAGTCTTAACGGAATTTAAACCATCTCCTTTCTCCTTTCTCCTTTTTTTTGTTCGGTCCCTTGTGTACTCTTTCTTTTCTCCCCAGCTGCTTTCAGGAGAGGGGGAAGCTTTCCAGTACTTCCTCCCCCCATCCCCCTCCGCCGCCGTCTCCATCCTCTCTTGGCAAGCAAAAACAGCTCCCTGCCCTCTGTGGCTTCTCTCTCCCCCAGTTCACTTCTCCGCACCACATACCTGCCGAGTTCTGTGGTTCAGGTTGTGCAGGTTGTTGTGCTAATCCTCAAATCAGTTTTCTAGGTGTGCAGGATGGTTTAGTGTTGATCTGGCTGTATTTCAGGGACAAGAGACGCAAAAAAACCTTGCATGCTATTCTGCCATCTTGGCCCCTCCCTCTCTAGAAGTAGTAATCTTTGGGGTCTCTTTCTAATTTGGAGTTTTATAGAATTATGCTTCTAGGAAAAGCTGATACTGGATTCTGGGTACCCCACTTGGAAAGAATCTAGGATGAATCCGCCATATCCCTTGCAGCTTTCTATGTGAATACATCTAACTTATTGCCTGTTGTTCATTTAGTTGGTCAGTGTTGTCTCCTGTGTGCCAAGCCCCAAGCAAGGTCATGTGGAGAAGAGGGGGATCAGAGAGGCTTCTGTCCTCGTAGAGACAAAGCTATAAGAGGGAAAGACTGTACACAAATAGTAGCTATGATGAAAAGTCATCAAGGTTAACAATGTGTTAGAGAACAAACAGCATTATGGGGTTCAGGAGAGCTTGGACAGCATTGTGAAGGCAACAAAGAGACACTGGAGGATTTTAAACAGTGTAGTGACATAATTATGTCAGATAAAGATTGAGGAAAGCTTTGGAATGAGGTGGCATTTCACTTGGTCTGAGAAATAAGGAATAAGGTTTTTATAGCTGGTGAGTGAGTAGGGGGAGGGTATTGTAGCAGGAAAGAATGCTGGGAAAGCAAGAGAGTAGGTGTTAAGAGAACAGCCGATTTCTTATGAGAGACTTGGTAAAACCCCTGAACAACTAGCCTGGAAGCCATCTAGATATGTGCATAGAGCAATAGCATAGGTTTTACAGTTCATTATTGAAGGACTCTTCTGGATGACTCCAATGAAAGAGCCCTTTAACTGAGAGAAATGAGAACATACAGTCCTACAGCTGTGCTTTAGGTGCTTCTCTGTCACCATGGCATCCTGCTTCTCTGGGCCTGCCTTCCCTGGAGTAGCCCCATAATGATGATGCACCAGTCTCATGCTTAAGTACCAGGTTCCAGCATCTGTTCAACTGAGGGGTCCACTTTCAGGATCTGCCAGCTGCCTGATTATTTGGGGGTCAGTTTTAAAATTGAGAAAAGAGCAGGAGAGAGAGAGAGAATTCCAAGCAAACTTGTGCTGTCAGTGTGGAGCCTGATGTGGGGCTTGATTTCACTAACCATGAGATCATGACCTGAGATGAAGTCAAGAGTCAGAAGCTCACCTGACTAAGCCACCCAGGCATATGCTTTCTGATTTGCAACTGCTTTGGTAAATAGGAAATCCCATTCTTGGCCTGTATCTTCCTTTTTTTAGAAATCACATGATGCTTTCATTATCCATACAAATAGCACCACTCTCTGCTTTGCTCCAGAAGCTATGGTGCTGGCTCAGGAGTGTGTCCTAGACACAACTCAGACCTGCCAAGTTAACCCCTGGCAAAGAGAGATGATGACCTTTCTTAAGGTTTTAACCAAGGGGCTGGCTGGTAAAGAAACTACAGCCAATAGCAGCAGAGAAGGCAGCAGGGAATCAAAATGTCTCTGCACATTGACACAGGCAATAGCCATCATCTGTTACTGAGTTAGAACAACCTCTTGACAACCCTGCCTTCTATGAGAGGGCTTATAGATTGAGATTTCAGAGACTCAGCATCTTGAAGAGCATCTTGAAGTTAGCTAGTCAACCTGAGAAAAGCTCTGGCCCCAAGTTTCATCCTATGTTTGACCCAACCTTGCAATTTTAATTGAAAAACCATGATTTTCCACACAGAAGTCACAGTCACTCCTTCATCATAAATCAAGTGACTAAATAGGAATGACTGTTTCTAGATTCTCTATTTTATTCAATCTCTCTACCTTCTAGATATCTGAATTTCATAGGCCAGTAATTTTTTAACTTTTTTTTTTTTTTGAGAGAGAGCATGAGCAGGGAAGAGGGGCAGAGAGAGAGAGAATCCCAAGCAAGCTCCACACCCACTGTGTAGCCCAACATGGGGCTAGATCCCACAACTATGAGATTACTACCTGAGCAAAATCAAGAGTCAGATGCTCAACCAATGAGCCACCCAGGTGCCACTGTTTTGTTGTTTTTAACAGGCATAATACTTAGGCTGCTAGTTCTTGCTTTCTAAGTAAAACTTTTTTGAAGTATAACTTACAAAATATAGTAAGGAAAAAGTACAAGTATACAGCTGATCAATTTTTACAAAGCAAATGCATTCAATCATCCACCACTATGATATATATATTATCAGCACTCTAGAAGCTTCTCTTATGCTCTCTCCCAGTCATTTATTGAATGTTGTATCCATTGAACCCATATCTGTTGGATTCGTTAATGGGAAATTGCTGGTTATAGGGCATGCATATATGCAGCTTCAGTAGATATTGACAAGCATTTCTGCAAAGTGGTTGTATCAATTTCTACTTCCAACAGTTGTTTGTGAAAGTTCCAGCTGATCTACCTCCTTGCCAATATTTTGTCAGTCCTTGTCATTTTAGCCATTCTGGTGGGTATGTAGTTGCAGCTTTTGTGATTCAATTTGTATTTTACTATCCACCATTATAAACTTTTTCATTGAAAAGAGTATTATAAACTTTCCATGTTTGTTTGCCACTTCAATACTGATCATCCTGTTCAAGTTTGTTGCTTACTTTTTGTTGCGTGGTCTGTCTTTAAAAAAATTAATTTGTAAATATATGTTTTTACATATGTAAGATAGGTGATATAACTATACATATATAGTATATATTTGATATACCTACACATATCAAATAAGCATATTGGAAATACTTTCTCCCACTCAGACTTGCCTCTCACATTATAGTATATTTAAATGAGCAGAAGTATTTAGTTGTAATGAAGTCAAATTTATCAACCTTTTCCTTCATGTTTAGTGTTTAGGAAGTATTTTCCTGCCTCAAGGTCATGGATATGTTCTCCTATGTTATCTTCTCTAAAGTGTTATTGTTTTACTTTTCAGATTTAGATCTGTGATCCATCTGGAACTGATTTTTTTTTTTTTTTTTTTTTTTGTAAATGGTGTGAATTGGGGTCAAGATTCTTTTTTACCCCTAAAGGGATATTCAATTGGCCTGGCGATATTACATTAAAAGACCACAATTTCCCCCACGTAAACCACAGTCACACCTTTGTCATAAATTAGGTGACTAAATATAAACAAATTTGTTTATAGACTATTTTGTACTATTGACCCAATTATGCATATAGGTAGCATGCCACACAGTCTTACATGTATCGGCTTTCCAAAAATCTTGCTATTTAGTTTAGTAGTGGAAGTACTCTAATTTTTTGTCTTGGCTCTTTCTGGCTCTTTGCCTTTCCACATCAATGTTAGATTCAGCTTGTCAGTGTCTACAAAGATACATTTTAATTCTACTGTCACACTCAACCTGTCCAAGATTTATTATTTTTCCAGTCACTATTCATTTTGTTTTCCCTACATATTTATTCTTTTGGATTCTCTTTACTCATTTCCATTTTTCCTGTTTATATATGAGGTCATTTTCCTTCTGCTATAGAACCTCATTTAGCATTTATTTCTTTTAAAGTGAGCCACCTAATGAAAATTGCTTGCTTCTAACAGTCTTAAATGTCTTTATTTTTTTTTTTATTTTTGAAGGTTATATTTGTTGGGTATATATAATCCTGGGTTGAATCTTTTCTTTCATGATGTTAAAGATGATTTTTCAGTCTTCCTTTTCCATCATTTCCATTAAGAGTAATCTGCCAGTTTTATTGGGTTGTTTATTTCTGATTGTTTTCCCAGATTTTCTTTTCATTTTAATTGTGAAAACTTTCCTATTTTGTGCATAGGCATGCTTTTATGTATATTTAACCTGTCTGGGGTTTATAGAGATTCTTAAATCAGTGGACTGATGTCTTTTAATCAGTTTTGGCCATTTTTCTTTCAATATTGCTTTGGTATCATTCTCTCTTTTCTTTTTCTTTTCAGATCTCAGTTATACACATGTTAGACCTTTTAAACTTGTCCTGTATACTGTATGTACTCTCTTCTATATTTACCATCCCTTTTTCTCTCTGTTTCTCTTTGTATATTTTTATTGTCCTGCTATTTCCAGTTCATTAATCCTTTCTTTTGCTGTGTCTGGTCTGCTGTTAAAGTCATTTTTATTAAATATTAAATAATTAAATATTCATTTAATTATTCATTTTTGTCATTGTATCTGTCAGTTTTAAATTTTCCATTTGATTCCCTTCTATAGATTCTGATAAGATTCTGATAAAATTCTCCATTCTCTATTTTCTTGAAAATATTAACAACTAGTTGTTTTAAAACCTGAATCTGATAATTTCAAAATGTTCATTTGTAGGTTTGTTTCCATTTTTTTTTTCTCTTCTGGTTTTGGTAATTTCATACCAAATCTTGTCATGCTTGATTATATTTTATGGAATACTGGACGATGTATAGCAAACATTGTCTTTCTGTACAAATGAAAAATTGTAGAGATTCCGTTTGATATTATTTTCCTCCACAGAAGATTCAATTTTCTCTTGTCCAGTAGTTAAGGGCAGGTAACCTCAATCTTATAATGCATAAAAATGTTTCAAAACTTGGTTTCATGCTTTGGAGGACACATCTATTCTCATTTGCCTTAATCCTGGGGCAGAGCATTTTAGAGGTCTCAACTGAAAACATGCTTTGTTTATCAGGACTTCTCTTTGGTGGGCCCAAAACTTTGAAATAAACTAGCACCAGTACACAAACTAGCATTTGGTCACCGCCCCCCCCCCCCCCCGCCCCGCCTCGGCCTCCACACTGGCTTCTCTGAGGATGGATAACCAATTCCCATCCATTGGAAATTGTCTGCTAATAGACCTAGGTCCACACACAGGAATTACATCCCGCCTTTGCTACCTCATAGTCCACCTCCATCCCATCTTCATTTCCACTCAGTGGAACTATTCTATCCCACCCTTCCAAGATATTCTCATTCTATCCCACCTCCATTCTATACCTGTCTCTGCCCTATACTCTATGATTAGTTGAGGAATCTCATTCATTTAGTCTCTTCCTATGACCCTTACTAGCTTCAGGGAACCACCCAGATTTCTGTCTCCCAGATACACAGTGCATTGGACCAGGCCTTGGGGAGCTGCCTTTCTATATATCACTGTGAGATGCACTTGGGTCACAGCAAAAATTGTTATCTGTTCCCCTCCAAGAACCATCAGTATCATCCCCTGAAGTTCTGCTGTTCCACACATCCCTGGTTACAGCAGTCACTGGCAAAAACCAAACCTTCCAGGGCATCCATAATCTCCTATATTCTCATTGCTGAGCTGTTTTGTATATCTCCCAATCGGACCCAACATCTCTGCCTCTCTTTCAATTCCTCCCTCTGTGCCTTCTTGAACACTATGCAATTATGCTTTCCTGTACCCCCATGTTTTCTCAGAACATTCTTTGCATTTAGGGAACCAGGTTGCCCATTTAGACATTAAGGGGCAGAGGCAAGCCATTCCTGCTATGCCCTGCCTGAATTCCTGTCTCACAGGATTCAGCATGTAAAATACTTTTTTTGTTTTACACCACTAAATTGTGAGTGGTTTATTATATAGCAATAGGTAATCAGAACAGAGCCAAGCCAGTCCCTGGAATATAAATAACAGTTTTATGCTAAGGAGTCATACATTTCCACACTAAGCCTAAACTTCTTTTCTGAGCCACAGATTCAAATATCCAACTGCCTACTTGACATTTGCACTTGAATGTCTAACAGCTATCTCAAGTTAATATTGAATAATCTTGAATTTCTGACCCCTAAACCTGCCCTTACCTCACTCCCAGTCTCCTCATTTTAGTGAATGGCAAAAATCTCTACTTTGTCTTTTACCCCCACATCCAGCCATTTGCAGGGTCTGCCCACCTGTGTTCACTTCCAGAGCTCAGAAACCTCTCATCTTGCACCTGTGTTTCTGCAAGAATTTCTAACTGGCCACAGTGCCACAGAACTCAGTCTTCCTTGCCTCTCCACCTTGCTGTTCACTGAGTGATTATTCTAAGATATAAGTCTTGTAGGCTCATTGCCCAGGCCTAAAACACTTTGGTGGTTCCTCAGTGCTTAATACAATAAAACTCAAAGTCCTTGTATTCGCATGTGGGAAACTTCATAATCTGATCTCTTCATGGTCTGAGCCCAGCCTCCTTATCTCCATCCTGCTTTGCTCTAGCTATACAGAATTACCAGGTTCCCTGAACATGATGCTGTCTTTCATGTTCACCATTGAGCCTTGTTCATGTTATTCATTTGGCCTGGCATTTCCCCTTCCTCTTCTCCTGCCAGGTACTGGAAAATTATATCCTCCTAGATTGTGCTCAGATGCCACCTTTTTGTCATGCAGTCTCTAACCTCTACTACCTGAAATAGCTGGAAGCTACTTCCTCATTCCATTGTGAATTGCATACTCATGTCATAGTACATTTAGAAAGCAGAGAGGCAAAAAATCAATACAATATTTTCAATTTGTCTTGCTTCCTTCTATTTTATCTCTGTGTCTGTTTAATGTGTATGTATACGTGTGTATGTATTTGTAATTATAGCCTTTATGCAGTTTGTATCCTACTTCTTTCACTTAACACAGTATCAACTGAGCATTATTAAAAGAGTGAAAACCTGGGGTTCCTGGGTGGCTCAGTCGACTAAGAATCTGACTCTTGATTTCAGCTCCTGTCATGATCTCACAGTTCATGAGTTCAAGCCCCACATTGGGCTCTATGCTGATAGTACAGACCCTGCTTAGGATTCTGTCTCTCTCCCTCTCTCTCTCTGCCCCTCCCCTGATTGTGCTCTTTTTTTCTCTCTCCCAAATTAAAGAAATAAACTTTAAAAATTTTTTAAAAAGAGTGAAAACCTGAAAACAATACAAAGACTCAAGAGTAGGGAATGGTTAAGTAAGTTATATTATCATCTTGTTATGAAGTCATTACAAGTTATGATAATAATCATATTCATGAGCCAAAGCATGCAATATTAAGATGTCAGTTATCCCCAAATTGACCTATAGATTCAACACAATCCTAATCAAAATGCCAGCAGGTCATTTGTTGAGATTGACAAGCTGTTTGTAAAATTTATATGGAAAGGCAAAGGACCTAGTATAATCAAAACATTTTGAAAGGGAATACAATTGGAGGACTTATATTACTTGATTTCAAAACTTGCTATATATATATTATATATATAGTATATATAGTATATATATATAATATATATATATTGCTCTTACTATATAAAGCTATAGTAATCGAGACAGTGGGGTATTGATATAGGGATAGACATATAGATCAATGAAACAGAAGAGTCTAGAAAGAATTCTACATATATATAGTCAATTGGTTGTCAACAAAGATGCCAAGGTAATTCAATGGAGAAAGTGTAGTCTTTTTAACAAATAGTCCTGGATATCCATATGCAAAATGATGAATCTTGGATCTCAGACAATAAATAAACATTAATTTGCGATATATCAGAGACCTAAATGTAAGAGCTAAAACAACAAAACCTTTAGAAGAAAACTGTCTGTAGCCCATGGTTACATTATGGCACAAAAAGCACAAATCATAAAGTTAAATTGAACCTCGCCAAAGTTAAAAACTTTTTTTCTTAGAAACTTAAATGTGAATAGGCAAGCCATGGAGTAGGAGAAAATAGTTGTGAAACTGATGTTTGATATTTGATGAAATGCTTTTATCAAGAACATATAAAGAATTTTTACCACTTAATAATAAGAAGACAAATAACCTGACTTAATAACAGGCACAGTATTTGAACAGATATTTTACTGAAGAAGTATGTGAAAAGCATTCTGAGCACAATCAGTAACTGATCTGACCCCAGCCTCCATTCTTAAGTTAAAGCCACAAAGAGCTATCACTGCACATGTGTTATAATGGCTGCAATGAGAAGAATGAACTACCAAGAGTGGTGAGGGTATGGAGCAACCAGAGCTCTTATTCATTGCTTATGGGCTTGCAAAGTAGAGCATCCACTAGGAAAACAGTTTGGCAGTTTCTTAGAAAATTAACAAACGCTCAAAATATGACCCAGAAATCCCACTGCTAGGTATTTATCCAAAAGAAATGAAATCATATATCAATACAAAGACTTTTATGTTAATGTTTCTCTGTAATAGCCCCAAGTTGGAAACAACCTACATATCTATCACTGGTGAATGGATACTGTGGTGCATCCATATAATGGAATTCTACTCAGCAATAAAAAGGAACAGACTACTCATACATACAATAGCATGGATGAATCTCAAACATTGTGCTGTGTGAAAGAAGCCAGATACAAAAGGTATAAAATGTGTGATCCAACTTACAGAAAATTGTAGAAAAAGCAAAGCTATAGTGACAAAACAGATCAGAGGGTGCTAGGGTCTGGGGACTAGGGAAGGAGACTCTGAAGGAGTGTAGGGACCCTTTGGGGTGATGCAAATGTTCTGTATTGTGGTTGTAATGTGTTTATGTGACTGTGTATGTTTGTTAGGTTTGATTATGTAGTCCACTTAAAACTGGTGAATTTTATGAATCATAAAACATACCTTAATAAAACTGATAAAAACTTAGAAGTTCACTAAATCTGGGGTTACAAATATGACTAGTAACAAGGAAGTTGTAGATTGCTAGTCTTGTTACCTCGTCTGTAATTTGTGCACATTAGTTTTGCCTTTTTATGGGCAACTATTATTGGTTTGCATGCCTACTTCTGCTGACTGTGGGTTCTTCAAGACTGCAGCTTTGTTTATTCATCTTTGTATTCCCCTAGGACTCAGCCAGGGCCTAACACAGAGTATGTGCTCTATAAATGTTCCCTCCATTCAATCAAAAAATATTTATTGCGACAAATGTTTAATGATCGTCAGTTCTATAATTACTAAACCTAACTTACATTGCTGCTCACCTCTTTGAGTCTGGTGGGACCTAGTCCTCGCAGATGCTGTTCTTGGTGGAAAGCTGTAAGAATGAGGAATTTATTTTACTTTGCAAACGCTTGTATAGTGCTTGTTCTAAAGGCTTTAAAAACATTAAATCCTTGCAAAAACCCTAGAGTGTAGGGAACATTATCATTATTCCCATTTTTCAGAAGAGGCAGCTGAAGATGTTAAGAATTTGCCCCAGTTTACATGTCGAGTAGATGGTGAAGGCAGGATCTGAATCCAGCTACAAAGTCCGTCTCTAACCTACTGTACCTGGGCATGAAATGAACCCATGTTGGTGATGTTTGTCCTAGAGAAGCCCCTCTGCAGACATACCTCTGTGCCTCTTCCTGACTATGCCTGCTATGGTCACCCCTTACCTAGTCCTGCTGCCTTCTGTTTTCATGGTGTTTAAAACCCTTACCCTCCCTGCTTTCTGGCTCTGGCCCTCTCTTCTGTGGTCCCATTCTCTGAGAGTTGACTCCTTTCAAGGGAGGGTTAGAGAGTGAGGCCCAGGGCATTCTCTGGGTTGGCCTCAGAACCCTGTCTGGGCACCTGACTCCGTGGATGGCCCCAGTGGGCACAGCCAACCTTCTATTGGCTGGCCATCTCCTCAGTCTATTCCAGGAGTCTGGGGTCAGACAGTTATTGCTGTCCATGGAGGGTCCAGGGACCAGCAATTAGTCAGACCTGCTCCAGAGAGGCTGAGTTGATATAGGGAGTGTTGTGCCAGAGACCAGAGCAACATCCCCTTTCTCCCCAGAACTCAGAGATGGCCGGGCTGCTCACTTAACATCTTG
Organism: Lynx rufus; assembly: GCF_022079265.1. NCBI lineage: Eukaryota > Metazoa > Chordata > Mammalia > Carnivora > Felidae > Lynx > Lynx rufus. The sequence continues at coordinate 31,300,061 of NW_025814867.1, read as the reverse complement.
AGGATTTGGAGAAGCAGTTAAGACTTTGCTAGGAAGAATCTATTTGAGGGAAGATAATGCAATGTTTATGCTCTCTTCTTAGCCAAAACATTCACATTCATTAAAAATGAAACCCCACCTCCTTTTTCTCATTGTAAGCACTTGCTGCCTTCCCCCTGCCCGATGCAGAGTGTGCGTGTGTTTGGGAGGGAGTGGGTATTAGTAGGAGGCTGGGAGTGTCAAGTCGACAATCTCGTAGTGTAATAATGGAGCAGGCAGATTCAGTGACGCCCAACTCAAATTAGTCACGAGTAAATGCATGATCATCAGCGTTCAGGCACTAGGGGATTCCTCCTATTTAGCAAAGGAAGGTGTCACAAACAACAGCTAAGAGAGAACTATATTTCAAGTTGGGGGAGTGCTAATTTTTACTTTTTTTTTCCTAGAAAAAGATTATAAAAACGTAAAACAAAAATATTCAACTTGAAAAATACTTTGTAATTATATGTCATAAAATAATTAGGTCATGGCAAATTAGCACAAATGTTTACAGCAAAATTGCCATGTAAAACATTATCGGTAATATTATGCTAATTGCTGCAGAAGCAAAAGCTGATTATGTTTCGGCAGGATTAAAATTTGCCACGTCTGCATTTCTCTCCAGCTTCCCCAGTTTTCCATGAGGGTACCACCCTATGATTACCATAGGTGCTGAACCGCCCATCTTTGAGGCCCTGAATCTATAAAGGGAACTTTCTGAAGACTAGGCTAAGACCATCTGTATAAAAGAATTCGTGAAAGTGCTCTTGTAGTCCAGTGGAAGCTCTCCAATTCTCCATGCCCAGAATGGTCCCTTTTGGGGGGTGGAGCCTGGGGGGGGGGATGCCCAGTGTGCTCTGAGAAGCAGAGAAGACATGGGGTTGGCTGCAAAGGATCTCAGAGGAGGTCCCCTGGGCTACCTGGCACTTCTCACAGTTGAATGTGCACACCAATCTGTTAAAATAGAGGTTCCGTTTCAGCGTGTCTGGGGCGGGGCCTGGGATTCTGCATTTTCAGCAAGCTCCCAGGGAATGCTGGGTGCCAGCGGTCCACAGACTGCACTTTGAGTCACAAAGCCCTGGAAGAAATCTTGTCTGGCGTTGCAAAATCAAATGTATTTGGGAGCCAGGTGGGCAGTGAGTGATGGTGACAATAACAAGACAATTTGGGATAGCAGAGCCTATGACGATTGGAGAGGGCAAGTTGGTCCATTAAAGGTGTTCAAGGGCAAGGGAAAGAGGCAGAGGGGTAGAGGAAGCAGAGAGGGAGGCAGCACCCTGCTAGCTGGATCGATGAGTCTGAGACCTTGATTCTAACCCAAGCTAATCCTGAATAAACTCAGGTCTGAGGACCAGAAGTGACTTGTCCAAAGCCCACTGCTGGCTCATGGGCAGCCAGGGCCCAGTTCTTCCTGCTTCCTAATGGTAACGGCAGCCTGTGCTGGACCTCACTTGACTGGGAGACAAGACGGTCGAAACTTGGGGGAGCACACCTATGTGTGCTCAGTGCTCCGTGTCCTCCAAGAGGGCCAGGCCTTCCTGCTGCTATATAGTAGTGTCCTAAGCTCCTCAGGAGGCTCCTGCCACTTCCTATTGTGACAGGTGTGTTCACAGCTCCCCAGTCAATGGGAAGTTGTCTGTTTATCTTGCTGCCTTGGCCTCCTTGAAAGGCCTTGGGCCAGTCGCTGTCCTCCAGGCCTCAGTTTCTCACCTGCGAAATAGAATACCAAATACCAGGAGTAGCAATGTTGGGGAGAAGTGTCTTTCTGACCCCCTAAGGAAGGCACCTGGTCAGAGGAGCCCCCCTGTCCAGGTGAAACCTCACAGAGGCTCGCTTTCTGGGCTGCTCACTGCTGCAGAGAAGTCACCTGCCTGCAGGGGCGGGGCTCTGGGTTAGACTTCAAGCTGGGGCTCCATGGTCTTGCTTTAGCTACAATGTATGGGATACCATTTAATGCCCTGTACACTCTCACTTTATCCCTGCTCAAGTGGCTGGCTCTCGCCTCGGGCTCCACAGGACTTCATGTTTTAGTTCATGAGGCCTATTAATTCTCATAATAGCATTCCCATCTGTGCCAGGCACTGGGCTCAGGTCTTTATAGAGATGATCTCTTTTCCTCCTCAAAACAATAGGAGATTCTCTTACTATTCCCATCTCGCAGATGAGCATATTGAAGCACAGAGAGGTTAAGCAACTTGTCCAAAGCCACACAGACACAGCCAGGGCTGCGGTCTACGGTCATACATGTGTCACCATTATAGGCTGCTGCTCTTCATCCCCACTCTGCCGTCTGCAAGGCCCAAGGGAGCAGGGGCTGTCATTGTCTCCCTTGCAGGCCTGGTGTGTGGTGAACCAAATGCCTGGCACCTAATATTTGTTAATGTAGCATGAACCTTCTTTTGTGTTGGCTTTCTTCCTCCTCCAAGAATGATTCCTGAATCTCACAAAGGGAAGGTCTTTGTAAGAAAAGATATTTATTTTCCCAAATTCAGTCCCCTCAACACAGGCTGCTGCATAGAATTTCCAGAACATCTGAGGGCTTGTGAAGCCCGCAGGTTCCTGCCCACCATTTCCCCTTGTTTTTGCATTTTGAACATGAAATCCGCAAAGTATAGTCCAACTGCTTCACATTATTTCCTTCTGCTTAGAATCATAACCCTCTTGATTATGTTTTTCCTTTTTATTATTTATTGTATGCCCTGGGGGATTTTCATTTTAACCAAGACACTGGTGCAATTGCAAAATGGCAAAGAATGATTTGTAAGGAGATCAGTGTTGGGAGCTTATTAAAACATGTATTTAGGGGATGGTTTGGAAATAGGAAAGAGAAATCTCTTGGGAAAGGAGATATTTTTCAGGAGTTGAGAGGAAATCATGGAACATGAGGGAGGGAAAAGAAGGGAAAGTAAGACAGATGGGAGGGATATTTAAGAAATAAAATTGAGAGGAAAACAAGAGGTAAGTGGAGGAAATAAATGTGAAAAAAATCACAGGTAGGAAAACAAACAAAAATCCTCAGAACTGAAACATGATAAATTTAATTTCATTTGGAGCAGAATGAAGATTGTCCCCCCTCCAACTTGCAAGCTCCTGGATGGGTTTGGGCCATCAGCTGGATTATTTGGATGTTTTCTCTGAAGCATTCTTGAAATTCACACAGCCCAGGGAGGAGGGGGGTGGTCTTTGTCCTCTCTCTAGAAATGCCAGGTCAACCAGGTATCTCATGCACCCAAAGAAACCTGCAGCACCCCTTTCACAGAGAGCATCTGGGGACCCCATCTGCCATGAAGGGCAGGTCTGGAGGAACTGTGTTGTGTGAGCTTCACACAGAGATGACTCCTATCCCTCCTCCAGGGTCTCCTCCATCTCAGTGGTGCCTCCTGGATGTGGTGGCCCAGATCCCCTTCCCAGCAGCGCAGCTGAGGCAAGAAGATGGCTCCCTTCTCTCTCAGATGCTCCCCACACCCCTCCTGCACTGTGGCCCTCCTCCCAGGCCCCCAGTGGCCTCCACAGAGCCTCTTCATTGTGCCCTGTGATTTACTGGCCATGGGCAGCCAGGCCCAGAGCACCTCTACAGAGGCTTTCCCCAGGTGTGCTCAGGAAGGGGCGTTGAGGAGAGATGTTTCCACACAGGGAGCAGAAGAGCCAGTTTCCAAAGGCTCCAAGCGGTTCTGGGGCTCATCAGCAAATCCATATTTAGAGGCCCCGGGCAGGCTGCTTGACAGACCACCAACCTCGCCTCCCCATGCAGTTAAACAGCAGTCAATCAGGGGACAGCAGAAGGCAATTTGTTTTCTTCAGACCTCTGTGAAATGAGGATGGGAGAATTCTTGAATTCTTGAGCTTCTGTGGAGAAATGATTTGGCAATGAAGAGTCTTGGGAATCTGAGATGCACGTTTTATTATGCCATTTTAAGAAAGAATGCCACCAAGCTCCTGTTCCCTGTTGTCTCTGGGGCTGGCCATTTTCTGTACCTACTGCTTTCAGAGTCTCAGATCACCACGTCTCTGACACACATCAACACGTGTGCACACGTGCACACCCACGCACAGCACACCGCCATCATCCATGGTTGTCCCACACACTTGGCTCTCAGGAGCAGCCAGAGCTCCCCTCGGAGCCTCCCCTCAGCCTTCCAAGTGGGCGACTGTGTGCCCAGTCATCGAAGTCCACAGCAGCCCAGGGGCAGGAGTGGATGTGCACATTATTAACCTGTGGTACACAACCTAATGGCCCCCACCCAAAGATGTCCATGTCCTAATCCTCAGAATCTGTGTGTATGTCACCTTAGACAGCAAAAACGACTTTGCAGGTGTGATTAAGTTAGGGATCTTGAGAATATTCTGGACTATCAGGGTGGGTCCAATGTAACCACAAGGGTCACTATAAGATGGAGGCAGGAGAGTCCTGAGAGGAGATGTGACAGTGGGGGTAGTCTGAGCCGTGTGGGGCCACAATCCAAGGAATGTAGGTGGCTTCTTGACACTGGAAGAGGCAAAGAATGGATTCTCCCCTATAGTCTCCAGAAGGTATGCAGCACTTAGATTTTAGTCTGGCTAGACCCAGTTCAGAGTTCTGACATCCAGAACAATGAGGTAATAAATTTGTATTGTTTTAAGCCATTAAATTTGTGGGAATTGGTTACAACAGCAATAACAACCAGTTATTGCTAGTTACTGCTAATACTAGCAAACTAGTACTGCTTGGGGCATGGCCTTCATGACAGGCGGGGAGAGACTCCCCTTCTGTCGCTGAGGCAGCAGGGGGGAAGTTAGGGATAGGTGGGGTTCAGTCCTGTGTCGTGAGGTTCTAAGAGTTGGAGGAAGACTGGTTGTCAGAGTGTAGAACTGTGGCAGAAAGCTAGAGAGGTTTCAAATTTAAACCCTGATGGATTCAAGATTCTGGGAAAACCAATCATGAATAGCCCTGAAGCTTGAGAGTGAGCAGGCTGCCTGTATAGAAAGGGCAGACAGGGGAGGAGCCAGCACAGTCATCCAGTCTGTTAGCAGCAGGAAATATGGCCTAGGCAGGTGGGCTGGGGACAGACAGGCTAACAGGAGGATGGAGCTCTTTCAGACCTTCATTTTTTTTTTTTTATCTCTGCAGTTCCCTTGGCTGACTGATGACCAGAATCATCTGGGTGCCTAATAAAAATACAGTTTTGGGTCCTGTCCTTGGGTACTTGAGCTCAGTTGTAGGTATTTTCTGTTGCACACAGTGTGGTATCTTGTGCCCTCTGAACCCCAGCCATGTGCACAGGGTCCCCATGGCTGGTTCCTGACTCAGATTTCCATCTGCCCTCCAGTCATCTACTCCCACCTCAGCCCAGAGTTCCTCATTTGGTGGCGTTCTGACCCATTCTGTGGTGGTCAGTAGGTAACTGTCCTGAGATGGCACCCCATCCCCTCAGTTCTCCATCCCAGTCCTGTCCAGCCTAGGTTTCACTCCCGTGTCAGTCAGCTGACTGAGCAAGGTCGCAGCTTGATGTCCGTGAGCTCAGAGGGTCTGGACAGCCTCTGCTTCTACAAATATACCACATATTTACACCATCCTCAGCCTTTACTATACTGCTAGAGACTCTTGTATTTACAAAAATTATCTACCCATCTAGCTAGCCATCTATTATCTATGTATTATGTATATATACACGTGTCTATATCTATATGGATATAGATATATCCATCCATCCATCTATCCATCTATCATTTATCTATCTACCTATGTACTTTAGGTCTTGATCTTGGAGGTCAGGGAAACATGACGTACAAATTAAGATGGCTGGCTGGATTGGAATCCAGTTGTTTTTTTTAATTTTTTAAGTTTACTTATTTTGAGAGAGACAGAGATGGTGTGAGTGGGGGAGGGGAAGAGAGAGAATAGAATCCCAAGCAGGCTCTGCACTGTTAGCGTGGAGCCAGATGCAGGGCTTGAACTCACAAAACTGTGAGATCATGACCTGAGCCAAAACCAAGTCAGACGCTTAACCAACTGAGCCACCCAGGCACCCTAGAATCCACTTCTTTAATAGTTCTTAACTGTTTGACCTCAAGTAAATTTCTTATCTATAATTAACAATAATACCTAGCACACAGTGTTCTTGCCAAGAGAAAATGAACTAATTTATGTAAAAATGTTAGAACAGCTGGCAAGATACAAGGGCTCAATAAATGTTAAGTATTATTATTTGGGCTAGCCTTTAAGAGATATTTATATGGGAAAGGAAATTTTTTGAATTCCCCAAGTTTGATTGACACTTTATTGTAAAGCTCTCCTCTTGCCAGTGTGCCTCAGGGCAGCCCTTCAAACCGGGAGTGAGAGAGTGATTTCAAACTCAGCCCACCTTTCTGGCCCTGCATCCTTTTTAGAGTTGAGCAAAGGAGTAGGAAGAAGTTCCACAGGCAGAGAGCGGAGGGCGGGAGTGCCCCAGGTCACGGAGGGGCAGTGGAGGGTGGCCGGTGGGAATCTAATCCCCACACCATCTGCTTGCTGATGCTCCCCTCTGTCCCCTTCTTTCAGGAGCAAGACATTCTGAGCAGGGGTGATGGAGGGCCCTGCAGACAGGTGGCCTCAGCCCTTCATGCCAGAGTTTTCAATTATGATGCCAGTCAATGGGAGAGAGAGGAGGGCGAAAATGAAAATGGACTATTTGGTTAGCGCTCTGACAAGCCATGAATCAAAACCAAGTGAAATTGCTCTGGGGTCTCCGGGCCTGTCAGCCTTCACCATCCATTCTGCTTGCCCCTCGGCAGTGTAATTCTGCATGCAGCCAACACTGTTCGCAGGAAAGCAGGCCCCGTGTACTGTGTGGCTGGGCCTTTCCCTGCCGCCATGCCGCACACCTCAGGCAGGTATGGCTAGCTGGTCTCTAGGCGGAGCAGAGGAGGTGGGGGGAAGTCAGTGGGAGGGGCTGTCAGCAGTGTGCACATTAAAATGTGTGACCCCCATCACAGGGCTGCGGTGCCTGCTCCCCTCCTGAAGCCCTTCCCTGGACTTATCGATTCCTGCCAAGTGGCCATTCATTCTTATTTGAAGAGTTCTGGCAGAGGCTTGGCCCCATCTGTGCCTGGCGGGGTCAAGGCCAAAGGGTGGCTCTGGGTCAGCAGGAAAAAGGGGAAGTCTGCAAAGGGGAGAGTGCCTTCCCCCATCAGGAATGAGGGGCCCCTCTCTGCCTCTCTTCCTCAGTAGCAGTCCTGGCTGATTAAGGCCCATTAGGGCAGAAGCAGAGAGTGCTGGACAGGGGAGCCCATAAATCACTGCTTTTGATTGAACAGATGAGTGCTGAAGAGACAGGGCTGAAATCAGTCAAGCAAACCCTACCCATTCAAGGTTCTGCCATCCAGGGTGTGGAGAACTGGTTTCTCCTTTCTTCCTCCTTGTAGCTCATCTTTTCCAGAGGAGCTCAGGGAGTCTTGTGACATGTTCCAGCTATCAGGAGCCCTAGGTCTGGGCCAGTACAGACAGTGAATAGGACTACAGAAGCCTGTGGGGAGGTCAGCTCTGGGTCTGGCAGGTCTCATGGAGAAAGCCTGTGGCCAGTGGGCCCCTGTGTGGTCAGTGCCAATTAGGGAGATGCCAGTCATGGCTGCGGCTCATAGCTGTGCAGATTGCTCATTGCCCAAGGACAAAGCACACGGGGGGACTAGGGCCCTACTCACTTTCCACCCACGAAGCCACATGTCCTGGCATGGTCATGTCTGTCCAGAAGAACAGGAGCCTGTGGATTCACACAAAGGTATCAGTGAGCCAGAGGAAGCTCTGTCATCAGGCAGCAGAGAAGTCTGAGTGCCCTGGAACTCTGGGGCAGAGAATGGTCAGGAACTGTCAGGAGCCTCTGTAGCTGTGAAAGAAGGCAGGATAAGGTCCAGTGATACCAGAACAGAGCCAACAGCACTGATGTTCAGTTAGAAATCAGAGGCGAATCAGATCCCAAAGAACCAGTCAAGATCCAAACCACCAGCCGTGAACAGAAGGTGGGGAAAAGCCAAAGATCTGTTTGAGGTCCTGGTCTGTGATCAGTCTTTCTAGAAGGCCCAGGGCCAAGGCAATAAAGCCTGATGACATTCACAAGTGTCTGCTTGGGTGCCACTATTTATTTTTGTCCCAGCAGCACCTGCATCAGAGGTGGGGTAAGGAGCACTAGTGCAAGGAGGTTCAGATCATGCCGGGGACAGAAACAAGATCAGAGGGTGGAAGTTTCTGGGAAGTAGATTTTGGTTCAAAATAGGGTGCTCAGCTATGGAAGAGATTGTTTTGTGTGGTAATGAGTCCTCTGTTACTGGAGGTATCCAAGGCCCTATCAGGGAGCCTGCTGAGGGAATGCCTTGTGCAAGGTAGAAGGTTGGGCTGAAAGTCTCTAACGTCCCTTTTTCAGCCCCGCATAATCTATGAGTCTGTGAGATTTCACACAGCTAGCTTTCCTCCCTGTTAGAAAGGATTGATTGCAGAGGAAGTTGAATTAATGACTAACAGAGTTTTTTAGGTTTTTGTGTATTTACTTTTCTCCCTCTTTCTGGCCCCCTCCCATGTCCCTACTGCCAAACTCATTCCATGGACCCTTGGGAGTAAATTGCCCAGCCAGGGGCTAGAAGGAACCTTGTGGTCATTATGCAGACATCCCTGTTTACCTCCATCTCTAGTGCTTCTTCAGGGCAGCAGGACAGATGACCATCCACATGACACTGTACACAGTAGGAGAAGTGAGGGACCCCAGAGCAGGGCCTCTTTTACCACCTCTGTCAGGCTGTAAAGTGAGGGCTGAGTCCAGCACAGGCCCTATAAGCTGTGGCAGAAAACGGTATTGTAGTGGACTGTTTCTGTCAGTCCAGCATCCATTTCCTCTCCTGAGGCTGGATCTTGGTTTTCCCCTGGGGAGCACTGCCAGGCCATGTGATGTGGGGAGAGTGACACCCTCCTTCCCCAGCACATGTCAAAGACGTAGACAATCAGATATTCCATTTCTCTGGACATAGGGATTGGTTCAGGGTTGGATATACGATGACAGCCAAGCCCGTAAGAAATAAATCCAGGGCTTTTATAGGAAATATGGAAGAGTAGAAGCTCTATTTTATTTTATTAATATGGAAGAGTAGAAGCTCTATTTTGTTAAGATGGCAGAATGTAAGCCTGGAGCTTCCAACTGGCACTGCTAAGAAACAGCATGCATCAGAATGCAGCTGACACACGGGAAAGCAGAGGTGAGAGACGGAAAGGGAGCAAGGCCCTGGATTCAGCTTCTCCTGAAGCTAGACCTATCCCTGGACTTTGCAGTTACACAAGGCAATAAACACTTACCCTACTTTTTTTCTTGAACCAGTTTGAGTAGAGGTTGTAGCCTTGTCACCTGAAAGCATCCTGGCTAGTTCAGGGGTCTTCCTGGGGAAGCCCTACCTACCTCTAAGGTAGTGTCGGAGCAGAGCTGGGTCCCAGCTCTTGGGTAGCCAAGGCCTCATCTGGGTCACACAGCTTTCTCTGTTGACTTGTGACTTGGCCTGAAGGGCAGCCTCACCCTAGGTAACCATCTAGCTCATTATCGTCAACCCCTGGAAACAAATGATCTGAGATTAGAGACCTAAAATGTGTTCTGCAGACCAGTGATTCTGGGAGATGGTCCAGAGTAAAGGGGGCTGTACGCTCAGGAGTTTGGGAACTGGTGCATCCAAGGCCATGCCTCTTCTCGTGTGGCTCAATACAATGACAGGTTGATGCTGGAGTAAAATGGTCTGTGTATAGGGAAAACTCCACTGGGTTAAAGTTCATGTCCCCATGGTGTCCAATGAGGTCGTCACTGGGTCTGTGTCATTCTGTCATGACTCGGTTTCTCCCTTTGCCCAACTCACTTCTGTCCTGTCCCTTCCATAGATGTCAGTCCCAGGGCAGTCCTTAATAAGTCCTGCCTGCTGATCCCATCTCAGTCTGCTTCCCGAAGTGCCTGCCTGGGCAGTATTCCAGCTGGGTTAGGTAGCCTTCACAACCCCTGTGCTTCCCTCCTATTCTATTTTGTGTCTCTCCCTACACTTGTAAGCAGGTTGAGTCAGGTGCTCTGCTTGATCCATTTTTCAAATGCCCAGTGCCTAGCACAGCACCTAACATAGTAGGTACTCACCAGGTGATAGCTAGGGGCACAAATGAATGTGCCAAGCTGACGACTGTCACCATTCACTGGGAGGGGGCAAAGAGTTCTCAAAGGCCTCTTGGCTTCTTCCTAAGCTTTCTCTTCCTCTTTGAGGCAGTGATTCTGTGAGCAGAAGGGTCAGTGTGCAGCAGGTATCTGAGAAGAGCCAGGGTAGGAGTCTAGGTTGAAGCCAGAGCGTCTAAAGAGAGTGGCCTTGGTTTTCCTCAGAGTCCTGACCCAGCCTACCACGGCATGAGGGCAGAGGGGCCCTGGTGCAGGAGCCCCATGGGGGCTGGTGTATTTTGCCACATCCCAGATAGCTCAAGCTCGGTGGTGGCAGGTGGGGCGGCAGGGGTGGGCCTGGCTCTTGCAGGGGAGCCCCCATTCCCGGTTTTCTGAGGCTGGATCACAGAGTGCCACCTGTGGGAAGGCTCCCAGGGACACCACGTGGTTGAGCCATCCTACCTGTGATCCAGGGAGTCCTCTCAGTACCATCTCTTCCCCAAGAAGCCTGTAAAACCCTCTCAAGTGCCCTTCCCAGAAGGAAGGGCTAGGGCACTGTGACTTCTCAAACTTCTTCCCATCCCAGGATCTGAATGCTATGGATGTGTTTTTAAGTTAGGAACATTTGGATGTTTTTGTTTTATTGCTTTCAAACAGTCCACAGATAAGCAGTGAGGAATGGTGGTGGAGATCAAATGTGCATCAATGATAAATTGTTTGCATGGTTGGACCCTTCCTTTCCACTTGGAACACTCAGGCTGGATATATCCTTCAGGAACAGTGTACTAATCAAATACAAAATGACAAAATTTGGTAATACCGCAATCCATTATATAATCCTTTATGGTTTTTTTGCTTATTTACACTTCATTATTATTTTCTTGGACTTTTCTGAACACATTTGTCAAACAGACATAATCAAGGTACCTTATATATATGAATCGAACCTAAGAACTAAAACATAATGCTAATAAATAGAAATAGAAATAATAAATGGAATAATATCATCCCAGTTCTGTTCTAAATGCTTTGCCCACATTACCTGCTTAATTCTTGCAACAACTCTGTGAAGTGGTTAACATTATTATTTTGTCAGATGAAGGAGGTATTGCTTGAGAAATTAAGATGTGCCCTCACAACTGGTAAGTGGCAGAGATGGAGGGAACCCAGGTCCCTCTGGCTTCACGCTTGCTCCCTGCACCCTGTTCTCACCATTGTGAGTTAGCGCCACAGCAAAGGGCTGGACACCGGCACTGTGTATGAAGCAGACTTCATTGATGTGCCATAGGGGGCTCCAGCAGGCGAGGAACCACTCCCAAGCAGCACCCAGAGTGTCCTACAGCACAGGGTGGCTGTAATGCAGGAGAATGGACACTGCGGGGTAGAGCCATTGTTTTTACATCTGAACTTCTTTTAGCTAGCAGATTCTCTTTTTCCCTCAAATGATAAAAGAAACCAGACTTATAAAACAGATAAGGTTTGTTTGATTGGAATGAATTGTTTTTATAAGTTCAAATGTACAATATTTACTCATTGTAAACCAGATAGTAAGAAAAGTGAGGCTTTTTAGGTCAACACGGCCTTTGAAATCAGCTTTTTTTTTTTTGATAATATTTGCAGTCTTAGATCAGTTGCAGTGTTCCATGTATGTCTGCATTTTATTAGGTCGCATTATATTGAAAAAAAAAAAACCCTGATTCACACAGGTATTAGTTGTACATATTAATTTCTGAATGTTTGTCTTATGATCTCAGTATACTCTTTTTAAAAATTTTTTGTAAAGTGTTTATTTTATTTTTGAGAGAGAGAGAGACAGAGAGTGAGCAGGGGAGGAGCAGAGAGAGAGAGAGGGAGACACAGCACCTAAAGCAGGATCCAGGCTCTGAGCTGTCAGCACAGAGCCTGATGAGGAGCTCAAACTCACAAACTGTGAGATCATGACCTGAGCCGAAGTCAGAGGCTTAACTGACTGTGCCACCCAGGCGCCTCAGATTGTCTCAGTATACTCTTAAATGCCACTGGTCCAGAGGTTTGAAAGAGAAGTGGCAAGATATTTGTGTTCCAAAGTTGAATTATTCTCCGTGACAAAGAACTGCCTGCGTTCCTTAATTAGTAAATGTACAAGCTGAAGGGAGCTGATGAATGGGTTCTTTAGCTAGTTTAAAATCACAACTCTATGGTAGAAAACACTTTTCAAATTTATATTGCAACGTTATGGGATGTTCAGCAATATCATTAAAAAACTCTCATATATCTTAGTACCTGTCTCTGCCATAGAGTCACTCAAAATTTCGAAGCAGTCAGATTAACTTTTTTTTTTTTTAATTTTTTTTTTCAACGTTTATTTATTTTTGGGACAGAGAGAGACAGAGCATGAACGGAGGAGGGGCAGAGAGAGAGGGAGACACAGAGTCGGAAACAGGCTCCAGGCTCTGAGCCATCAGCCCAGAGCCCGACGCGGGGCTCGAACTCACGGACCGCGAGATCGTGACCTGGCTGAAGTCGGACGCTTAACCGACTGCGCCACCCAGGCGCCCCAGATTAACTTTTATTTATTCATTCATGCATTTGTTCATCTATCCACACATTCAAACACTTTTTGTTGAGCACCTGTAATACTCCAGGCAGTGGTCTAAGTGCTCTGGATGTAATGATAAACAGAATAAAGTCCTTTCCTTCCTGGAGCTGACATTTGGAGGGTGGGTGGGAGAGCAGAGTTGTGGAAATAGCCAGTAAGTCCACACACAAATAAGTACATTTGTCAGGGGTGATCTATGATTTAAATAAAAGGGCGGTAATGTTTAGGCTATGAAGAAAAGATGTTGGAGGGAGCAGAGTACATGTGCAATTGAAACATAAGAGATGAGAACATGAAATGCAGAGCATATAAGGAGAGGTTCATTTTATGTGCAGTTTCCCCCAACCAATGGAGTTGATGTCTCCCTCAACTTACCTTACTGGTAAAAAACACCAAAACTTCATGCTTGCCATGATGTAATGACTTGGCTTTACTTCTGTTCATGTACACAATTTTCTAAATAAAAAGCATAAATACATTAATGAGATAATGAGGAAACTTTATTTAGATAAATACATATTCATAAGATAATAAGGAAACTTTATTTTGTGGTCTAGATGCACTAACCTGGCAGAGCAAGTTAACTGTATTTGGTATAAAACACACTGACTTTGCATGTTGCTTTAATTTGTGTGGTTTTAGAACTATGGTTAAGATACTTTAAAACACAAAATGTGCATAAAATATTTGTAGTGTCTTTAAGTCACCTGCTTGGGACTCTAACTTCCTGGGGAAATAGTTTGAAAACCACAAGTATGCTGGGGATTGAGTGGGCAATATAGTTAGAGACACCCATCTTTGGCCTCACCAAATCTGGCTCAAAATTTGGCTCTGCCCTAATCAGTTGTGTGGCCTTAGGGTTGTGTCTAGGCCCCATCATCTTTACCTATAAGGCAGAAAGACTCCACTTCCTACATTGGCCGGATGTCTGAAACATCAAGGACACTCAAGACATGTTAGAGTCCTTTTCCTTCCCCAGACATACCAGCCTGAATCAGCTCTGTGGATACCAGTCAGCAAGGAGCAGGGCTCTGGCCATAGGAATCTGTGTTGGGGCTCCACTCTAGTGTCTCAGGACAGAGGTCAGGGCCAAGAGTCCCTTGGAGGATGGGCAAGTGGTGGGGACAGACACTGGGGTACACACAGCAAACCGGGGGCATGCTAACCATGAGTTAGAAGCCAAGAGGTTCTAGGGGTGAGAAGAAAAGTTTTTTGGAGATAAGAAATTGGACAGGGCTGCATTGACAAAGTAGAAGGGTATCTTTTGGACTTCAGTGACCAGTTTCTTCTAAAAAGTGGTCTCCACATGGAACCCCACATCCAGATTATCTTGGTTGCTTGGGCTTGGAAGTAGGTCATGGCTGCTGCAGATGCTGGCAGGGGGGCTAGAGCAGGCTCCTGCTGGGTTAAGAGGCTAGACATTGTACCTCACCTCCCAGTTCCACATCCAGTGATGGCACAGGAGTACCTTAAAATCGAATATCGTGTGTGGGAACATTTACACCAGGAAGGTTGGCAAAGGCCAATCAGGGTTTGTTTGTTTGTTTCCCCTCCGGAGAACAGGTTGTTAAGCACGGGTTGCTGGTCTTAGAACTAGCCTCTGTTAACCCCTTGGGATTAACATTACCTGTGACGTTTTCAATTTACAAACTACCCAACACAGATGAGTTTAGCTCCAGACTTTGTTCTAACCTCATTACAGTTGTCTTGTTACTGCCGCCTCTAGGAGCTGGAGATAGTTCACTAGTTCAGAAGGGGAAAAGTCACTATGAAAAGCCAGAAGACACTTGAAGCAGAGTGGTTCTGCCTGCTGGCTGGACCTCCAGCTTCACTTAGCTAAGCAGCCTGAAATCCCAGTAATGTAAATCCAGGCAGAAAGAGCCAATCAACCACTCATGTATCAGTGAGAATTTGCTCCCCGGGAGGCTGGGAGGAGAAATTAGATAAGTAATTTTTAAGTCACTAGCATGGGGCCAGAAGGTGCTGGAGTGGAGGGTGGGCCTGGATGTGATTCCACCATCAGGGGGTGACCTTAGGGTCCCAGGAACCTCAGAGAAGGAATTCTAGGTACCAGAGGGCTGAAGACAAACTACGCCTTCTTAAAGTTTTTCTAGGGCTGGCCCTGCTCTTAGAGAAGAGAGAGAATACTATATTCATCTTTCTTTCTCTTTAGCTCCTGACTCTGGCCCACAGTTTAAGATTAGTATTATTAGGACTCATGGCTAGAAATGTTTGGAGAAATGTATTCTAAGTTACAAATCAGCATTCAGAGAATACAGAGTTGACAACTGTCTTTAGCTTTCTGTATTTAATCAGTGAAGATATTTAAAAAAATTTTTTAATGTTTTTACTTTTGAGAGAGGGAGAGAGAGAGGGAGACACAGAATCCTAAGCAGGGTCCAGGCTCAGCTTTCAGCACAGAGCCTGACATGAAGCTCAAACTCACAAACTGTGAGATCATGACCTGAGCCGAAGTCAGATGCTTCACCAACTGAGTCACACAGGGGGACCCATCAGTGAAGATATTTTTGAAGTTTCATATAGAACAAGATAGATTTACTCACCAACTCATATGAGAATTTCAGAAATGTCTTATTTTAATTTCTGCCTCCTCCTCTTGTTGCCAGGTGAACTGGGGAGTCCTCTGGCCCTGGGGCCTCGACCCAGCCAGACTGGAAAGAGTGGCCAAAGGTTCTTGGTCTTAGCACTAGAATGAAGCATAGCAGATGAGTGACACAAGAGGGAAAGTTTACTGAAGTGAGAAGTACACTCTTGAGATAGGAGACTGAGAGAGAGAGAGAGAGAGAGAGAGAGAGAGAGAGAGAGAGCAAGCGAGCCCACATGCACAACAGCATAAGCCAGAGGGTCCTGGGAGTTGGGTTTCTATCTTTTATTGACAGTTGTTAACTAGGGGGCGGAATATTTATTACTTGGGGTGGAAAGCAGGTTTCCTGCTTTTTCTTCCTAATTGGGTCAGAGGTTTCCTGTCAAGGCATCTGCCATCTTGGCCTGTCTGGTTTGATCCGGCTTCTTGTGCTTTCAGGACAGGCCTCTGACTTTCCTGAAAGCTGGCCATGACTTCCTCTTGCTGACCTCCAGGTATCCTGTTAGAACCTGACTAACTCCCTACTCTAACACTCTGTGGGTTGAATCTTTTAATCTGTTAGTATCCTCTGTATGCTAAGTGTCCCTGTCAAATGGTTAATGATGTGAAAACAAGTGCCTAAATGTACTAGGGTCACTTGGCATTTAATAAACACTTTTAGAGAGAGCAAATCATCCCTGCATGGCTGGGGCCCACACCATGTGAAGTCCTACAGAGATTTTGTGGAAAAGAACATATAGCCATTGTTTGTAGATGGGTCCACAGAGGTTTTCCTGATGTTATAAGGTAACTTTTATCTGCACGTTCAGGTTATCTACTGCTGCGTGAAAAAACTACTGTAAAATTAGTGGCTTAAAACTGTAACCATTTTTATTATATCTCATTTGAAAAGTCTGACATTCAGGCAGGGTTTGGCTGAGTTATTCTTTTGCTCCCTGCGGCATGGATTCAGGTCACTCAGTGCTTCTCAGCCTGTGTATTGTTACTCTGGAAAGTGTAAGACAGCTTAAACTTCTGATATTTTGGTGGGGTGGATGTGGAATTGTAATTTATAATAAGATGTATGTTTGGTCTTTGTGTTGCTGGCACAGAGCTCCTCAAGCGGTTGGAATTTCCTAAGTGATAAGACCAATAAACCTTTTTAATGTTAATAAGGTGACTTTTAGAAAACTTCTAGGTAACCTAAGGCTAGGGGCTGGTTGCCAGGGGATCCAATTAAGTTATTAGAAGGTTGGAACTTTCAGTCCCACCCCAACCCAGGGGCAGGGGGTGGGGTGGGACTGGAGGGTAAACCAATCACCAATGGCCAATGATGCAATCAATCATGACTAGGTAATAAAATCTCAGTAAAAATCCAAAAGGGTGGGGTTCAGAGATCTTTTAGGTTGGTGAACACATACAAAGTGGCAAACTTAGAGATCATGGAAGCATTGCGCAGGATGTGATAGTGTAACTATTCCTGAGTTACATCCTTTTATAATAAACCAGTAATCTAGTAAGTAAAATGTTTCTCTAAGTTTTGTGAGCCGCTCTAGCAAATTAATTGAACCCACCGTGGGGATTATTGGGATTTCTCATCTATGACCTGCTGGTTAGAAGTCCAGGTAACAATCTGGATTTGTGATGGGCATTTGAAGGGGGTTGCAGTCTTGTAGGACTGAGCCCTTAACCTGTGGGGTCTGATGTTATATACAGGTAGATAGTGTCAGGATTGAGTTAAATTATATAACGTCTAGTTGGTGTTGGAGAATTACTTAGTAGTGTGGAAAAAATCCCACATGTTGGAATTGGGCACAGAATCAGAATGGATGAGGGACACCTGGGTGGCTCAGTCAAGCGATTAAGCATGTGACTTCGTCTCAGGTCATGATCTTATGGTTTGTGGGTTCCAGCCCCATGTCAGGCTCTGTGATGACAGCTTGGAGCCTGGAGCCTGTTTCAGATTCTGTGTCTCCCTCTCCCTCTGCCTCTCCCCCACTCATGCTCTGTCTCTCTCTCTCTCTCTCTCTCAAAAATGAATAAACATTATAAAAAATTAAAAAAAAAAAAAGAATGGATGAAAAGCTGGGCTCAGGTGGGACTATCTAAAGGAGCACCTACCTCTCTGTGGCCTTTTCCATATGGCAATTTCAGAATAATTGGACTCCTTATATGGCAGATGGCTTCTCCCAGAGTACATGTCACATGAGAACCAGGTAGAAGCTTCAGAGCCTTTTCTGACTTTGTCACGGAACTCAGCAATATTATTCAATTCATTCAATGGGTAACAAGTGGGTCATCAGGACGGGACAGATTCAGGGGAGGACAATTAGAGTCTACCTCTTAATGGAAGAGCTCCCACTACTGTGGGAAGAGCACATGGCACAGGAGATACTGTTGTGGCCATCCATGGAGAAAACAATCTGCTACACTGCATATCCTAAAACTGGGCAGCTTTGCCTGTTGGCTCCCATTTTACCCCATCCATAAGTAGCCCAAAGTCTTGACTGACAGCACTTTCTATTAAATTAATTAAATGATAGTGAGCTTTGTTCAGGGTCTGGATTAATTTCAGCCTGATCTTCATCCTCCCCAGTACTCTGCATCAGGAAATCCAAATCCTGGCTTTTCTGTACCCCTAGCATATTGTCAATCATCTTGAGAGTTGTCGTAAACATCCCAAAATATTAACATTAATTAAGTGATAAATATTTTCCATTTATGCCTTTGAGGATTTCAACATTGTTACAGCTGTAATCAGACAAGCTATGACAGGGTATCAGTCTCAACTCTTAAAAAAGAAATCTGAGAATCACAGATGTGTACCCTAAATGCCATGAATGGATAGAATTCAGAGGAATAAATTTTTCAAGGGTTGAGGTGAGCACGTGGGCAAATTTCTCTGAATGTAACTAGTTATATTTCTTCAGCTGATTTTTTTTTCTTTTTTGCTAAATGATTTCTGTGCAGGCTGTTGCCATCTATTGTTTCCCACAAGCAGAGCTTAGGCTGTTCATATGTGTGTTGATGAGCGTGAACACCATGGTCACTGGTTGACACCATGCTCCTGTGTGCCCTACTCCTGGGGGTGGTTAATAAATCATCTCTGATGATTTGATGACATAACCTTTAGATCTGAGATTGCAGTGGTACTGGATTGTCAGGACAAGCTCTTTTTGTCATATGTTGCCTGGATTTTTTCAGAAAACATATATTGCTCTTTGGTTTTTGAAGTCTTTCTGATGTATTTAAATAATTCCTTGAGCAAATGTTTCAGGAATCAATTGAATTGTTCCTGTTGTCTTGACTAAGCTTTCTCTCTTCCAAAATTGACAGAAAGGTGTTTGATAGCTTAAAGAATAGATTGAACATTTAAATATCTGGTGCATTTAGATGATTGTATGTCTTTTTTTTTTTTTGTAAATATAAATCATTTACAAATTTCTTTCTAAAGTCTGCCGAATGTAGTACTTCTCTAAAAATACTTGCAGATTTTTGTAATTAAATGACTCTTTGTGGCCTAGAGTATAAATTTGGTAGTATTATGACGTATCTTTGTTCTTAACTTCCCTTATGTCTACCCACCTTTTAAAAATGCCGCTTGTTCAGAGCCTGGGTGGGTGTTCATAGGAACCATCCTCAGGATGCTCCTTGCATGTCAATTTCCTCATTCGTTCTGTCAGTTTGGGAAGATGGGCTAGTGGAATATTCTGCAGGCCCATACAATTATGAAACTTTAATTAGCATTTTTCCACCAAGAGAACATGGTGAACAGAGAGTATACAGGGAATGAGAAATTCAGGTCAAATGGGAAGGGGCAGAGGGTGTTTACGCTCAAGGTCATGTAATGCTTCTTAAATGGCCCTGAACCCTGCATCCAAGGGAAAAACATTTCAGTTTGCTCTGTCAAATGAAACTGTTCTCTTAAATAGAAACACAATGTACTGCTGTGAGGTTTGTTTGTTTCCTAACTCAGGGATCCTGTGAATCTTTAGAGAGGATGTTCTCCCTTTTCTTGGTGAAGTATGAAAGGGGTTGTGGGGGAGAGTTGGAAAGCTCAGTTTCATAATTTTTGGCTCATCTCAGTACAGTGTGTAGGGCTTGTTGCATGTGTTGGATTTTATGTATAAAATACCCTTTATCTAGAAGATGAGGTGCATATATATACAATGGAATATTACTCTGAAATCAAAACGAATGAAATCTTGCCATTTGCAACAACATGGTTGGAACTAGGGTGTATTTTGCTAAGTGAAATAGACAGAAAAAGACAGAAGTCAGTCAGAAAAAGACACACACATGATTTCACTAATATGTGGGATTTAAGAAACCATAGAGGCAGGGAAGAAAAAATAAGATAAAAAAAGAGAGGGAGGCAAACCATAAAAGACTCTTAAATACAGAGAACAAACTGAGGGTAGATGGAGGGAGGTGGGCAGATGGGCTAAATGGGTGATGGGCATTAAAGAGGGCAATTGGTGGGATGAGCACTGGGTGTTAGATGTAAGTGATGAATCACTGGGTTCTACTCCTAATACTACACAATATATACAAGTTAGTATGGTAACTAACTTGAATTTAAATAAATAAATTTAAGATAAATAAATAAAGTATCCTGTATCTGAAATTTTCCTTTGCTCTGATTTCATCATTTACCTTTTTCCTTGTGTATGTGTGTGTATATATGTGTGTGTATGTAAATATTCTCAAAAATACTTTGGGTTAGTCAAGTTATAGAGAAAGAAAGAAAACGTGTGCTTTGTAAATGTTTGTGATTTTAATGCTGTTATATAGGGGAGAAAAATGGGAGAAGTGAGCTAGGAGGTGTAGGGAGAGTGGGGTGAGCTACATCTCAGAGAAGTTAATTCCCAGGTGGATGTAGACCTGGAGAATAATGAAATTTCAGGGCAAATGAGGACGATTAATGCTTGTTGATACTGTTGATTGTTTCAAAGAATCAGCTTTTGGTTTCACTGTTTTTCTCTGTTTTCTATTTTCTGTTTAATTTTTGCTTTAATCTTAATTATTTCTTCTGTCTGCTTTGGTTTTAACGAACTCCTCTTTTTCTGGTTTCTTAAGGTGGAAAGCTGGGTTATTGATATTATATCTTTTTTTCCTTTTCCCCCCTAACTTTATTCGTTTATTTTGAGAGAGACAGACAGAGAGAGAGAGAGAGAGAGAGGAGAGAGTGCAAGAGAGAGCATGCACACAAGAGGGGGAGGGGCAGAGAGAGAGAGTGGGGGGGAGAGAGAATCCCAAGCAGAGCAATGCAGAGCCCAGTGTGGGGCTTGGGGCCACAAATTGCAAGATCATGACCTGAGATGAAGTCGGACACTTAACTGACTGAGTCACCCAGGTGCCCCTCTTTTCCTTTTTAATATGGGAATTTGCAGCTACAAATTTCCTTCTGTGCACTGCTTTAGCTGCATATCTTGAGTTTTGGTATGTTGTGTTTTTGTTTTCATTTACATCAAGGTATTTTCCAATTTCTCTTTCAATTTCTTCTTTGACCCATTGGTTATTTAGAAGTGTGTTGTTTAATATCCATGTATTTGTGAACTTCACAAATTTCTTTCTGTACTTATTTTCTAATTACA
Source organism: Lynx rufus (assembly GCF_022079265.1). Lineage (NCBI taxonomy): Eukaryota > Metazoa > Chordata > Mammalia > Carnivora > Felidae > Lynx > Lynx rufus. The sequence continues at coordinate 31,279,169 of NW_025814867.1, read as the reverse complement.
TTCATTTATGGTTGGCAAGCAGACTTTGTATTATTCCAATCCTTTCAAATTCATTGAGGCTTGTTTTATGGCATCATATGGTCGAATCTGGAGAATGTTCCATGTGCACTTGAGAAGAATGTCTATCCTGTTAGTGGGTAGAGGATTCTGTAAATGTCACTTAGGTCTATTTCCTTGTTGCTCTTCTGCCTACTTACTCTATCCATTATTAAAAGTGTGGCATTGAAGTCTCCCACTACTATTATTGAATTGTCTATTTGTCCCTTTAATTCTGTCAGTTTTTCCCCCTATATTTGTTGATAGGTGCTATTTGGTTCTTTTTAGATAGTGTTTTATTTTTCCTGCTTATTTTTCATTATCTATTATGCTTTTAATCATCTTAATCATACTCAGTATGTCATTCATGTCCTATATTTGCATCATCTGATGTTTTCAAATATCTAAACCTACCATTCACCATTTCTGCTGATCTCATGAAGCTAAGTAGTTTCCTCATATATTTTGTAACTTTTCATTGTGAGCTCATGCGTAGAGGACTTAATCTGTAGGAAACTTATGCAGCCTGGATTGAAGGTGTATCTCTCTAAATTGATTTTTCTTTTGCGTCTGTCAGATGCTCTAAGGATATTACAGCCATATGAAGCCATAATGCAAGCCATTATTTTATGTATATTTATGATGTGAAAGGGTCCTGGAGAAAGCTTAAATTTGATCTCTAAAACTGTGTAAACATAAGCCCATGAGATGTTTTCTTCCCAGTGAGAGGCCAGATCAGGACAAAGAAATTTTCTTTGCCTTATCCTTATGCGGTTGGGTTGGAATTTTCTAGTTAACTCTTTTACAGAATGTGGAGCTTTTCTAAGAACTTGGCTTTTACAAAGAAGTCTTAGTTCTGTTGCTCACCATAAGCAGGATCAAGATCTCATTTCATTCCCCTCTGAGGTCATTAAAACCAAAATCCCTTAGTTACTGAGACCAAAAAACACCCTTCGGGCTGCTACAGGATCAGCTCAGGTCCTTATCTCTTTGGTTTTTAGTTTTCTCTTTGTTTTTGCCATCTGGGAATTTCCTTTCCTAGGATCATGGCTACGCATATAATAGGATGTTTGTAATATTTTTAAAGAGTTTTCAGGTTATCTAGTTGAGACTATTGCCAGAAATAAAAGTCAAGTCACTTTCTTTTTATTTTTTGAAAATAAAATTGCTTCAGCAAAGAAATTCATTTCAGAATGAGAAATAGAAAATCACCTAATCACTACACTAATAATGGCTGTGGGCAAGATCCACTGATGAATATCTACTGATGTACCTAGAGCTGGAGGGACCAACCAACACATCCTTTGCTGACAAGGAATAGACACTGCACACTCTATTCACTCATTTGTCCCTCTAAAAAGCCCTCACTGCAAAACCCAGGCCACTTGTGAGGTGGCCCACCCTCACCTCTTCCTTCCTTGATAGATAAGCAGAGTATCCTCTCTCATCACCAACAAGAAGTGATTCTGTTTATAAACACAGCCAAGGTTATTAACTTATTATTGTCAGAGCAACATTCATGTCTAGCTTCTGTCAAGAGCCAAAACTCTTCTCCTACCTGTGAGCAATAATACATCATTGATGACATTGGCAGAAGGTGTTCCCTTGGTGGGCATGGAGGTGGCCTCGTGGTCCAGGTAGTCCAAGTCCATGGGACATAGCCCAGGGCTATTTCCCAGGAAGCTGCATATGACCATTGCTGAAAGACATACAACTGGTTTATGTCTGAAGTGACACTGAGGAACAGTCTGTTCCAATACCTATAGACAGCATCCCCCAAGTTTTGATGTGTAATAGTTGTGGTATTGATCCAATAGTTAATGAGAGATTTACTTTTAAATGTCCCCAAATTTTAGTGTTTCATTAAGTTCTTTTATGATTCTGTCCTTTTTTTTTTTGCCCTATATATGTTATTATGTACCTAAATAGTTTTATCTCTCTTATGAAGTAAAACTTATGGTTTATCAGATGTTTTCACCACTGAATTGTACCAAGCATTGAAAGAATTGCTACCAGTTCTTCACAAACTCTTCCAAAAAATAAAAGAGGAGGGAACCCTTTTCCCCAGCATTTTATAAGACCAACATTACCTTGATACTTAAAGCAAACAAAGATATCACAAGAAAACCACAGATCAATATCTCTTGTAAATATGGCTGCAAAAGTCTTCAATAAAATACTTCCAATATAGAAAAGAATCATACACCATGACCAAATGGGATTTATCCTACGGATGCAAGACTATGTCAGCATCTGAAAATCAATTAATAGAATTCATTGTATCAATATAATTTTTTAAATGACATGATCTTTTCATTAGGAGCAAAAAAAGCATTTGGCAAAATCCAACACCATTTCATGATAAAAACACTCAACAAACTAGGAATAAAAGGGAATTTCCTTAACCTGATAAAGGGTATCTCTGAAAAGTCCACAGATAACATCATATTTAACAGTGAAAGACTGGATGCTTTGTCTCTACGACCAGAAACAAGACAAGGATGCACACTCTCACCACTTCTATTCAACACTGTATTGGACATTCTAGCCAGGGTAATTAGGTAAACCTAAAAAATAGATAAAAAAGGATTCATATTAGAAAGGAAGAAGTGAAACTATCTGTATTCACAACTATAGGAAATCTTAAGGAATCCATTAAAAAACTGTTAAAATTAATAAACAAGTTTAGCATGGTTAGAGGAGTCAAGATTAATGTACAAAAATCAATTGTATTTGTATACACTTATAATGAACAATCCAAAAATGAAACCAAGAGAACAATTTGATTCACACTAGCATCAAAAAGAGTAAGTTACCTAGAAATAAATTTAATAAAAAACATGCAAACATATACCCTGAAAACTTAAAAGGGAATAATCAACCAAGCAAAACATTGTTGAAAGTAATTAAAGAAGATCTAAATAAATGGGAAAATATCTCATGTTCACGGTTCAGAAGACTTAATATTTTTAAGATACCTAACCTGCTTCCAACCTGTTCTGCTGATTCACCACAATCTCTGTCAGAACCCCAGCTGAATTCTTTGTAAGAATTGACCAGCTGTTGCTAAAATTCGTGAAACTGAAGGAGCCTCAGAATAATCAAAACAGGGCTGCATGGGTAGCTTATTTGGTTGAACTCTGACTTCAGCTTAGGTCATGATCCCACGGTTCATGAGTTCGAACCCTGCTTCATGCTTACTGCTGTCAGTGCAGAGCCAGCTTCAGATCCTCTGTCCCCTTCTCTCTCTGCTCCTCCCCCACACGTGCGCACACGTGTGCACTCTCTCTCAAAAATAAATAAACATTAAAAAAAAGAAAAGAATAATCAAAACAATTGTGAAAAAGAAGAACAAAGTAGGAGGACTCTCATTTCCTAATTTTAAAACTTACTACAAAGCAATAGTAATCAAGCAGTGCAATACCAGCATGAGCACAGACATATCGATCAATGGCATAGAACTGAGAAGCCAGAAATAAGCCCATACATCTATGGACAATTGGTTTTGAGAAAAGTGTCAAGACCATTCACTAGGGAAAGAATAGTCCTTTCAACAAATGGCACTGGAATAACTGGATATCCATACACAAATGAATTAAGTTGGGTCCTTACCTCATACCATATACAAAGACTTACCCAAAATGGATCAAAGACCTACATGTAAGAACTAAAACTATAAAACTCTTAGAAGAAAATATAGAGGTAAGTCTTCATGACCTAGGGTTTGTTTGACAAAGGATCCTTAGATATACACCAAAATCATGAGAAATGGAAAAAAAATAATTGTACATCAACAAAATTATAAACTTTTGTGTTTCACAGAGCATCATCAAAAAAGTGAAAAGACAACCTACAATATGGGAGAAAATATTCAAGGATCTTATATTTTATATGGGACTTGTATCTAGAATATATAAAGAATTCCTAGAATCTCTACAACTCAACAACTAAAAAAGAGTGCAATTCAAAAATGGGTAAAGGACTTGAATAGATATTTCTCCAAAGAAGATATACAAATGGCCAATAGACACATGAAGAAATGCTTGATGTCATTAGTTATCAGGGAAGTGTAATTCAAAACCACAATGAGATACCACTTCATACCCACTAAGATGGCTAAAATAAAAATTGAGATAGTAAATAGTGATAAGGATGTAGAGAAACTGAAACCCTTATATACAGTGAGTGAAAGATGGTGCGGCCACTTTGAGAAGTGGCTTGACAGTTTCTCAAATGATTAAACATATACTAAACACATGTCTCAAGCAGTTACACCCCTGGCTCTATACCCAGGAGAAATGAAAGTCTATGTTCACACAAAAAACGTGTACACTGATGTTTATAGCAGCATTATTTACAGCCAAAAGATGGAAGCAACCCAAATGTCCATCAATGAGTAAATGGATAAATGAAATGCATATTCACACAATGGAATGTTACTTGTCCACAGAAAGGAACAGAAATACCAATCCATGCTGCAACTCGAATGAAACTTGAAAACATAGTAAGCCAAAGAAGCTAATCACAGAAGTCCACATATTAAACGATACCATTCATTTGAAAGTCCAGAATAGCAAAATATAGATAGAAAGTAGATTTGGTTTGCTTAGACCAGAGGGAGAGTTAGGGGGTGGGGGGTGACAGCTAAAGGGAGTGGGGCTTCCTTTTGAGGTGATGAAAATATTCTAAAATTGTGGCGATGGTTGCATTTACCTGTGAATATACTAAAAACCACTAAATTGTAAACTTCAAATGGGTGAATTATATATGTGAATTGTATTTCAATAAAGCTGTTTTAAAAAAATAACCTGTAAAAATGCAATGGCCCTCATTATATCTTTAAATTCTTTTTAAAAATTTAATTCTTTCTGATAGTAATATATGTATAGTAGTGCTATCTTGACTTGAATTTTCCTGATTACCTTTTTTCATGTTTGATTTTCAACCTCTGTTGTTCTTACAGCTTATGTGTGTGCATTTGTTTTCAAAATGTGCTTAGCTATTTTGGAAATCCAGTCTGACATTTTTTTTATTTAACTAGAAAGTTTATTTGTTATTATTGATTGCACTGTGTGTGTGTGTGTGTGTGTAAATATTTTTTACCATTTTGAATTATTTGCCCTAAGTTTTTTTGTTTCTCCTTGCTTCCTTTTCATGCATCTCTTTAGATTTGTTTGTCCCCCACTGCTATTCTGTTTTCTTCTTTTCCTAATTTGATTTTGTACACTCTAATTCTATTCTTTTAGTAGTAACTTAGACATTTTAACATGCATGTTTATGTTCAAAAAATTTAAACTAAACTATCAATCATGTCCTTATCTGTGTCTTAAACAATATGAAGAGGTTCAAATACTTTAACTTAATGATCATCCCCATGTCTATCCATTGTTGTTCAACATTTTAGGTTTTTTAAAATTCTACACTTTAGACATTATTCTTATTTATTTATTTATTTATTTATTTATTTGAGAGAGAGAGCACAAGCAAAGGAGGGGTGGAGGGAGAGGAAGAGAGAGTCTCAAGCAGACTCCACACTCAGTGCAGAGCCCATCGTGGGGCTGGATCTCATGACTGTGAGATCAGGACTTGAGCTGAAACCAAAAGTGGGACACTTAACTGACTGAACCACCCAGGTCCTCCTTATTCTTATTTTTAAAACAATATTTTGTTACAGCTAGCTTCATGTTTACTATCTTTTTGTTCAGCTGTTTTTTGGCATCTCAGATTTTCACTGATCATTTTCTTCCTTCTTGAAGTGCATCCTTCTTTCTAGCGAGTGTCAGTTTCTAGTAAATGTTTTTTTATTAGCATTTGTCTCAAATGCCTTTATTATTTTGTGTGCGAAAGATGATTCTACTGAGTGTAATGATCCTCATTTGGCCAATGCCAACTCCCAGCACTCTGAAAATATCATTTGACGGTCCTCTGGCTGTATTTATTTTTTTTCCCTTAAGAAATCAGCAGTTACTCTCTTGCAGGTAATCTATCTTTTCTGTCTGGCTGATTTTAACATCTTCTCTTTGTCTTTGTTCCACAATTACACCAAATTTTTCTAGATGTCTTTCTGTTCATCTTGTTGGGAATTATTGGACTTCCTGAATCTGAGACTGATGCCTTTTATCAACTTGGGGAAAATCTCAGCTTTTCTTTGAATAATGATTTTCCTTTATTATCTTTATAAGCTCTATCATAAATAACAATTAGATGCCTGTTGGAATTCTTCACTTTATATCCCATATCCCTTAACCTCTTGGTCATATTTTTAGTACCTTTATTCAGTATTCAGGAACTATCTCCTGTGTATCACCTCATTCACACTGATCTCTTCAGCTGTGCCCAATTTCAACTTAGCAGCTCAAGTTTCACTTATATTTTCTATTTCTGGAATTTTACTTGGTATTATTTCCAACCAGACATTTTGGTGGTCTTTGGCTCATTCATCACACTTTCAATATCTTTTTTTTTTGATATTTTAAAAATATATATATTTTTTCTGTCTCTGATAATCCTAACATCTGCTATCTTTGCAAGTATTATTATGCAGTTTGTTTTTTTTCCCTGCAGATTTTTGCTCATAGAAGCTTTTCTCTTGTTGTACTTTACAAGTTTTTATTGTAAATACATGTTCCTTGCCATACATTTACAATTTTTATCTAAAACAGTATAGTATACTACATTTTTTTTACATTTTATATAAGGAGGGTTTCTCTAGATATTTGGTCTTAAATATTATCAGAAACAGAAGACTGATCATCCTTTTATCTTAAATTTCTTACATTATTTTGTTTTAAATATGTCTCGTATTAAGCAGTAATTATTTGCATTTAGTTTTCTAAGCAGATTTGAGCTACCCTCCTAGATGAGCTTAGCCTTGATACATTTAGTGTATAACTAATATATTTTGTTCTGCTTCTGTTATTTTAACTTCTGTTATTTTTACGCTTTCTTATTTTTCTTTGGTTGCTTTTTGCAATATTTCTGTGGCCTGTCTTGTTCTTTGGGGAGCACGTTTTATTTCACACTCATTTTCATTCTGCTGGTGTTTAATGAAAAAAATCATGTTTCTCTAAATATATTTCCTCTCTTCCTATATAAGGAAAGAGGTGTGTTATATTTACATATATGTTTTCTTTGAAGAGCACTTTCCAATAAGCCACCTGCATGCAAATCTCCATCTCAGACCTACTACACCTATCTCTAGGCTAGGTGGCTAGAGATAGCCTAGGCTATCTCTAGGCTGTGTGGAGTCCTGGGCGAATATTGTCTATATAACAATTTAATTAAAATTTATATTGCAAATCCATGTGCCCGTGTGAGGGATAGTGAACTGTCAGTGAAGATTTAGAACAATGGATAGAGAGGAGGGACTTAAGTTTTATGTCTTATTGTTCAGTCAGTGTGTGTGAATACTCTGGGTAGTGACCAAGCACTGCTTCTCCCTGAGCATGTCCAGGACTCTTCTAGTCCTGTTCTTTATTAGTGCTCTATTTACTGTCAAATATAGAGCGCCTGACTAATTTCCTGTGTGTCACTGGGAGAAAAGGCTAGTGACTATGTTATTATACACAATGCCATGTCTCTTCCAAACCTGTTTGTAGTAAAACAATGTAGATCTTCTTGACTCTGAAGTTCCCTAATGCCTTTGTGTAGCGCTGGTTATATTGTTATTCATGATGCTGTATTATCCAGAGCTGCTTGTCAATATTGGTTTCCAAGGACTCTCAGAGGCTGTATGCTTTGTTTTAGTTGCCCACAAACACAAGTCTTCTTCAGAGTGTGAAGGAAATTGTGAATAATTCGTTTTCTGGTCATGTTAAATTTACATCTTGAAATTTTGTAGCATAAATGTAGAATGACACATCTTCCAACCACATCTTCCCTTGAACTCTTTAACTGTGATCATTACATTCCCAGAATGTGATCTCTTTCGATGTTGACAGCACCCCTGCAGCAAGCAGACAGGAGAGTGGAGGGGCCTGCAGGCAAAGCAAGAGGAGTGGTCCCATTCCCACAAAGAATGTCTGTTTCTCATCTAGTGGTGCTTAAGACTGACCCAAAAGAGCATTATGCCACCAATTCTATTAGACAAGAGAGGACATTGGAAGGACCCTTTACCATTTTAGAACAAGGATCTCAAAAGCCCTTGGAAGAGCTTGGCCTGGCCACCCCCAGAGGATGGCCTGACACATGGTCCAGAACCTGCTGAAGGGGCAGTATGACCATGCAAGGTGAAGGATGCCTGTGCCCACCCCAGAGCCCTCTGATGTTATAGGTTGGCAGCAGCATGCAGTTGAAACCTGGATGGGTGAATACCAATGCATGGTTATATATAGCCTAAGCCCACGGGTTAGTAGTAGCCCAGAAACCTGAACTTATTGTGTATCCAACATGAGTGACTGTCACCCCAAAAATCAGTGTGTCAGCACTATTCACTGACCAGTGGAAGTAATCTGCTCATCAGACCACTTTTTTAGAACTAGGGCCTGACCCTGAGGTCCCAACACAACTCCACAGGCATAAGTGCCAGGGGGATATCACATAGGTATACCAGGAAGATTATCTGTGGGCAAGCTCTGAATCCACTCTCAGTGATTCAGAAGAGTAGGTTTTCCTCTACTAACTGGTCCTTGGCTCTCTCTCACTTTTAGACTATTTCCATGAGCTTGGAGGTTTGAGGATGGGACATTCTGCTGGGGAACCTCACCTAACTTGGCTTTGCAGGGAGGTTTTTCCTTTCTTTGTGGTGGAACAGAAAGTGGTGCATGATTTCTCCATCTGGATAATTAAAATTATAAAATATCCTCAAAAGTCTTACCTACTTTCTCATAGGTTTTTGTTGTTGTTTTTCCTCTTTTTTTTTTTTTTTTGACTATTGCAATGTGAATTTCCAGAAAAAAAGAATTAAATTCATGGTCTTAAATGGTAACTAATGTTTCTATTTCTTATTTTATTGATGAACCTATTTTATCCATGCTTCTGTCTCCAATTTTTGAAGCATTCTGTAGTGTTTGCCATTTGGCACTGGCCACCAGACTGATCTTCAAACTTCAGCAGAATATCTGCAGAGTTGGATACTGTATCTAGCCAAATATGGGTACCTTCTTAAAGTAGAGATCCCCAGCCTGGCACTTGATACATGAATCTAAGAGTTTTAGGGTAAATTCCTATGGTGGTCACTACAATGCAACCCTCTTCATCATCCAGAAATCCAAGATGGTTTGGATTCTCATGTCCCAAATTGCTGGGCATGTTGAGGTCTTCCTTAGAATATGCTTTGTTTAAATATACTTCTTTCCTCATATAATTCAGGGACATCTTTGATAGCCTTCAAACCTCTGATAGTCTCTGAGGTCACATAATCCCCACAAGATAAAATTGTTCATTAAATTAGAAGGACTGACCATAGGAAAAATGCTTGGGGCTCAGCCTCTGATGCACAGGAGAGTCCCATGTAATCTGCTCCCAGACCTCCTTCTGCCTTGAGGGACTGAGTCTTCTCTAGGGAAGGGTCTTCCTTTGCTTTCTGGGCCTGCATTAGGAGGCAAAGTCAGTGTAATCAGACTTCTCTCTTCTCTCAGCCCTGCTTGGACCTTCGGGCCACCAGCTGCCTACAGAACATCACAGCAAAGAGCCCAATTATGCCTTTGAGCCATTGTCACTGCCCCTGCCTTGTGGCTGTGCCAGATTCTCACATTCTGGCATCCTTTCCACTTGCTCTTTCAAGTTTTCTGACATTAAAAAAAAAATTTCCCTCCCTTCTCATCATTAATATGCTTTATTAGCATCTTGATTAAAAATTGAATTGAACCTGCATGGGTTCATCCGCTGCACCTACCACTGGGACCAGGCAGGATAAAGGGATGCTCTAAGGCTGTCCTAGCTGTGAGGCAAGGAAGGATCAGTTGGAGATGCAGGCAGGACATTGGCACTCAGCAGCCACATCAGGTCACGTGATTCCAGACTGTGCAGCCCTTCAAGAGGAGTCCTTCTCTAATGTGCATGCATTGACCCCCAAGGAGCCACTCCAATACCTCCCTTCTCTGTGGGTAAGTTTATTTAGTAGGGCACCTCCAGGCTGTCAAGTCTATTTGTTCTCCGTGGAATGCACCTTAGGGATTAAAGAATGAGTTTAGGAAAGGCCTAGTTCATTCAAGCTAAGGCCTTTTGCTAGTGATAACCACATATAAGCAATTCGAGTGTTTCTGTTCTCTGGCTTTGTGTTTCTTTCTTGGAGGTAAGGGAGGTGAACTCAGAAGATACCCATAACTCTTTCCACCTGTCTTCTTCTCACTAGTCTCTTCCTGAACTTCATATGTGTGGTCATCTTGAATAGTTTCCAGCATCTTGGGAATTTCTGGAAGATGATGTCACTCTTGCCCTAAGTACTAAAAACACAGTCCTTAAGTTTTCTATACTTCCAAATATAACAAATGTTTGTTGTAGAGAAACAGAAAGTATAAAAAAAAACTAAGAGAAATCACCTGAATCCCACTATTCAAAGATAATTATTGTGAATGTTTTAATATTCTTCCCTCCTACTTGCTTTTCCATGTTTATATTTATTTTTTTACCTGTGTAATATTACTTGGCAGACTACTTTCTATCCTGTGGTTTTCACTTAACAATACGCCCTGCGTATTTTACCGTGTCATTACATATTTCTCTATAACTCCATTTTTTTTTAAGATAGTATTTTTAAGTAATCTCTATACCCAATGTGGGGCTGGAACTCACAATCCTAAGATCAAGAGTCTCACACTCTACTGACTGAGCCACCCAGGCACCCCTATACCCTATTTTTAATGGCTGCATCATGCTCCACTTTATAGAAGTACTGTAAGTTGATTTTCTAATTTCCAGTTGCTGAATATCCAGGTCTTCTTCTTCCTACTTCTCTTCCCCCTTCTTTGGTTTTAGTAGATAATAATAAACGCCAAGAAGCAAAGCACAGCAGTGCAAGGGAGTAGAGAGTGCCCAAAGTCTGACTCTAGTTGGGGTGGCCAGGGATGATGGAAGCTTCTGAGCAGAGGGTGGAGGGAAGAGGAGTCGGCTGTGGGGCTGGCTGGAGAAGCGTTTCAGGCAGAGGAAACAGCAAGTGTGGAAGTCCAGAGGTGGAAGAGTGCTGGATGTGCGGAAGGGGGTCAAGGAGCCCAGTGAGGCTGGAGCAGAGTGAAAATAACAGAGGGGATGCCAGGTGGTGGTATGTTGAAGGCTGCTTTCACCTGCTCAGCAGAGTCTGCGGTCACATTTTCAGGACTCTCAAGAGCTGTTATTAAACGTAGCCATTATTAAAAATAAAATCATGTAAACTCTAAGTACATTGTATTAAAAAGGAAGGAAATGGAGCACCTGGGTGGCTCAGTCTGTTAAGCGTCTGACTTCGGCTCAGGTGATGATCTCTCGGGCCATGAGTTTGAGCCCCACATGGGACTCTCTGCTGACAGCTCAGAGCCTGGATCCCACTTTGGATTCTATGGCTCCTTCTCTCTCTCTGCCCCTCCCCTACTCGTGCTCTGTCTCTCTCTCTCAAAAATAAATAAACATTGAAAAAAACTTTAAAAAAGAAGGAATAAGTACTCAAATTTCATCACTTCATAGTTGTTTATCTGCATTTGACCATCTTCTCTGCTCTTGAGGTTAATTGTGTCTATTGCACTGTGTGGTATGTTACTGCGCATCTCTTCACAACGCTGTGCTCAGTGACATCATGCTGGTAGCTTCAAGTCAGCCATGGTGAGAATATTTACACCATGGAAATCAGCAAATTCTACAAAGCAGTGCTTCCCTTATTGTTTTGTTGATGTCTAGACTTACAGCGATAGAGAAAATGTTAATGACGCAGATTAAATTTAAAAGTCTGTCCTGTCTGCAGCTGCTATGTTGTGAATAACACACAAAAAAATTAGGAAATATTCCTCCAGTATTTAAAAATTATTATCAGCAAAATTTGTTTTCTTCACTGATGAGCAAGTGATGTTCCACCTTACATTTTCATTCTTTCCCTTTCTTTGTACTCTTTAATGTAAAGGTATATATTAACCAACATTAATTTAGAACTACACTCATTCATCAATTGCAGCCATAGGTTTGCTTGGGATATAGGAGTTTGGTAAGAAAACAATGGAAAGATTCTGTGAGAATCAATTTGGTATGTGGAATTTACAGTGGTGAATACTGTATAGTTTATTTAGTACTTGCAAATTGTGTGCTATACATCCTTATTATTGGTAAAATTTATAATAAACTTATGAATGTATACACATACTTTTTTTTTTGAAAGCTGGTTATTGAACATTTGCCGGTACACCACCAGAGCCAGGGGCAGAACACATGGGCCTTTGTAGACCAAAGTAAGGATCTTTATTCTAAGTGTGATTGGAAGCTGTTGGAGGGTTCTAAGCAGAGGAATGGTGTGGCCAGTTACTGGGTTTCCAAGAATCATTCTGGCTGCCATATTGAAAATTGGCTGAAGGAGGTTAAGAGGGGACATAGGGAGACAAGTGTGGAGGCTCTTGTGGTGATCCATGGGAGAGATGACAGGGCTTGGATTGGGGTGGTGGTGACAAAGAGGTGATGACAAGTGGTTGTGTTCAAGATGCATTTTACAGGTATGTCCACAAGATTTTGTAACAGGTTAGATATAGGGCTTGAGAGAAAGAGGGGGATCAAAAATGTATCTCTCTAGGGCTTTTGATGTGAGCAACAAAAAGGATAGAGGTACCTATTTCTCAGTCTGGGGACCAAGGGGAGGAAGGTGTTTGTGATGTTCATGTGGCATCCAAGAGGGATGTTGAGCAGATAAATAGGCTTGGGAATTTGGAGTTTTAGGAGAGATAGGTGCTAGAAATAAAAACTCAAATACTCAGAGTAGGTATCTGAAACCCTGAAAAGAAACAAGACCACCGAGGGGTGAGTGTAACAGAGAGGAGAGAGTTTCAGGATGGAGCCCCGGAGCACCCCAGCTCCCAGAGATTGCAGACATGAAGGGGATGCAAAAAGAACTGACAAAGCATGACAGGTTTCATTCTTTTAAGTAAATGATCTTTAGTGTCTGATTTTTCCACCTCTTTCTGCACCAGTAATAACTCATTTTAATTCCTGTAGCTCTAGGATAGATTTTAATATCAGATGGAGTAAGCCCCTGTCATCAGTTTTCATAATTTTCTTAGCTAGTCTTTTGTGTTCATTTTTCTTTTTTTTTTTAAGTTTATTTGTTTTGAGAGAGAGAGAGAGAGAGAGAGAGAGGGAGAGAGAGAGAGAGAGGCAGGCAAAGTGAGAGGGAGAAAGAGAATCCCAAGCAGGCTCTGTACTGTCAGCACAGATCCTGATTCAGGGCTCAATCTCATGAACTGTGAGATCATGACCTGAGCTGAGATCAAGAGTGGGACACTTAACCGACTGAGCCACACAGGCTCCCCGTATTCATTTTTCTTTATAGTAATTTTTATCACTAGTCTTCTGTGCTTATTTTTCTAGATTTTTGTAGACAATTGTGTTCCAGTCTTAAACATTTGGTGGCTGAATCCTAAATCATTTATGAGTTAATTGGTACTTTATGATATTAAGTCTTTCTTCCTAAGAAATGTTGTTTCTCTCTGCTTATTCAAATATACTTTTATGTGCCTCTGTAAAGTTTTAAATTATTTTTTATAAAGACCCTAAACAATTTTTGATAAGTTTATTCCTGTACATCTATTTTCTCTACTGTAAATTGGATCCATTCTCCCCATTGTTTTCCTAGACAGCTATTGCTAGTATATAAGGAAGTTAGTTATTTTTGTATATTCAATTTTTATCCAACCAACTTACTGAATGCTCTTATTTGTTATGAAGGATTTTTCATTAATTGGACCTTACCAATAAGAATCATTCAAATAATAATAATTTGAGACCTTATTTTCAAGTATTTATTTCTGTTATTTCTGATTTTATGTTTTTTATTTCAATAACCAAATTTTTTCAGAGTTGAGAAAATTAAATTGTGCTGAAAGCAGACACTATTATATTTTTCCTGACTTTCATGGGGAAGACTTCTATTATTTCAGTGTTAACTATGCCATTAGCTAGTTAGGTTTAGATGAACATTTCTCAAACTTTGGCTTGCATAGAATTATTTGGGTTTTCATTAAAAATGTAGAATTTGGGAATTCATTTCCAGAGTCTAGGTTTAGGATGAAGCTCAGAATTCTACATTTTTGGCAAGTGATCTATTCTAATCTACCTAATATAATTCCTATTCTATTCTCCAAGAGATATACTCATTTTTATTTACCTCTCTCCAATGCTTATTTGAATTTTATCAAATGTTTTCTTGTCCCTTATTGAATATAAATTTTATTTTCTAATGAAATAACATGACAGATTATAATCTTGATAAAAGTTTAATGTATTCTTCAACTAGTCCTTTTAATTGTACTTAAATTTTTTTTATACCTGTATTCAAAAGGCAAGTTGGTTTATAGTTTGTGCCGGAGGTTAACTTTGCCAGGATGTTTTTCAGAATCAGGCTTATTCTAGCTTCCTAAAATGAATCAGAAATCATAAAATGTTACATTTTATGTAATACGGAAGTTGTCTGTCTCTTAAAAGTTTGAAATGCCTTAGCATATAAAACTCTTGGGGCCTGCTATTGTTGTTGAAGGGACTCATTTCTTTGAGAACACTTCCAGCTTTATTTCTGGGTTAGTTATCTATTTAGGTTTTCCTCATTCTGAAGTCAGTGATTTATTTGGAATTTCCCTTTTTAATTCTTGAGTTAAAAGGGGCGGATATTTTCATTCATTTGTGTCTGATAATGAAAGCATTTGAGATTTATTAGTTTTTTTTTAAATTTGAGATTAGTTTTGGACTCATCCAATATATATTAACCAGAGGGTGTCCTATTGTTCCTTTCTAGATCATGTGCAAATAAAATTTTTATTTCTGCTTTGGCCTAAGAAGTATTTAGGAGAGTGGATTTTAAGATCATTTCAAAGTGGTTGAAAGCTCTCAACATAAACTCTGGAATTAAATTTGAGCACATTCAATGTGGTTTGTACATTTTTTTATTTTGTTCTTTTTTGGGGGCTTATATATGAGACAGGATCAGTATTAAGTATGGCATGGGCCATAGAAAAGAATTGTGTAACCTGTTCTTTTGGGGTATGGAGTTCAGTTATGTAGATATCACACATACACATAAATACACAGAAATAAACACATATTTGAAATTAAAGTGTGCTTGTAATTTATTATTCACATCACCAAATCCTTGTGCTGCTCCTTATTTGATATGTCTAGTATTCACAAAGATATTGTGATGGTTAATTTTAAGTGTCAACTTGGCTAGACCATAGTACTGAGATGTTTGACCAAACATTATTTTGGATGTCTATGTGGAAGTACTTTTTAGATGAGATTAGCATTTAAATTAGCAGACTTTAAGTAAAGTGAGTTGCTTTCCATGATATGGGTGGGCCTCATCCAATCATTTGAAGGCCTTCATAGAAAAAGATTGACCTCACTGCAGGAAAAGGGAATTCTGGCAGTACACTGCCTTTGGATTTAAACTGAAGATCTTCTCTGGTCTACAGCCTTCTGGCCTACTCTGAAGATTTTGGACTTGCCAGCCCCTATGATTGCATGAGTCAATTCCTAAAAATAAGTCTCTGTCTCTGTATCTCCATGCTGTTGGTTCTGTTTCTCTGGAGAAGCCTGGCTAATACAGGTAGCTTCAAATTTCCCCACTCAATTGTGCTCTTGTAAATTTATTCTTCTACAAAGCATATTTCTAATAGTTTGTGCCTTACATATTTTGATGTAATATTTTTCAGTACACAAAGATTGATGACTACTATCTTTTCACTGTAAAGTATCTGCTTTTTACTATTAAATTCATATTTTTCTTCTCATCATTCAATATTAAATTCTTATCATTAATGTTACATTTATATCTTTTAATGCCTTTATTGGACCTATTTTGTCCAATACTGGTTTCTATTTTGTCAACTATTAATATCACCTCCCTTTTTTTAAGATTTGCATTTGCTTTAATATTTTTGTCCATTTTTCTACTTTTCAACTTCTCGTATCTAAGGGTGTTTTAAGGGTGACACTCAAAAACAAAATATTTTGCTTGTTTGTTTTTTAACAGAATCCTAACATCCTTTCATCCTTTTCTTATAAATAAGAAATTTAATATATTTACATTTATTCTTACCATGGGTGCATTTATTCTTATTTATGCCATCTTTTTAAATGCTCTTTGTTAGCTGTGCTTCTTATTCTTTTGTTTTGTTATACTTTGCTTTTATTAAAAAGACAATGATGTCTTTATTTTTATCTTGTCCTGAGGCTGGGAGGTATCTACTCCATTTTTCTTAATTTGGAAATTACCATTGAGTTTTTAAAAACATTCTTTAATCTGCTTTTAGGATAAAATGGTATCTTTTGAATTTCTACTTTAAAATAATGAATTAAATGTCTTCTGCTTCCTTTAACCAACCAAGCACTCTTTGGTCTGTGGTCAATATAATCTAGGGTTTTAAGTATAATAAAATTTAATTATTTTCTGATAGGTTAGAAGTATTTTTAAGAATTATTTTTGACATTAGTATTCAATTTTGTATACATTCACAATTATTTATTAGATTTTTATCTATTATAATACTCATTTTAGTACTAACCACCAGTCCACTCCTACCTTGACTTTATGATTTCTGAACTCTTTTTTTTTTTTTTAAGTTTATTTGTTTTTGAGTGAGACAGTGTGAGCAGGGGAGGGGCAGAGAGCAAGAGGTGGACAGATGATCCAAAGGGGCTCCACGCTGACAGCAGCAAGCCCAATGCGGGGCTTGAACCCACGAACCTTGAGATCGTGACCTGAGCCGAAGTCAGACACTGAACCCAATGAGCCACCCAGGTGCCCTTGTAATTTCTGAACTCTTAATATGCTTCTTCCCTTCTTGTTACTAAAAGTATAGCTGTGAGTAAATCTTTTTATTTATTTACTTCTAAATCCTTTTTTAAAGATATATATATATATATATATATATCTTTAATGTTTATTTATTTTTAACATTAAGAGAGAGACAGTGAGAGAGGGGGAGGGGCAGAGAGAGAGGAAGACACAGAATCCAAAGCAGACTCCAGACTCTAAGTTGTCAGCACAGAGCCCAACTGAGGGCTGGAACTCATGAACCACGAGACCATGACCTGAGCCGAAGTCAGGTACTTAACCTACTGAGCCACCTAGGTTAGGTGCCCCTATATCTTTTTTTTTTCTTTCTTTTTTTTTTTTTTTTTTTTTTTTACTATTTATTCATTTTGAGAGAGAGAGCGTAAGCAAGGGAGGACAGAGAGAGGGGGGGACTGGGGATCCAAAGCGGGCTCTGCCTGACAGCAGTGAATCCAATGCTGGGCTCAAACATGACCTGAGCTGAAGTCGGACAGCCAACCGACTGAGCCACCCAGCGTCCCTGTGAGTAAATCTTTTAAGATTAGTACTTACACAGCTAAGGATATCTTTCTTTTGCTTTAACACTTGAAAAACAAATGGGCTACATATAATGGGTTAGAGGTTTCTTTTCATCAAAACTCTTGATATTACTGACTTTTGGACTTTTGTGTTGCAAAGGAGATATCAAAGACCAGAATGATCTTTTCTTTTGTGAGTGACCTGTGCGTTTGTCTCAAGAGGTTATTTTACATGGGTATTAGAAGCACAGAATTTGGAGTAAGATACCTGTGTTCAAATCCTGGTTGTGTAACTTAGTTGTGTAACTTCTGTGCTTCTGATTTCTTATGTGCAAAGTAGGGATAATGAGACTATTTTCTTTAATGGATTGATGTGTGCATGTGCATGTGGATTTGTGCATGAGTATGTTTGTGCATGTGCACATGTATATTCATATATGTGCCATGCAATACATGTGTGTGCTTATGAATATGCGTGCTTTTCCACACATTCACATTTGCCCATGCAATGGCCATACATCCATACATGCATGTCTGTATACACATGTGTATGTAGATGCATGTGTGCATGTACCTATGTGTGTTATGTTGTCCAAACATTACCTACCATTGGCCAGGAGACCATATGAGGCCTTGCAGAGAGGCCTCTAAGGACACCAGTTTTATGATGTTGAAGACTGATCTGGGCTATTTAGGTAGTTTCCCTCGCCCCCGCTGATTACTCTCTTTAATAGTTTTATTTTGGCTGCTATTTTTATGTTACTAATTTAGTACAAATTTTTAAATGTTTATTTATTTTGAGAGAGAGAGAGAGAGAGAGAGAGAGAGTATGGGCAGGGGAAGGGCAGAGAGAGAGAGAATCCTAACCAGGCTCCGTGCTGTCAGCACAGAGCCCCACGTGGGGGTCGAACCCATGAACTGTGAGATCATGACCTGAGTCAAAACCAAGAGTCAGCTGGTCAAAGTGACTGAGCCACCCAGGTGCCCCTATTTTACCAATTTAAAGGAAAGTTATCTCCTCCGTCCCTGCTATCACTTCCTTCTTCATCTCTTGCCTCAATTAATGCAGAGGCTTATTGACTTGTCTCCCTTCCTCCAGGTGTGATCGCCTCCAACTTCTACAGTGTCAGGGTGATGTTTTTTTGTAAAGTGCACAGCTCTCCACAGAACATGCCTACTGCAAGCTGTCCGGCGACTTCTTTCACCTACACGTGGTGTTCCAATCAGCTTCTTTACACACCTGCTCACCCTTCCCCACTTCTCAGCTTCTCTTGCCACCCAACCACATTTCACAGATACTATCCTGCTTCTCTCTCACATTCTGGTTCATTTTTAAAAAAACTAAGTCTGGCATCGCTCTTCCAGGAAGCCTCTCCAGCCCTCCTGTGCAAATGAACAAGGTAGTCCCCCTCGCAATGCGCCACCCTCATGTCCCGTGAGCACTTGTCTCAGAGTGGGCACGATTTACCAAATCGTGCACAGAGAAAGAGTAAGTGGCAGAAGGAAGCTTGAACCCTGGCCTTTAACCCAGAGCTCAGGGATGGTTAACTGAAAGCTTGGTGCTGCCCCTGAGCAGGTGGTGATGTCAAAAGCTGGGTTTTGAGGTCCTGGTGCTCAGGTGCAGATATGCTAGCTGCTGTCCTGCTCCCCCACCCAGTTCACAGGGTGCTGTGCCAGGGCCGGCAGGGGGAAGAGACTTGTGCACACGCAGGGGAGGAGGTGGGTGGAGGTGACAGGGGTCTCCACTTGTAATGAGCAGTGGGCTGGGTGGAGCACCGGGGAGGGTTAAAGGTGATGTCCCAGACGGCTCCACTGAAAATTCCAATTCGCCCACTTAATTCAGGTAGCTCGACAGGCCAGTCAGACTGCAGCAATTACAGCCACCGGTGTCCCTTAGGAGAGCGTTAACAATGCAACTCAGCAAAGATTACTCCGGGAGCTCTTTATTATGCCATCTCCTGAGCCTTGGGGACGGATGGTCTTTGTGTCTTGGGCTCAAGAAATAGCTTGCTCCCTCTATCTCTGAGCCAGAAATAGTTTTGTGGCTGTGGCTTAATAATAACAAGGATGGTAATCATAATAATAATGAATTAGAACAGATTAACTTTATCAGAAACTGTAATTGGCCTCAATCCTGTGTTGAATTCAGATTCTATTTAACAGCTACTTTCAAGCTACTAAAGATGTTCAAATGATTAGCTTTTGGGAGGTTCGAGGGAGGGCTGGTGAATGAATGACTTAATATGTAATGAGAACTGGCATTCGAATGCACTTCTCTGTGATACATATTAACTTGTTTCCACCCTCACTACATCCCCACTGAGGCAGGCTGGCAGGAATTGCTAGGGTGAGCACATGGCATCAGGGCAGAGTGGTAACACCATGGGTTTCTGGACGTTAGCTCAGGTTTGAGTCTTAGGTCTGCCTTTATAGCTGTGTTTTGGGCAAGTTACTTAACTATGCAGGGCCACTATCTCCTCCTCTTTAATGGGGATGATAATGATTTATTATCGGGTTTGCATGAGACAGTGCCTGACATGTGACAAGCACACAATGAATAATATTGTTATTATTAGTGGCTTGTCCCAGGTCCCATCATAGTAAGTGGTAGAAATGGGATTTGAATCTGAGTCTTTTGATTCTGAATTTATTAGCTAATATGTCTCATCAGAATTCTTCAACCTCAATTTTTTTCCTCACCTCTTATTTTTTGAAATCTTCATTTATTTACCAAACATTGGCTGACTGCTGCTACACCGGCCAGGTTCTGTGCGATAAAGAGATGAAGTAAACACAGACCTATTCTTAGAAAGGTTAGTGTCTAGTGAGAGACCGAGAAATGAACACCCAAATGCATGGTAATCTCACAGGATCTGTGATCGAGGCTGGTCTGGGGTAGAGTGGCTATAGTGGGCCTATGGAGACCCAGTTAATGAGTTACAGCTATGGGTGCACAGAGATGGTGAAGCTGAAACTGCATTTTGAGCGCTGAGTTGGAAGGAGTGAAGAAGAATGCTGGTCGATGGGGTAGAGGGGCTCTCCTGGCAGCAGTGTTGATGTGGTGTAAGTGTGCGTCTGGTGTACAATACAGGTGTATCTGAGGCAAGCCAGGAGCAGGCGGTGGAGACCAGTCCGTGAAAGGGTCTCCTAAGACCTGGATGGGCTTGTCTTGCTGCATTTGCATTTTCTTCTATAAGGAATGGGGAACTACTGAGTGGATTTTAATAGAGCAGTGCCAGGATCAGAGGAAAGGTTTAGGTTTTAAAAGGGAGCAAGGTTGGGGCACCTGGGTGGCTCAGTAGGTGAAGCATCTGACTTTGGCTCAGGTCATGATCTCATAGTCCGTGAGTTCAAACCCTGTGTCGGACTCTGTGCTCAGAGCCTGGGGCCTGCTTCAGATTCTGTATCTCCCTCTTTCTCTGGCCCTTCCCTTTTCATGCGCTCTCTCTCTCTCTCTCTCTCTCTCTCTCTCTCTCTCTCTCTGTCTCAAAAATAAATAAACATTAAAATTTTTTTTAAAAAAGGGAGCAAAGCTGAAGATGAATTAGTGTTGGGGGACAAGGCCAGGGGAATGAGCAAGGATATGCTGGACTTCACAGCTGGGGCTTTCAGCCTCTACCCTAGGTGCCTCCCTTGGGGGAGTCAAGGCAATGATAGAGAAAGGGGCTGTGAATCCAGGGCTGGGTGTGAAGGAGGTCATACATGGGAGAGTTCTCAGCAATTGTAAAATCCAGGGTGGGGCCCCAAAATAGGCTGCAGGAGTGGAGTATGGAAGATGTTATAGCCGAGGAGAAGAAAGGACTTTGAGGCTGATGCTAGATGTTTCATTAACAGAGGCTGAAATCACCAGGACAATGGTGGGCTTGAAATGGAAGTGCAAAGGGGCGCCTGGGTGGCTCAGTCGGTTGAACGACCGACTTTGGCTCAGGTCATGATCTCACGGTCCATGAGTTCCAGCCCCACATTGGGCTCTGTGCTGACAGCTCAGAGCCTGGAACCTGCTTTGGATTCTGTGTCTCCCTCTCTCTCTGCCCCTCCCCCGCTCATGCTCTGTCTCTCTCTGTCTCAGAAATGAATAAACACTAAAAAAAAAAAAATTAAGAAATGGAAGTATAAGGTGGAAGTCAGGTGCCAATATTCTAATGACCTTCTGGTCAGTAGGCAGTAATGACAGGCGAGGTGGAGGAGCAGTTTTGCAAAATGGAGAAGACAAGCTGTGGCAGAGGTGTCCTGGTGCCCACTACCTTCCACAGTGGAGAGTTGTTGTAAAGTAAGAAGAGGAGAGAAATCCCCAAGACTGGCTCTGGACCCCACGAGAGTTAGTTAATACATGGGAGAATGAGCCGCCTCCCCTTGAGAAAGTTTCCCGGCAACTCTATTCCTTTTTTGTTTGTTTTAATGTCTATTTATTCTGAGAGAGAGAGAGAGAGAGAGAGAGAGAGAGAGAGAGAGAGAGAGAATGAGCAGGGGAGGGGCAGAGGGAGAGGGAAAGTCAGAATCCCAAGCAGGCTCTGTGCTGACAGTGCAGAGCCTGACATGGGGCTCGAACCCACATACTGTAAGATCATGACCTGAGCCAAAATCAAGAATCAGATGCTTAACTGACTGAGCCACCCAGGCACCCCTGGCAGCTCTATTCCTATAAGAAGCTGGAGGTGACGGCACAGGCCCAGGTTTTAGTTGTGGCAGGAAATGGATGGTGTGACTGTGAAGCAGTTGAGGCCATGGGGAGATTTGCTTATAATAAGTTGGGGATTCCACAGGGCCTCCCCCAAGAAAAACTGAAGGGAAGCCAGTAGTTAAAGCAGGAAAAGAAAGGTGTGCTCCTATTTTTTTCCCCTGCAGCTCTTGGCGTGCTCTAATGCCATGGCATCTGACTGGCCTCGCCTTCCTTTCTGAAACTTTCCTTTGTTGTCTTCCTCGTGCCCTTCTCTCCTGGCTCGTGTCCATCTCTCACACCAAGTCTCATGTATTGGACTCACTCAACATTTATTGGAAGATTTCCTTGTGCTTACTCGTCCCTTCTCTATGCCCCTCATTAAAAATAAGGCACTTCTCACTCCACTGACTATCTCATGGGTAATACAAATGTTCTCGCGGCTTCAATTCCCACCCGTACATGTGAATTCTACTTCCCACCCACATCTCTCTTTCCGAGCTCCAGATTTCATTTCGCGCTTCCTCATCAGCATCTCCACCTGAACATCAGGTGCCCAGGCACCCTCCAGAGTGGCAGGCTCCTGCTCTGCTCATTGAGGCTATTTCTCCTCAGGTGCCCCCTCTCTGCATGCATAGCACCCCATTCGTCTCCCTAAAGTGTGAGAAAGACATAAAGAGGTCAGGGATTTTATCTCCCACTCGCAGCTATATCCACAGTACCTAGAACAACAGTGCTTGGCACATGATGTGTTCAGTACATACTTGTTGAATGAACAAACGACCAGATTCTTGGTGTCCCTCCCCATCCCCACTCACATCCAAAGAGACACAGGTTCTCTCGGTTCTGCACCGAACCCACACCCCCTTCTCCAGCAGGCTGCAGACTACATGGTTTTTTCCTGTTGTGGTGTCCACTTTCCTGGAAGCCCAGCCAGGTAGCCTGCACTCCACACTGCCACCAGACAGATTTTTAAAAATAACCGTTGGGTCTCAAAGTTGCAAAGCACCTGGAAGTAAGTACATTACTCTCCACAGAATACCTGAAATATTGTTCTCCTTAATAGCATCAGGCAACATTGGATACCTTTTGTTAGATTTTATTGGCATTTCCCACAGAGGGCTCTGCAGAATAGAAGTTCCTGAAGGTGCTCTGGAGAAGAAGTTTCCATGATCAGATGTGTCTAGAAAAATGAAACACCTGATCCTTGTCTTAAGGAATCACACTACACATGACAGTATTAAAGGACTTAATAATTCCTACAGTAAAAAGAAAAATAAAAAAGTTCAACTTTGTTTAATTCCATATTTCCCTGTCCATAATTTTTAAAAAACAAAAACTTATTTTTCTAGGTAATTCCAATTAATCAATGGAATTAACCTTCTGTGAAAAGTTAGAGAATGCAAAATCACACTACTGTATGTTAAAGCAGTCTTGTCTTTACCAAAAATACATAAGACATTTTTAGACATCACATTTGGGTGGAATAAAAGTAACAGATATAAGTCCAATTATCACGTTTAATGTGGAACTGAGGCTGGCAGGATGCATTAAGTTATTGACTTTGGATAACAACTGGCTACCTTACTTCTACCAGTGATTTGTGGCTGAGAGGTATACTGTGCCCAAAGTTTAAGCAAATGTTATGGGAGAATTCAAACTTCAAAAAAAATTGGACCCGTTAACTTAATCTTTTGGAAAGGGAAAATAGAACGCTATTATTTGATGTGATAGACTTCTCTTTTTTTAAGTTTATTTATTTATTTTGAGAGAGAGAGTGTGTGCACACAAGTAGGGGAGGGACAGAGAGAGAGGGTGAGAGAGAGAATCCCAAGCACACTCCACACTCAGCACAGAGCCCGATTCAGAGTTCCATCTCACAACTGGGAGATCATGGCCTGAGCCAAAATCGAGAATCTGACACTTAACTGACTGAGCTACCCAGGCATCCCTGTTGTGATGGATTGACTTCTTAATCTGACTGATAAATACTACAAATCATCAGGTGCACAGTGAGCAAGCAAGTGCTCTAAAATACAGACTGGCCAAAAACACACACCGTGACCCTGACTTTGGCTTGTTCCCTGTTTCTGGAGGACTCAGATGGGCTATAAATCTGTTGACTGGACCTTTGTGAATGCTGCCCCACAGCTCTCCTGGTTCAGCTGTCTTGTCTCATTCCCTGGAACACTGTTATTAGCCCAGTGCTGGAAGTCAGTGTGGCAAATGTTGTCTAACACAAATGGGTTAATAGTTTTGGGGTCTGAAGTGAAATATTTTCAGGTTCCACATTCCACACAGTCAGCAGTTTAACTTTATTTTCAATTTACACTAAAATTGGTGCATTTTTGCCAGGCTGGGGTGAAGACATTTTGGAGGTGCCATTCTAAACTTCTCAAATTACATAACTTGTCCCAGGCACTTATAAATCGGGTGGCTCCAGATCCTTGGGTCCAAGTGATGTAAGGCTGAGGGGTCTAAGAGTTATTCCTAAATAGCAAATGATATGTCATACTCTTAGTAGATTAAGAAGCCACATCTGGGTCTTCCATTAAGACCAGCACTAAGTTCACACTTTGATTTGAAATCCTCAATGCTGCAAATGAATAGCAGTGATAGATAAACTATAAAAAGAAAAACAGGATACCAATAGGCTCAAACACAAGATGAAACACTTCTGTGGACCTCATGAAACAGAAAGGCAGTGAAGTGAAGCGAAGCTGAGGGCATGTGCCTGCTCACCCTGTCCAGGTCTGTCAGAAAGTACAAAGATCATCAATTGCAGCCAGAAGTAAGTTCATTACCTGTTGGGTAATAGAACTGAGAGGCCCTGTGCAACATGAGAGGCCAGGAAAAGCCTACCTACTGCCTAAGGCCAGGGCCTGGGGAAAGACATCTTAGATCATGAAAAATCTTGAAGAAGAAAAAAACCAAGGATATGCTGCCTGGAGTAGTGGCCTCAGCATTGTTGAGCCTAAGGGATGACAGTTCAAATGCAGGCTCAACCTTGTGGCTAGAAATGGGCCAAGTCACCCATGACCCTTGTGACCGGATCTTCTCTACCACAAACATCATTCTGGAGCAGGGAGTCTGCCTGCCAATATTAGACCAGAACTTCTGTATTGAGGTTGGCCTGGTGGGAGCACGTAATAGAAGCAGCCATAAAATTACTGGGTGGGGTAAGCGAGTGCAGAGCAAAGAGAGAGGGAAAAAAATTGCCTAACAACCCAAAGCTGCCCTCGTAAAGTGAGCCTAAAATCCAAAATTCTAAGCCACTTGAATAAATCTCAAGCCTACAAAGATTACTAACCATATCTATCAGAACAAAAAATTTAGGGGCGCCTGGGAGGTTTAGTCAGTTAAGCGTTTGACTCTTGGTTTCAGTTTAGGTCACAATCTCGTGGTTTCTGAGATAAAGCCCTGCCTTGGGCTCTGCACTGACAGCATGGAACCTGCTTGGGATTCTCTCTCTTTCTGCTCCTTCCTTCCTCCCTCACCTTCTCTTTCAAAATAAATACATCTTTAAAAAAAATTCCCTTTTCAAATGGAGGCCCAATGAAAACACGGAGAATGGTGAATAAAAGCATTTTTAGCTGCTCTCTTAAAATAAATCACCGTTGGGGTGCCTGGCTGGCTCAGTTGGTTAAGCGTTTGACTCTTGGTATCAGCTCAGGTCATGATCTCACAGGTTCCTGAGATCAAGCCCCACGTTGGTCTCTGTGCTGACACAGGTACTGTTTGGAATTCTCTCTCCCTCTCTCTCTGCCTCTCCCCCACTCAACTGACTTGAGCACACACAAGCGCTCTCTCTCAAAATAAAATAAATAAATAAACGTAAAGAGAAAGAAAGAATCTGAAAAAATGATTTGAAAAGTAGGTTTAGAAATCTGAGATAAGTAAGGAGATAATGTCCATTAAATTCTTTAAAACATTATGAAACAAAGCCAGTAAAATGAAACAAGAACAGAGGCATACAGTAAAAATCAAGCAAAAATATTAGAAATAAAAAGCATAGTCACATAAAAACTCAATGGATGTGGTAAATTCTAAACTGGATATATTTGTAGAGAAATGGGATGAATTGGAAATGGCACTGAGGAACAGATTCAGGATCCAGCACAGAGGGGAAGAAAGATATAAAAATACTAAATGTGTAATTAAAAGACACGGAGGATAGTTTAAGACTATTCCATAAACATTTCCTAGGGATTTTAATAGAAAATAACTACTATAGTAGAGAAACAATCGCGAAAGAGAAAGGCTTCTTCAGCATCAAAGAAAGACAGCAGCCTTAGGAGCTAAGTGGGCTTTGGAGTACTTAAAAATAATTTTGTGTGATTCCAACACTGAGATGTATCACACGAAACTGTGGAACATAAAGAGTAGAAGACAATCTCAGAAGTTACTACAGAGGAAACAATAGAGCACGAGGTAAACAACAATCGAGTGACAGCAGATTTCTCCTCAGAAAAAATAGATGGCTGGAATAAAATAAAGTATTTAAAGTCCTGAAATGCCAAATTTGTACTGTATACTTAGGCAAATTTTCACTCAAGAAAAAGCAAAATAAAGGCATTTTTGAGATATCGAAAAATGAAGACCGTTTGCCAACCATAGTTCTTTCTCTACTAGCACAAAGCAGAGGAACAAATAAACAAAAATCTTAAGAGGGGACTCTTTAAATAAAGAAGGAAAGGAAGGAAGGCATGGGATAGGATAGACAGAGGGGAACACAAACTAGTAAGCTATGTAGGTAAACATAATAAACTAATCACTCTAGACGACACTGTGGTAGAGTTAAAGTAAACTCTAAAAAAAAACTATTTTTATAAGAAGGAGGATAGTGAACAATATTGAGTAATTTTACATTTTATTAGAATAATCATAAGTTATGGATGTTAAATAGTTTGTTGGTTCCATTTTATCTCTGTTGGCTTAATAGCTTTCTTTTTCCTTTGTTCTTTTTTCCTTAAGTGGTTGCTCTAAGGTTTATAGTATAAATCTTTAACTTACCAAAGTCTGTCTTCAAATAATATTTTATCACACAGGCAGAGTATAATAATAACCTTTACAAGAGTAACTCTCCACTCCCCCCTCCTGTTCTTTGTGCTATTGTTACACATTTTACTTCTGTGTATGTTATAAAGCCTACAGTTCCTTGATAACATTTTTGCTTTAAACAATCAATTACCTGTTAAGGAGAATTTTTAAAGAAAAAAAGAATCTCTTGTATTTACCCACTGTATTAATTTCCTGTGGCTGCCATAACAAATTATCACAAACTTTGTGGCTTAAAAGAAAAGAAACTTGTTCTTTCATGGTTCTGGAGTCCAGAAGCCTGAAATCAAGATGTCGGAAGGGCAGGCTCCCTCTGGGACTCTGGGGGAGAATCCACTCTGTGGGTTGACTCTCTGGCTTCTGGTGGCTCCCAGGAATCCTTGGTGTTCGTTGGCTTATGGCCACATCTCTTTTTTTATTTTTGAGAGAGATAGCGTAAGCAGGGGAGG
Source organism: Lynx rufus (assembly GCF_022079265.1). Classification (NCBI taxonomy): domain Eukaryota; kingdom Metazoa; phylum Chordata; class Mammalia; order Carnivora; family Felidae; genus Lynx; species Lynx rufus. The sequence goes on along the minus strand of NW_025814867.1, from coordinate 31,251,515 downwards.
GGCAGAGAGAGGGGGGACAGAGGATCTGAAGCAGGCTCTATGCTGACAGTAGCAAGCCTGATGTGGGGCTTGAACCCACAAACTGTGAGATAGGACCTGAGCTGAAGTTGGACACTCAACCGACTGAGACACTCAGGTGTCCCAGTGGCTACATTTCTTCAATCACTGCTTCTTTCCTTCACATGACTTTCTTTGTATGTGTCTTCTCATTTTCCTCTGTCTCAGTTTTACAAGGGATTTAGGGCTCACCCAGATTATTCAAGATGATCTCATCTTGAAATCTTTAACTTAATTACACCTTTTTTCCAAATAAGGAAGCATCCACAGGTACCAGGAATGAGGATGTGGACATATTTTTCTGGAAATCACCTTTCAACCCACTAATGTTAGGAAGATGTGAAAAAACAGGAATTATCACAAGTTGCTGGTGAGAACAATTTGGCAATATCTAGTGTGTGTGTGTGTGTGTGTGTGTGTGTGTGTGTATACATGTGTGTGTGTGTATATGTGTATATATATGTGTGTGTGTGTGTGTGTGTGTGTGTATAGAGAGAGAGAGAGAGAGACAGAGAGAGAGAGAGAGAAAGAGAGAGAGATTCCTTTCTTGAGCCAGAAAGCAAATACATAGAATATGGAGGTGTTTTCCAAAGCCAAGAGACTCCATCCAAGTAACAGGCCAGATGCTTTTTCCAGATCCTCTTCCTGCTGACCAGGGAGCCCTGGGAAGTTTTGCCCTGATATTGATCTGATGTCTCTCTTCACTATTCTGTCTGATGTCAGCTATACTTCTATTTCCACTGATTTTAAAAGGCAGTGGCCTTTAATAATTTGGTGCTTATATTTTCCTCCCCTTTGCTCCTTCAGTCCATGTTGCAGTACTCTCCTAATGGACTCATTGGTGGTGATCTGGGGCTGCTGGGGTTTACAGGGATCCCCTGGGCAGGGGCAGGTGAGACAGTCCCGCCTTCCTTTAGCTAATTTGTTCAAGGGGATTTCTGTAAATGGAGTTTCCTTAAAGCAGGGTCCACCTGGCCATTATTACCCAGAACAGAGCTGTCAGACGCATCAATGTTTAGGAAGAACACTGAACTGGATGAATGAGGCTGTATAATTGGGCACTGATCCAGACTTGAATCCCACAGCAGGAAAGGGGGGGCCTTTCATCCTCCTGCAGCCCTCCTTCCCCCATCCCCCCCCCCCCCACGTGCTGGGAGACACCAGAGTGCTGTCAAGGGAGCCCAGCCCAGAGAAGAGAGCTCACAGACGAGATCTGAGGCCCTTTAAAGATCTTGCGTCTAACAGCAGAGGATTTCCTCTAACAGGCAGGAGACAGATGCACGGCAGGCCTGGAGAGAGACATCAGAGAAGGGGGCTCTCCCCTGTGATGAGGGCATTCGGGGATGAAGCAAGGGGGTTGGCAGGGCCCGAAGCGCTCTGGCTTGCTGTGTGTCACCCAGACCCAGGCTGACAGCCTGGTCCTAGAATCTCAGGGTCCCAGAAGGCAGAGTCCCTGTGCACTTGGCCCCAGGGGGAAAGGATTGGCGTGGCTCATAGAGCAGGCTCATGGTCAGGCTGGGCAGGGCCTTCTATGTAGTAAAGACACAGGCTGAGTTTCTATGTAGGACACCTCTTTCTTGTTCCTCTCTCAGAGCCAGTCTCTAGCCGCACAGGGCGGAGGAGCGCATTCAGCTCTGCAGCGCTGCTAACCCAGCGACAGACATCCTCTCTCCCACTGGGAAATCCCCTGCTCCTCTCACCTCTCTCTCTCTCTTTCAAACGTCCTCACTTCAGACTTGTTGTCAGGTGTGCTCTGATCCCAGGATCTTGTTGCTCATTCTGCTCAGTGTCCCCTGATGCCTCAACATGATGCAGCACATTGAGTGGAGGTTGGCGGCGCTGGGCTTTGTCCTGGGGGTTTTGGTAAAGCACCTGGATGAAGGTCAAGGTCAGCTCTGCTGCTCTAAATCCCCCACCTTCTCTGACTGTGATTATTACCGACGGCTCTGGATAGAGATCGCCCTCTTGTCCTGCCCCTGGCACAGTTACAGACCTTTTCCCACCATGCACTTGTGACTGAGCTGGCACTGGCCCGCACACACATAACTCATGGCCTCCATGCCTGCACAGTCTTCTGTTTTCACTCGTAGCAAAACCCTGTCTCCTTAGTGAGGCTCACTACTCACCTCTCCAGCTTTGGTCTGCACACTGTGTACTCACCTCTTGGATCCAGTCAAAGTCAACCCAGAGCTGAGGGTACAAATGCCTCAGCACCTGCGTCCACATTGTCCCCTGCCAGAGTTTCTTTTTCTGCATCTCCCCCTTCACACATCTGACTTGCATACCTGCTGGCCAGCCAGATCACACTGGGCCACCCTCTCAGTCAACATGCTCACTCCAAATGAGAAAGCCTTGGTTTGGAGGGCTGAGCCAGGACCCCAGACTCAGATCTTCTGACCTCAGAACCTGAATGCTGCCCTCAGCACCAGGACACCACCCCTCGTGTGCAGGAAAACTGCTGTCCTCAGCCTAAACTTCTTTTCCAGACCTGTCACATCACTGTGAAGAGGATTTTGAGGCTCTCAGAGCTGCCCTGGCTGCTGTTCTCTCACTGCCCAGGGCGCTCGGCGGGAAAGGTTGTCCACGCACTTCAGGGTTTTTTTCCTTTTTAAAAAACTTTTCTTCTATCAATATTTGATGAGGGTAATTTCAAAGACTTGTTTAGTATGATCTGCACATAAGGAGCCCTTCCGAGTATTTATCACGCTCGGGGTATAATTACATTCAAATCCTGAGACACTGTTGCTAGGTTACTGTTGCTCGAGGTTCCTCTGACTTCCATGCTCGAGGTGCTCCGCCTCCCCCTGGTGATATTAGGGGCAGGGGACTGGCAGGGTAGGGCTTGCCATTCCCCTTTATGAAGGTGAGACTCTGGGGTCTCTCCTATGGGGGGGAGGGTGTGCAGGGTATGCATGGTATGCAGGGGTGCTTTGCATACCACCCCAGGTGGGGCTGGATGTGCAGATCATGTGGTTCATGCCAGCAAGATTAAAGAGGCGGGGAGGGGATAAAGAGGGCAGTTGCTGCCTTGAGAGACTCCCTGGGAAGGAATCATCTCTGAGCCTTCCCTTCCATCCTCCCTGAGAATCTAGCACGCGCTCTGCATCCTTTGAGGGCCCCAGGAGGAGTTCCGTTCTGATGGCAGGAGGCTGCCCTTGTCCAAGGACACAGGCTGCTTCTGAGGGGGAAAAGCACCTGCTTTCTGGGCTGAACAGCAACCGGGGGTGAAAAAGCAGGATGAAGAGCCCAAGGCCAGCCCTTCTCCTTGTGAGGCTCCCCACCAGCACAGTCACTTCTATAAACTGAGGGAGGGGTGGCTGGAGTCTTGAACCTGAGCTGCTTGCCCCATTGCTTCTGGGTGTGGGAGCAGGGAGCAGAGGTCCTTTCAGGCCTCACATTCCCCAAAAGTTGCAAATGCAGAATTTGATGTTATTTCCAAATGAGGCTAAATCACAACCTTTCCTTTCCTTTTTCTTCCTTCCTTCCTTCCTTCCTTCCTTCCTTCCTTCCTTCCTTCCTTCCTTTTTTCTTCTTTTCTTTTTTTCTTTCTTTCTTTCTGCTACAGTTAGAGGAAACAACTTGCTAACTGTAAGCCTTTAAAATACAGCCCATATTTATAACTCTGTTTTGGCATTTACATCTCTGTTCAATCAACTGGGACCTTTCAGCATAAGAAGTGGCCTGTGCCCCTGCCTAACTCTGAAAGTCTGGTTTAATTTCTCCCCGTGTGCGTGTCTGGCACCTTGTAGTAGATTGCTAATCCATGGATGCTGCCTTTGTAGCCACACATTGATTAATGACTGGTCAGGGCCGAACCCACACAGTTGTGTTTAATGCACTAATGAGTCAGCATCACTGGCCTTGGGGAAGAAAAAAAGGAAATAAAATCCAGGCAGATGGGTTCAGGATGGAGTTTAGCATTGGATTTGCATTTCCTGACTCTGCTGCCCAATCTATTTCCCATTGGCCTTTAGAAATGCACTAGATTGAATTGTGTTTCCTATTGCAAATTTTAAATAAGGTAGATGATACAGTAGGCATTGCTATCCACAATCCCCTGGGTATAGCTGCAAATACGCTTTTAAACCTCAGAGCAATTTCCCCAGTCATCACAGAGCAATAATTGCTATTTAAAAAGAATATATACCCATACACACACACACAGTGTGTGTAGCTCATCGGTGGGGAATATCGATTGTTGTCAATTTTTAATGCAAAAAATAATTAAAGACTTAGCATCTGTTCAAAATATTTACAAACAGATTAACTATTAGTGTTTATCTTCAAAACCACAAGCAAGATTTGGAGATAATTCTTTGCGACATCCGCTGGGTAAAACACATTTTGTTTCAACATTAAAACTCCCTAAGCCTTTGTGTCAGGAGATGCTGTGTAGGGTAGATTTTCCCAGTTGTTGAGAAGGTTAGTTAAGCTGGTAAAGGCTGTTTTTTACAAAATGGCAAAGGATCCCTGGATTCTTCTAAACAATACTGGAGAGTGAGAAGGTGAGGCAACACTGGTTAATTGTGAGATTCTCTCTTTTAAAGAATGGTCATTTCTGGTTTTGCTGACCACAGGGCCTTGACTCAGTCTCTGCTCTGGAGGTCTTCCCAGTCTTGTGAGAGAAGGTAAGGCAGTATGAAAATAGCCATCTTTATCATCCAGGAAAACAGAACCCAGAACAGAGAGTTCAACTGAGGGGCTTTGCTGTGGGAGAATAGGTTATGGCAGGGTTGGAAGAACTGAAAACAGGGGATGGTGGGGCAACCCAGGGATTAACAAGAGGTTGACAAGAGAAGCCACCATCCCCCAGGCTGGTGAGGCACAGGAGGAAGACAGAGTGACTAGAGCTCAGGAGCTGAGGCTGCCTGCTGGATGCCGAGGCCAGGTGAGCAGAGCTCTTGCCATTGATGTCCCCTCCTTAAGGTGGAGAGAGGGAGAAATTCCCTGGATTCTCCTCTTCTATCTTTCACACTTCCATGCTTGCCTCTCACTGGCAGAGCCTAACTAGAAGCCAGTGAGCATGTGCACTTGGGAAAACATTGAGCCTCTGAACTCAATTCAATGGTGGGGGGGGGGGGGGACTAGGATGGATCTGAGGGTGATTGGCAATTAACGGCACACCAATTCAGACACAGTGTCAGATGAGGAGAGGAAGATAAAACAGTGAGAGAACCCAGAGGAGGGAGTGGATACTTCCATGGGGAAATCAAGGAAGGCCTTCTAGAAGAGGCATCACCTGCAATGGGCCTCCATACATAAAGAGGATCTCATCAATAAGGCTAGTGGTGGTGATGGAAATACAGATGACACCCATCTGTAACTGACAGTAGCATCCAACATGAGGGAGAGATTGTTTTGAGATGGAACCTGATGGATGGGACTGGGTTCCATGAGGTATATAGTTGAAGAGGCCAGATTTGATTGAAGATGAGTCAGAGAAAAGGGCTTGCATGGATTGGGTTGTTCAGAAAGCTGACTCTCAGATTTGTCCCGAGCTGGAACAAGGGAGATGGGCTTTTATGCCTTTGTGTTGCCCCTGGGTGCAGTGGCTCAAGGAGAATTCCCAGTGAGGGTGGGTAGCTCCAGCAGCACTTCCATCTGCACAGGGAATGAAGTTCTTCAGTTCCGGGGTAGGCAGCACACCACACCATCCATTATAAGAGGCCCAGGTAAAGGAAGGAGAATTAAGGGCCCCTACTCTGCACCAGGCACTGTACTCACTCTTCACACATGCTACTTTACTTCCACACAATACCCAGCAAGGTCAATATCTCTAACATCATTTTATAGGCAAGGGGACTAAGGCCCAGAGAAAGTAACTTGCCCAGTGTCCCCAGTCAGTAAATGAGGGAGTCAGAATTTGAACCCAGATCAGCCTGATCTTATGCCCATAGCACCAGGTGGCACTCTCATGGTAGGGAGGCTCTTTTCTCTGTAGAAGGAAGTGAGGACATGACAGAGAGTGAGGGATCAGTGGTGAGATGGCGGATGGTTTCTAGAAAGTTGAAAAACAATCAGAAACAACTACGGAGCTCAATGTGATAAGAAAAGAATAAAAGGATTGATTAACTAAGCAATAGAGAGAGCCAGGCGAGGAGAGATCGCACAGATGTTTTCTGGCACATTATGGAGTTTTTCATTTTTTTTGCCCCTCTGTAAATGAAACCCTCCTACTTCCGTTGAAGAATTCTCCGTCTTAGGAGCCCAGGTGGGAGAAGCTGAAAATGACGGGTTGTCGCTTTGTCGGGCTCCCCTGTAGCCCAGTGGGGCCCAGGACATGGGCTCCATGATTCAGCCATGTCCCCCCAGCTTTGGTATGCACAGGTGGTGGGGAGGCAGGGCCTCTAGGAAGCTGCTCTTGAGGCCACATGGCTGCGAGCCTGGTGCAGCCCAGTGTGCTCTGTGGATGCGGCCACACAAAGGTTTGGGGATGGCAGTGGGACCTTGGTAGACTGTTTGGCAGCACAATTTGTATGTTGCTCCTAGCTGGACACTCCTAAGTCTGGCTCCTTAGCCCTTCTGCCAATTCTGTGAGTGATCCAATGTCCTTTAAGAAACATTATCGTAAACCATTTCACAGTTGTAAAATACTTAAAAAATCATAAACCCATAAACACTTGACCCAGATTCCCCAAATGCTAACATGTTACTTTGCATTCTCTCTCTCTCTCTCTCTCTCCCTCTCTCCCTCTCTCCCTCTCTCCCTCTCTCCCTCTCTCTCATTTCTTTTTCTATCCCACTATAGTAATAATTATGTCAGGTAAGATTCATCAATGGATGCTATGTTCATGGCTGAAAGAATGATGAGAAATAAAATATATACATAGTTTCAAAATATATCCCCGTAATTACAGAGAGGAAAGAGTAGCTTTACAGTAAAGAAACCTGGTAGATGTGGGGCACCTGGGTGGTTCAGTCAGTTAAGTGTCCGACTTTGGCTCAAGTCATGATTTCATGGTTCATGGATTTGAGCTGCATTGGGCTCTGCTCTGGCAGTGCAGAGCCTGCTTGGGATTCTCTCTCTCTCTCTCTCTCTCTCTCTCTCTCTCTCTCTCTCAAGATAAGTAAATACACTTAAAGAAAAAAAGAAAGAAAGAAAGAAACCTGGTAGATGCCACCTTAGCCCAGAGATCAAACTTAAGATCATGAGCAAGGGGACAAATCAATATCATGTGAGTCCTGATGGGGTGTGCCAGATGGACATTCTGTCACTTCAGTGGTGTTCCTGCAAAAATGCACAACCTGAATTTACTACTGAGGAACCTGAATTTACTACTGAGGAAACATTAGAAGAAACCGAGACAAGGTTCATTCTACAAAGAAACTGGCCTATTTTCCCCAATATCATTTTAGTAATGTTTAAGTCAATATTCTATCCACGTGTTTTCTAACCTGCGTAGCACCAAACCAATGTAAGATCATTGCTGTCTTTTTTTCCTATGATGAAGTCTATGCTGGTGAGGAAATGCCTGAATGGGGCACCATTCCAGGGATTGACTGTCATATTGGAAGGGGTCCCTGGGAGCAGCAGGTGGACAGAGAGGGAGCAGAGGCAGGTGAAGAATGCTGGGGGACAGGGTGTTGAATACAGCATTCAACATCCAGCCAATGCTTTTGTGTCTTAGTTTTCCACCCACCCCCATGCTCCATGGATGCAGAATTATGGCATGTTTATTCCTTCTCTGTGAAGCAGTGAGAGTGATGTATGGTAAAGACATAGGCAGGGGGCTAACACTTTGTGAGCACTAACTGTGCCCAGCACTGTACCTGTATGGTAGGTTGCATTCTCCCTATTATGAGCCTCTGTGTGGCAGTGGTTAACTGCCGAGGCTCTTCAATGAGTTTCTTCATCTGTCAAATGGGGAAAATGATAATTCATAGTTCATAGGCATGAGGTGAGGATTAAATGGGATACAGGGTGTAAGGAGTTTAGCACCGTGTATAGCCACCTTGAGCACATAAATGTTGCCTGTGACCAGAAGGGTATTGGATTAGATGATGTGCATGAGGTCACTCAGCTCTGAAAAATGAAACAGGGGGTGGAGCCCAGACTTGCATCTTCCATACCAACATTTTCCTCTGTGTAAAGCACAGAGATGAGAACTAACATTGGGGACTTGGGCTGAGATCAAATGTCCATTTCATAGACAAGGAAACCAAAGGCAGATGGAGAGCTCTGGTCTCCCCTGGAACTGTGCTCCCCTCCCCTTTGCCAGCTTCCCCTATCAACTCCACTTGTTCTAACCTTGGCACCCGGGGAGGTGGGCAGAGAGCTCATAATTCTGTAATTGCCTTGTGGATTTTATGGGGCCATATAACGGTGTGCTGTGCAAACTTTTATGAGTATTTATTTTACAGCGTCTACTGAAATCATTAACACTCTCATTAGCCAGATTCAAGGGCCATGAGAGTCTTGACTTCCCCACGAAGATCCATTTTGTCTGTAGATTTTAAATAAAAGTTTATGAACACATTGCATGCTCATCCCAAGGCAAGGAGGTGTTCTCAGTGTCTCGCAGATCCAGATGGAGTCAGGAATCCAGGATCAACTATTTATCCTTTTCAGTTCTGTGCTGGCTGGAAGGGGACAAATGGGGATTACTAGACCAGTCAGTCCACAATATTTATTCCTTCTCCTTGAAACTTGGATTCTGCCAGCAAAGCTGATTTCCGAGTGACCTCATGCCTTCTAAGACTGTACTCTCTTTTTAGATTCCATAATTTCTGGCAGGTAGAAGCTTGAGCATTGGGTACCAAAAAAGGTAAAAATATAATTCTTAGTTCCTTTAAAATAGGTGACTATACGTTATAGGTGAATATATCTGATAAAATTAGGGTACTGCCCTTTAATGTACTTAAAATCTATGGTAGATACTCAGAGTTGTTTATCAGATTTTTTTTTAAATGGTGCTTTTAACTCATGCTGTTAAGAGAATTACTGTGCTTGGGTGAAGTGACCATTCACAAGAAGTGATCAGGTAGAGGAGCCAGTACCTGGAAATTTATCTCCAGTCAGGTAAGATGAGGACACGGGTGGTTTATTTTCTCCGTGGTGCTGAGGCATGTCAGGGAGCTTACCTGATTAAAATAAATGTGCATGTGGCACATTGATTGCCTCCCCCAACCATATGCAAGGAAATGTCCTAAGAACTATGAAGAGAGATGCAAAATGGAATAGAAACCTACTTGTCTGGAATGCAAGCTGTTTTGTTGTTATTGTGTTTTTGCTCCTTGTGGATCTTACTTGTAATGGGTGGAGTTTATCTCCCTCAGTTCATGGTCCACTTACCATTACTGGGGCACACCAAACCTCCTCTTCCTTTACTTTCTCCTCTTTGTCCCCCGCCCCACCACGTTCCCATTCCTTACAACAGCAGAGGCAACTGCATTTGTAAATTTGAAGTCTATCTTTTTTGCTTGTATATATTTTCATAAAATGTTTACTGTTTGCTACATGTATTTTTAATGTATGTTAAGTGGTATTGTGTTATATAATCTCCTTCTATTTCTTACTCTTCTCGCTAAATACTATGGTTTTAAGATTCACTCATGCTGCTGTATTTAAATCAAATCTGTTTCTTCTAATTGCTGCATAATGCTCCATTCAGATTTCATTGTGTGGAAGAGTAAACTATTTTGAGGAAGAAATCTAATCTGAACTTCAGGAAAACAATCCTGCAGATTCTGGGGAGAACAGGCTGGGGTCACTGGAGGCAGAGGCAGCTAGGAAGCAACTTTAATCATCCAAATGAGAGGTCACCTAGGCCAAGTACTGGGAATGGAAAAGAGCAGGAGTGTGTTTGACTTATTTAGAGATGGATGATGGATTTTGACTACATACTGGACTGAAGGAGTGTGGAGGAAGAGTCAAAGATAACATTAGAATTTGAACCTGGGTGATGGGGTGGTTTAGGGAAGAAATGAAGGGTATGGTGGGAAGAGAAGAGGAGAACGGGATGGCCTAAAACCTTGACATTCATTTGTTCATTCAGCCAACATGTATTGAATATTACTATGTGCCTGGCACTGAACTAGCCTACTAGGAAAACAGGTGGGGGTAGGGTATACAGCAAACCATCTCTATCCTCATTGAGAGGAAGACAGGCATTAACAAAACCTCAAAAAAATAAAAACATCATTGTAAGTTATCACAAGGGGATATGGGAATATGAAGTGTCCGGATTTAGGTAGGAAATCGGGAAAGTATTCTCTGGGGACATCACTTTTCAGCTGAATCCTGGATGGGTAGGAGCTATCCAGGTGATAAATAAAGGGAAAAGCATTCTGCACTGAGAAATAGCAAGATCTTGAAGTGGGAAAGAAGTTGGCACATGTGAGGTGCTGCACGAAGGCCAGGGTGGTTGAGGCACAGGGAACAAGGGGAGGCCTGGCATGGGCTGGATTCTACAGCATCTCCTAGGTTATGCTCAATTTTCTGAACCTCATCTTAAGGGGAATGGGAAATATTAAATGTTAATCATGGCCTGCCATGCTCCAGTGAACAGTTCAAAAGCAGGCCGTGTAGAGAAGATTCTGGAGAGGCAGAGTGGAAGGATGGAAAGACTTTGGGGGAGAGGGCAGTGTTGAGGTGGAGGGGTGGCCGGCAGGAAGTCCCAGAGGTGGGAACCAGTGGGGCATGTTAGAGGAGTACAAAAAGTGAGGGTAGCTGATGTGTAGAGAATGAAGGGAAAACCAGTGGAGTTGTGACAGATTTTAGGCTACCTTAGGGCTTGCCAGCTATTCTATGGAATAAGGACACTATCCTTGATAAAAGGAAGCTATAGGAGGGCCTTAGGCAGGAGTGACCCCTGTCTGATTTAGGGGGTTAAATCTCATTTAGGCTGCTCTGTGGAGTACATATTGATAGTAAGTAGGAAACATTCAGGAACAGGTGCAGTTTTCCAGATGTAGAGTAGGGGTGGCTTGGACTGGGGGTGACAGAGGAGATGGGGAGAAGGAGATTGATTTGAGAGGTTTTGAGGTCAAGTTGACTAGGCTTGATGATGGATTAGAATAGGGGGGAAGGGGCCTCTGTCAGCGGTGGCAGGTTGAGCTTGAGCTGCTTGTCGGATATGCAAATACAGATGTCCCCGGATCACTTGGATATGACACTCTGACATGTAGGAGATGGTTTAGAGGCTGTGGGATCATTTTCAGAGTCACCTGTGCTGTGGGGAAAGGGGAGACCATGACAACAAGTGAGATCTTCAAGGAAGATTGTGTAGGGACATAAATTGGGAAATGCCTATTGGGAAAAATAAATTTTTATTTGGGATTTTAAATGTTGTTACTCATTGTGAGACATTAAAAATGCAGTCACAAGCAAAGAAAATATAGCATAATCTCATATTCCGTCATTATGCATATATTTGATCCTATCTGCTAATTGAGAAAAAAAAAAAAGAAAATATTACATCCCGAACCCCAAACTCTTAGCAAGCACACCCATGAGTTTGGCAGCAGGATACATTTTTAAGATACCGATTCATCTTTCCTCCCTGTGTTTTTCCTTCCCTGACCCAGGCAGGTCACAGACTATGCTTACAAGGCAGGGCTCTGGATGTTTATGAGGTCAAGGCTGTCTGAAGAAGATGGAGAGGGTAGACATAAGGAGGATTTCCCAGTGGTTGAACAGAGTTCCCTGAGCAAGTACTGTGGTCCTGGAGTGGAGCAGCAGTGTCCTTTTCCATGCTCCTGACAGTATTCCAGGCACTCAGGGATGCCAGCCCTGCCAAAGCCTCTCCAAACCCCTGCAAACACATGGGGGAAGGAACAGGGTCACTCAGCCAGTGGAATTTGCAGTGGTAATCCAGAAAAAAACCAATATTCTTTCATCAGAGGGTCCTCCCCTATGTACTGGCCCTCTGTCCTGCCTTAGGCAAGACATGACCCAACCCTTTAGGGGGAGGAGAAGAAACCCTGAGAATAACTGAGGCTGAATTTCCCACGAACTTAGCAGGATGAGAGCTCAGGGTTGAAATCTAGTTAAATAATAGGAAATAAAGAAATGACATATTTCCTGAACACTTACATCTCTAGACAGAAATTCATACCTAATATAAGTCTACTTTAATGAAAGAAGAAGGTGAAAGAGGCTGAGAAGGAGGAAGACAAGAACCAGCAGGTCCTGGGGAAGAGGCAGATCAAAAGAAGAGAGCGACCAGCTGTGTGATACGGGCAGAAAGGCCTGGTGGGGGGAAGGCGATCCACTTGCAGAAGTGGAAAGCTTTTGAGAGCACAGAGGGTGTATGGTGAGAGGCTGAGCAGAGAATGGGAAGGGAAACTTGTATAGACTCCATTCAAGAAGTTTGTTAAGTTTGTTAGTACAAAGAAGAGAAGAAGATTTAAATTTTGTTTTGTTTTGTTTTGGCTAGGGGCTAAAGACACTTGAGGCTATTTCAGTCCTGAGATAGAGAAGTAGGAGAGTCTGAATAAAGAAGATAGAGGGGAACCCCAGTGGAGGGAGGCACCTGAGTTTAGGGCAGCCAGGATGTCCTAAAGAAGAGGGGGCTGGCCCTGTAAGGAGATGGGGCACACCCATGGGACTGCAGGAAGGAAGGCTGCCTGGCTCCATCTACAGTGACCTTTGAAGTATGGAAAGGTTACTGAGGAAGTACCAGGTGGATGGTCTTGGTCTTCATAACAAAGCACATATAGAGATCAATGTCTGCCCATCAAGGACTTGGTAATAATAGAAACCCTTAGGATCTGTACAGAGAAGAATACAATACGGAATCATTAAGGTTGAATATAAGTACATCATAACAGGTTACCATTATGACTGTATACTTTATAGCAGGCACTGTTCTATGCCTACTACATGATAATTCAATTCATTAGTATAATTTTTATACATTATTAGTATCCTTCTCCCCACTTTTTGATGAGGAAATTGAGGCTAGGGGATTAAATAATATAACCTCATTAAATAATTTAACCTTGTGGTCATTGACTAAGGAAATCACAGGTTTTAACCAGTATACGGGACACCTAAATCAGCCTTAACCCTTTGCCACACTGAAGAAACACAGCAGTGCAGGCTCTGAGTTGAAGTGAATGAGCCATGTCACAGGATGTTCTTCAGCAGCTTGGGGTCAGGAGGATTGCTGGATGCTGCGGGGGGAACCAGTTAAAGGATTCCCTGAAACTAGATGGATGAAGATATGAAGGTGATGGATGTAGAGCCTTTGCCTAGGCTATTGAAAAAGAGACCTGATAGTCTGGCAGAATGAAGAATGTGAAGGTGTGAAAGCACTGGAGAACAGTGCCAAAGGCAATTCCAGAGCTCATGTGAGTGTTGGTGGCAATTGAAGCCATGAGGCACATAAGCTCACAGAGGAACAGAGTACAGAGTGTGAGGAAGAAGGGACCTGGGAACAGGTCTGGAGGAATCCTGGTATGAGGAGTCAACAAAGGAAGGGAGACTTGCAAGGAGACAGAACAAATGCTGGCAGGAAATCGGGAGTGAGACAGCGGTGTGTCACTGGAGCAAAGGGAAGGTAGTGGGTATCAGGAAGCAGGGAGCATCCAACAGGGCCAGTGAGAACCTGGCAAGTGCAGTGAGACAAGGACCCAAATGTGCCCATTGGTTGTGGGGTATGGAGGTCTCTGGTGGCCCAAGAAAGAACTGTTCCAGTGGAATGATGGGATCTAAGGCCTGCCGGGCATAGGTTGAAAAAGAGTGAGAAATGTAAGTATGAAGCATGAAATCACCTCTCCAGGAGGTTTGGTCTCAAGGGTAAAGAGAGATGAGACAATAGCTGGAGGGGTATGCAAGGTTGAGAGAAGGCAATGTTTGAGTGGAAAAGACTATGCGTATTTAAAATGGGCATTTCCCTTAGGGAAAAATCTATTTGAGAGGGAACTGGAGAAAGAAAGGATTGTGGAGAAGTACCTCTCCGGACAAGGCAGGAGAAGATGGATCTTTTTTTTTTTTTTTTTAATTTTTTTTTCAATGTTTATTTATTTTTGGGACAGAGAGAGACAGAGCATGAACGGGGGAGGGGCAGAGAGAGAGGGAGACACAGAATCGGAAACAGGCTCCAGGCTCTGAGCCATCAGCCCAGAGCCCGACGCGGGGCTCGAACTCACGGACCGCGAGATCGTGACCTGGCTGAAGTCGGACGCTTAACCGACTGCGCCACCCAGGCGCCCCTGGAGAAGATGGATCTTAAGCCATGTGGACAAACCAGCCTTGGTTGGTGGGAGGGAGAAAAGGCCAGGGAACAGGAGGGAGGGGGTGGGCCTGTGTGCTTGATGGTGGGTGGGCGAGAGAGTTCTGGGGAACAGTCTCAATGTTCCAAGTGAAATAGGAGGCAGGGTTGTAAGCCAAGAGTGAGGCAAGAAGTGGGGACGTTGGAGGTTTGAGGGGGGCATCTCAGGCCAGGAGTGCCTTAGAGCTGATGAGAGGAAAGTGGCATGATTGCTGGGTGGTGCTGGGAGTCTGTCTGAGAATCGTTACTGTGAATATGTGGTGAAATTGATCTGCCCTGTGGTACTTTCTCAATAAAACTTAGCAGTTTGCACTCTGTCTCAGAGCACAGGAAGAGCTGGGTCCTTTCAGAGATGGCTTTTTGCAAGATGTGTGTGATATTAAAGATAGAGAGGCAGAGGAGTAGATAGTTCTGAAAAAAGTGTTATGTAGTGATGGGACTTGAGGTCGAAGTTTGATACAGAGGAGAATGAAGACAGAAGATAGCTGATGGATTGGCACGGAGTGGAGTGGGTTAATTGACTGGAGGTCCCAGTGAGATTCTAAAACCACTGGGAAGAAGTTGACTAAACTAGCTGGAGAGGAAATCGAGACCTGTGCATACAAGGAATCATGATGACAAGATTTGGGTGGTCCGGGGAGTAAGTAACCAATGTGGAATATGGAAGAAGGTCACTGAGGAGGAGGAGGTCAAGAGGCTGAGAAGTCAGAGTATTGGATGGTCAACCGTGTGGACCCAGAAGTCACATGACTCTGGGATCAGAGTCACCTGTGAATGAGAAAGGCAGGCAGATGGCAGCACTGAGCAGGGGAAGAAGGAAGTACAGCCGATAGCCCTGGAAAGGGTATGCTTATGCCTGAAATGCCACCATTTGAGATTCCTTTCATGACCTAAGATGTCGTCCCCTTGAAGTTGCAAAGATTCTGAGGAGGAGTAATACACCAAGCCTTGTGAATCATTCACTCTTTGGTATAAATGAGTTTCTCAGTAGTTCACAGAGATTACTTTTTGGCCAGGAGAAATAAAAAGGCATATGGAGCGAGAGGAAATGGCTAAGCCTAGAAAATGTCATCACAGTCAATCCTAGGAAACAACACAGGGCAATTGGCTCAGTGTAGCAGGAAAGTTGTCGTCAGGCAGGAGGAATTCCACTGGCTCACAACAGCCCTGTGAGCAAGCAGGGGGCACCTGAGACTTCGTTCAGGCTTTCAACTCCTTGCAGTTGCATGATCCCTGAGAAGGGATCACAGTCCTGGACAGACCACAATCTGCCCCAGTAAAGACCATTTCTAGGCTGCTGCCTGCTGACCCCATAGCAGTGAATTTTCTAATTGGAAACCTAGGGCTATACAGACTTTGCTATTAAATTATAGGCCCTCTTTCATTATGGGAAGCAGATCACATCCATATATTTTGAGACACAGATAATATTGTACTTTTATGTCCATACACCTGTCCATCTGTCCATCCATCCATCTGTCCATCTGAAACCAAACATTTATTGATTGACTTCTATATGCAGGCCTTTTGGTGAGGAGTATGCAGAAATATGAATAAGACATGATTCTATTCTCCAAAGGGGTCATCACCTGGGCAAGGGACAGAAAGACAAATTAGATAAATAATTTTTTAGTAAATAAATTTTTAGTGAAATCCTGTTTGGTAAATTCCATAACAGTGAATTATACAAAATAGCTGGGGAACATAGAAAAAGAAATAACTAACTTTGCATACAAATTTTTTTTTTTTTTCTAAATCAGGATATAGCCAAACTAAAACATTGGTCAGAAATGTCCTAAAATAGTCAGTGTCTGTTTGGGTAGAGAATAAAGCATATGTGCCTTCTCAAATTTGCTAAAAATGAAGATTTCAGAAGGTCCTAGCATCTGGACAACTGTCCTGGTGTTGGTATGAATGGGATGGGTTTTGCTGTGAGATGGAGAATATTCTAAATTAATAGCAGATGCATTTTGTGAGTTAGCATACCTAGACAATGAAGAGAATCCAAGCGAAATCCTGTAACTGCGGTTTTCCTCCTGCTTGGGAAGGTGTCAGAGCATCCTCGAGGCTGGCAGGGAGGGGATCCCAGAGATGTCCCTGTATCTTCGGGACATGGAGCCCAAGATCTCAACAGGCCCTGAAGACCTGGAAGCTTTCCCCCTTGCACTACTTTCTCTCTCGTTTATCTAAACCCATGGTTTTCAGCTTGAGGTCACAGCACAAGGATACGTGGCCACACCTGTAATCACTAAAAATGATTCGTATACCCACCTCTCACCCATAGTTTGAGAGTTATTTCTATAATGATACGACTCTCATTCATATTTGACTCTTTTTCCAGAGGCATGGGAGGGGATGGAATTACAGCTCTGAAAGGCAATTCTGCGTGACCTGCCTCCTGTCTTATTTCTAACACATCTTTCCTACCATGAGGACCTTTATTATTGAGCAGCTACTCGTCAAGGGTGACATAGGGCAGGTTTAGCTGTGGACTGAGGGAGTATAGTGGATCCCTCTTCTCTAGGTGTAAATAGTTGATATCGCACTAAAGTGCTTATGATCCAGTCAGTCATGATCCTTCTATAAAATAAAAGTTAAAAAAAATGATATGCACTAATTAACTTTACTGTGTAGGAGGTAAGTTCAAGGTTTCAGTGGGGTCTAGAAAGAAACAGAACGGTGAGGCACGGATTGGTGCCTCTGAGTGGGAGCTGTCATTAATTGCCACTTGACCTGAGGTTTCCTCTTATCCTCCAGAAATCCTTTTAACACTCTTTCCAGCTCCAGCCTGTCCATGAACCTCTGACACCCCAGATCCTTTTGGCTTAGCTTTTGCTTGGTGTTGCTCCTTCCTTATCTCTCCCCAAGTACCTCTAAGAGACAATTGACTTTTTGTTTCCTTTCCTTTTGTGGTCAGAGCACAAAGAAAATGAAAAGCCCCTGTGGTTCACAGTCTGGTTCCCTTCCAATCAGGTTGCGGTTACCTGAGGACTGAGTCACTGACACAGGAAGTCTCTGCTGGCCACCCCCTGCCCAGCTCACTCCACTCCCCTGCCCTGCCTTTTCTGATGAATAGACCCCTCAGACACACTAAAGACACACTGAGCCCCGGAGCCTGCAGCGTGCAGGATTGTGCAGCCTTCTTCTGACAGCCCTTTTCTTGAAGAAGCCAAACTCTTTTGGCCTTTCCAAAATTTAAAAAATAGCTTAAATATGCCAGAGCATGTGTTCAGCAGAGCTACATAGTACTTTTCATATATCCAAGTTACTAATTTTCTGGGACCTGCCAACATTTCCATTTTAAACTTGTGAGATTAGAAAGAATAATTTGAAAATATGTCAAAACTTTACATTTTCCATATAGGCCCTGGGTGCAGATCATCTCTGGGGGTGGGCTTTGTGGTTCCTTGGCTACTTCTCTTCTCTCCCCGTGGGTTGCCACCCTTTGTCCATTCACTGGAGGGTAGGGGGTGATGTATTGCACAAGTTCAGAGCTGTCTGTATGGTTTTAGTAAAGTAGTAGAGGCAGAGAGAATGGAAGATAGGAAGGCTATGAAACATGGAGTAAAAAAATCGGATGTTACTTACAGTTAACATTATGTGCAAAAAGCTTTGACAGCTGCTAACGACCACTGCAAGCGACTCAGGCAGTGGTCCATGGAAGAGGACATGTGCCCCTGGGAAGAGTGATGCCTCTCACCCTGGGCTTAGTCTCCCTTCCGCCCCCGCACCATCATCCACGGAGCTTTCCCCATAACACTCACACCCCACACACGCAAGGCACACCTTCTTACAACTACAGCATGCTCTCACATCCACTCACACATATTCACACACACAAGTGTACTCTCACACAGAACACTCACACACAGGTTCACATACATAAACCTACTCACACATACAAACACACACAACACACACAGGTGCACACTCACACCCACACACAGGTACATGCTCATACACACAAACACACTCACATAGGTGCATGCACACACACACACACACACACACACACACACACACACACCTTCTCAGAAGTGTGCTCCAGAGGGCAGGGTGCTGACCTTGAGCAGCATGCAGTGGAATGAGAAGATTGGGTTAGCTGTGTGACTTTGGGCAGACACTTCACCCGACCGGGGCCTCAGTGTCCCCACTTGGACAACTGGGGATATGAACCGTGGAATGCTTAAGTTTGCTCCCGGTCCCCGTGCAGGCAGGAGGAGCGTCTCTTCCCCTCAAGACTTGCTCCCACCACTCCTGCTCTGAGGGCTTCTCAGAAACCAAAGAAGAAGCTGAAATGATTAATGAGGAAACAGACATGAGTCCATTTCAGTCTCTCAGTTAATGGTTTTGTAACCTGCTGAGCTGGTCTGGCACCTTCAGACCCATTATTTCAGGTATTTTTTTGTTGATCTTTTCCAGGCTCCCAAATAAGTCCCCTGGACATGGCACTCATCAGTACTTCCACTCCCTGGCCAGCTGGGAGGAGCACAGGAGGCCCTTCGGACCTGGTGAGCTGCCACTCTGGCTGCAAATACCAGCAAGGTGAGTCACGTCAGGGCACTGACCTTAAAGGGAGAGAAATTGGTGCTTGCTTCTCAGCAGCAAGGGCCCAAGATGCACCCAGTTGCTCCCCCTTTTACATCACTTTGCCGCAGGCGGTGCACGTTCACACCTATTAATTACTTCATTTGGTTCTTACAAGAGCTCTAAAAAGCAGAGAGTTCAAATATTCTTATTGCAATTTTTGATAAAAGGTTAAGTGACTTGCCTTACGGTCACAGCTAATGAGGAGCAGAGGTGTGGCTGCACATGGTTTTATCTGATTGACAGACCAGGGCCTTTTCTGGGGCTTTTTATCATCTCTTAAGAATATGGGCATCTGAGACTCACCCCAGGAGCAAAGGGGCTCATGGTTGTCAAGATGGGGGTGGGAATCTACCTTGTTAGCTGGATCCTCAGGGAATTTTGCCACACCTCAGATTTTTATGTATGTCATCCAGAGGATGGGCGAGGCTTGGTGTGGTAAGGACGCTGTGAGGTATTTACAGTGCTGAGGCCTGGCTTGGAATTCTGTATGACATGATACTCCCTCCAGTTGCTCTCAGTCTCAGTTTCTTCACTTGATCATGAGGAAAATGAAGCCTGGGCTAGCCCCTCCCCTACACCAAACACCCCCCCCCCCACCACACACAGGCACCCAAGTATTAGCTCAGGAAGGTAGTATTTGGGAAAGCCCTCATTATGCATGTGAGATGTTGTATTAGTTAGCAAAAAGCCCCAATTTGTCAGGGACCTAGGACCATCAACCACTTATTTCTTACTGATTTTGCTGGCCTCTGCTGGGCTGGACTGAGCTGGGCTCCACATCCAGATGAAGAGGTAGCTACTCTTAGGCCATTCTCATGGTGGAAGGTAGGAACAAAAAAGGCAGAACCAAATCCCCCAAGAATATTTAAACTTCTGCTCAGACAAGACCTATATCATATCTACACTCTCATTTTATTAGCCAAGCAGGTCTCTTGGCCAAACCTAGATTCAGTGGGGTAGGGAATTCTATACTTTGCCTTTTGGGAACCATGGCCTGGATGGAGAGGGAGGGAATAATTGTCACAGTACAGCTTAGCATACAGGTGTTATTACATTGCTTGCGCTCACAGAATCATGAGCTTCCACTCCATTGGTTGAATTAAGCTCTCTTTTGTCTGGTTGGGGGATTATCCTCCAGTCTGAGTGTCTTTGATGCATAAAGCAGACCTTATATCCCAGCAGAGGCCCAGCACAAGCCTTGTCCAGGGTGGTGTGCATAAGAAACTTCCTTTTCCGGCTGCCTCACCTCCTTCTCCAGAATGATAACAACAACCAGCATATCTGGAGCACTTCAGTTTCTTTATTTCGTATTCTCCATAAAGGCATCACCGATGTTAACATACTGGGTGGTAGAGTAGCACAAGAGATACATGGTACTGGAATTCTAATCCCGGTTTGGCCACTTATTAGCTATGTGACCCCACGTGAATTATTTAACTTTGCTGGGCCTTATTTCATCAATGGTAAAAGTGGGACAATAATATCTTCTTTTTGGAGGTCTTACGAAGATTAGAGCCCAAATGTTCACATTGCCTAGAACAGTCTCTGGATAGCCTTTGAATAATACCTACTTTCAAAATTATCTGTATTCTAAATTTGATCACTTTCCATCAACCTCCCTATAACATCTTTTCTTAGTTAGGTGAACACTAACTGCTACAACTCATAAATCTTCTGATTTTACTGGTTTCACACAATTAAAGCTTATATCCCCCACGTACTGCTTAACACACGTTTATGATTGGCAAGAAGCTTTGGTCCATGGAGGCTTTAGGAACCCAGGCCATTTCCATGTCATGGCCCCACCATCCCCAAGTCTTCAGATGCCATTCTTAGAGCAGATGAGCAAAGAGAAGGAGGAGACAACATGCTGCTTCCTAACCACCTTGGCCCAAAAGTGAAGCACATCACTTCTATGCACATTTCACTGGCAAGAAAAGAAGAAAATGGCCACTCTTAACAGCCAAACACACTGAGAAATGTAGCCTCCTTGTGAACCCAGGAAGAAAAAGGCCCACGCAGCCTGTGGCACACCCCATATCTCTCTAACATCACTGCAAATGGTCCCCTGAGTGCACTCTTACTGAGGAGAGGCTCTCTCTACAAAGTAGCCAGAGGGGTCTTATAAAGTGTGAATTATGTTATGTTATGTTCCTGTGCAAAACCCTTCACATCTTCCTATATATGTAGGATGAAACCTAGACTCTGTCATGGCCAGCAAGGACTGGCAGGAACTGGCCCCTGCCTATCTCTCTGGTATCATCTGTTATTTTGCCTTTCACTCACTCCATTTTAGCCTGAGAGATCTTCTTTCTATTTTGGAACCTGCTGGATTTATTAATGACTTCAATCCTTAGTACTTGCTCTCCCTTTGGCTTTTGACAATCTTCCTACCTCTCATTTCATTCAGTTCTCTGCTAAAATACTGCCTCCCTGGAGAGGTCTTGTTTGACCACTCAATGATGATCAGGGGTTAAAAATGTTTGACCTTCATCTTTAAAAACAAATTTTATTGGGAAATATTAAAAACAGGAAAAGCAATAGAAAATATTAAGATGAGCATCTGAACCACCATCCAACTTTATCAAGGCTTAACATATAAGTTTATTAAAATGAGGGTCTTTATAACTCAGTTTTGACTGGACCCAATACCAATGTGGTAAGCACCAAGTAGCCCCATTTTCCAAAGCAGGGTGATAGTGTTAGCTGATTATCCACCTGCAGCTTTAAAAGGAGTTAAGTCTGGAGAGGTCAGAAGAGGGAATTTCTTTGGTTGGAGTAGTGTGGTATGACCCCTTGCCTGTCTGTGGGAGAAGGAAGAGTGTTTCCCTCTCCCCTTAACCTAAGAGATGGAGGCATTAGAACCACCAAAAGCTCCTGTCCTGTGTCTCCTGGAGTAGGGGTGACACCCTGGGATGGAGAAGTCTGAAGAGAAAGCCTGGCTCAGAACTGAGGACTGCACATTGGGGAGAGAGCTTCTCCAGAGAAAGCTGCTAGACAGTGAGTTAAGAGTGAGATTCTCCCTATGAGGGACTGATCTGACGAAGGAAGCAAAGTGTGGGCCCCACTCAAGGTCCTCTCTCTCTTTCCATGTGCATATGGGCACATAGGGAGAAGGCAGCTGTCTTACAAGACAGGAAGCAAGCTCTCATCAGGAACCAAATGTGCTAACACCTTGGACTCCCCGGCCTCCAGGTTGTGAGAAATAAATGTCTGTTTTTAAACACCCTAGTCTATAGTATTTTGTCATAATAGCTCAGCCTGAGTGGACTAAAACAATAAGTGGCAGTGAGAATTGAGGGGCTGCTGTACCAAATACCTAGAAATGCAGCTTGAGAATTGGGTGATGGGCAGAAGCTGGGAGAGTTTTGAGGTGCATGCTGGTGAGAGCTCAGAAAAAGAAGAGGAAAACTGTAGAGAAAGCTTCCAGCTTCCTAGAGAATACATAAGGAATCATGTACAGAATGTTGGTAGAAATATGGACATTGAAGGCCATCCTGATGAGGGCTCAGATGCAGATGAGTAATTGGACACTGGAGCAAAGGCAATCCTCATTGTAGCATGGCAAAGAACTTGGCTGGATTGTGTTCGTGTTCTTGTGTTTTGTAGCAGGTAGAACTTGTGAGCAATAAAACTGGGTATTGAGCTGAAGGGATGTCTGTCTTTCTTTCTTTCTTTCTTTCTTTCTTTCTTTCTTTCTTTCCTTTGATAGAGAGAGAGGGTGAGTGGGGAACAGGGGTAAAAAGGCAGGGGAGAGAGAATCCCAACAAGGCTCCATGCTGAGCCTTGGGGCTCCAAGGGGCTCCATTCCACAACCCTAGGGCTCCATTCCACAACCCTAGGATCATGACCTGAGCTGAAATCAAGAGTCGGATGCTCCACTGACTGAGCCTCCCAGCTGCCCATAACTGAGGACATTTCTAAACAAAACGTTGAAGAAGGAAAGGCTTGGTCCCTCCTAACTGCTCATAGTAAAGTGCAAAAAAAAAAAAAAAAAAAAAAGAAGTTGAAGAAGGAATTTTTTGTGAAATGAAATCACAAAGAGGCTTGATAATTAAATCTTGATTAAAGAATTAAGATTTTCTTTTTTGGAAAAAAAAAAAAAAAGGAACCAGAACTTAAATATTTGGAAAATTCTCAGCCTATCCATACTGCCAAAAAATGAGAAAGTGTGTTTGGAAGAGAACGTCAAGGGTGTGGCTAACACTGGAGATTAGTGTGAGTGTGAACCAAGGACATAATCAGCCATCTCAACAGAAGCCAGGAGTAGAGATAGGTATTTTACCGGCAGAAACACTGCAAGCTGGAACTAAAAGGAACGGAAAATAAAATGAAATGAAGGCAGGCTGCAAACATGTGCTGTTTCTCATGGAAAGGAAAGAATGACACCAAAGGTGACTGAGAGATCATCAGAGCTGCCGTTCCCACTTCCGGCTCAGGGGACAGGGCTAGGTCCTACTGTGTTCAAAGGGTGGGGCCACCTCTCTGGTTTGGAGGATCAGCACCTCATGGGCAGAGCCACTGCAGAGAGCTGTGTGGATAGCAGCCCACGGAGCTGAAGGAATGGGGCCACCTTACCAAGCTGTGGGGCTGCTGCTGTCACCCCAGGGCCTGGAGGGCAAAGCATCAACCAAAAAGAATTATTCTCAAGCCCTAAGATCTCATGGAATTTGCCTTGTTAACTTTAGGACTTGCTTGGAACCTGTCACTCCTTTTATCCTTCCTATTTCTCCCTTTTGGAAAGCGAAGGTCTATCATATGCCTGTTCCATTATTGAATTTTGGAAACCCATAACTTGTTCAGTTATGTACGTTCACAGATGGAGAGGAATTTGCCTCAGGAAAGATTTTACCTCAAGTGTCACCCATATCTGACTTAGATGGCATTTAACAAGACTTCAGACTTTAGAGTTGATGCTGGAGTGAATTATGACTTAGGGACTATTGGGATGGAATATATGTATTTTGCATGCAAGAAGGACATGAATTGGGGGGGGAATGGGAGCAGAATGTTATGTTCTGAATGTTTGTATACTCCCAAAATTCATATGTTGAGGCCCTAACCCAAATGTGATTGTTTTAGGATATGACGCCTTTGGGAGATAATTAGGTTTACATGACAACTTGAGGGTGGGATTTTCATAACAGGATTATGAAAAGAAACCAGAGAGCTCTGTCTCTCTCTCTCCACTGTATGAGGACACAGCAAGAAGACGGCTATCTGGCACCCAGACTGTGGGAATTCCCAACCTCTAGAACCGTGTTGTTTAAGCTGGCCAGTCTATAGTATTTTGTTATAGCAGCCTAAACAAACTGAGGCAGAATCAATTGGCCAGAATGAGGAAGCACGTGTTAGTTATAGATTTGCTATAAATACGCTTTATCAGATTGAGGAATTTCCCTTCATTTGGAGTTCGTTGTGAGTCTTTGTTATAAATAGGAAAATCAAAGAAAAAACTGTGGCCTATTAATATAGAATACTACTCAGCAACAAAAAAGAATAAGCTACTTATAAGTACAAAAACATGGATGAATCTCAAAAACATTGGGGAAAAGAAGACAGAGTCAAAAGAGTACTTACTACATGGTCTCATTTTTATGTAGTTTAAGAATAGGCAAATCTAGAGGCACCTGGGTAGCTCAGTCAGTTGTGTCTGACTTTGTCTCAAGTCATGATCTCATGGTTTACAAGTTCAAGTCCCATGTTGGGCTCTGTACTGACAGCTCAGAGCCTGGAGCCTGCTTTGGATTCTGTGTCTCCCTCTGTCTGTCCCTCCTCTGCTCACATTCTGTCTCTGTCTCTGTCTCTGTCTCTGTCTCTGTCTCTGTCTCTCTCTCAAAAATAAACAAACATTAAAAATTTTTTAAAAAGAATAGGCAAAGGTAAGCTATGGTAATGGAAGTTGAATAGTGGTTGTCTCTGGTTGGGGGAGAGGAGGGAGTTGACTAGAAAGGGGCATGAAGAAACTTTCAGAAGTAATAGAAATGTTCTCTACTTTATTTCTTCTTCTGAAACCGTAATTACACACATGTTAGGATACAAGAGGCCAAAAGGGGATCCTTCAAGCCAAACTGTCTTGGTGACTTTTCACCAATTCCTGTGCCTGCAGGGAACTCACATATCTTCAGGTCTCCATCCCAGGAATGAAGGGTCTTATTTCTAGATCAAAAAGGGTTTCTTCTCAAATTCGTTACAGGGGTAAATACTCAAAATATGACCATCCATTTGCCTCTCTGTTCCATGGAGAAGCTGCATTGTAATAAAACGTCCTTATGCCTGAAGGGTATTCTGATATTGAGAGGGCCAGATGCATTGGCAGACTTTTCAGATACTGTGACTCAGCAAAGGGAGCCATTAGACAGGAGAAGTTGTAGGTTCTGTCCTCTTGAATGGCCACCTTGCTTTCCTTTTCCAAAATCTAATCTTATCTAGGTCAGTAAAAACAGTGTTGGTATATAATTTTATAGTTTAAAAAGTAGCTTCCCATATGGTTTAAATAAGTTAATGTTTAGACAGCATAAGCATAAATATCTTTAATTTTACAGATGTGGAAGGTGAGGCTCAGAGTTCCTCTTGTGTGCTGGGTACCTTAGAAACACTATCTCATTGACTTAACACAAGGCCTGTGGGACATGAAGCTCCCTAGCCTGCTTAGTGCTGGAGGACTGGGTTCCCTCTTGAGTCTAACACAAAATTCATGACTTTTTATCACATCACTCCTTGGAGTCATAGGGTTGGTAAATGAGTCTAATCAAAGCTAAGAGTAAGGTCTTTCTAATTCAAATATTCTTTGCCTCCTTTTTCTTCCCACTTTCTCCACTTTTATATTTATTAAGAAAATAGCAGTATAAGAAGGAAGGGAAAGGAAGGGAAGGGAAGGGAAGGGAAGGGAAGGGAAGGGAAGGGAAGGGAAGGGAAGGAAGAAGTAAATGTTTGTATTACTCAATCACCATAAATCAACTATTTTAATTTTCTTAAGTCTCCTTTGAGTCTTTATTCAAATACCTTCACATTTTATATTTCTTTGATCATACCCCAGGTATCACTGTGGATTCTGTATTCTTCTCTTGATGTCACATCATGGGTGTTTTCCCATGTTGTTTTACGGCCCTTGATGTAACCCTGTTCTGGAGATGTAGATTGTTCTTGTAGGAACCCCAAACTTTCTCATCCCTCCCCTCTCTACTCTGCCTCCTTATAGCCTGCCTTGGCTGAACCATAGATTTCAAGATGAGAGTTTTATGTCCCTCTGTGTTTTTGGAAAGGAGTTCTATGCTGAGAAGACTCTTTTCTTAAAAACTCAAACTTGAGCATCTAGTAAGAACGATTATGCATGCTGTTACAGCAATGATTTTTAAGGACTGCTCATCAACAGGTGCATCTATGTAAATCCCTACTTAAAATTGCTATATTGAAGCCCAGGAGGAAATGGAAGGTAACAACCCTCTAATGCCTTCATTTGCCTAGACATTCAGCAGGAATGGCAATTTCGTTTAAGGGAAATTTTCAGCAGCAATCAATTTTTCTAAATCAAATTCAGGGGTCACTGATTGTTAAGGCAACCATGGGTACACTAATGATGCTATTTATAGTTTGGTTAATATGTATGCATAATAAGAGAAAATTATTTACAGAGATGATGAATTTAATACTGGGAGTGAAACAGATTTACAGCCTGGAAAATGTAATTGCTTTTTGATATCAATTAAAGGACTGTTTCCAAAATCAATAAGAATTTTAAAGAATAGCATGAGCCTGAATGAATGATAAGTAACTTGGAAGCAATTTTAAAATCTTACAGTGAACAATTCCCTTGAGGCCCATGAAGGGCTTTATGGGCCTTTGAGGAGTAAGGTAAGATTTTTTAAAACTTCCGTTGATTTAAAATGAAAGCAAAACTTGCACACACCACTGAACTGCCACTTGTGTCGCTACATAAAGCCATGTTGGACATGGAGCTCCGGGACTGATGAATCAGAAGGAAGGAGAGAGCTTGGGAATGGGTGCCTCATAAGCTGGAACCAGACAAAGAAACACCTGCCAAGCCTAGAGTGGGTAGCTCCTCAGCTCCAGATCTGAGTAGTGGAAGCAGGGCTGTCTAAGAGACACTGAAGGATGAAAGGCATACAGTTTTGCCATTTCACAGACCTCTATCATGCATCTACTGGGTGGAGGCACCTTGACAGTCTCTGAAGAAACAGAGATGAATAAGAAAGGGTCTTGTCCTTGAGGGGTTTGTGGACCAGAGGAAAAGGCAGATGTTCAAACAGCGACAGAACAATATAACATTTGTTCCCATTTATGGAGAACTTACTACGTGGCAGGCAGTGCACCAAGCACTTGGCATGTGTGTTGTTTGGTTCTCACCAGGAAACCCCATTTTATAGATTTTTTTAAATGAGGTAAAAAAAAAAAAGTTATATAACCTGCCCAAGGTCATCTACCTAGCCAGCACAAGAGCTGGAAATCAAACCCAAGTATTGTGCATTTGTTAAAGTTGCTAACACTGTTCCCAGATTGAGTCATGGAGTTTGAGCCATGAACCTTTGCTGTGTGATGCCAAGGAAATGGCCACAACACCAAGGAGAACCCCATAAAAGTGAATGTCCAGTGCTATGGGGCTGCCCAGGAGGAAGACTCACTTTACCTGGGGAAGGCAGGGAGTCTCAGGCAGCTGGATTTTCCAGAGGCAGTGACATTTGACCAACTATCCAAGGGCCTATGGGCTTTACAAGAACCATAGGGAAGGATGTTTTATGAGAACAGTATTGTAGCATGTGCAAGAAGGTAAACTCGGACCATAGGATAGTCTTGCTATTTGCAGGAAAACTTCCTTAAGTCCTCTCAAACACTAGATGTCAGCCCTGTTTTTAATGATTCTGATGGCATTTGCCTGTGACAAAATAAGTGATCACTGATTGTGCATCTGAGGGGTGCCTGCTTCTCAACTGAGTTCTAGCTCAGGAATCTGATGATTCTGGAGTAGGAGTTCTGCCACTTATTCATCCTTTAACAGTAGGAGGATTGCTCAACCTTGCTGAATCTCAGTTTCCCTATTTGTAAAATGAGAATGCAATACTTATTTCTAGTGTTTGTTGTGAGGTTTAATATGCAATCCTGAATCCAAAGTGATATAAGGCCTGGCACAGAATAAGGCTCAATAATTCTAAGTATCTGTATCTATATCAACAGTTATGTCTCTCTCTCTCTCTATATATATATCTTTCAATACCTGTCTCCGAAGAACATGAATCCTTGTTGTCTTGACAAAATCAAGTACCATATTGTCTACTCAGATACAGAATCACAAGATGATACAGGTTTAGAACTGAGGGACCCCTAAGAAAGAGTTTTTTGGAAGCTTGGTTCGGGCTTCTGGATGTTTTCTGATTCTCAGCTGAGTAGGCTTTCCAGCATACCACATTTTAGTGTATAGCATTACACCCAGTGGCAGTGAAAACTTTTAAATAATAAGCAGAGATAAACACATGTCCTGATTAGGTTCTAGCACATGGAATAAGCATGTCAGGTCTTTAATCTTGAGTCCATTACCAACTACCTGTCGGAGCTTGTACAACTTAGTAAACTTCACTGTGCTTTCATTTCTTTAATTCTAAAATGGAAATAATAATGACACCTACCTCTTTGGACTCTTGGGAGGAATAAATGAGAGAATGTATGTGTGTCTTCTAGGGCAATGTTTGATCCATAATGTATCCAAAAAATGCCCATTAATATCGATGTCAAAGTAATAGTAAGTTGCAACAGGAAGCTTACTTCTTCCATTGGGTCATCAACATAATTAGTATGTTCCGACCAGCATAGCCAAAAAGTATGTGGACAGTAGTCTGGAATTTTCAGCAAAAGCATTTAATCTATATTCTCTTTTGCTCGTGGGATTGCAGGAAAGGACTTCCATTGATCCAGAACAAATTTAGATAAGTTTTATTGGTTCAGAAATTGATCATATGGAGTGCCGGCTTGTCTCTCATTACAATGTTACCAGGAAGAATTCAGCATCATCTTGGGATGGAGGAGGTATGGAAGGATCAATCCTAAATAGCTGTAAAGAAAACCCAAGAAAAGCTATGCTGGAGAGAGCCTCACTCATTTGAAAGTTGACCAAGCAAAAGGTTAAGTGATTGGGTTCTGGAGCCTCTCTGGGCAAGTAATCTTGCTTTGTTCCATCTCAAATATTTCATTTGTGAAATGGGGATAATTATAATATATGATTCACAAGTTTGTTGTAGATTAAATACACACACAGGTAAACTTTTAGAAGCTAATAAATGTTGAATACTCATCATATATTATTGATAATACACAGATCAAGTGCAGTAAGGTTAAAAGTAGTTCCACGGGGGTAAGGGTGGGAGAGGACAGGATGAGAATTCTCACTTCTTCATTTATTATTTCTCTCACTATTCCAATAGCATCATTTTTTTTGTTAGTTCAGTTCCTTGCAGAAAACATTTACTGAGGGCCAGCTGTGGGTCCAGTAGGGTGTACAATTTTGGAAGGGATCTACAAGGAGGAACAAAGAGTAACAGGTATAATTTTTACCTCCAAGGAACTATCTGAAAGGAAGACACTTCCATGCAGTGTGTACTTGTCTGGTGTAGACACTTGGTATTGAACTAGCTCAGGCAAGGAAAAAGTAGGAGCTGGGTACACACTCTGAGTAACAATCCAGAGGGTGGAAAGGTGTTCTAGGTAAAAGGACATCAGAAACAAAGTCAGAGAGTCTTGGCCTAGTGTGATAAACTAGGGGGTATGGTAAGAAGACCAATCTGGCTGGAACAAGGGTAGAAATTAAAGGGTTACTGTAGATAATGTGGTCAGTTGGGCAGATTTAGCTGGTGCCTATAGTAGGGCCATACTGGTTGTTAAAAAACTGAAATCTGCCCACATACTGCCATCAGCCACAGACCACCACCTCATTCCCATAGAAGTCTCCTAAACCCAGAACTACAGGTTAATGTCCAGTCATACAGGGGGCCTCCAGGGCCAGCCTGCTCTAGTACCATGGTTAGTGATCAATTTTGATTGGTCCATGGAAGATCATCTTGATTATCAGTGCACAGAGGACCTCGAGGTCTAGACTGGGGAGACTGTGCTTTATTCTGGAGACCACAGAGATCTAATGGTAGTCTGCTGTCCTAAAAAAAAAATTCCCTTTGGGGCACAATGGAGTAATGCCTCCTGCTGCAAGGGCATTTGCCTCATCCAGACTCAGTGGTCAGCATTTGCTCTTTCCCACAGGTGTTCCCATGGGCCATCTGATACCCATATTGAGTTCCACACACCAATACAGGACAACAAAGTTGCTCACCTGTGCTGCTCCCAATTTTGCCACTGTGATGGTTGAGCAGTCATGGCTCCCATACTTTAGGAAGGATATTGGTCACCACTTTGGATTTGTCTCTTTTGCTTTCCCTGCACAGACAGTTGATTTGTCCTGCTAATTCTTTCTCAACAATTTCTTGGGTGTGTCTCCTCAATTTCAGGGACACCTATCTCCCTGACTGGTCCCCTACAAATGTCTTGATCAGTTTGCACACCACCTGTGTGTGCCACTTTAATCTTGTCTTCCAACCTCTCTCTAGAGGCAGAGAAAAAGTGTGTGTGTGTGTGTGTGTGTGTGTGTGTGTGTGTGTGTGTGTTGGGGCGAGGGGCTTATAGGGAGGGAACACTGATGCTGGCTAGTCCTAAGTTGATATGCCTATTGATGAGGGGGGTGGCTCTGAGGAAATGCTGATGCCCTAGAGGATGCCATGGACCAAGTGGGAAACTTTCCTTGAGGACAAATTGGAAATTGATTCCTGATACTATTAAATTAAAAGAGGGGAATTCTTGTTTTCTTTAAATAAGTCTGGATAATTTTATCAAGGAGGTTGATTATATTGAAATTTTTGATTGATTCGGAAACAAAATTATTTCAATTTAGAAATATAAAAAATTACATTGGCTAAAACAATCATTTTCCTATCTTGTGTTTAAACAGATTATGGGATTCTTTGTCCTCTTCTCTGTAGACAGTTATTGAGTAAAATCTGGATCTCCCAGCTGCTTGATTTGCTTCTTTTTTAAACTCAAGGCACACAGACGGTGCTATTTCTTTTCTCTCCAGCATTTCAGAGCCAAAGAGTTTGAAGAAGTCCCAGGTAGAGTTTTCTGGAAAATCCTTTGAAGAACCACTGAAAGGATGACCAGAAACCATTTCTCAGATACCAGAGGACCCAGAAAGATGAGAATGAGTCACAAATGTGTCTTTTTTTTTTTTTCATACCTGGAGTTTACTGACTGTATCATTTTCTCCTTGTGGGCTCTGTCACTTTCCAACCCAGTCCCCATAATCTGAATTCTGTCCCAGTCTCTACAAGCATTTTCAGCTACTCTTTGCATACTAGCTCTCATTTTTTCCTATATGTTATCTCATCATGCTACACCACCCATTTACAAACTCCTTGAAGTCTTGGAAGCTCTATCCCACCAGGGGACCCAAAGAAATGGTCCACAGGCCCTCCATGACAATTTGTTTATTGACATTTACACTGACAGGAAAAGGTCCTTGTTGAAGGGAATTCAATCCAAGGATATTGGTTGTATACATTGAACTACCACAGACAACGACAGATAGAATTGTCTTCTTTGCTGCAATTGTATTGTTACGGTCTTTGTATAAATGGATGACTGATAGTGCAGCTCCACACATCTATCGCCTTGGAAAGCCAACGTAGGTCATCTGGACAGATGTCAAGGAGACATAACTGGGTGCTCCATGGGACAGTTTGCCCCGGGCAGAGGAAAGGAGGCAGGGTAGCATCACAGTAAAGCACTCAAGCCCTGAGGTCAGGCTGCCTGCCTCTGAATTCTGCTTCTGCCTTCAATATTCTGAGTGAAATTTACAATGTTTTGAGATGTTCTTTAACTTCATTTTAAGCATTTATTGCTGAATAGTATTCCAGGGAATGCTAACGAACCAACTGTTGTTATCCTTTGCATGTGTGTAGGATCTGTGGTGATAAACCCTTTTCATTACTAAATTGGTGTTATGTGTTCTTTCTGTTTTTGGCTTGATCTATGTAGTTATAGTTTGTCAATTTTGTTGAACTTTTCAAAGAACCAGCTTTTTACTCCATTAATTTTCTTTACTTGCCCTACTTTGGGTCTACTTTGCTCTTCTTTTTCTAGTTTTTTAAGTTGAGACTCTGGGTATTTGATTTTGAGTTTTTCTTTCCAAGTACAGATATACCTACCTGTAACAACAAAATCATTGCATCCATTGGATGCTGTGGATCTCGTCTCCTTAAGACCACTTCTTAAAAACCGGAATCTGAAACAGGGGTATTGCTGCACCCCAAAGTGATTTTGGAATGGGATAGTCCCTGAACTTAGAAAAAAAACACTAGCTCTGATTCAGAGGACAATTCAGTGGCTATTATTTCCTTGTCCCCAATTATCTTTTTTTGAGAGAAAGAATTCCATAATTGTTTAAAGTATGCTCTATTGACCCCCTAGTCCAAGTTGGTTGAAAATCCCATCTTGAATATTCTATTACCTCCTTTCTAACTAGAAAGAATGATAAGAATCAGCTTTACTTGGCCCTTCTAAATGCATATGTTTCCAGCTCAGCTGATACTGACTTTGTTTTTCCTGGTACCTATTTGGGCTACTTTGCTGTGCTAAATGGGATGTACATGGGCTCCTAGATTTGGTATGTGCTAGCAGAGAATGATGCAAAGCAGAGTCCACTGGGGGCACAACTTTCTGAATAGATGAGGTATAAAGTAGGGGAAAGCATGTAGGGCCAAAAGTCAGCATCAGGGTTTTATCACAGCTCTGCATAGTATGGAGATGTGATAGCAAGTCCTTTCTTCTCTCTCTCCTGCCAAGAGCATGGGCTGTGTGGCCCTCAGAGAAGAGTTTGGTTGTGGAAGCCCCTTAAAGGCTGTAATGTGCTGGGCTGACAATTGTCTCACATGACTCTTGGTTTAACCTCCCTATATCTTGGTCCCTATTTCTCCAGAAGATCTTACTTTTTCCAGTAGCACAGGGACCCCATATTCAGAATTGCCTGCACTTATTTTAATGCTCTGTTGTTTCTATTTTGAAATTCTTAATAACTTTTAGTAGAGCGCCCTATGTTTTCATTTTGTGCAGGGTCCCACAAATTCTGTAGCTGATCCTGTTTACCTGGAAGGCCCCTTGAAAACAAGGTAGTGGCTTGACAAGTGAAAGGGACACAGCAAGCCTCATGGGTAAAGCTCATAAGTGGTCACAGACAAGCTGGGTGCAATTTGGGATGATGTGTCACATTTCTGTGCCTCACTGAAACAACTTCCAGTGGTACCTCCCCCACCCCCATACCTCCTTGTAAGAGGAATTTTTGGAAGACTAAATCATATTTTGCCAGATATTCTTCACCATACACCTGCCCTGACAACTCCCCCAGTGCTCGTTCACATCCAGCAACCCAAGAATCAACAGCATCCATATGGTGCATCCTCTATAAATGAAAGCTCTTTTAATTAGTGATGGGACACCTCAAATAATTTCAGCAGATGCTTCCATTTCATGCAAACAGGCACATGTCTTTGCAATTGGGCAATATTGTTCTAATTATAACATAGCCTGCAGCTCAACTGGGTATGTCTCTGAGACAGTCTTTCTGAGGGAGAGTATGTGGGTTGAGATCTATTTTTTTCACTCTCCCACCCCCCTCCCCACTATATCTGCTTTCAATATTTCATGTTTGTTAACTGTTTTTTGTTTTGTTTTGTTTTTTACTATTTTGATTTGCAAGTGCTTTCAACAGTCCGGAAAGGAGGGATGGGAAGGACATAATTATTTGGCACTAGAATGGGTGAGGAGAGGAGGCTCTAGGATTTTCCTTCTTTTTATAATTTCCTTAAAAAGAACAGGCCTATTTCTTCAAGAAGGCTGCAGAGCAGACTGTGTGACGCAGAGATTTCTTTCACTCTCCCCAATATCCTGGGATTCTGTGGCAGAGATGACAGGGCTGTTTTCTATAATTAAAGCTCCCCTAGGAGGGGTGGGAGAGAGCGTGGTCTCTTAACAGACTGGGTTTGTATCTGGAGATGTCAGCATGGTTCTACGTAGTTCTTGGCAAACAGGGTGAGAGAGACCTGTGGACTCGTCGTGCTTGGGAAGATGTGTTGTCTGGGTCCATGAGATGCTCGCCAAATATTTCTAGCTCATTCCCCACCTTCTGAGCACATAGTAGGACAATGCTTCTGTCTTTCTTTGAGGGCTTTTATATATAGGACTCCTGTAGGGAGCTCCATGTACTTCTATATGTCCTTCCACGTGGAGCTGTTGTGATTTACTTTGGTCAATGCAATATGAGTTGGCATGAACTGTGCTCCTTCCAGCTGGAAGACTTCACGAACCTGAGTACTTCCCCATTTCTGTGATAGTCATGGAAGCACATGTCAAGATAGACCCCTATCACCATGGAGCACAGAGTCTCAAGTCTCTAATTTGAGCAGAACCCTGCTGCAAGCCTAAGGCAGTTTTGTTGTGTTATGCCACAGAGATTTTGAAGTTGCTTGGTGCAGCAAAACCTGGCCTATCCTGACTAATACGACAGTGGTTAGAGCTAACCTAAGTTCACTCTCTGGGGAGTTCTCCCAGGTCACTCTGAGCTGAGGTGTTCCCGGAGGAGCTATCTGGGGATTGGCAATACTGAAACAAGCAAGAGAGGACCTGTTGGTAAACACCTGTTTCAGGAACATTTCTCTCCCATTCTGGTGCATTGAAATAGCCAAACATGAGACTTTCAGGCTATTTTAGGCAAGAAAGAGCAGCTAGATTCTGGAGCAGGGAGACACAAATAAGATGACTCATACCAAGTAGAGGAACAGGCTGAATGAAGCTGTGGTCGAGGCTACCTCAGGAGAACCCAAAGTCTCCCAGCAGACCTGACAGCCTTGTCCTCCCTGCTGACCAAGAGCAGGTCCCATCTTTTGCACTTTGGCCCAACTCTCAGGCCAGGCTGTGTTGAGGTGCTGTAAAAGGACAGCTGGGGGATACACCCAGATGTCCCACCTGGTAGAGGTGTCTTGAGGGTAGCCTAGCTTGCTTCTCCTCCCCCTTGGTTGTGGAGGTCCATGATCTCTCAGTGAATAGTCTACAGATCTGGTGGACTCATTTGCTTTCCTTTGTCATCCTCTGATGACCCCAGGGCCTACGGTAGGCTTAAGGTTAAACATTCCCATTCCTGCCTCACCTTACCTGATATTCTGGGAACCACCATTAATGAAGCCTCTCTGTATAGAAAACATGGCCTGGGCTTCAAATGACCAATGGAAGTGTTTGAACATTTCTCCATCTGTAAGTTGGGGAGCCTTGTGAGGATTTATAATATTCTCGGAGTGCCTCATTAAAAAAAAAAAAAAGAAAAGAAAAAAAACCAAAGCAAGATATAAACAAAAAGGAAAGAAAATAAAAAGGAAAGCAAGCTTCTTATTTCGAACCTCTTTCACCAAACACTTCAATCTGCTTTATTACTAAGGTAGAAAAAGTAACGGTGTTAAATTTAGATAAAAGCAGGGAGACACAGTAACTTTTAAGTGGCACAAAGCATATTCAGAAAGGTCTCTCTGGGTAAAATGCTCTAGGCTGAGTCGCACCCAGCCTGAAGGGTTTCTTGTTCTGCCCGCTGACCATGGAAAGCTGAGAGAATGAATCTTGCAGTGTGAGCAGTGCCCCCAGCATCTGATCTGTACCTTCTCCAAGCTGACTGAGGTGTACAGACCAACTGTTGTACAAAGGAGCCCAGAAGCCTCCTTCAGTCTTGCTTAGAGGCAGGGGCTGGGTGAGGTCCTTCCCAGCTGGCATAATGCATAATTAGGATTAAAAAAAACCCAGGGAACTAGAGGAATTTAAACTTCCATGTATTTCCTACCTAAGATGGTACTCAAAGGAGAGAAGTTGGGGCAACACCCAAGCGATGAAAAGTTTCTGGCACATGTACAGTCTGGACGCACATAAATGCTAGTGGTTTCAGGACATCATCACCAGTGAGGTTATTTTGCACTCGGTCTCTCACTGTCTGGTGGGGATGACAGACAAACATATTTTGAATCCAAGGTCAGGGCTGTGATAGAGACAGGCACAGCTTCTGTGAGAGTGCCGGTGGGGAGGGGCTTCTGACTCTTGAGAGGAGTGGACCTCAGTCTGGATCTTGAAAGAAGTGGAAATTAAGTGGCAGGGCTGTGAGGGCAGCATTTCTGGTGGGCTGAGGCCCGGACAGGGAAGCGGCAGGAGGGGAAGCTGGAGGGGGCCAGGCATCAGCTGCCGAGGATGGAATATGCCAGAGAGAGAGTGTAGATCTCCTCTCAAAGCCAAGGGAAGCTTGGGAAAGATTTTTAAGCACGGTTGGAAGGAGGTCTCTCTCTCCAGCGTCAGATGGAGAGTGTCTGGAGGGCAGTGACATTGGAGGAGGCAATTCTTGAGGAAGCTCCTGCACTAGAGCAGGTGAGAGATGGCCAGACCAGAGGGGGCAGGGAGGCAGGAACAGAATCTGGGGCATCCAGGACAAAAGATAAGCACATCCCTCTGCCTTTGCTGTTTCTTGGGGAAGAAACATGCCCAAGAAGCAAGCTTGCAGTCTAGCCCAGACATGCTTCCCCATAGCAAATGCATCTGTGTGTTTTTGGGGATTCAGTTCAGCCACAACTACACTGGTAGGACTTTGGATGCCCTCAGCCCACTCCCCACTTACTCTCTGGAATATCAGTGGCTTACCCTCAGCTGAGAAACGGCTCTTCCCAGTGTCCCCAACAAGGCCTCCCAGCATTGGGCTTTGGGCTTTAGCTCTGCGGCACAGCAGCCACCGCAGTCTGGAGGGTCACCCCACTTGACTCCAGTGTGCCTAGTCAGCTGCCCAGAGAAAGCTGTAAAGGGTGGTTCTGAAGGGAGGCCAGGAAACTGGGTTCCCATCCTGATATGCCACAGCTCTCCCTGGGCCTGACTTTTCATTTCTGGGAGATGGGGAGCTCAGCCTAATGATCCCTTGAGGTTCTTTTGGTACAACAGTTCTCAAACTGTAGCAGTCATGATGATCTCCTTGGGCTTTTGATAACACAGGTGGCTGGGCCCCACCCCCAGAGACTCTGATCCTGTAGGTGCAGGGTGAGGCGTGAGAATTTGCATTTCTAAACAGTTCCCCAGTGATGCTGCTGCTGCTGATCCCAGAGGAGACTTTGAGAACCATATTTTCTGTCTCACATTCTCTGAGAGCAGTGTTTAGTCATGCCATCTGGGTAGTTTGGCCCTTTACAACAGAGAAAGCAAAAGAACTGCCCTGTTTCAGTTGGTGAATGTGGGGTTTAGGTTGACTTTCACACACCGATGCTAAGCAGCATTCTCCGGGCTCCTGGGTCTGGGAATGCTCTGAGGAAAATGGGCATGGCTGGCAGCAGCTGGGAAATCGGGGTGAAGTCAGGGCAGATGTGAGCCCTAAGATCCCCTGATCCCTGCCTGCAGAGCTGCGCGGTCACTTTGCCTTTGCCCGCTCCTCCGTTCCCTATTCAGCCTCCTCTCTCCTGATATGTGGGGAAATCAATGCCTGCAAGGTATTAGAAAAGCCATCGAATTGCCCTTACCTGCCACCAGGTGACACCTGATATTGATTTAGCTTATGAAAGTGATTCACAGGTTTGCTGAAGCCTGGAAAAGATCAAATGTTATGAGCCTCATGATCCCATCTTCCTTCTCTGCTCTCAGCTAACACTAGAGGAGGTAATTGGGAAATAATAGACCAAAGAAGCTTTTTTGGTGTGCTCACAAGGAGAACAAAATACAGGAGAATCATTTCATTGGGAGAGAAGGGATTTTAGTATCATTCGTTTTTATTTAAGGCAATTTTCTCTTTAAGTGCAACATCCTCCAGACTTGACCATTATAGAACAACAATTTTAACACAACCAGTAAATCAAAGAAAAAATTACCGTGGAGGGAAGCTTTTTACAGATGTTCCAATGGTTATGTACCAGGCAGGTAGCTTAGAGCTGGGAAGGGCTAGAGTCTTTCAAAGAGTCTGTGCTGAGGCTCCCCGGCCTCTTGGAGGATATGCTCTCTCTTTTAGTATGGAAAGTACTGGTAATAAGACAAATATTTACTAGCTTGTGACTTCAGGCAATTTCAATGTCCCTGAGTCTTGATTTATAGTAATAAATTATAAATGTATTTGGAAGGGTTGTTGTGTAAACCAAAATAATGAAAAGTAGCCAGTGCTGGATAGCTGGGTGTTAGGCGTTGCTATCATTATTATTAGGACATTAGAAGTAATAGCAGTGGAATAGGAGCTGTGGCCGGAGGGCAGGGTCTCCATTTACTGAGTGCTCTGGCACCAACAGTGATCCGTGCCCTCCATACTGTTTTGTCCACACACAAGGACCAAATGCCCCAGCTTCCTTCGCAGTTACTTCAGAACCATGTGACTGAATTCTGACCAGTGGGATGCAGGTGGAGTGATATTATGAGCTGGCTCCAGGTTTGCACTTAAAAACATCTTACAAAATCCTCCAGACCTTTCTTTCCTAGCTGCATTGACCTTGAGATCTCATATTCCATGCGTTTTAGCTATAGGGTGAAGGATGGCTATCAGACCTGCATTATAATTTATCTGAGTAATAAGTAAACATTTTCATGTTAGGACCCTGAGACTTGGGAGTTTGTTTGTTACTGCAGCATTGCTTATACTATTCTGAGACACACAGATGTGTACTGAGTGTTAAGTAGTAAATTAGACACTTGAATAAATAATATGACCTCATCTGATCTTCACAAAAACACTGCAAGTCTGCAGGTCTCCTCCACGAGCAGGCTTACTGCCCCAACTCCCCTCTGCAAACGTGATTTGTGTTGATATGTACTAAATTGCAGAGAGCCTCTATAGTTGAGAGAGAAAGACTTCTATAACTCTACCTTTGTGCCTAGAATTCCTTTTTATTATTAGTAGAGAACAGATCTGCCTTCATTTGACAATTAAGGAATATCATGTTCTTAGTCATGCAAGTTTCATAATGGGATCTCTGTTGACAATTCATAATTGTTGTATCTTTTTTCTAGATCATTCCTTTGTTATTTTGTGAAATCATACTTTGCTTTTATTAATTCTTTTGCCATGTATAATATCTCGAGTTAAATGAGTATCACATTAGTTTTCTATTGCTTACAGTTTGGTTCAATGCTGTTATTGGACAGGCCTTCACTAACTACCTCTATAAAGAGGTATTCCCAGGAACTATAGTTTCCTTGCCTTGCTTTTACATTTTATATATGTGTTTTTCATTGTTCATTATTGCTCATTTATTGACCATATCCTCTCATCACTAAAATGTATGTATCTCAGTACTTATATTTGAGATTTTCATAGATTCATATGCAATTTTAAATAATACAGAGAGATCTCATATACACATTGCCCTGTTTCCCCCAACACTTTGCAGAACTATAGTATGATATCACACCCAAGATACTGACATTTTTTACCATCCACCAATTTTATTCAGATGTCCTTGGTTTTACGTGTGTGTGTGTGTGTGTGTGTGTGTGTGAATCAAGTTTAATACAATTTTATCATTTGTGTGGGCTTGTGTTTCTACCACCACAATGGAGATACTAAGTAGTTCTAATACACAAGGATTCCTTCCGTAACCCTGGGGCATAGGAGGGAAAACAGGTAGTTAGTCCTTTTAAATGTTGTCTCAACAACTCTAAGAATCCAAGTAAGAAGTACCATTTTTAAATTGCTTTCTTTTCCTTGATTGATTTGTTGTTATTGGTTTGGTTCATTTTGGTTTCTCCTTCCATGCTGTTGATTTTTCTCAAAGACTTTTTGACCCTTGGCTGATGTTTCACATTCATGAGTGGAAGACAAGGCTGTTTGGTATGGAGGGCGCACAAGGGACCCTTTGTACCCAAGGTACAAGACCTTGGGCGGGGGGGGAGTACTGATGTTGAACTTGGGCAGACATGTTAAGTTCACAATTCCCACCACTACCTAAATACATTGGCCTTGACCCTTGCCACGGTGCTTTACTGTATTTACTCTTGAATACAGTGACTTCCATTTCTGTTTACTGGTCTGCTGAGGAGATTGGGAGGTACACAGTCTCTCCTTTCCATTTTTCCAACATCCATGCTGTGGGCCTCAGGGCCAGCCAGGTACAGGGAGGTACAGGGCCACCCAGCCCAGTGGATAACACCCCAGTAGACTCAAGGGGTGCTCTCCCTGAGAGCTATTCAAGATCAATCCATTTGGTGAGCAAAGAAAAGCTTAGCACTTTTACTGACATGAATTGTGTCTAAAATATGAAAGGCAGTAAGGCTTACTAACTTTAGTATATGGATTGTCATTTCTGAAGTAAGACTAGGAGTTCCTTAATCCACTTGTTTGCTGGTTTGATTGTCTTGTGATGAATTGCAGTTTATATCTTCTTGGCTAAGGAGATTTATGGATAATACATTCCATTAAAAAATGTAATCCTTGCAAAATAGTTAAGTGATTAAAAATTCTGGCATAAAAAATGTGAATCAAAGAGAATTTAAAAATGCCAACCCTAGTAAACAACTGGAGAATAGCAAAGCTGATACTTCTAACTTTCATTCACTGCATTATGTGATGAAAATAATAACAACTTCATGAGATCTGATGAGGATTTTGTCCCTAAAATTCAGAACTATCATGAAGACCCTTTGGAAGATAAAGCCTCACTTATGATCATTAATGATTAATCTCACCTAAATATAAATTACATTGAGATATTTGCTGATGAGCATGGTATATGTATATAATTTATAAATTTACATAAATTGTGGATGTGTGCTTAAAATTTTTTTTAATAACAAATAACAAGTATATGTGACTCAAAACAATTTGGAAACCAGGGCTGTAGATAGTCCTGCAACTAATGGTTCTGATTATCACTCCATAGCCAAATGCAAGCTGGGAGACCCTCTGGGGCTCCCCTGGGAAACAATGCACTTACAGCTGCTAGAACCTTCTCCCTCATGGTTTCAAGTGCAACGATCCAGTTGCATCTGTTTTCTATTGTCCATAAATTTTTCATCATTTCTGTTCCACTGATGATACTCTTCCTTCTACTTAATGGCTGCCATGGATTTATTCTTTTTACCAAATGTCACTGACACTTTTGTGTGATCTTGCAGGGGGAGAGGACAATGCATATGCATAGACCGCCATCCCAAATAGAAAGCCAAAAGGTTGGCATTGAACTTGGAGAACAAGAAATTCCCTACTGAACATCTCCTTGGCAATCCATATTTTCTTTTTCTTTTCTATTGGTCTTTATTAAAACAAAAGTCAAAACCAACAAGAACAGCCTGACTCAGGAATTGGAGAGTAGAGAGTGCAAGCTGAGATTCTGTAATGCAGCAGAGAACTTCTGGAGCTTGATGTGGCTTTGGCATGTCATCCATGGGGAAGGTAGGACTGGTGGAGGGAAGGGTAAGTTGTTATTGTCACTGGGTGGTGTTATTTAAAGGGAAACTAGGAAGGACTATTTATTTCCACCTAGAAAAATTTCCCCACCAGTGTGGAGCTAACATCAGAATTAGAAGCAAGCATCCCCCACCCTCCCCTACCCCAAGAGCAATGAGCCACCTCCTGGTGCCCTTCCCTGCTTAGGTCCTTGGAGACTCCTGGGTTTGCTTTTAATGAGGGATGCTGCTTCTTTACAGCAAGGCCCTCCCATAGCTTCACTTTATGATGCACACACTCCCTCCTAAATATGTCATGTAGCACATTCAACACAAAACTGAATTTAAATTAATTGGGTTTGAGATTCCTTTTTTGGAGAATTTCATGAGGCCCTTTGAAATAACAAAAATGTCACAAACACGGGTTGGGAAGCAGACATCAGGTACAAAGAGTATGCTGGAGGAAGATACAGTTGTCAAAAAGGTATTTTTCCCCCTGCGGTGACAGGTAGCTCTGACAGGTCTGGTTTGTCAGCAGGCAGACACATGAGGATGAGGGTATCAGAAATGAAAGATGCTAGTGAAAATAATTCCTTCCATGGCTGTGAAGTGATCATGACATTGCTGTATCATAACACAGCACTGAAGACAGGATCAAAATGAAATCTCTCAACCTGCAGAAGAAGTTTTTACCTGGTAATGCCCTTTCTCCAGCCATTTCTATATTTTTATACCCCCTGAGGGTGAATGGGAAGGGGTAGGCCTGAAGAGATGGCCTGTCCATGTCCATGGATTTCTGGAAGCTGGAGGCTGCTTCAGACAGTGTGTGGTTTACAGCCTTGTGTCTCTGAAAGAATGGTCCCAGGGAGGCTGGGTGCAGAAAGCTGGGAAGGGTGAGGTGGGTTGTAGTGCTCAGGGCCCAGAATGGGGGGAAACCTACTTCTGAACGAGGAGGCACAGATACCTCTGTATGATGGTCCATTTTTATTAAGACCCTTTTCCATCTTATGAGCATTGCAGATCATGTTCACTTGATCATGTTCACTTTATAAAGCTTATTTACTTTCTTATTAAAGAACATCTTAGAGAGAAATACTCTCTTCCCAAATATTTTGGAAATAGCTGATGACTGGTATGGTTACTTTCCCAAATGAACAGAGGCTGAGGGCTATAGTTGAGAACATAGCTAGCCACAGAGTCCTGTTTACCTAGACACTGGGATGCACCTTCTATCAACCAACCATAACAATGGAAAAGCAACTTTCTGTTGGGTCTGAGTTGAGGCGGCTGTGGCCAAGAGAGGGGGTTTGGGGATATTAAGCTCAGAATATGGATGAGTGCAGGAGCCAAGGGCTATCGTGGAAAAATATGGGCTCCTGGATGGGTCTCAAATGCCTGCTCCCTTATGTGATCTACTATGACTCTGCTTCCCTAAGTTTTTCTGAACATTTGAAAAAAACAACTGTATGTGAATGAATACCCTATACCAATTTTTGTGACAATGAGTTTCCTAAGCTCACCATGTATAGAGGGTAGACGTTCTTTTTATACCCTCTTAGTCTACTGCTTTGGAGTTTGGGGGAAAGGTTTATATTTATCCTAGCACTGCATATTTTTGGAAAACCTGGCAAGACTGCATATTTGCTGCCCATTGGTAACTGTGAGCTACCAGTTCTAGCCTTAGGTATCGAGCCATCATTTCATCTGTTCATTGAAAAAATATAGGGGTCTTCTCCAAAATTCTACTAAAATGATATTTAAAAAAAATAAAAGGCATAAATCTTAAAGGACAAAGGAACTATGAGAAGAGCAGAAACAATATTTTTGAAAGCCAATTGCAGATATACATGTCATATGTGACTTAGCTTAAGGCAAGCTGAATCTAAAAGCCACAGTCAGGACAATTGAAAAGCAAA
Organism: Lynx rufus; assembly: GCF_022079265.1. Taxonomy (NCBI): domain Eukaryota; kingdom Metazoa; phylum Chordata; class Mammalia; order Carnivora; family Felidae; genus Lynx; species Lynx rufus. The sequence continues at coordinate 31,208,263 of NW_025814867.1, read as the reverse complement.
TGAGTTTCAACCCCAAGCCTTCAAAGGGCTTAGGACTTGCTTCTCCTCGTACCCCTGAGCATGGGAATGAAAACAGACCTAAAATCAGGATGAATGTGGTTCTCTAGATCCCTCCCACTCCAAGAAGGTGGACAACTGCTCCTTCTCTACCCTTCCAGAATATTGGAGACTTCTACCCTGGAGACAGAAGAGAAGTTCTCTCTTAGGTCCACATGAGGCAAGGTCACCATAAGCGAAAGAAAGGGATTCCATGAAAATTTATACACTGGATATTGAGGTTGCCAGTTCCCTTTTCACTATTAGCTTCCAGGATTTTGGCAGCCAGACTTGACCTTCCAGGAAGTAGATCAGAAGAATCTTCTCTGAGGAATCTGACCAGGCTAGGATGACAGACCTTAAGATAATGACGTTGAAGTTTTCCAAAGAAAAGTTCAGCCGGTACTTCACAGTGTGACATTCACAATAGGGACATTCTAGCCACTTTCACAGAGTTCCCAAACAGACCTCCAGTTTCCTAATCTCAAAATAAGTGGACAATCAAAGATCACTAGAAAACAGAAGAAGTCCTCTAATTTAAAACACAGAGATGGAAACAAGTGGGAGAAAAAGCAACTTGAGGGAAGTGTAAGAGTAAAAGAATAACAACAGCAGCAAAATGAAACTATCATTAATGTCTTCTGACAGCTAGTAGAAGAGATCTCCATGAAACAAAAGAAGAAGAGGCTATAAACATTAACATTTAGGGAACAAAGATACAATCAAAAATTAAAAATGTGATTACAAAAATATGATTATTGATTTAAAAAACTCAATGGAAGGATTGGAAGATAAAATTAAAAATGAAAATAGAAATCAGAAAACAAAAAGAAAAGAAATATAGTCTAAGAGAAACCATAGAACATTTTAAGAAGGTCTGAGAGATCCAAAATAATTCTTCTTATTCCTATCCTATCATTGCTATCAAAATAATAGGAATTCCCAAAAGCAAGAGCAGAGAAAATCGAAGGAAAGTGTTCAGCAATAAAGAAATTAAGGAAACTTCTCTGAATGGAAGGGCATGCCTTTCCAGGTTAACTAAGTCACCAACTGAGTGCCCAATAAAAAACAAAGCTTCCTCTTCCTCCTCTACTTCCTCCTCCTCCTCCTCCCCATCCATGGAAGTGAACAAATACATGTGATTATTTACAGCATTGGACAATAAGCAGAGCAGAACTATAATCCTTGAGAGAAGGGAAACTCAACATGAGCCGGCCCCAAGTCCACCTGACTTTCTGTCTGGGACACTTTTCTTATCATTTTGCAGAGAGGTATAGCATCGTCTCACTGAACTGAGGAGGTGGGTATCGGGGTTTGAAGCTGCTGCCGTGACTTGGAGGGTGGCTTGAATGCACAGAACAAGGACCCATAATGCCTGCCAGGGAGCAGATGATTCAGGACAAAAGCTGAACAAAGGTACATGACAGCTCACAGTGTTGGGAGACAGTAGAATTTGTACCTAGTCAGTGAGAAGAATCCTTGTGAACTTCTGATATATTCTAGGGATCCCCAGAGCACCACATATTAGCTATAAAGATCACATACTTTATAAGAAAGGGGAAAAAAAGACATTAACATAGAAAAATCCTTAACAAAATATTAGTAAATTGGATCCAGCACTACATAAAAACAGAAATTCACTTGGGCTAAGTGAGATTTATCCCAGGAATGCAAGTTGGCTTAAATTTCAAATATAATGTAATTTATCACATTAACAAGATAAATTGTGATTATTTTAATAGATATAGAAAAATATTTGGCAAAATTCAACAACTATTCATGATAAAACTAGAAACCAGGAACAGAAGGAAATTGCCTCAAACTGATGAAGAGTATCTACCAAAATAAAAAAATCCTATAGTTAAATATTGTACTTGATGATGAAGTATTCAACACTTTTCAGCTAAGATTCATATCAAGGCAAAGACAGTCCTCTCATAACTTCTGTTCAACTTTGCATTGGAGGTTCTAGACATTGTAATAAGGCCAGATACAGAAAAAGTTACAAAGATGTGAACAAAGAAGTAAAATTGCCTTTATTCACAGACAACATTATTGTGTATGTAGAAAACCCTAAGGTATCCACCACATACCAGAAAACTCTACAGAATCTAATTTATTAAATTGGCAAAGTACAAAATAGACAGTAAATACAGAATGCAAATGAATATATAATAGCAAACAAATAGGAAAATGAAATCACAGCATAGTACACACATTTTAATCCAAACTTCAAAATGTGATAGATGATAGATAGATAGACAGATGATAGATAATAGCTTACATATAAAGATAAAAGGTATTGCAGGATAGGGAAAAATAGGTCACAGGAATGTATATGAATATTTCCTTCACAAACAGAACAATATCTGTTCCACTACAGTGTCTGTCATCATAATAAATGGAACTTCTGTCTACCCAGTTGCTCAAGCCAGAAGCCTGGAAGTCATTCCTGACCATACCCCTTTCTGAAGCACCACATCCAAACAATCACCAAATTCTGGTAATTCTTCCTTCAAAGACAGCTTTAATCTGCCCACTTCTCTCTGTCTGAGTTACAATCACCCTAGTCCAAGTCATTATCATTTCTCACTGGGACAGCCTCCTAAATCCTTTCCCCAAGTCTAACACATTTTCCCCAAAACAATTATTGTGATCTTTTATTTAAAAAAAAAAAAAAGTCAACTGAAGGTGCCTCTGCTCTGTTTAACATGCTTCCAAGGCTTCTAATTGCCCTGAAAGCTATCTACACTACTAAAGATGCTACCTGAGCAGACAGAAAGAGGGAGAAGCCCCTAGCATTTCCCTTTTCCCTGCCCTCTAACATTCTGTCGGTATCTCCCATTGGCTGAACCCGACCAGATGCAGTGGACAAGGGGCAATGGGAAACAGTGGTTCAGGGGTCTGTATCCCTCTGCCCCCACCTCCAAGACACAAAATATCAGGGGAAAGATAAGGAATGGATGTGAAGGTACACAGGTGCAGGATCTACTTCATCTGCAGAGGTCAGGGAGTCCTCTCAGGAGGTGACTTCAAATGTTGCCCTGAACGATGAGAAGGAGCAACTGTGTGAAGAATGGGGAACACAGGTTCTAGGCACTGAGAACAGTACAGGTAAATGCTCACAATTGGAATACAGGACTTGCTCTGTGTTTGAGGAAATGAAAGAGAGATGGTATGTCTGGTGTATGGTGAGTGAGGAATAGAGATTCAAGATGAGCCAGAGGGAAGGACATGGGGCTAAGGACACAGGGCCCCGAAGACTGTGGTGTAGCATCTGGATTTGGTTTCAGGTGGCATAGTCTGGTGAACATCCATTTCAAGAAGATTCTTTCTGGCTGCTGTGTGGAGAATGGATTGGCCAGGGTCACGTGAAGAGGCAGGGAGACCCAGGAGAAGCTGTTGTGGCCATGTAGGCCAGGAGTTAACAGTGGGGGTGAAGAGAATCTGGCAGAGCCTGGGTGTATTTCCTTTACCTCTTGGCTTAATGAAAGCAGGAAGGGTCCCAATGGTTTCAGGGTTTCCTCTCAGTCTAAAGACAACTTCTCTCTGTGCCCTGTTCCTTGATTACTGAGGCCTTTCCTTCTCATCAGGAGAGTTGCTGGGCTGGAGGTGAGATAGCTAATGACCCTAAATGCTGATTCAGTCTCCCTTCCTTGGAGCTTCCTGACTGTCTGGACCTCTTCCTCCAGCCAAAATTTCCTCCAGACTGGGACAAAATTTCCCTGGGCCACAGGCCATTCACATGGTGTATGAAGTCAGTATGTTTAGGGGATAGAGAGAGAATGTATCTGACGAGGGCTGGGACTCTCCCACCCTGGGTCTTGATTCCCTCATTTCCTTAAATTCCTTTCTAAACTGCCTGTTTTTCAGCCCATTTCTTCTTCTGTCTGAAGAACTGGTTAGAGGTAATGGCCCCCTTCCAGCCCAACTCTGTGTGTGTTTAACTCACATACCAAGGGTAAAGTCTGTGATGGCAGTCCTTCCACCTCTTGTGCCTGTGGATGGAGCATCCACCTCCAAGCAGGAAGCTTTTCATCCACTCAGTATTCATAGCCCCCAAACGACCATGAACAATCTACTCACTAGTCCACTGACCCATTTCTTGGGTCCAGTCCTGCATCTGCTCCTTTTCCAGCCCTAGGCTCCTTCTCAGGGTTTGAAGACCTTTCACTGGGCTTTAAGGAAAGACTTCATAGTCAGGTGGATGCTCCAAGCACATCAAGGGGGACTTGGGACAGAGCTGGGCTACAGCTGAGGCACCAGGCCAATTTGGAACTCACAGATGGCTTTTGACCAGTAATCTTTTCCATTCATTTGAAGATTATGCACGTTTATTGGGCATTATCTTTGTGCCCATCCCTGTTTTAAGTAGTATAGTGAATAAAAATTAATCTCAAGGTAGGTTCTTACCTTTACACATTACCTGGTGGAATAAGCCCCTTATTCATTCAGCCAACAGTAATCTTTCCTGCCTAGAAATGCATCCTGCCTGCTCTATACCCTACTGAAATCTCACTTTTTGGTAGCCCTAACAGCAGTAAGGATTCAAAGGAGCCCCAAGAGGCTGCCAGGGTAAGGCTGTCTTGGAGTAGTGTGTGAAGAGGCAAATTTTTGTCAGCCTCAAATTAGAATCCTGCCCTAATCTGATAGAAGAATTCCCCCACAGGACTCTTCTTGTGTTCCCAATAAATAGTTGGCCATGCACCCTCAGCTCTCCCACCTGCAGCATCAGGTTTGCTGCATGCCAGGGCTACTCACTCTGTGCCTTGAGCACAAACCTGCCTCCTTGCACTGTGACTATTCTGTCTTTCCAATAGCTCAGAACAAACCACTCTCACTTCCACATGAAGTCCTGAAGAGGAGGTTGCTCTCATGTGCCTTCTGAATGTTTTCTGGGCTCTGCCACCCTCTTTTCCCATTCTCCCTCCTAAGGCTGAGATTCTATTTCCCTCATCATCCTGGGGGCTTCCTATGGACATACTCCCTGTGATGAGGTCTGTGCCCAGAACCAAACCTAGGTTTGCCCCAGGTTAGAGAAAGGTTCTTACCTGAATTCACTGGGGTCATCAACCCACCCATAGGGTACTTGGCTTCTCTTATTTCACCTCTCTGCATCTTATTTTCCTGATTCATCAGATGGGGACAAAAATAGTATTTGCCTCATAGGGTTGCTTGAGGGTTAAAGCAGATGATCTACAATAAAGCACTTAACAAATGACCAAACATGGTTAATCAACTTAGCGTGGGTCACCTCTGAAGCCTGAGACAAAGATTTGCAGACAAGAAATTTGTTTGGAGAAGAGGGAGCAGAGAATGGAAATGGGAGCCTGGGAGGTCTACATACTAGTCCTGGGAAGAGGGAAACAGGAAGAAGAAAAGACGAATACATGGTATATTCATGAGTTGGTCACCCCTGGTGTCAACTCAGGATCAGTCTTGCTGGGATCCTCTGCAAAGCAGTGTATCTTGGAACTGTCCACCTTAGGATGGAAGAAGAGTTCATTTATTGTTGCCCAGTGGCCAAAGATGGCCTTATTTTGTGTTAACTTCCTTGCACTTTCTAATTGTATATTGAAATTCCAACAGATTCCCCCAACGTCCCATATTGAGGAATCTGAGAATCCTTCAAAAGGAAGGGTGCAGCTGAAGGGTGCAGCTGCAGGGTGTAGCTGAAACAAGGCATTACCAAGTTATACTTGCATAAAAGTTGTTGTCCCAGCAAAAGCTGATGTAAAATGTGGGCTAAAAAGCTGTGAAAGAAGGCACAAGAGATACCAAATATATAGTCCTCGACCAATTTTTGTTATTTCTCTTCTTATCATCATCAAAATTAATGCAAGCCAACAGAACACATTCACTCTTTGTCAGCCACATGCTAGTCCTGGTCTGTTGGCATAGAACGAGTTTCCTCCATAACCTCTGAGTCACATACAGTGACCTGTACTGTCTATCAGCACCAGCTTCACACAAATTATATGCTGGTCTTCTATGCTTACTGAATCTGAATTTCCTAATCTACAAAATGGGTGCCCAGGGATGGGAGGAGGGTGGCATCACAGAATATTCCTTCAAGTTGGAGGAGAGGGTTTTCAAACATACCTGCAAGCAGGAACTGTGGAGTAGTCTGCTCAAAAAGAAGATGGGGCACTCCCCATTTGCCAGTGGTCCCCAGAGGACACAGAAGTGGCCCTGGATAGTCTCTGTGGAGCATGGAGAAAATGAGTAAGAGACATCAGCTCTGTAGCTGCATAGATGGACACCAAGGGAGAGGGTAACACTCTCAGGAAGGGTACTGAGCACACTAACCACTCACTGACATACCCCACAGGCAGGTCACACTGTCCTCAGTGCATTGAAATGTATGCAGTTAACAAGACAGACTGGGCTCTCTCCTCCCTGCTTCAAATGCCCTTGGCCAAAGCCTGGCCTATGACGAGAAAAGGTAAGTTGCAATCTAGACTGGAAGTGACCAGAAAGCCTGGATTTTTCCAAGCTATACTTAAAAGATGGGAAGAGATTTGACAAAGCACAACTGAAGGCAGAGATTGGAGGAAAATCTCCTCATGTGTGTGCCCCACAGAGTTCAGACAGTTCAATTAACCAGCTACACTTGTGGAGCTGAGTGCCAGAGTGGACCACTGCGGGGCTAACTCACAGCATGCCTGCATCTCTGACTTAACTTTCCTACAAAGCAGTCCACAGAGTAGAAAGGTTCAGGGCAGCCATCCTGCCCAAATCAGGACGTCATGGTTGATTGTCTTCACTCCTTCCCTGGAAATGATGCTGAATAAGAATCAGATGGAGCTGCTGTCTCCTACTTTTCTGTAATTTCACCCGGGAAGGCGACTGGCCAGGGCGGGGTAATTACCCCTGGCCTTCCCATCTGTGCTGGAGATGAAGCCTGGCACTCAGCCACGGGTGCTCTGATCTGTGCTCCCGGCAGAGGAGCTCCTGACAAGCAAACTGACACTTCCATTGCTCTCATGCCAGCGCAAGGCACAACTTTAATTAAATGGAGTTGCTTAAAACTGCGGCAGAAGAGCTGGGGCTCAGACAGCCTCTTCTCCTATGACATCACCCTGCTTGCGGGTGTTCTTTCTCCTTTCCTTTGGACTAATCTTCCCTTGGCAGCTGCCGTTCTCTGACTTCAGGCCACTGAGATTTCTTTAACTTCTGCCTTCAAAGCTCTTTGCAAAAATAAACTCTGAGGCAGATCTGGTGGGGAGTGGGGGCAGAAAGAGCTTCCTCTCTGTGGGTTGCCCCTTTGGAAAGAGTGAATTCTTTCTGTACTTTCTCCTGCTCACCCTCTACCCCTGTCTAGTTGTGTATGTCTAATAAAAGTAGAAAATGTGAACACCCAGTTGAGCATTGCATGTTGTCTCACAGGTATCTAATTTGATTCTATTCTACAGGCCTGGGTAAACCGTGGGAAAAATAAGCCATATCTCCCAGTAACCACATTGCTGTGATGTCCACAGGGGCCTGGAGAGTCCCTCCAGGGCAGAATTGAGAGGAATACTTGATTCCTCAGAACCTCGAGGACCTCAGTCCCCGGCTGCTTCCTCAGCACAACACTGGAAGTAGAGAGGGACAGAGGGCTGAGAGGAGGGCACTGTCACATTTCCATATGGGTCTGGCCAAGTTCCAGTTGGCATGACCTCCTGGGCATCATGGCCAGGCATTCCTCTTGCATTGCTACTTCACTTCCAGCTAGGACCAAGACCAAGGCCAGGGCTTCATTTATTTTTGTGTGTAGTTCTTTTAAAAGGGCTTCTCTCTTTGCTTGGAAGTGGGGATATCTTTTCACTTTAAGTAGGATATTGTAATTCTGCTCTGGCTTCTCAAAGTTGATCTTTTGTAGGCTGCCATATTTAAAGGAAGGAGAAAGAAAAACCGAATAAATAATCTCATTGTGCTTGATACTAAGGTGTCAGAGATGGATAGGGGAAGATAAGGGCCTATTCCTGGTGACTTATTCTTGGTATGAAATTTATCAGGACAGGGAGGAAAGCCTTGGAGAGAATGTTTAATCAGAGGAAGCGGCGGACGATGGACAGACTCATTACATCCACCTTCTGCAGTATGATCCTAAGGAATGGGGAAAACAGTGCCTTTGCCCCCTCTTAACGGTTTTTAATTTTTAAATGCATTAAAATTCTTTTTGAATAAGTGAAGAGTTCTGAAGGTTTTTTAATAACTCTGACTTGACTAAAAGTTGGATTGAGAACGTCATTTTTTTTTCTGGAAATTTTCCCCAGCCTTTGAAGTACTCCCAACTATATTCTCCCTTCAGAGAGAAAATGGTTGTTTTGAAAGTTGCCTTTTAAGCAGCAATGCTGTTTTTTCTCTGCTGAGAGCTGCTCTTGTGCACTTCAAAAGCAGAGCGTGTCAGCCTTCTCCACCCTGTTTCTCCCCTTTGAAGTAAGTGTGGGGGCAGCGCTGTCTCTTAATCACACTCTCTGGCATTTCCACGGCACTTTACAGTTTTCAAAGCTCTTCCACAGCCATTATCTTATTTGATCCTCACGACAACCTCTGAGGTAGGCAGAGCAGGTATCTTTATCCCCATTTTCCAGATGAGAAATCTGGGGCTCAGAGAGATGGTGATGTGTCCCAAGGTGACAGGACTCCCAAACTAGAGGAGACTGGAGCAGTGTCGAGCCTTTGATGGCTGTTTAAGGGCTCTTCCTACCAAAGTGCATCGCCTTGCCCCATTGGCATGTGAAGGACCAGGACTGAGCAGCCAGGGCAGCTGAGATATGCAGTGTTGGCTCTGTTCAGTGTCTGTGATGTGTGTGCTCTCTGAGGCTTTCTGTGTACACTTCTAGAGACTGCTAGGGATAGACCCACGTTAAAACTGTCCCTGCTACAAGCAAAATATAGTCAGACATAAAGCTCAGCATGGATAGATTCTGTCCCCTGCTCCCATGCTCCATGCATTCCATTGGCTGGGTTTTCAGTTCCCACCTCCAGACTCAGCCCAGGCTTGGCCCCCAGAGCAAGAACATCTGATGCTCTGTCGCATAGGTCCCTGACTCAGAAGCCACTGTCCCAACTAGCCTATGGTGATATTGTCTTTCAGTGCCTCAACTCCATGTCATTTTGAACCTACTCCAGTACGTCATTAATTTTTGTCCAAAGCTTCATTCCTATGCCTAGGGCATAATTTCACTCAGAATTTGAGTGTCCACAACCAGCATCATCTCTTTTACCTGTGTACATCCAAACATTTCAAGCTCAAGACATTCATTTGTTCACTTCATAGACTGTAAGCAGGTTGTACATCCAGCAAGCACCTTACACTGCCCCAGGACTTTGACAGAGAAATGAGTGAGTCCAGTGTAAAATCAGGCAACAATGCTTTGGTGTAGGAGTGCCAGGAGTGCAGGTGCTATGGCCATCTCAGTCCAGAAGTCGGAGTCAGAGGAGGCATTCTGGGGAAGGCAAGGTCCGATCTGGCTCCTGAAATGTGAGTGGATGCACGCCAGGCAAAGATGGCTTGAGAAAGACCCAGGAGGGAGCAGTGAGAGAGAAGCCATTCTTGGAGGAAGAAGCAGCACAAAGAAATGCCAGAAGGTGAGGGGAGGGCGCAACAGGGCCTAAAAGTAGCTCAATGTGACTAGAGCACAGAGCATGGGGAAGAGAGGGGTGATACATGAGTCCAGAGTGTGAGGGCTTAGTCATAAAGGAACACATTAAGAATCTTGGAACTTATCCAAGCAATGTGCAGTTTTAATAAGGGTTTTTAAGCAGGATAATGTCATGCTCAGATTTGCATTTTAGAAAGATCATTCTAGTTGCAATCTAGAGAATCCAGCAGAGAGATGCAGAAGCCTAGCCCTTCCCACAGGCCTGCTCAAGACATAGGCAATTTGAAAGAGTGTCAGAACAGCATTGCTAGTTCTCCATTTTCCTAGATCCTCTAAGCTCTGTACTCTTACTTAGTAAAGTCATCAGAAACCAAAATGCTTAGCCTGGGCTGTTTTAGTTCCCCTACAGACATGCCTTGTAGAACTAGAATTTAATGATATTTCATTTATATGAGAACTATCCTTCTGGAAGGATGCTCTGTGTTTTTGTCAAACTGAAGTTAGATATTGTCCATCAAATAGCCAATATCCTTGATTTGAGGAGTCTCCCTTTTAGAACTTCATTTTATGCAGAATCAAGAAGCACGTTGAACATGGCTTTCCCACATGTCATGTGGGACATGACCTTTCTGGGCTGATGGGAAGATCAACTGTGACCACATATGTGAGGATTCTTGCATCCTCTTGGGTATTAAATGAGTGTCCGCTAACTTCTGATGGCTCACACATAGCTTTAATTCTAGGAGGTGGTGGATGGATCTGGGCTTGGCTCCACCAGGTGCTATAGCTAACACCATGGGCTAGGTATTTAATTTCTCTGAATCTCTGCTTTCTTACTGCTACATCTTGGAGACTAATCCTCCACCAATTTATGCAGAGGAGTGAATAAAATACATGGAAAGGGCTTGCCACATAGTAGACCAATTTGAATGAATATCGGTGGCTTATTCCTTCTGCAACCAAACCTGCGGATTTCATTTCACCAGAGTGTTAGGACTATATAAATCAGTTTTTTTCTTTTCTTCCTTGCTGTCAGAAAACTCAGAGTGAACTCAGGGAGCAACAGCAGGCTTCTCCAGCATTTATTTTATTGTTAATTTTTCAGATTTCTGTTTGTTTTCATTTTGCCTCATTCTACTTTACATGTGCTTATGTTTTATAACCACCTCAAATAAGCTTTTGAAGCTGGCAGATTTAAGTCCATACTAAGTTTACTGTAAATTAATTTAGTTATCAGCACCACATCAATAAGGTCTAGCTCCTAGATTTGATCCTTCTGTGGAGAACTGGCTAGACATGTAATGGCAGGAGAAATGGTGGATGGTCTCTTATGGAAATGGCCATTCATCTTATAACAGAGCCTACTGTTCAATGGTAGTTCTCTGGAGCAATGTGTTGAGTAGGTATTAAAAGCAATAGTGCACACTTGTCCAACAAAAAGGGAGTATAGTAGGTACATGGAAATGATCTGGGATAATGCTGTTTTTAGGCAAATGATTGGAATTCACACAATGTCACTGGGATCTGGATTTCTCTGTCTCAACTCTGCTTTCTTTCATGCATTGACTTGATGCTTAGACTCAAGTTCCAGCAAGATAGTGGTAGTAACTCCAGTCTACAGATTTTTAAGGTCAACCTTAAGTTTCTTCTGCCCTTATCCCCAAATTCTTAGGAAAGTCTTTATGCATCTCATTCCCTCTGATTGATGTGTGTTATATTGCCTCTTAGTTCTTCCTTGTTGTGACCAATGTGATGTGATGCTCTGGTTGGTTTAAACCCATCTAAGACTCACCTCTGGAGCTGTGGGTGTATCATTGTCCCCAGTTTCCATGGACTGAGAATGAGAAAAGGTGGCTTCCAAAAAAATTCAATAGTATTGCCTTTTACCAAAGAAGGTAAATGGATGCTGTGTGGCTGAATGAATGAAAGAAAGAAAGAGAGAGAGAGAGAAAGAAAGAGAGAGAGAAACAAACAAACAAACAAACAATGCTGGGGTTATACTAAAAGCAGTTATTCCCCCAAAGTGTCTCACCTTCAAGACTGCTTTTTCATACTTTGCTCTGTGACACTAGGGCTGAGACTCTGCAAACGTGACTTCCCAGACTCCTTTGTCAGCTAGCTTCTTATGAAGTTGTTCCAATGACTAGAAGAAGCCTGGAGAACAAAAGAGGGGGGAAAGGGGAAATTTCTTTTGGTTTTCCCATTTCCTTAATTTTCCCTCCAATAACAGCAGAAGGTTGGCTAAAGCCCCAGCTTCTTTTGGTTCTTCCAGCTTCATCCCTGCCTGAGTCATCACCTATAGTTCTTCACCCTTATTGTTTCTTCACATATACCTAGCATTAGTTTCATGTTCCAGAAGACAGGTGCACAGTCTATCCCAGAGGGGAATAGCTGATACATAAAAATAAAAACCACAAAATTTTCCTAATTTACATAAGCAGAGACCTAGAAAATAGTCTGGGAATGATTTATAAGGTGATAGAGCAGAAGGATCATCTATAGCAGTGGATCAGGCTGAATTTATCTGTATGATTGTTGGTTACTTGACTGAAACCTGAGTTCAGTAATGCTGAGATGTTCAAACTTCCCTCACATCATACAGAGGAAAGAATCAAAATGCTTAAGAACATAAGAATGTTGGGGTAGATTTATCTTGTACAGCCTTCACACTTACTCAGCCCCACTAGATCCATGGAAAGGGTCCAGGCTGCACTTCCCTGATTAAGGTATTGAGAAGAGCATTAGCGAGGGAACACTGAAAACTTTGAATAGCTCAGTTGTGGCCATCTGTAGGCTGGAAGGTGCTGCCACTGAGATGGTCTCCTGATTTCACTGACATTGATAGAATTCTGAAGTAGCAGAAACTAAGTGATAAGTCCAAAGTGCCAGAGATAGGGCGAACAAAATTACCGTAGTGAGCAGCAAATACGAGGTCATAATCCTCACCTCCACAGTTTTAACCTGCACAGATTTTTGTCAGCAGCTAGTTGATCACACAGAGTACCTAGGAATGAAATATATGGGCAGCCTACTAAAATGTTTCATAATTTATATAACAGGAAAAACCACAGACTGGTGGTCAGAAACTTAGAGAGAGATGCCACAGTGGAACAGCCTGGTCTCCCACCCAGTTTCAAAGCCTAAGTCCGTTCACAGACTCAGAGCCCCCAGGTTGCAGGGAAGACTGAGTGAGACAGGATCCCATAACACTACCTCCATGTATCACAAATTCTTCATAGGGATACGAAGCCATTTACTAGGATTATTGTGCACAGACTAATGGGAAATATCAAGATCTTTCAAGAATTAACTAGACACTGGCTCTGATTTAATGTTAATCCTCAAGGATCAAAAGTATCACAGTGGTCCACTGGCAGAGTGGAACTTATAATGGTCTTATGATAAATAGGGTCCAACTCTGTCTCATAGTAAGTAATCTGATGGTCTGTAGATCCTCTTTGTGTTTATTTTCCATGTTTTAAATACATAATTAGAATAGGCCTACTCAACAACTAGTAGAACACCCACATTGGCTCTCTGATCTAAGAAATAAGGACTCTTATGGTCAGAAAAGCCAAGCAGAAGCCTCTGGAACTTGCCCTCCCATGACTAGGATAGTAAGCCAAAAGTAAAACTAAATCTCAGGGTGAAGTGCAAAGATTAGTGCCAACATTAAAGTCTTAAAAGATGCAGGGATGATCATTCTGCTCAGATCCCACTGAATTTGGTCTGCTGGTTTGTGCAGAAGGTGCATGGATCTTGGAGAATGACTGTGGAATAGTGTAAATTCAATCGTGTACTAACAGCAGTTACAGCTGTTGTTCCAGATGTGGAATCTCCCCTGAAACACATTGAAACAGCTCCTGGAACCCATTACATAGCTATTTGTATAGCAAATGCTTTTAGTACTATATAAATTTACAAGGACTACAAGAAGGTTCTCTTTCACCTGGCAAGGGGCACAATACATGTTCATTGTTACCCTCAGGCTATGCCAACCCTCCTATTTTTTGCTATAATCTAACCCAGAGATATTAATCATTTTGACAACATACAAACTATCACACTGGTAACTACTGGTCTTGAAAATCAGAAAGTATCAAGTAGCTTAGAAGTTTTAGTAAGATGCATTAGTGCCAGAGGATTGGAGATAAATACCATAAAATTTCAAGGACCTACAACCTCAGTGACATGTCTGGAATTCCAATGATATAGATCATATGGGATGTGCCTTTCAATGTGAAAGATAGGTCCCTGTACCTTGTATCATCTACCACTAAGATGCGGCAACAACATTTGGAAGGGGGGAGGCTTCTTTAGATTTTGGAGGCAACATATACCACACTGGAGTATGATGTTCGGACTCATTTATCAAACAAAGTGAAGTTTTTTAGCGGGTTTCAGAGAAAGAGAAAGCTCTGCAGAAAGTCCAGGCTTCAGGGCAAGCTACTCTGCTGGCTGGTCCCCGTGACCTAGCAGATCTCACATCACGCAAAGGTTTTGAAGCTTTATGTGTCTTCTGGCAAGAATCACTGTGGAGAGCCTTAGGATTTTGGAGAAAAACTTATCTCTCTTCTACAAACAAGTATTCCTCTGACAAATAGCGTCTCTCTTGGTATGTGGCCCTGGTACTTCCTGAATGTCTGACGAAGGGCCTCCACGTGATCTGAGCTGCTCATCATGAATTGAGCGTCATTGGAGCCTTCAAGTCATAAGGTTAGACATGCAAAGATACAATTCACTATCAAGTGAAAATATAAATGATACAAATTGAATGATCAAGCTCAAGCAGGTCCTACATGCTCAAGTAAGGTGAATTTGCCTCAGACTCCTACAGCACATAGTCCAGCTGCATTTCCTCCTCTCCCATCAGATGCATCCATGGCATCCTGAGAAGTTCCTATGAACACCTGACCCCTCCACTCCACCAAAACTGAGTGCCTAGTTTACAGATAGTTCTGCATGGTATGCAGGCACCCACAGGAAGTGGACTACTACAATTTTACGATCCAGATGGTTTATATTACTGTTCTAAATAGTCTGGCTCATATCTCCAGTGTCCCTCATGTTATGAAGCAGGCAGTCTGTGACCTTTATGTTTTCCCTCCTCCCCATCCTTAGCAGGTTGACTTATGTCATACAGAGGTGCACATCAAGACATTACTCATAGTCAGTGCAGGAAGGAACAATAAAGGGAATGCCGGCTAGTTTTCCCACCAATCAATGAAACATTCTCCTAGAAAACTTCTGCTAAAGTCTCCTTGGCCATAACTGTGTGGTATGTCCTCCTCTAGCTGTGGCAGAGGATAGGAAAGTATTTAACTCTTCATATTCTTGTAGTGAAAAGTGGCAGCGGAGAAGGAGTTTGGGAATAGCTGCTGAGTCTGTCACAGGCATAACTAGTCATTAACTGGTCTTAGTGACAGAAATTGCTTCATGAGGCCCTTCCTGGGAATGCTACCTCATCTTCAGGCAATAGATGCTGACCATCTTTTTCTGCCTCATCAGACAAAAATAAATTCCAATCATCTAAAAACTATCAGAATGGACATAGGGCACACATATTTTTCATGTCATTGGTAATTTTGTGAGAATTTTTTTTGCAATCTGAGTCTTGCACTAAAGTCTGGAAAGAGAGTTAAATAGGCTTGGGTCAATAATGAGACTGTACAACTTGGGCCAGGTTTGATTTCTGTTGGTGGTATAAACAGCTGATGACAAGATCAATACATGCTTCCAAGCCTTAGCTTATCTTTACTTGCATTTCCAATTAGGGGAAATGAACCTCACAGAGTATTTCAGATTAAGATGCCCCGGCCTATCGTTTATCTAAAACAAAGCTGGCATCAACTCTCAATGGGCCGATGTATCTAAAATTTGGGGGATCCAAGGATTATCCTCTTTAAATTTATTAAGTAGACTTGAAACCAAATCTGCCCAATTAGCTGGAGTAAAGTGTGTTACAAGAATCAGAGTCCACAACCCAGAACAGTGTAAAAGAATCCTGGAATCAGGGGCGCCTGGGTGGCGCAGTCGGTTAAGCGTCCGACTTCAGCCAGGTCACGATCTCGCGGTCCGTGAGTTCGAGCCCCGCGTCGGGCTCTGGGCTGATGGCTCAGAGCCTGGAGCCTGTTTCCGATTCTGTGTCTCCCTCTCTCTCTGCCCCTCCCCCGTTCATGCTCTGTCTCTCTCTGTCCCAAAAATAAATAAAACGTTGAAAAAAAAAATTAAAAAAAAAAAAAAAGAATCCTGGAATCAGAATTCATCCCAAAGCCTTTTTCTTTGGCTCCAGGCAGTTAATTAGATGTTGTGTCATCACTGGGAGAATTTGGCATGGTGTGGGTGTCATATTGCCACAGATCTAGGAGCTGTGTTTCACCTAGACATCCTGTATGACCTCTCTTTCAGAGGCCTTGCCATAAGCTTTTTCTTGTGTGTGTGTGTGTGTGTGTGTGTGTGTGTGTGGCAACATTCTAGTACTTTTTTTAAATTTGGAGTGTAACATACACAGGAAAAAAATCACAAATATCAATGTTCAGTTTGGTGAATTTTTATTATCCAGACACACGCATATAACCTGCACCCAGATTAAGAAGCATAACATTACTAGCACCCCAGAAACCACCCTCTTTATTTTTGCCCCTCTCCGTCAATATTCCCCCTTCCAAGGGTTACTACTCTCCTGACATTTTTTCCAGTTTAATTGAGATATATTTGATGTATATAATATATTTGATGTATAATTTGATGTATATAATAAGTTTAAGGTATAAACACAATGATTTGATATATGTATATCTTGTGAAATGATCACCACAATAAGCCTAGGTAACACCATCACCTCACATAGTTACAAGTTTCTTCTCCTTATGATGAGACCTTTTTTTAAGATGTACTCTCAGCAACTTTCAAATATGACATGCAGTATTGTTAACTATAGTCCGCATGCTGTGCATTACAACCCAGGACTTCATTATCTTACAACTGGAGTTTGTACCTTTTGACAACCCTCACTGAATTCCTCCACCTATCCCATCTCCTCCCTCTGGCAAACAGAGATCTGATCTGTTTATATGAATTTGTTATTTTTTGTTTCATTTTTTAAAATTTCATTTCTGAGGGGCGCCTGGGTGGCGCAGTCGGTTAAGCGTCCGACTTCAGCCAGGTCATGATCTCGCGGTCCGTGAGTTCGAGCCCTGCGTCGGGCTCTGGGCTGATGGCTCAGAGCCTGGAGCCTGTTTCCGATTCTGTGTCTCCCTCTCTCTCTGCCCCTCCCCCGTTCACGCTCTGTCTCTCTCTGTCCCCAAAATAAATAAAAAACGTTGAAAAAAAATTTTTTTTTAAATTTCATTTCTGAGATCACATTGTATTTATCTTCCTCTAACTTATTTCACTTAGCATAATGTCCTCTAGGTCGACCCGTCCATGTTGTCACAAATGGCAGAATTTCCTTTTTTTTTTTTAATTTTTAATTTGAGAGAGAGAGAGAGAGAGAGAGAAAATCTTAAGCAGGCTCCATGCTCAGCGTGGAGCCCCATGTGGGGCTCAGTCCCCCTACCCTGGGATCATGACCTGAGCTGAAATCAAGAGTCTGATGCTCAACTGACTGAGCCAACCAGATACCCCAGAATTTCCCTCTTTATAATGGCCAAATCGGATTCTTGTGTGTGTGTGTGTGTGTGTGTGTGTGTGTACGCACACACACATGTGTGGCACTTTTTCTTGATCCATTATATTCTCGTGACTTTTAACAGCATCTATGTGATTCACCTGCTTTTGAAATTGATGTAAATAGAATCATAGAGCATGTAGTGCCTGGCTTCTTTCACTCAATATTACAATAATAGTGGGATCATCCACATTGACACGTGTGATTGTAGTTCATTCATTCTCACTGATGTGCAGTATTCCATTGAATGAATACACCACTATTACTTATCCATCCTTCTGTTAATGGTCATTTGGTACTTTCGAGTGTTAGGCTG
The DNA here is from genome assembly GCF_022079265.1 of Lynx rufus. Lineage (NCBI taxonomy): Eukaryota > Metazoa > Chordata > Mammalia > Carnivora > Felidae > Lynx > Lynx rufus. The sequence continues at coordinate 31,190,649 of NW_025814867.1, read as the reverse complement.
TCATGTACAGTGTTGCTATGAATAATCTTGCACATGATTTTTGATAAATTTATGAATGTTGGATGAAATTGCTGTCTCATGAAGTATGCATATGTTCAGCTTTAGTAGACACAAGATGCTTTTTTCTAAGAATCAGCAGTCACTGTTACCCTCGGGGCTCTGGGCTAGGCCTTCCTGGGAAAGCAGTAGGGTCTCTGGCTTTTGCAGGAGGGAAAGAGCTTCTGATACAAAGTATAATGCATTCATGGCATCTTCTCACAAGCTCCTCTTAAGATTCCATGTTGCTGACTTTCCTGGGTTTTACGGACGTTCTCATTTAACCACCATCTTGACTGCTTTTATTTGGGACAGTCACCTGCCTAGTATGTGCCAGGCGCTCCTAAGTACTTAACCTATGTTTACCCCAGTAAACTTCACAGAAAGCCTATGAGGAAAGCTTGTTTCTTGTATACATGGAAAAGCCCAAGATCAGGAAGGGGTTCAGTCCTCCCAAGAGAGAGGCTGTTGCTACTAACGTGTTGAGTTTCTTGAGTGGAGCCAGCACAGAGACGCAGACCAGTCTGCTTCTCTCTCTCTCTGTCATCCCATATCGCTTCCCAGCTTACTCTGCTACCTGGCTTTACCAAACTTGGAACTTACTAAAAACAGAAAGATGCATTTCATAACCCTCCTCTCAACCCACTATTCATCACAGACAGTGTGGAGACTGCTAGGAGAAGATTAAAAGTTCTAAACAATCTGAAAATCTACAAAGTGGCAGCAGGAGAAGGAATAAGAGGAGGGTGCAGAAAGCTGGGGATGTGGGTCCAGTTAGATTGAGGACAGGGCCCCTGCACTGGGTCCTGCATCATGGCGTTGCCTGGGGAACACAGGGTATGGGCTGCTCCACCCATGCACCCGTCACAAATAAATTCTTTGAATGACTTTTATGTTAAGCCCTGTGCTGGGCCCTCAAGATAGTTAGATGTATGGCGTCTACACTGGAGCCTATCAGAGAAGGCAGAGAATTAAGTGAATCATTGCCAAAAATGCTAAGGTGCTCTAATAGAAATTGGGGATAGACTGGGGCACTGAAAAACCACCACTTCTCTTGGGGAGTGGGGCTGAGGATGTTATTAATGGATTGGAAAGATAAAAAGTGGATGGCATGGGAGCCAAGTGTGAAGGGGAGAATGAGGCTCAGGCGTAGACAGGGAATGGGCATGGAGGCAGGGGGAGCCATCACAAGTGTTAGCAAGGAATTGGCAGGTCAGATATTTAGTTAGCCCATGCCATGAAGTAAATGCCTTGCTTCAGGTTGCTGGAAAGGCTGTTTCCTGTCAGCATTACCACTAGAAGATGATGGTTGGGCTGGGTTGACGTGAGGAGCAGGCCCTGGCCTGTGGGAAGACGGACATTTGGTCATGATGGTCACACCAACAGATCTTCAGAACCAGAGAGGACTGTCAGCCATGAACAGTTTCCAATACCCTGTCAGGCTGGGATATGGGGAGTTAGGGGTGTTTCTCCTCCAATATATAGTGCTCCCTGGAGCCCAGTCCTCACTGTGCTGTGTCTGAGGGGATACGTATTGTCAGTGAAGTAAGTTTTCACACTTCCACAGAGGAAATTTGATGCTGTCAGTGAACTCAAATGGGTTCAGTCCTCCCAAGAGAGAGGCTGTTGCTGGTAGTAAAGTGTTGAGTTTCTTGAGTGAAACCGGCCCTCTTGCAAATGTGTTAAGGGGGTTCATTCACCTGTTAATTCCACCCAGTGGAAATAGAGAATGTTATCTTTCCTGACTATGATCTCCTAGTGGGGCTGGAAATGAGAGAACCTGAATCTCAGCCCTGCATCCAGGGGAAGAATCTCCCCCTGGTCTATCACCCTTCTCCAGGCCCCTGCAATGCTTGAGAAACCTGTTCCATAAGTGAAGGCAGGAGAATCTGGGGGCTGGTGGAGAGAAGCTCAGAGGAATGCCTTCTGGGCGGGACCAGGATTAGTGACCCAGAGCTCCCTGTATCTAGGATCTCAGAGACACAAACCTCTCCTGTAGACAAAGGGCCAGCTTACTGCCAGGCAGTCTTACCACTCACCCCGTGTCACTGGCTGGGTGGGAAAAGGAATCCTTAGGAGAAGGAGGCTGTGTGGCCTGGGGCCAGATGAAGTGGTTGAGGCTTTCCCACAGAGGGCCACCCATTTCTTTCCCTTCTACTGGCAACAGATCCTGACTCTTCCTGGAAATGGACACATGGTCCAAGCTAGACCAGTCTCCTATCGCATCCTGGAAAGTATAACTGTAGAGCAAAGGAAGATAAAGGGTTGGGCATATGTCTGAAAAGGTCTCCTGCTTCCTGCCGCTGCTGATGCATAGAACAGCCCTGTCCCTGAGACCCAAGATCCAAGGCCAGCTTTTCATTCCTCAATTCTGTGAGCTGCCTCAGGATCCTTCCAATTAATCACACACACACACACACACACACACACACACACACACACACACGCATACTCCCCTCTTTCCTTCTGGTTGTTTTTTTTACCCCTGCTTCAGTCAGGCAGAATTGGTTTCTGTTGTTGCAGCAGAATCTTGGCTGATATAGAAATTGGTTCCAGAAATTAGGTGTAGGCAGCAGGCCCTCAGGGTGTGTGGAATTGGTCATAGGCCCAAATGGAATGCGTAAGTAGAGAGAAGGAGCAGCTCCTCAGTTACCTGGCATGCTCACCCAAGATGACTACAAGCCCAGTGATGGCCCAGCCCTGGGGACCAGCAGCCCTGCCACAGAGCAAGGAAGCAGTAGGTTCTCGGGAGAGTATCTAATAGCCTAAGCAAGAGTACTAACCTGAGCTCAAACATCAAAAATCTCTCCTTAAAGTAAATAATCTCTCTTTATCTGTGGCTTTTGGGTGGATACTCCTTTAAAAATCTCAATGAGTGAGGGGTGCCTGGGTAGCTCTGTCGTTTAAGCGTCTGACTTCGGCTCAGGGCACAATCTCACAGTTTGTGGGTTTGAGCCCCGCATCAGGCTCTGTGGTGACAGTTCAGAGCCTGAAGCCTGCTTCAGATTCTGTGTCTCCCTCTCTCTCTGCCCCTCCCCTGCTCATGCTGTATCTGTCTCTCTCTCTCTCTCTCTCTTTCAAAAATAAATAAACATTAAAAAAATTCAAGGGGTGAGTCTTCTGGCTTCTGAGTGACAACCCTGGTTAATCCACAACCTCACAAACCAGGGGTGCTGGTGGGTGGGACCCATGATACTATGATGGGGATATCTGTGAGCTGGAGGACTTGAAGTAATCCCCCTGAGCCTCCCTTGTCTGCAGAAGTGGCTGACACTCTGCCCTCACCTCACTGGACTCAACATGGCTTGGAAGGGGAGATGAATAAGCAAGGAACAAAAGAAAAAGTTTTGCCTGGAAGTAATGGTAGGCCCATCATCTGGGGTAACTTGGGGGCACACATTTTGAAAGTGCTTAACTAATGAGAGTGAAATATAATTTTAGATAAGGCAGAATCTATTGTGATAGGTGAGGCCATCAGACACTGTCCCTGCTGTGTGCCTGCTCGGACAGTCAGCTGGATTCCAACAATTGGATGCTTTTATTAATAACAATTTCTACTGAAGACTGGTCCATGCTGGGTGAAACCAAAAGGTCAGAAAGCTCTGCAGGAATACGGAGAAGGGAATTCAAAGACCCACCCTCTTGCCATATCCCTTGACAGGGCCCCAAATACGCCTCCCTCCCTTGCCTTGAGGAATAGATGGTAAGAGAAATGCCAGAATCTTTTTATATGCTCTACTAATAGTTCCCTCTGGGCCAAGAATACTGTAGATGGGGTTCACTCAGAATGGGCCCTGGCATCCTTGGGGATGGGAGAATCTTAGAGTGACATGGCCCAGGGCACAGCTAGAAGCAGAAGAGTTTTGGTTTTCATCATAGGTGGTTTGTAAGCATCGTAGTCGGAACTCAGTGAATGGTCTTACATGCAGCTATTATAACTAGCCATGATCGATCAATTGTGTGCCCTCAGAGACTGTGACTACCTCAGCATCTATATCTCTCAGGTCAGGCTAGGTTATGCTCCAGTAACTAACAACTCCTGTGATTTCAATGGCTTAAAATAACAAAGATATAAATCTCCATCACTCAATGCCATCTTCTACTGAGGGTTAGTTAGGGGAGGGTTCTGAGAGGGGCCAAAGCTGATGGTCACCATGCCAAATGATGTCAGTCACACCCAGAGGGAAAGGGTGACTTGGAGGATCTCATACCAGCAATTAAATAAATACTCAACCTCAAAGGAGGGATGTGTGATTTCTCACGGGGTGGAACTAGTCACAGAGTCCTACCCAAGCAACCGAAGGCCAAGAAATGCAGTCTACCATGTATTTAAAAGTGGAGAACTGAAAATACTTGGGAAGAAAAACTAATTCCTGGCTATTACATTGTCTTGTTGAATATCACACAATACCTCTGACTCTGTGGGGAAGTTCTCTGCGGCCTTTTAAATAACAATGAGAAAACTTAAGAGTTTGGTTTTCAGATGCTTCTAGGAACATCTACAAGCAAACATTGGGGAATTACATCGCCACACAGAGATGGCCTGAAATACCACTGGGCAGTAGAACTCTAGCAGGCAATTCTGTCTAGGAGGAGAGCTGAGCCGAGCTGAGTATCCACACATTCCCAAGTGGTGGCTGCTGGATTGGTTGGGTGGTTAGAGTCTTTTGGAAGAAGCAGGACCAGAAGGTTGTGGACACAGGGAGGGGGTAAACTCTCCAGATTCTTCCAGAGTCTGAAAATACCCATTCCCTTAGGAACACACATCAGCAGGCCCTGGATTGCGTCCTCCAGCCATCAATCAGAAACAGGAAAGAGAGCAGGAATGGTTTGTTGATGACTCCATTTCAGGCATCAGCTGGGACATGACATGCTGCAGGAGTGGGCACTCTCCTGCAATATGTGGCCCATATGCTATTTCTCTTAGGTTTTAAATACACGGGCCCAGGAAGGGAAAGGATGGCACTGCTTATGATCCCCTAGTTTTGCTTCTCATCTTTAGGATTCAAAGCTGTTTAATTTTTTTGCATACTATAAAATTCACTCTTTGAGATTTTGACAAATGCACAGGGTCACTTATCCACCACCGTGGTCATTGTACAGGATAGTTCCATTCCCTCATATTTCCCTCCTGCTCTCCCTTTGTTCTGCTCGATGTTTTGTTCTCCAAAGGAAGCGTGCTTGCACTAGAGGATGGTCCTATGGCTGACCTGGGCATGGGAAGGGGATTCTCACAGCGGTCCATAAATCTCCTCTTACAGGTGCTTGTGGGAAGGGCCTTAACAATGGAAAGCAATGTGGGAGTGGGCTCCATGTATCTGGGTTGGGAATGGAGAAAACACAAAGGAACTGACCATGTCTCCAGGGATGGCCAAGGGTACAGTAGGCCTGGAACTCATACTTGAACTTTATCTTCCTTTGAGAGGCCAGCAGTGCCTTGAACCAGGAAGGCAAGTCTGCAGGCTGCTGAGCTCAGGCTTTCTTCTCATAGCTAGTCTAGACTGGGCTGTGATGAAGGGTTTGGCCTCTTTGCCAAACTGTTGAACCCTGGCCCACCCTGATGGCCTGTGGAATCTGTGATCACCAGTGTCTCAAGGGCACTGCTCCCCTGAGCTATACACAGACCTCGAGCTGCCAAGGTCTACCGACTGTCCACACTCTGCCCAAGGGAGGTCTTATCACTTTAGCACCCCCACAGCCTATTGTGCCATTGGGTGGTCTGTAGGATTGGGGGACAAGAAATAGCAAAACGAATGGGTTTCAACATGAACAATTAATCTTGTCTGCCAGCCACAAACCACCACTGGGCCTGGCCCAAATGATAATGAAGAGCCTCATTCTAGTGGCATCTGAAGACAGAGAAATGACAGAGGAGAGAAGAGGGAGACCTAAAGCTGAAGTGGGTGGAATTAAGTCTGCTGTGGGCAGCTGTGTGTGTGTGTGTGTGTGTGTGTGTGTGTGTGTGTGTGTGTGCATGTAGGGGATTAAGATGGTTGGGAGGAGGAGGAGCAGGGAGCAGGAGGAACTGAGATAATGATACAGGAGAAACTTTCTCACACTGGCCTCTGGAAGGAGAAAAGAAGCTTCAAGTCCAGAGAGAATTCTCTTATTAGGTGATCAGAGAGTAAGACATAATTCCCTGATTGATCAGTGATTTGGTAATAGAGGCTTATAGATACTTGCCTTTTTCTCATCAGGGCACACTCATATTCTACCAAGGTCTGGGTACTGGCAGCAGAAAAATACTGTCTCTTCCTCTGGACACATCTCAGCAAAACCTTTAATGGTTAAGGATAACTTCCATTCATGTGTTTCTTCATTTCTTCACTCATTCACTAGTTCATCCTGTAGAGCCCCTCCCTAGTGCCAGGCCCACACTACTTAGATGACTATGAATAGGCCTTGCCTTCTAGAACTTCACAATCTCCTTGGGTTGTAGTAGCAGGGCCCAACTCCTGGGGAAGGGATTGATGGAAATAAGACACCATGTCCAGGCCAGGGCTCCCAACCCATGGTTGGGAAGGGGGCTCTTTGCCTCTTAGATGGCTGGGTCGGGATTAGCCTAGAGCCACATAGGGTGGAAGAGAGCAGCCTCAGGACCAGTTCTAGGGGTTCAGGCCTTCAGTTTCCTGACCAGAGGTTGGGGAGCAAGAGTTAGAGACCCTTGAGGAAGAAGCAGAAATTTCTAGATTGGTGGCCTGACTCCTAGTGGCCAAGTGCTGGGTTGCTTGTTTTTGGTAGTGAGATAATTGTCCTCTGAACCTGCTAATGACACTGGCATGACATGGCATGGCTTCTGACCTAAAATTTCCTTGGTAAGGCTCATACTGCTGTCGGACCACACACACTCCTGAAGCTACTCCAGCCCTAGGGAGAAGAGCCTGGCACAGTGAACGTGGAGCCCCAGCATCTGAGAGAAGGTCATGACATTGTGGTGTATGTTGTCGGCCAGCTCCTGAGTGCCACCCGCTTAGGATGAGAAGCAGAAATGGCTGGTCCAGGTCAATTGGAGATTGATTTACTTGACGTGTCCATGTTATATGTCTATTGGATTTCCACACATGGCTGATCTTCAGTTGATATTGTACTGGACAGAAGAAGAGTGACAAGATGGGCTGCCTGCTCAGATCTTGGCTCCTATAGCCCTCCTCTGTAGCCGAACTATTTAACCCTCACAGGTAAACACAGCCCTCCCAGGATCAGGGATTGTGTTCTGCTCTAGGCAGGTGCTCTGTAAGGAGTCCCAGATCTGTGACTTGTTGGCTTGGGATTCCATCGATCTTGTGGTCCCATCTCAAGTGTCCTGGATTACAGAACCAATGTGTTCACCTTGTTTCTAAGATCATTCTCTCTCTTTATTTTCATTTGACCTGGTAAACACCTGCCTCATCCTCAATGGTGAAATCTCATCTCTGGGTTTTGGCTCCTCCTGACCTGTGGCAGGCTCTTGTTAATCTCAAGCCTTCCAGAGATTTGTTTTACCCCTGAGTCTATGTCTGGGATCCTGACCTCTCTGAGAGTTTGTCTTGTTCTCAGCCATTGTTCTCTTCTGTCCCCCCACCTGTAGGTTCTATCCCATCATTAGACCTAGCCATTGTTATACCTGAATGCTGTGCACACCTAACAGAGTCCCTTGTTGTTCCTGACTTGAACACCTGTACCCATCCTCATGTTAAATGTCTTCCCAGACTACACCTTGGAATGTCATGTCCACTGGTCATGTGCTTATCTCCCTGCCCTCATGGTCTAAGCTCCCAACTCCTAGCCAGTGGGTTCAGTGCTAGCTCCTGGCCTCTTCCCACTGTCCTTTCTGCCAGGAGATATTGACAAGACCTCCTCCCACCCACTGCTGCCTGCACTGACCCCATGATTTACTGGGCTTGTGTGGAACCCTCTGTCTGTGGGTTGGTCCTGAAAGATGAGGCCATCCCTTTGGACAGTCCCACAGATGCCAGCTTTATATCGGCCAGCTGGGGAGGTAACACCACTTGCTTTCCTGGGTATATCAGGGGGACAATATTTTATGTTAAGAGAGCTATGCATATGCTTCTGGGTTGTATGCATATGCTGTTTTGATGCTTTTCACCAGAAGGACAGACTAGTCAGTAGGAAGGGCTAGAACAGTAGAGTCTCAATAGTGTTTGTAATTGATTACCCAATGCCATGCTATAAACATTTATAGAGCCCCTACTATATTAAAAACAGATAAGACCACCCTGACTACAGGGAGGGATGTGGTGGAAACCTGAGTAGCAGGTAAAGTTTTATTCCAACCTTAAGGTCTGGTTTTAGCTATATCAGGTAGGGTCCAGTGTTTCCACTTGGGATGAAATGTGAAAGAGGAAGTCAGACTACCTGAACAATCAGGCAGAGCTGGTTTTGGCCATTAGTGAGCTCCCAAGGGGAAGTAGAGCCTGGGGGTGACAAGCTGTGAGGACTGGTTCTATCATGCCTCTGGCTTGGAGACTGATAGTGGTGGAGTGGTTATATGTATGGGCTTTGAAGGCAGATGGACATGGGTTACAGACTCGCCTCCATAACTTACTAGGTTTATGATCTCGAACAATTTACCTAAGCTCTCTACTCCTTAGTTTTTTCACTTATAAAGTAAAACCTCTAAAACTTATATCACAGAATTATTATGGCACTTAATTGAGACAATGTATATAAAAGAGCATAGTACCTGGAACATAGTCAATTCTCAATAAAGTGGTATCTGTTAAATTTACTCTATTTCCAAACTTGAGTGACTGTAGTTTTTTTTTATTCAGAAAGGAGGCAATCTCCTTTTATTCTTCTGTTTGGTCAGTCATCTGTTGCCTGATGCTTGGATCTGAACCTTTGCTAGGCTCTGAGGATTGGTCCCATCTCTGGGTCCTGGCCAATGCACTGTGTGGCTCTTCCCACTGAGCCCCAGCTCTGGAAGATGCCACAGACCAAACCATACACAGAACTTTGTGAGCTTCCTGTTAAGGACAACAATAATATAATGTGAATGTCTGGGGGGACCCTTAAAGCAGTCCCTGGCAAACAGTGGAAAGGTCAGGCTGACACCCATCTCCCACCCCATTTCAACAAAAGAGTGTGATTCTGCAGCTGTAGCTTTCTTCTCTTTATGCATCCGAGTTGGGCCTTCTGCAATCTGTCCCACTCAATACTAATTAGATGTGCATGCGAACTATCATTTTCACACCCTCCCTTCTTTCACCCAAATTAAGCATTTAATTGTCTAATAAGTGTGTTTGCAAGAGAATCAAAGGGAGGAAGATCCATGCAAGGCCAGGGAGGGCTGGAGGAGGGATGGAACCTTACACTAAGGTGGGGATGGGGACTGTGTGCAGGGGGTGGTCCTGAGCCCTTCTACCCCGTCATTGCAAGTCCACCACCAAGATTCAAGCTAGATTTCTGCCTGGCCAGAAGCCCAGCATACAAGCTCAGCTCAGAACTCCTTCAGGCTGAATTAGGTATTAGCTAGGGATCACTCTCCCTTCTTTTCTCTTTTCTCCTCACATCTTTCTCTTTCCCCTTGCGGAAATAAACTGAATAGAAGGCTTTGTGTTAAGTCCCATTATTATTCGTGCTTTACATTCATTCATTAAGCAAATGTTCCTCAGAAGCCTACTACATTCCAAGGCTGGTAGTTATGTCAAGGTGAGTCGTTCTGAGCTGAGGGCTATGTATATTTTGACCATTCTGAGCTCAGGGAAGAATACAATGTGTGCTCGGGAAGTACCTGCAGCTAATTTACCTAGTGTTCCTATGCTTTGGCCTTGAGAGAAATGACAACCATTTCTGTGATGGTAATGGAAAACAAGGCCCACCTAATGATTTGGTCTACTGTTATGAGAGGTGGGTTCTCACCATATGCCAGGCCTTGTGCTACAGGGCCCTACACTGCTATCCTCCTATCTCCTTCTTTGCCCTTCCCTTTGATTCCAAGATTTAGTCACTCAACAAGATTTTACTGAGAACCAGCTCAGAACCATGCACTGGGGATACAAGACAAATAGGGGACAATGTCTACTCTCAGAGACTCAGCACCAGAAGATAAACATGCGAAAGACGGGCCACCTGACCAGCCGTGGGACAAGACAGAATGGCATCAGCATGCTTCCTGCTCTCCCGTTTTCTCTGCCATTCACAGCAGTGTCTGTGAACCGCTAACAGCATGGCCTTCTGCTTTCCTGACGCTGTCTTGTTTTAGTGTCTTAGACGGCAAAAAAGAAAAAGGGCAGGAGTCTTGAGTTTTAATTCTGAAAATGACTGTCTAGCCTTGTACCCAGTTTGTCTTGTTGCAAAAACGACCAACAGGAGAAGAAAAGGTTCTGCTTGGCAGGTTTCGTGCTGGGTTGAGAAGGAGAGAGATTGTTCTGGAGCTGGAACGAGGGCTGTCTCTCAGGACAAAAGTGGTCCTGCCATAGGATATTACTAAGAGGATCTCTCCTATGACAACCCTCCTCCTAGGCCAGACCCTATGAGGCTAGAACACTTCCTCTCCTGCTGGCTTTGTGGGCACTGTTCCATTCAGACATTAGGCTATCCTTGAAGGCTCCCAGCTGACTCCCTGCATGCTTCCCCTCTTTCCCTGGTTCTTCAAAAGTCACCTAAGGACCCTAAGGACACTCAGCTTCCAAGCAGACCCGGGACAGGAAGCTGGTGCTCTTCCTTCCCCACAGACACGCAGCTGCTCCTGCTCGGCGGGCCGAGAGCCAAGCCCACCACTTAAGGACGGAAGTTAGGTGCCGCCGACTTCTGCCAGCAGGAGGACGAGATGACTACATCCCGCTGAAGGACATGCCCAGATCCTTCCTGGCCACGTGGTGAGCAAAAATCTGTCACCAAAGTCTGCTGCCTTGGCAGTCTGCAGGCTGCAAGTTCATGGAGACCAGGAGCCAGGAAATGAATTAGAAGGCTGCACGGCTGCAGGCAGACTTGAGGAGTCTGGCACCACAAAGAGCTCAGGGGCAGAATGATCTGGCCACAAGACAAGGTCTCACCACACTCTCTTGGGGCAATAGAAGGCCCACCTGGACTGCAGAGGGGTGTGAAGGATACCGTGGGGACTCTCTGGCTCCTCGTTGCTGACATTCAGAAGACTTGTTTCCTCCTGATGGGCTGCTCTCTTGGATGGTGCCCTTTGAGCTGCCACTGCTGTGGGGTGATACATCCCCAAACCCCCCTTGCTGTGCTGAAGGGTGGCAGTTTTGTTGCTGTGGCAACTGGTTGAGCCAATGTTAGTTCTCAGACCCCTAAGCTGTGGAGGTAAATGGGACCTGTGGGAAAGTTCTTCCTTATATTGATGGAAACTTTTCCTCCCTATGCTTCCTACCCGTTAGTCTGAATTCTGCAGCTCCAAAAACCGGGCTTCTGTTTATGTGACAGTCTTCCAAGTATTTGAAGGCATTCAAGAGTCACAATATCCATACCATCCAGGAAAATCATCCCTTGTTTCTCCAACAACTGTTTCTAAAGTCCTCTTTATCCTCCTATTCTCACGAGATGTTTATAATAGTCAGGCACAGAGGCTCTAGAATTCAACTGCCTGGGCTCCAGCTGTGTGATCATGGGCAAGTTACTCACCCTCTCTGGGCCTTCTAAACCACTTTTATCATTTTTTAAATGTTTATTTATTTATTTTGAGAGTGAGGGAGAGAGTGTGCATGTGGGGGGGGATGGGCAGAGAGAGAGAGAGAGAGAGAGAATGGGAGAGAGAGAATCTCAAGCAGGCTGCACACTGTCAGTGTAGAGCCCGATGTCTGGCTCAAACTCATGAACAGTGAGATCATGACCTGAGCAGAAATCGGGAGTCGGATGCTTAACTAACTGAGCCACCCAGGCACCCCTGAACCACTTTTAAAACAAGAATAACAGTGTTATCTACCTCTTGGGGCTGTTGTGATAACCCATAGAGGTAATCACTAATATGCTTTGAACAGAGTCTGAGGTGTGGTCAGCACTTGCCTTACATGATAGTTATTAGCATTAACACTTCCTCAGGTTTCTCTGCTGCTCAGAGGGGCCCACAGATCGACAACATTGGCATTCCCTGGGAGCTTGCTAGAAGTGCAGAATCTCAGGTCCCATCACAGAGTTAGAAACTACATATCCACAGGCTCCCTACATGATTTATACACACATAAGAGTTTGAGACATACCGGCCTCTGGCATCTTCATAGCTACTCACGCACATGTTTATATGTAACCTCAATACCAAACAATGGAACGATTAATGAATTATGACATATTAAGGCTATGCAATATTACGTGTTATGCATAGGAATTACTAGAAACCTGAAGAAGTGTCAAAGCTAGTAACTAACATTGAAACAGAGTACTGACTATACCACAGGCTCTTTTCAAAGCATTTTAGTGATTACCCCCTTGAATCTTCACAATAGCCCCACAAAGTAGGTAACACTGTTTTCCCATTTTGAAAGTGGTGAAAAGGCCCAGGGAGGGTGAGTAACTTGCCCATGATCACACAGCTGGAGCCCAGGCAGTTTAATTCTGGGGCCGCTGTGCCTGGCCACTGCTAAAGTCAAAGGATAAAGCCACAGTTACAGAACTGTATATAAGCTATGACTGCAGCTATGAGGATACGGAGTGAGCATTCTCTAATGCTTCCATGTTGTGTTATTGTAATAAAAATAATAGGATATAACACGTCTCAAACTGAGCACAGCTTTCACCAGCCCCATCAGTATTTCTATCGCCTCGCTTAGATTTTCTTTCAATTTAAATGATGTTTACAATACAAAAATAATATCTAGTCATGGTAAAAAAAAAAAAAAGTAATCCACACAAAAGGATGTAAAATGAAATGTAAAGAACTCCCCTCCCCAATAGCCCTCCTCCCCTTTGAGATAACCACTGTTAGCAGTCTCTTGTATATCTTTCCAAAAATGTGTTCTGCATTTAAAATCATGAACACACACTATACAGCTATAATGTACACATGTACAGATATAACGCACACACAATCCTCTCTTAGTTGGGATATATCTTTTAGGGCAGCTTTGTGATGGGCTCTTGTTGTATCTACGATACATTGGCACACCCAGATCTTTCACACATCAAGTGTTATTAAGTTTTCCTCTCTCCATCTTGTACAGTTTCTTTTTTTTTCTCACCTAAATGTAGGATATTTTATGTCTTCTTACTGAGTCTCATGTAGCTGGTTCTGGCATTCCAGCGAATTACATCTTTTTCACTCCGAGGCATGGAAGCTCTCTCCCCCACGAGTCTAGTAAGGACACCCTGGTTTCCAGGCCTGAGAACACAACGGCGGAGCCGCGGATGCAAGGGCGGGGGCGGTTTATGAGGGTCACTATGAACAAACAGTGAAACAAAAAATATGCCAAAATGTGAGCAGTGGCTCTTTCCAAGTGGTGGTGGTTTTTATTTTTGCCTTTTGCTTTTCTATATTTTCGAAATGCTTACCAGTAAGCGTGGGTTCATTGTGTCATTAATGGAAAAGAAATAAAAGCCGGAGTTACAGATTGGATATTGTTTTTACCTCTTCACTGCCTCCCTGAAAGAGATAACATAGCCGTTCCCTGCTGGGAGAGTTTGTAGTGGCCCCAGTAGAGTAAGCACCATCTATGTGCCTGATCTATTGACACTGGATTTGAGCACGTGACTTACTATGACAATATGATGTTAATCGATGTGATAGGAGCAGGGGCTTTAACTTGTTTGTGTGGTTTAGTTTGGTCACTTGTATTTCTTCAGCCCACCACCCGAGGAGAGCATGCCCTAGGGAACTAACTGATGGTCTCAGAACTGCCCTTAGAGCAGGTGTGGTCCGGATCCACTGCCTGAGGCAGTGATCCCCATCCCCTCCCCCATCGACACACACAATCCCGAGAGAGAAAAATCAATGTAATTTGGGAAGTTTTGTTCTAGTTCGTTTTGAAAGCACAATTACAGTAATGATTGCCTAGAAGGGAGAGTCAGCCCCTTCGGTGCTGACTGCTATGTTCTGACAGTACGGTAGTCCTTTTTTTTTTTTTTTTTTTTAATTTTTTTTTCAACGTTTTTTTTATTTATTTTTGGGACAGAGAGAGACAGAGCATGAACGGGGGAGGGGCAGAGAGAGAGGGAGACACAGAATCTGAAACAGGCCCCAGGCTCTGAGCCATCAGCCCAGAGCCCGACGCGGGGCTCGAACTCACGGACCGCGAGATCGTGACCTGGCTGAAGTCGGACGCTTAACCGACTGCGCCACCCAGGCGCCCCAGTACGGTAGTCCTTTTATCCACTTGGGCTAACCTTCGTTTCAGTGACCTGCCATCAATCACTGTCAGGAAGTAGATGATCCTCCTTCTGATGTATCTTCAGAAGGTCAGTAGTAGCCTAACACTAGGTCACTGTGCCTGCGTCATTCCCCTCACTCCATATCATCACGTAGACATTTTATCATCTCACATCATTCGAGAAAGGTGAGCACAGCACAATAAGCTATTTTGAGAGAGAAAGCACATTCACAGAACTTTTATTACACTATACTGCTGTAATTGTTCTATTTTATTATTAGTTATTATTGTTAATCTCTCACTGTACCTAATTTATAAATTAAACTTTATCATAGGTATATGTTATATAGCAAAAAAACCCCACGTAGTATATGTAGGATTCAATACTCTTTGTGAGTCTTGGAACGTACTCCCATGGCTAAGGGGCATCTATCAAATTCATACATCGCCCTCCAGCTATTACAGTATCCTCTCCTTGCTTTGTGCTTCACCCCCCAGCCACTCCAGCTATGCTCACCCAGGCCTGTCCTTAAGTCATCTGTCCCCTACTGTCACCTAACAGGTAATGAAGTGGAAGCCATGCTTCCGGGCTGGTCCCAACTCTCTTTTTTGAAAAGTGCCTGGGTTGTAGAATAGGAAATGCTCTGGCCCACACCTTAATTACGAGTTATGAGTTGAATTATGTCCTTTCAAAATTCCTATGTTGAAGTCCTAACCCCCAGGACCTCAAAATGTGACTTTATTCAGCAATAGGGTCATTGCAGATGTGATTAGTTACGATGAGGTCATGGTGGAGTAGGATGGGCCCCAATCCAATGATTGGTGTGTCCTTATAGAAAGAGGAAATTCAGACACAGACAGATTTGCATGCAGGGAGAATGCCACAAGACCATGAAGGTAGAGATTGGCCTGATGCTTCTAAAAGCTAAGGAAAGGGGCACGTGGGTGACTCAGTCAGTTAAGCGTCCGACTTCGGCTCAGGTCATGATCTTGCAGTCCATGGGTTCAAGTGCCACGTCAGGTTCTGTGCTGACAGCTCAGAGCCTGGAGCCTGCTTTGGATTCTGTGTCTCCCTCTCTCTCAGCCCCTCCCCTGAGCACACTCTGTCTTTCTCTCTCTCAAAAATAAATAAATAAACATTTAAAAATAAATAAAATAAAATAAAGTAAAATAAAATAAAATAAAATAAAATAAAATAAAATAAAATAAAATAAAATAAAAGCTAAGGAATGCTAGCCACGGCCAGCAAAACACCAGAAACCAGGAGAGAAGCACAGAACAGATTATTCCTCACAGTCTCAGAAGAGAGCAACCCGCTGACACCTTGATCTCCGATGTGTCCTGCCTCCGGAAGTTGGAGACAATATATTTCTTTCTTTGTTGTTGTTTTTTGTTGTTGTTATTGTTGTTGTCTTTGTTTTTGAGAGACAGGCAGAGAGAGAAGGAGAGAGAGAATCCCAAGCACGCTCTGTGCTGATGGCACATCAGCCTGATGTGATGGCACATCAGCACAGAGCCTGATGTGGGGCTTGAACTCACAAACTGTGAGATCATGACCTGAGCCGAGATCAAGAGTCAGACACTTAACCGACTGAGCCACCCAGGCGCCCGACATTTCTATTGTCTCCAATAGAAATTGGAGGTACTTTCTTATGTCAGTACCAGCAAACTAATATCTGAGCCCAGTTCAGATTCTGTATCCAGTTACAACGTGTGGGTGTTTTTCCCCACACCAAGAAACTCCCTTACACCAGTTGGGTATCCTTCAGTTCAACTCGACTCTGACACATGGAGACAGTGTCAGATTCTGCAGGTAAGGGCCCAGTTCTACAAGACTCCTCCCCACCCCACCTCTCCTGACTTCAGAATTTAATCGTAAATCCAAGTTGTCACCTAAGCTTCTGAACAACAGACTGTAGATGGGAGGTTATAATGACCCCCCCTCCTTGGGTTCCATTCATTTGCTAGAGCAGCTCACAGAACTCAGAGAAACATTTTACTTACTACACTGCCAGTTAATTATAAAAGGATATGTCTCAGGAACAGCCAGATGGAAGGGCAAGGTGTGGGGAAACAGCAGGCCTCCACACTCCCCTAGATCCCCATGCGATCACCAACCCAAAAGGTCTCCAAACCCCATGCTTTTAGGTTTCTGTGGAGGCTTCATTACATAGGTATGATTGATTAAAACATTGGCCACTGGTGACTGAGTTAACCTCCAGGTCCTCTAGGCTCTCCAAGAGTCAGGGGGATGGGACTGAAAGTTCTAACTCTCTAATCAGCAGCTGGTTCTCCCCCCATCTTTAGGTGTTTTCAAAAGTCACCTCATTAACATAACAAAAGACACCTTTCTCACTCTCATCACAGGAAATTCCAAGAGTGTTAGGAGTTCTGTGCCTGGAATGGGGATGAAGACCAAATATGTATTTCTTATTACAAACCACACTATCAGACCATAGCCAAGTAAGTCTCTGTTCCTCTCAGTGCCCTTGAAGATAACCCATTTTGTCACTACTACTCTTTGGCCCCACCAAATGGGTCCAGTTAACCTTAAGGGTAAGAGCGCAGGTGAGACTTTCTCCCTTCTTTCCGTCTCCTCCTTTAGAATCAGTCCTTTCTCTATATAGGACACTGTGCCAGAGTCACCCTCACCCCTACCCCACCTCTCCCCTTTGAGAACTCAGTTTTGGATTCTGGGGTCTATTCCCTGAAAACTCCTTCATCATGCTTCTGGTGACTGTCTTTCTGAAAATGAATCCTAAGTACCATTCCGCAGGTCCCATGTGGATGCACTGATAACCTTGTCAATAAAGACAGAGCTAAGTACCTCGCTTACCTTCCATGTTGCCATAGGCCCAGGATGATACCCACTGGAAGGGCCTGCCTTCCAGCCCAGTGCTCCACCTTACCACATGGGGAATCCTGAAAGACTAGCTGAATACAAATGCCCTGACTGCACAAAAATACAAGTATCTGTGGGAGATCCTTAACCTGCAAAGTCAGTGATTTTATCAAATGTGAAATAAAGGAAGTTCAGATTAGAATATTAGAAAGTTGGAACTGAAAAGAACTTAGAGATTGTCAGGTTCAAGCATCCATTTTACTGGTAAGGAACCTGAGGCCCCAGAGAGGAAGTGACTTGCCTGAAAAGAGTTCTTGCAAAGCCAGGACTAGGATACAGGCTTTCCTCTTCAGACCACATTAGGATATATATTTTTTTTAATTGCAGTGGCTCTAATTGATCACTGCTTTATTCATTCCCTCATCGTTGGTTTAAAAATCTATGTCACTTTATTTTATTTTATTTTATTTTATTTTATTTTATTTTATTTTATTTTATTTTATTACGAAAGCAAATGTGCACACTGCTGAAAATTTTCAAACTGTACAGTAGAGCCCACTACAGAAAGTGATAACCCCAGGGCACCTGGGTGGCTCATTCGGTTAAGCATTGGACTCTTGGTTTCGGCTCAGGTCATTATCTCACAGTTTGTGAGCTTCAGTCCCATGTCGGGCTCTGCCCTGACAGTGCAGAGACTGCTTGGGATTCTTTTTTCCCTCTCTCTCTGCCCCTCCCCGACTTGTGTGTGCGCGCTCTCTCTCTCTCAAAACAAATAAACTTAAAAAAAGAAAGTGATAACCCCAGTTGTCCCCCCTTCACTCCAAACACACAATCCCCTTTCCCTGGGTCATTTACAACCTCTCTTGTCTTTAGCATTTCCAATGGTTATCACTGTATCACTAAAGAACATGCTTATCCTCTTTTAATTGTTCAAACTTAAAATACTATTCATTTTACTTTCTGCAACTGTTACCTCTGTTAATAATATAATAAAGCCTCTATTTGTAAATTCTCAACTTTATACATTATCTTATCCTCACAACGTATGGAGAAGAAATTAACATTCATCTATCCCCTGCACCTTTGGCATGGTCAAAGTTTGTAACATTTATTTTTGTTCTGTAAATATAAATCTATTCTCTTGTTGCTTATCCATAACCTGATTCCAAAAATAAATAAATACCACTTAAAATGGTATGAATATGGAGATAGTGTTCATTGCTGACCCGTACTGTGCTTTCCCCCTCAAAAATATATATTCTCCTTTGTCATTAAGGAAGACAGCTCAGAAAGTAAAAACCAAATTCTTTATCTTTCTTTACATGCCTTTTAGCTCATAACCGTGCCTCATTGTAATTTGCTTTTAAAAACAGGACTATGTTTTTCTTGGGCAGCCTTTCATATTTCTTGGTATCCTAATGGATTCTTTTCACATTTGATGATCTTTAAGTAGCTTCCTAGTCATGCTGTTGATTGAAAGAAATCCCCCATTTTTCCCCAAAACATTCTTCGTGGAAGTCCCATGCCCCTGTTCTGGGGTGACTGGTTATGTTCTAGGACGACTATCTAGCAGTTACTTCATTTGGGGAGTCCATGTTTCTCTCTTTCTTTTATTTCCTTTTGGGTATCTGGAATACTTCTCTGAGCATTTTTTTGAAAATATATGAACATGGAATTTAAACTTTATGAATTCTTGAATGCCTCAATGTCTATTTTACCCTCACACTTGGCTGATCATTTAGATTGGCAGGGAATTCTGGATTCAAACCATCTCCCTCACAATTTTGAAGGCATTTTTCCTTTGTCTTCTAGAATCTGTTGTTGCATATTAGAAGACTAGATCAGATTGATTTTGCTTTTTTTGAGGTAATCTCTTTTTTCTTTCAAGGAAGTTTTAGAATTTTCCATTACTATTTGGAATTCAGAAATGTCACTAAGATTTCTCTCAATGTGAGCTTTTTGTATTAGCCCCTATTGGAATTTGGTCAGGATCTTTCAAAATTAGAATTCCTTCTTTATTTAGCTCCAGAACATTTGCTTCTAATATTTCCTTGATAATTTGCTATTATCTCCCCCTCCCCGTTTTCCTTTTTAAACCCATTTTGTATAAATGTTAGACCTGCTACATCTAACAGTGCCTTAACTTTCAATTACAATTTTCATTTTACTCTATGTTTTGAGACTTTACCATAAGTTTATTTGCCAGAGGACCAACTTTGTCTTTAGCTGTGTGCTTATTATTCAGAATGCAATATAATTTTCTATTTTTGCAATCATATTTGATTACTGAGAACACTTTTTGTTTTCTGATTGCACTTTTTAAATGATCCAATTTTTCTTCTAGGGATATAATTTCTCTTAAATTGTTGTTATGTATACTAATAAGACTTATTTTTAGGCATACAATATTCTCAATTTTGCTCTTTTCCCCTGACATTTTATCTTGGTATGTGTTAGATGTCAGGACTCATAGGGTTAATTAAATTTTTTAATAGCTACATTGTATTTCATTTTCTATTTTACATATGTGTAACTCTTTAACAAGTCCCCTAATGCCTATCTGGCTTTAAAGAAAATAATTGATATAGCATAAACAATTTTACAATTCTTCTCCTTGTATGAATAATAAATTCCTAGTAAAAGGTGCTGATGTCTATCATGTACAGCATGGTGTCTATGGTCAATAATACTATATTACATATTTGAAAGTAGCTAGGAGAGCAGATCTTGAAAGTTCCTATCACAAGAAGAAATTTGGGGCATCTGGGCGTTTCAGTTGATTAAGCATCTGACTTCAGCTCAGGTCATGATCTCATGGTTCGTGGGCTCAAGCCCCACATCACTTGCTTGGGATTCTCTCTCTCCCTCTCTCTCTGCCCCTCCCCCACTTGCTTTCTCTCTCTCTCTCTCTCTCTCAAAATAAGTAATTAAAAAAAAAAGACAAAAATTGTAACTATATATGTTGATGGATGTTAACTAGGCTTATTGTGGTGACTATTTTGTAATATATACAAACAGAAAATCATTACATTGTATACTTGAAACTAATATGCTATGCCAATTATATCTCATTTGAAAAATTAGCATTTAAGCAATTTTAAAAAATGAGTAAACAGTCCACTAAACAATTGCCAAATCTCCATCCATTGAGTTCCTATCCATTAAAAATTTCCACAAATAGTGAAGAGAGTTCTGTAAACTGCCTGCCCTCCCAACAAAGTATACTATCAGGCTTAACCCACCTCATCAGTGGAAAATGGTATCTTAGTGTCATTTAATTTATATCTTTTTATTATGAGTGTTAATTAAATTATTATATGTTCAAAAGTCTTCTGCAATTCCATTTCTGTTAACTATTTTGTTAAACCTGAGCCGTTTCTATTAAGTTATTGATATTTTAAAAGTTTCACAGGAATTCTTTTTTTTTTTTTTTTAATTTTTTTTTTTCAACGTTTATTTATTTTTGGGATAGAGAGAGACAGAGCATGAACGGGGGAGGGGCAGAGAGAGGGAGACACAGAATCGGAAACAGGCTCCAGGCTCTGAGCCATCAGCCCAGAGCCTGACGCGGGGCTCGAACTCACGGACCGCGAGATCGTGACCTGACGCTTAACCGACTGCGCCACCCAGGCGCCCCTCACAGGAATTCTTTATCTGTTAAAGAAATTAGTCTTTGGCTACCATGTGAATTAGAAACATTCATTTATATACTATTGATGGAGTTTTTGCCATCCTAAACCTTTAATAAACTTTTCAAATTTAGGATAGTTCTGGATTTTTAAAAAAAAAATTGTGAAGACAGTTGAGTTTCTACATACCCTACCCTAGCTACTTGTATTATTAACAGGTTAATAGGGCTCAGTGGCAATAATGAACAAATCAGTATTAACTTACTGTTATTATTATTATTATTATTATTAATGTTTATTTATTTTTGAGAGAGATGAAGAGACAGAGCACGAGCGGGAGAGGGGCAGAGAGAGGGAGATACAGAATCTGAAGCAGGCTCCAAGCTGTCAGCACAGAGCCTGACATGGGGCTAGAACTCACGGAGCGTGAGATCATGACCTGAGCTGAAGTCAGATGCCTAAGGGACTGAGCCACCCAGATGCCCTGTTAACACATTATTATTAACTGAAGTCCATCCTTTATTATTCAGATTTCCTTTCCTTAGCTTTTATCTAATGTCCTTTTTCAGTTCCAGGATCCTATCACACTACATTTGGTCAATATCAGCATGTTTCTTTTTTTTTTTTTTTTTTTAATTTTTTTTTTCAACGTTTATTTATTTTTGGGACAGAGAGAGACAGAGCATGAACGGGGGAGGGGCAGAGAGAGAGGGAGACACAGAATCTGAAACGGGCTCCAGGCTCTGAGCCATCAGCCCAGAGCCTGACGCGGGGCTCGAACTCACAGACCGTGAGATCGTGACCTGGCTGAAGTCGGACGCTTAACCGACTGCGCCACCCAGGCGCCCCCAGCATGTTTCTTTATACTCTTCTTGGCTGTGAGGCTTTCTCAGACTTTCCTAGTTTCTGATGACCTTGTCAGTTTTGAGGAATACTGATCAGGTATTTTGTCAAATGTCCCTCGGTTAGGATTTGTCCGATGTTTTTCTCATAGTTAGACTGGGAGGAAGGCCACAGAGGTAAAGTACCATTTTCATCACATACTGTAAAGCGAACATACTAGAACACAGCTTACCACTGTTGATGTTAACATCAATCACCTGGCTGAGGCGGTCAGGTTTCCCCATTGTAAAGTCGCTCTTTTTCCCCCTTTCCATACTTGATTCTGGCCGAAGTCACTATGTGCAGCCCACACCTAAGGAGTGAGGACTTAGGCTCCACCTTGTTGAGACAGCATATCTTCATAAATTATTGGAAATTCTACACAGATTTGTCTATTCTCCCCTCATTTATGATTTATGTAGGTATGTACATATTTGTTTATTTATTTATTCAATGATTTGTTTATGTCAGTATGGACTCATGAATATTTATTATATACTTTGGTTTATAATCCAATACTACTTTATTTATTTTGTGCCCCACATTGTTCTGCTTTGGCCACTGGGAGTTCTTTCAGCCAGCTCCCATGTCCCTTTGACACACCCCTGTCGTGTGTGCGTGTGTGTGTGTGTGTGTGTGTGTTTTAAGCACTTCCTTCCTGCAAGATGTCCCAGGTTCATCTTGTACAATTCCTGTCCCAGTCCTTGAATCACACACTTCTTGAAGAAGTCCTATTCCTTTCACTGAAGAATCGTATCAAAACCATGGTTCTAGGTGCGCTCATTTTTATTGGAGTGTCCTTGCTTGTAAGCTCTCTCAGCTGACAGAGCAAGGAAATATGTGTGTATGCTAACCCATATATACACATATCTATAAATATTTCTATATGTAACATCTGAATCTATATTAAGCCAAACATGAGTGCATATTGATGCCTGCACACTATCATCCAGTGCCACATGGATCTTTCTAGCTTCCTCCCTTGCCTACCTATAAAATCCTACTCTAACACTGAGAAACCTGTTCCTGCCCCCTGCCATCCATTTACTTAATTATCTTTATATGTGTATATATGTACAGTGTTTTTGGCATCGTCAACCTATATCCCCATCACAGGGATATCCTTTTGCTTTTTTTTTTTTAATTTTCTTTTTTAATGTTGATTTATTTTTGAGAGAGACAGAGTGTGAGCAGGGGAGGGGCAGAGAGAGAGGGAGACACAGAATCCGAAGCAGGATCCAGGCTTTGAGCTGTCAGCACAGAGCCCGATGCAGGGCTCAAACTCACAGACCACAAGATCATGACCCGAGCCGATGTCAGCCGCTTAACCGACTGAGCCACCCAGGCACTCCAGGTCCTTTTGCCTTATAGGTTCTACTCCTTTCCAAAGCTGCTTATATCAACACCTTTCCCCTTACCCTCTTCAGTGAGGTTGTTCCATGCATTTGTAATATAGTTAGATTCTTTTGTCACACCCTACTTTCCAACTGAGCACCCCTAATGTTTTAAATAAGTT
Organism: Lynx rufus; assembly: GCF_022079265.1. Taxonomy (NCBI): domain Eukaryota; kingdom Metazoa; phylum Chordata; class Mammalia; order Carnivora; family Felidae; genus Lynx; species Lynx rufus. Next base: position 31,167,489 of record NW_025814867.1, on the reverse strand, counting down.
TTTAATATTTGCATTCATTAAGGTTTATTCTCTGTGCTGTGAAACTCTATGGGTTAAGGTTTACTCTTTGTGCTGTAAAGTTCTATGGGTTTTGACAAATGTAATGTCATACAAGCCACCATCACAGTATCATACAGAACAATTTCACAACCTTAAAACTCCCTGTGCTTCCCCTGTTCAGCCCTCTATCCCTGACCTGAACCACTAGCAGCCACTGATCTATTTAGCATCTCTATAGTTTTGCTCTTTCCAGAATGTCGTGTAAATGGCAAATGCAGTATGTCGTCTTTTCATACTGGCTTCTTTCTTCTTTTGCTCAGTGTTATGCATTTAAGATTCATCCATGTTTTTGTGTGGCATAGCTCATTCCTTTTCATCGCTCCATAGTATGCTATTATATGGATGTGCCACAGTTGGGTTATCCATTCACCTATCATAGGCCATCTTGGTCACTTCCAGTGTTGGGCAATTATGAATAAAACTGCTCTAAATGTTCATATGCAGGTTTTCATGTGGACATGTTTTCAGATCAGGTGGGTAAATACCTAGGAGTGTGACTGTTGGATCATATAGTGAACATGTTTGGCTTTGTAAGAAACAGGTGAATTGTCTTCCAAATGGCTGTACCATTTTAAATTTCCATCAGCAATGAAAGAAGTTCCTGTTTTTCTACAACCTTGTCAGAAATCAGTACTGTCATTTTTTTGGTGTGTGTTTTAGTCATTCCAATAGGTAAGTAGTAGTATCTGGTTGTTTTAATTTACACTTCCCTAATGACAAATGATGGTGAGCATCTTTTCATTTGTGTATTTGTCATCTGAATATCTTCTGTAGTGAGGTATCTATTCAGATCTTTGGCCCATTTTAAATTAGTTTGAATGTTTTCTATTGTTGAGTTTTAAGAGTTCTTTGTGTATTTTAAACACTAGCCCTTAACAAAGATACGTGTTTGGAAATATTTTCTCCCAGTCTATGACTTATCTTTTTATTCTCTTAACAGTGCCTTTAACAGAGCAGATATTTTTAATTTTAATAAAGTCCAACATGTCAATTTTTCTTTCACAGATCGTGCTTTTGGTGTTGTATCACAAAACTCATCCCAAAGCCCAACATCATGTGGATTTTATCATATATTTTCTTTTAGAAATTTGATAATTTTGTATTTTTTATCAGGCCTAGGATCCATTTCGAGTTATTTGTTATGAAAGGCATAAGGTTTGTGTCACTTGTTTCTTCTTCTTCTGTGTTGTTATTGGTTTGTTGTTGTTGTTTGTTTGTTTTTTGCATATGGAAGTCTATTTCTTCCAACCCCATTTGTTGAAAAGACAATACTCTATCCATTGAATTGTCTGGGTGCCTTTGTCACAGATTAGTCAACTATTCCTAATTTTTTAATGTTTTTAGAATTATCAGTTTTTTTAAACCCTCTGGTTTTATGTTGTGCATATAAAGGCTTTAACTTTTCAAGATTATTTTTAAAAATCTCTCGTGTCTTTGCTCAGTACTCTAATGTCTTTACTTAGTATTTTGTGTGTTACATTTTTGATTCAAATGTAATTTACATAAATGTAAAGTGTGAAGAAGAGATTCACATTTATTTTCTTCTGAGGGCTTCTGAGTTGTCTGAACACCATGTATTGAAGAATCCATATTTTCCATACTGATACACTTTTCTCACATACAAAATTTTTGCATGAATATTAAATGCATATCTATTTTTCCATTCCTTCTTCTGTTCCTTTTGGAGACTTTCCAGTCATGTCAACAGCACACTATTTAATTACTACACATTTATATAAAATATTTTAATACTTATAAGACCAATTTTTCCTCATTGTTTTTATTTTTCAGAATTTTCTTACAGATTCTTACACAGTTATTTTTCCTTATCAATATGTGATTCAATTTATCTACTTCAAAAATAATATGTTGCTTTTGGGGTGCCTCGTTGGCTCAGTTGGTAGAGCATGCAGCTTTTGATCATGGGCTTGTGAGTTCTATCCCCATGTTCAGTGTAGAGATTACTTAAAAATGAAAGCTTTTTAAAATCTGTTGCTTTTTGGGGCGCCTGGGTGGCGCAGTCGGTTAAGCGTCCGACTTCAGCCAGGTCACGATCTCGCGGTCCGTGAGTTCGAGCCCCGCGTCAGGCTCTGGGCTGATGGCTCGGAGCCTGGAGCCTATTTCCGATTCTGTGTCTCCCTCTCTCTCTGCCCCTCCCCCGTTCATGCTCTGTCTCTCTCTGTCCCAAAAATAAATAAACGTTGAAAAAAAAAATTAAAAAAAAAATCTGTTGCTTTTATAGGGATCAAATTAAATTTAGACATTAGGAATAACCGAAATCTTTATAATGCTGATTTTTTGTATCTAATAATACAGTAGCCTTTCCATTATTAAAACCTTATTTTGTGTCTCTCAATAGCACTTTAAAATTACCATCATGGGGCATCTGGGTCAGTAGAGCACCTAACTCTTGATTTCAGCCCAGGTCATAATCTCACAGCTCATGAGATCAAGCCCATATCAGGCTCTGTGCTGACAATGTGGAGCCTGCTTGGGATTTGTGCATTCTCTCTCTCTCTGTCTCTCTCAAAAATAAATAAATAAACATTGTTTAAAAAGATCCTCTCTCTCTGCCCCTCTCCCCCACTCACACATGCTCTCTCTCTAAAATAAAAATAAAATAAAAAACAAAAGACTAATTTCTAAAAATTGAAAGCAAAATAAAATAAAAATAAAGTTACCTTCACATCAATGTTATTCAATAAGCACATTATATACAAATAGTCTAACCACCCTAATTATAAAGTGGAACTACCAGTTGGATAGCAGATAAAATGCAACTACTTTCTGCCTATAAAAAATGTACTTTAAGTATAAAGACATAGTTATGAATGAAAACACAGAAAATGATACAGCATGCTAACATTAACCAAAGCAAAGAATATTACCAGAAATAAAGAATGTCCTTTCACGATAATAAAGGCATCAGTGCATCAAGAGAACATAACAATCCTAAATGCCCATGTGCCATATAACAGATCTTCAAAGTACACAAGCAAAAATGGACAAACTTAAAAAAAATAGATAAGCCAGTTATCAGCACTCTTCTCTTAATAGTCAACAGAACGAGTCAACAGAAAAGTAGTAAAGATGGAACACGTGCGCAACACGATCAGCCAACTTGACCTATTTGGCCTTTTTTATTTATTTATTTATTTATTTATTTATTTATTTATTTATTTTTTCAGTATATGAAATTTATTGTCAAATTGGTTTCCATACAACACCCAGTGCTCATCCCAGAAGGTGCCCTCCTTGATACCCATCACCCACCCTCCCCTCCCTCCCACCCGCCATCAACCCTCAGTTCTCAGTTTTTAAGAGTCTCTTATGCTTTGGCTCTCTTCCACTCTAACCTCCTTTTTTTTTTTTTCCTTCCCCTCCCCCATGGGTTTCTGTTAAGTTTCTCAGGATCCACATAAGAGTGAAAACATATGGTATCTGTCTTTCTCTGTATGGCTTATTTCACTTAGCATAACACTTTCCAGTTTCATCCACGTTGCTACAAAGGCTATTTGGCCTTTTTAGAACGTTGTCCCAACAGCAGTGTAATACATTTTTTTTCAAGAGTGCATGGAATATTTGCCAAGACAGATGATATTATAATATTCCATAGATTGAAATGATAAAAATTTGTTCTTTATTCAAAATGAGATTATATTAGAAATCAGTAAAATAACAATATCTTAAAAATTTCCAAATATTTGTAAGTAAATAACATGCTTTCAAATAACTCATGGGCCAAAGAAAAATAAATTAGAAGGAAAACTATATTTGGAACTAAAAAAAATTTAAAACACCACATATCAAAATTTGACATCGTAGGCAAAGCAACAATTAGGGGAAAATTTATAGCACTAAAAACACCAAGAAAAGAAAAGAAAAAAGAAGGAAAGATCCTAGATCAATGAGCTCAGCTTCAATCTCTAGAAACCAGAGAAAGAAGAGTAAATTAAATTCAAGTAAGTAGAAGAAAGGAAACAATAAAGACCAAGGAGGAAATCAATAAAAGAGAAAACAGAAAAAAAATCATAAAATTAATGGAAACAAAAGCTGGGTTGTTTTTTTTTTTTTTTGAGGAGATCAAAAACATTGATAGACTTTAACCAGACAGATGATGAAAAAGAGAGAGAAATACTAATTATCAATATCAGGGTGTGAAATATGCAGCAATACAGATTCTCTAGCTCTCAAATAGGTTTTAAGAAAACATCATAAATAGACAATTTCATACCAATAAATTTTTTAAAATTTAGATGAAATGGTAAATTTATTTGGAATACACACAAAGCTTTTTCAAGAAGTAGATAGCTTGATTAGCCCCATATTATTTAAGAAATTGAGTCTGTAGTTAAAATGCTTCCCACAACGAACCCCAGTCTGGTTCACATCAGTGAGGTTCACATCAGTGGGGTTTTCCACTAAACATTTAAAGAAGAAAAATATGGGGCGCCTGGGTGGCGCAGTCGGTTAAGCGTCCGACTTCAGCCAGGTCACGATCTCGCGGTCCGTGAGTTCGAGTCCCGCGTCGGGCTCTGGGCTGTTGGCTCGGAGCCTGGAGCCTGTTTCCGATTCTGTGTCTCCCTCTCTCTCTGCCCCTCCCCGTTCATGCTCTGTCTCTCTCTGTCCCAAAAATAAATAAAAACGTTGAAAAAAAAATTAAAAAAAAAATAAATAAAAAAGAAAAATACCAAGTCTGCACAGACTTTTTTTTTTTAATTTAAGAGGAAATACACTTCCTAACTAGATTTATGTGGCTAACATTATACTAATACCAAAACCAGACTTAGTACAAGAAAAGCAGATTCGTATGCCTCATGAACACGGATGACAATGTTCTAAAAAACTTTAGCCACCTGAATATATAAAGAATAATACATTACAACCAAACTATGTTTATGTCAGGGATGTGAAGCTGATTTAACATTAGGATATCAACTGATACAGTTTGCCATATTACAACCTAAAAAAAAGAAAAACGCGATCATCTGAAAAGATGCAGAAAAGGCATTTGACAGGGGCGCCTTGATGGGTCAGTTGGTTAAGCGTCCGAGTTTGGCTCAGGTCATGATCTCACAGTTTGTGAGTTTGAGCCCTGAGTCTGGCTCTGTGCTGACAGTTCAGAGCCCAGAGCTCACTGCTAGTTCTGTGTCTCCCTCTCTCTCTGCCCCTCCCCTGCTCACACTCTGTCTCTCTCTCTCTCTCAAAAACAAATATTTAAAAAATTTTAAAAAAGAAAAGGCATTTGACAAAATTCAATATCCATTCATGGTAACAACAACAACAACAACAACAACTAGGAAAAGAAGTGAACTCCCTTAATCTAATAAAAGGCATCAAAAAACCCTCTACAGCTAAAACCATACTTAGTATGAAAGACTGAATGCTTTTCCCCTAAGATCAGAACAAGGCAAGGGTGTCTACTCTCATTTCATCACATTTTCTGGAGGGTCTGGATCTAACCAGGGCAATAAAGAAAAAGGAAGGAAGGAAGGAAGGAAGGAAGGAAGGAAGGAAGGAAGGAAGGAAGGAAAAGAAAAGTCATCCATATTGAAAAGGAAGGAATAAAACTGTCTTTATTTGCAGATAACATGAGTCTCTATATAGAAATACTAGGTGGTTTCTTTTTACAAAAAAGCTCCTAGAATTAAGTAAATTTAGCAAGGTAAATATTTAAAAAATTAATTGTATTTCTGTATACTAGCAATGACCACTAGGAAATATAAATTTAAAAGTTCCACTTACAATAGCATTATAAATGCAAAATATTAACAAAATATGTCCTAATATTTGTATTTGGAAATTATAAAACTTTAATGAAAGCTATCAAAGACAGACTAAATAAATAGTTATACCTATAAATCTATAAATTGAGTTTAAATGATATGCCATTTATCATACCATTGAATTTAATGGAATGCCATTAAAATACCAGCAGGCCTTTTTGTAAAAAAAGTCAGAAAGCTTACTCTAAAATCTACATGGCAAAGTAAAGAAATATAATAACCCAAACAATTTCTAGGGCAAAAGGACACCCACTACCTCATTTCAACACTTACCATAAAGCTACAATAATTAAGACAGTGTAATAATTGTGAAAGATAAGACATACAGGTAAATTGACAGCATAGAGAAAGCAGAAATAGATTCAAACATTGATTTTAGATACAGGTCCCAATGTAATTTAATAGATCAAGGATAGTCTTTTCAACAAATATTGTTGGAACAGTTGAATATTCAAATGCAAAAAACCAAAGAAACAAATAGCAACCAAAAAAATCCTCCCCCAAAATAATCTCAACCTGTGCCTCGTATGATGTACAAAAACAACTCAAAAAGGTTTATAAGCTAAATATAGAATGTAAAGCTATTAAACATAGAAAAGAAAACATAAAATAATATTTTTACTTCAATTTAGGCAAAGATTTATTAGAAAGTACACAAAAGCACACACCATAAAATTTAAAAAAAGAAAGATGAATTTAATTAAAATCTAAAATGTAGGCTCTTTGAATGTTAAGAAGATAAAAAGACAAGTCATAATCTAGAAGAAAATGTCTGGAAAAAAAGAGAAGATCTGATAAAAGCAACCTACCTAGAATATGTAAAGAATTCTCAAAACTCAATAAGAAAAAGACAACCCATTAAAAAACAGTGACTTGCACAGATGTTTCATCAAATAAGACATTTAAAATGGTAAATAAACACATGAAAAGATGCTTGACATTATTAACCATCAGGGAAATGCAATGAAAAACATAATGGGATATCATTGACCTATTAGAATGACCCAAATTAAAAACAAAAACAACTCCATATCAAGTGATATTTTCATCCACTGCTAAATGAAAAATGGTACAATCCCTTAGGAAAACTAGTCCATTTCTTTGTAAAGTTAAACATGACCTTACACTATGGCCCAAGAATCTACTCCAAACTATTCAAAAGAAATAAAAACATATGCTCACACTAAGACCTGTATATGGATGTTTATGGCATGTTTATTTCTAATAGTAAAAAGCCATAAACAATCCAAATGTCCATCAATTGCTGAATGGATAATCATATATACATACAATGGAATAGTACTCAGCATAAAAATAAATGAACTGATACATGTAATACCATAAATTAATCTCAAAAGCATTGTGCTAAGTAAAAGAAGCCAGACACAAATGGGTATATTTTTGATGATTTCATTTATATAACACTTTGGAAAAGGCAAAACTATAGAGACGCAAGTCTGATTAGTGGATTTTAGGGTCTGAGGGTCGAGGGAAGAAATTGAGGACAAAGGATCACATGGAACTTTTGGGGATGATAAAAAAAATTTCTATGTTGATTATGGTAGTGATTATATGACTGTTTTTCAAAACTCATAGGAATGTACCACTCAAAAGGGTGAACTTTATGTAATTGTCGAAATACAGTCCTCCAGGGATTTCTTGCATGTCCTATGAGTAGACAATGACTGCCCTTTGTGCCGGACTATCTTTTCAGGAATGTTTGCAGAGGGAATAGCCTTGATAGACAGAGATAGTGTCACCCTCTGGAGCAAAGTGCAGGCATGTTTACTGGCCGGTATAATAAAGATAATAACGTCCTCTGGAGCAAAAGGAAAACTTACTGTTGAGTAAGTTCAGGGTTCCTCTTCTGCAATTCAACGCACTGTATTTTCAGGTGTCATCTGATCCATGACATGCTATCCTGTGGGAATTGGGACTCAGGCACTTGTCCAAAAGCTCTGGCACTCTGGTAACTCTCTCTGAGACAGAACAGCACCCATAAAACAGTGGCAGGGTGACTTGTTAGTTTGCAAGAGAGTAAAATATTTGGCCCTCTACACTTTTGACACTTTTAGCAAATATACTGACCAAAATGTATGTTCAACTAGGCAATAAATTGTGCTACACTTTGTTGCCTGTTAACGAGAAGGAACTGGGGAGGAATTGCAGGTCAAGTACTAGAAAACAGATTTAAAAATAGCTGCGTGGACTGGGCACTGGATGTTGCAACTCCCTTCTACTGGGGGGACTTCTTTTCCTGTCTAGTGGTCAGCTTCAAGTTCACTCTGTTGTAATAACTAATACTAAGATTTTGAGGGGAGGGGCAGGAAGATGTAGGGAAGGTTTCTATGTACAGAAACCAGGAGAGTCTGTACATTTTTGGCTGGTTCATATGGGTGGGGAACCAGGTGGGATGCATAATGCTTTGTTATGGCTCAGCCCCTCCTGCAGTCTATCATGTCAACCATGGAACCTTTTGCATATGACAGTGAAAGGTTTAGAGGTTTGGTTGTTGTTGTTGTTGTTGTTGTTGTTTCAGTACATTCTGGCTGCTTTCAAGAGAGTTTTCCCTAGAATGGACAGACTCCCCTGGGAAACCATAAATGAGTCATTAACTAGTATTCAGCGTCTTACTGCCCTGGATTGGGTTTATAATAATGATGAAAGTGGCCCACTGCAGAATGAGAAACTGACCCCCCAAAATTTAGATAAATGCTTGCTGTCAGCCCTGCCACCCTGGAAAATTTCCCTAGCCCTTATGTGAAAATCAAATAAGAACTTAGGAGATGTTATTTTAGTAATGGGAAATGATGCCCCAGATTAACTCCTCAAAGAAGTTGCTGCCACTGTGTGAGCCAAGCTCAAGCCAGCCAGAGGGCACAAACCCCATGGCTCCAGCTGGAAGTCACTGCAGCTGTGGCCGTTGAGTCAGGGGTTCCCAAGGATGAAACACAGGGTGTCAGCCGTGAGGACCTCACCATTCCATATAGCATTGGGTAGGCTAAAACAGTGGGAGTTTCTTTGGTTGAGCTGAGAGTAGCTGCTGCCTGCTTAAAATGGAAAGTAAATGTGCATTACTTACTGGTGTGGAGCCCTTTTCTCTCCAGTCCCCTTGATTCCCCTGTCCTTCTCTACCTCAGTTACTTTAGGGAGAAAGAAGATTAGACATGGGGCCAAGATCTCCCCTTGTCCCCAGGAGTACTGAAGACAATACGTACCCATCTGAGTATGCTAGGGAATTTCTGGGAGGGGAGATATTCCAATTTTTATGGCTCTGTTGGACACGAATCTAATTCACCATCATATCCATTGCCTAATGGCATCATATCACCATCATATCACCATCATATCCATTGCCTAATGAGGTTTGGGCAAGGTTCAGAGTGGGAAAAGAAAGTTAACATGATTTTGTGGGTAGAACACTTAGAGCCAATTAAATGTACTATTGTGGCTTTCAGTGCTGAATGTATAATTGATACTGATATTTTACATGCATGTACTTTGAATGTTTATAAGGTCCAGAGGAGAGTCTCCTGGTCAGAAAGGAAGTGCTCAAGAAACCCTTAGTATCTCCCCACAGGTGCCTAAACTGTGCTGTGATTTGCCACCAGTGAACGAGTTAGGTTTCAGCATGACTGTCTCTATTCCCTGATGTCCAAAGTCTTCAGTGCATGAATGATACCCTGTTGGTTGGCAAGTCAGAAGTCTGGGTCTTGATGGTTCTGTGGTATAATCACACCCCTGCCAGCAGGGTGGCTCATAAACCTTGACAAAATTCAAGCTCTTTGCATGAAATTTCTTGGGACTATGTGGGTCTATTCACAATGCTCAAGTACACCCCTTTTGAAAAGCATCTATTATCTTGCTCTTGTGGAAAGTATGCAACTGATCTGTAAAGTCCTTGTGACTCAGACAGTGATTAACAAGTTTAGAAGTCCCCAATAAGCTGACTTGTCAAATGGAAGTAATATATTCAAGTACTCAGTCAGGTTGGCCCAGCAGCATCTTGGATTTACATGAAAAAGTGGCAGCTATGGAGAAACTTCATCTTCCATTCTTTCACTTTAGAAAACTGTTTGAAAGTACCTGTTAAGGCAGTACACACAGATATGTTTTGGCCCAGCACTTTCACTCCTATGTATAGATTAACAGAAATGCATAGATGTGTATATTGAAAGACATGTACATCAAAAGACATGTGAGGATATTCATAGTACAGTTTTAATAATAAAAAACCAGAAATGTCTTACATGTATAACAATAGAGTAAATAAATTAATTGTAGTATATTCATACAAAGGAATATTATACAGCTATTAAAATAAATGAATTAAAATGATAAGAAAATGACTAAATTTCACAAATATTATTTGAGCAAAACAAATCAGGTACTGAATAATAACATTCTATATTATTCTATTTTATATGAAGTTCAAAAGAATGCAAAAACAATTTATGGTTTTAGACCTCAGGGGAATAGTTACCTGTTTACTTTTACAAACTGGGGCAAGGTGACTGAGAAGGAGCTTTATGCTAGTGGATTTCTTATCTCCCAATCTGTGTGGTGGTTATATGGGTGAATTTGCTTTATGAAAATTTATCATGGTGTTGATTTACAATTTGGATAATTTTTCCTCTATCTTGTACTTTAATAAGTGTGACTGTTAAGTAATCAGGGCCATTGATAATAAAATCATGAAAAGACTAGCATAAATATACAAGCAAACAGAAACTATATATTAATCATATTTATTAATATAAAAACAAGAACCCCAAGTAAAACTGATCCACCAGTAAATTAGAAGTAAAACATGCCATGATGAAGTAAAGTTTATTTGAGGAATTCATGTCTGCTTCGATATATCATCTCCTCCAAAGATACTAAAATGCATTTGAAAAAATAAACTATTCATTTTAAACAACAGTTCTTAGTAAAACAAAGATAGAAACTCCCTTATTTGAATGCCTATGTAGAGAAGAAACCAGTATTACATTTGGTTATGAAACAATAATGACATTTCCATTTAAATAAGCAGAAATATATGTGTGCCAATATTGTTACTGAATATTCTTCTAGAAGCCCCAGACAATGCAATAAGGCAGGAAAACAAATTAAATAAAAATATTTCCAATGTGGAATTAATACTATTTTTTTATTGTAGGCTAGGTTATTATGTGCCTGAATAAAAAACAAATGAAATAATAAATTCCTTTGAATATTTAATAATATTAATGCTCAACATGTTGAATAATTATAAAATACACATTAAAAATTAGAAAGTATAATGAAAAATAAGATTATCTTGACTATAGCAAAATTTCGATTATAGGAATTTTTAGCAAGAAATATACAGAATCTGTAAGAAAAGTACAAAACTTTCCTGAGGACTATAAAAGATTAATTGCTCAGATACAGAGAAATGCCATATCCGTAAATTAGAAGATGTATCTGGTAAAGATTGCCACTCCCCCATATTAATTTAATACTTAGAGCTATACCAATAAAAATACCAATATTTTGGAAATTTACAAAATCATCTCAAAATTCAACTAGAAAATATGCAGGTGAAAATAGTTATGAGAATTATAAAAGTGAATAAGGATGGATGACTCATGTTACACAACATTAAAATGTGCAATGAGGCTGCAATAATTAAGATAGTGCTGTCCCAGAATAAAAGTTGACAGACTAATGAAGCATCTCAGATATCCAGTAACAGATAGGTATAGACATGTATGAATCTAGTTTAGAAGCTTCAGGTGAAATAAATGGGAAATGGGTAGATTATCTCCATTATTTCCACCCACAGACAACCATTCGATTGTGTTCAACGTAGATACTTTGGTTACATATGTCCTTGTAAAATAGATATCATCATATTATATATCTTTCCTAGTTCTTGCTTTGCCTACTCATCCCTGTGATCTCAAAATCCGTGTAGGCTGCTATGTGAAAATCTAGTAGTCTATTGTCTGGAACACAAGCGCTCCATTGTGTGCATCCACCACATTTTGGCTCTCAGTTTCCTCTGCAATGGGCACCCAGATTTCCTCAACTCCTTGCCATCAGACAACTTATAATACAGTCCTATAATATCATTCATCTGGGCTGGAAGATTGGAAATTATTTAGAATGTCTTGCCTTCTGCTTTACTATTTTGTTACTATTTAAGACTTGCATTTTCTCTTGGCCATGTGTTTTACCCTTTCTAGTGTGAGACCATTCCCCTTGGCATAGAGGCATCCACGCTTTCTGAAAGTTGGGTCATAGTTGGTGGGGATGGCCTTGCTGTGAAGTTTGTGCCTACTGGCTGTTGTATCTCCCTTTGTTTTCATGGCTAGGCTCTGTGTCCCATTTGTTATCGACATCCCCACATCTATCTTTACACACTTGGAGGTAAGGTAAGTTTTAGAAAACAATTTATGTTTTAGGATCATCCAAGAAGGACTGGAATCCCAGCTCTGCAAACCACTATCTGATCAGCCTTAACCAAACCAGGAAGTCTTCCTAAGCCCCAGTTTTTACATCAGTGAAATGCTAATAATAATACCTGGTGCATTAGAGAATAGTGAGGCTAAATTAGATAGCATATGGAAAATCCACTTGTTCTTATTAGGATATACCAGACTGTTTTTTAGAACATAGCTGGCCATAGCTCCAGTGGTATTTGCCTGCGAAGACTCTTCTATTCTGGCTCATTTTCTTACCTCCTTCAAATGTTTGCTTAAATCCCACCTTCTCATTGAATTCTGTTCTGATTTCCCTAACTAAAAATATAAACTACGCTTCTCCTACTCCCCAATTTTCTTTCTACCATAGTACTGTCACATTCAAAGATGTTGATAATTTATTTATGTTTGTGTTTATTGTTAATTGTCGGTCTCCCCTTGCTAGATCCTGTTGAAGAAGAGATCTGTGCTTTGTTTACTAATGTATCCTAAGCACTTGAAAATAGTGCCTGTTTCCAGGTGGCTTGCAGTCCTTACTAAATAAACATTTGTTAAATGAATAGTTATATTTATCATTGCTAAAATCAGAATAGTCCCAGGAGCCTATCTAAGATGTTTTCATGGTGTCAGTATGGTCACTTGAGAAAGTCAGTCTTTGGAGAAGGCAAACACCAGGCTGAGGTCTGGGTGGGGTTTGGGTCTCCCAGAAGGAGTCCTTATTCTCTTTCGCTGCCTAGGAGATCAGAGACCACTGGGTGGGGGTGGGGGGACATCAGCCAGGCTGAGTCAATGTCTACACGGAGTTGATACTTAATAAAAGTCTACTGACTGGGTTGGAGACAAATTGGCTTGTGTTTGTTAACTTTAAATGTTGAGGCGGTATTTTGATAGGGATTGCATTAAATGTGTAGATTGCTTTGGGTAGGATAGACATTTTAACAATGTTTATTCCTCCAATCCATGAGCATGGAATATTTTTCCATTTCTTTGTGTCCTCTTCAATTTCTTTCATAAATGTTCTATAGTTTTCAGAGTACAGATCTTTTACCTCTTTGGTTAGGTTTATTCCTAGGTATCTTCTAGTTTTGGGTGCAATTGTAAATGATATTGATTCCTTGATTTCTTTTTCTGATGCTTCATTATTGATGTGTGGAAATGCAACAAAATTCTATATATTGATTTTTTATCCTTCAACTTGAGTTCATGTATTTGTTCTAGCAACTTTTTGATGGAGTCTTTTGGGTTTTCTACATATAGTATCATGCCATCTGCAAATAGTGTAAGTTTGACTTTCTTCCTTGCCAATCCGGATGCCTTTTTTATTATTGTTGTCTAATTGCTGAGGTTAAGACTTCCAGTACTATGTTCAATAGAAATGGTGACAGTGGACATCCCTGTTTTGTTCCTGACCATAGAGGATAAGCTCTCAGCTTTTCCTCATTGAGGATGATATTAGCTATGGGTCTTTTGTATATGGCCTTTATGATGTTGAGTATGTTCCAACCTAAAATATACCTATTTTGTTGAGGGTTTTTTTTTTAACAGGAATTGATTTTATATTTTATCAAATGCCTTTTATGCATCTATTAAGAGGATCATATGGTTCTTATCCTTTGTTTTATTAATATGGTATATCATATTTATTGATTTGCAAATATTGAACCACCCCTGCATCCCAGGAATAAATCCCACTTGATTGTGGGGAAAAAGCATTTTTCATAGAGCTAGAACAAACAATACTAAAATTTGTATGGAACCATAAAAGACCCTGAATAGCCAAAGCAATCCTAAAAGAGAAAAGCAAAGCTGGAGGCATCTTGATTCTGGACTTCAAGCTGTATTACAAAGCTGTAGTCATCAAGACAGTATGGTGCTGTCCAAAAAACAGAAACATGGATCAATGGAAAGAATAGAAAGCCCGGAAATGGACCCACAACTATATGGTTAACTAATCTTCAACAAAGTAGGAAAGAATATCCAATGGAAAAAAAGACAGTCTCTTCAAAAAATGGTGTTTGGAAAACTAGACAGCAACATGCAGAAGAATAAAACTGAACCACTTTCTCACATCATATACAAAAATACATTCAAAATGGATGAAAGACCGAAATGTGAGGTAGGAAACCATTAAAATCCTAAACAGACAGCAACCTCTTTGACCTTGGCCGTAGCAACTTCTTACCAGACATGTCACCAGAGGTAAGGAAAACAAAAGCAAAAATGAACCATTGGGACTACATCAAGTTAAAAACCTTCTGCACAGTGAAGGAAACAATCAATAAAACTGAGAGGTAGCCTATGAATGGGAGAAGATATTTGCAAGTGACATATCTGATAAAGGGTTAGTATCCAAAATCTATAAAGAACTTATCAAACTCAACACCCAAAAACAAATAATCCGAAACAAACAAAGACACTCAATATCACTCATCGTCAGGGAAATACAAATCAAAACCATGATGAGATAACACCCTACACCTGTCAGAATGACTAAAATTAACAACACAAGAAACAACAGGTGTTGGTGAGGATGTGGAGAAAGGGGAATCCTCTTGCTCTGTTGGTGGGGATACAAACTGGTACAACCACGCTGGAAAACCATAGGGAGTTTCCTCAAAAAGTTAAAAATAGAGCTGTCCTACAATCCAGCAATTGAACAACTAGGTATTTACCCAAAGGATACAAAGATACAGATTTGAAGGGGTACATGCTCCCCAATTTGTATAGCAGCATTGTCAACAATAGCCAAACTATGGAAAGAGCCCAAATGTCCATTGGCTGATGAATGGATAAAGAGGATGACATAGATACAGATACAGATACAGATACAGATATAGATATAGATATAGATATAGATATAGATATAGATACACACACAATAGAATACTACTCAGCCATCAAAAAAAATGAAATCTTGCCATTTGCAATGACATGGATGGAGCTAGAGTGTATTATGCTGAGCAAAATAATCAGAGAAAGAAATACCACATGATTTCACTCATATATGGAATTTAAGAAATAAAACAGGTGAACATATGGAAGGGGACAAAAGAGAGACTGAAACAAACCATAAGAGACTCTTATTTTTTTAGTTTATTTATTTATTTTGAGAGACATAGAGACAGCGTGAGTGGGGTAGGAGCAGAAAGAGAGGGAGAGAGAATCCCAAGCTGTGCTGGCAGCACAGAGCCCAACACGGGGCTTGAATCCAAGAAACAGCGAGGTAATGACCTGAGCCGAAATCAGGAGTCACACTCTTAGCTGACTGAGCCACCCAGGCACCCCAAACCATAAAAGACTCTTAATATAGAGAACAAACCGAGGGTTGATGAAGGGAGGGGGGTGGGGATGAGGTTTATGGGTGGTGGGTACTAATTAGGAGGGCACTTTTTATGATGAACTCTGGGTGTTGCATGTAAGTGATGAACCACTGAATTCTACTCCTGAAATCAATATTGCACTGTATGTTAACTAACTAGAATTTAAATAAAAAATTGAAGAAAAAAATGTAGAGGCAGTCATGCCTTAGGCACCAAGAACTCCATGATCGAATGGAGCAAAGATCTTTGCTCTTTGTCCGTCAGCCTGACAACTCGGAAGAGCTCAGCTTTTATCTAAAATTCATCCTGGAAGGGCACCTTGGTGACTCAGCTGGTGAAGCATCCAGCTCTTCATTTCAGCTCTGGTCATGATCTCACAGTTTGTGGGTTTGAGTCCCGCATTGGGCTCCATGCTGACAGCACCAGAGCCTGCTTGGGATTCTCTCTACCCTTACCCCTTGTGCATGCTCTCTCTCTATCTCAAAAATAAATAAATAAACATTTTTTAAAAAGGATAAAAATAAAATTCAGCCTGGAAGCTGATCCTTTCTGGTAGCTGAAGTAAAATTGGAGTGCCCATTGGAAAGAGCTGCTTAGGAGCCCATATAAACAAGGGAGGAACACCATCCTTATTTTTCAGACCAGCAAAATTACATTGCATCCTCCCCTGGGGTCTGAAGAAGCCTGATGCAGCTGTGGGTCACTGGTGACTGGGGGGTCAGCTCCATGTAGAAAGCCGCCGGTAAAGGCTGTGCGCTGATGTCTGGGGGGCTGGTGAGCAGTTGTCTGGTAGCTGACTATTTGAGAACAACATGCAGTGTGTAAATGGAGTGTTGGAGGTCTGGGGTCCTACAGACTCACTTCCACATTTCTCATCCCTCATGTGCCTCATTTAAAAAAAATTTTTTTAAATGTTTATTTATTTTTGACAGAGAGAGAGAGACAGAGCATGAGTAGGGGAGGGGCAGAGAGAGAGGGAGACACAGAATCTGAAGCAGGCTCCAGGCTCTGAACTGACAGCACAGAGCCCGATGCGGGGCTCGAACTCACAGACCATGAGAGCATGGCCTGAGCTGAAGTCAGACGCTCAACCCACTGAGCCACTCAGGTGCCCCAACTCATATGCTTCATTTGCCACCATTTCTTCTTCCTCCTTGTCTCTCCCTTCACCATGCTCCCTCTTCCTTCTTCCACTCTAGATCATTGCTCCTCACGCTTTGGTGAGCATCAGAATCACTTGGAGGGCTCAGACTTTCTGATCCAGTGCTTCTGGGCTGAGGCCTGAGACGTTGTATTTCTAGCAAATTCCCAGGCAATGCTGCTGCTGCTGGTCTGGGGTCCACACTTTGAGAGGCCCTGCTCTATTGCTTACTTCCTCCCTACTCTTCAACTTCTCACTGTGTTTCTCTAACTACCTCTGCCTGTCTGTCTCCTCTCATTGTCTTGTGCCTCCTTTATGTACTCACAACTCTCCCTGTCTCTCCGTCTGCTGCCCCCAAATCTCCAATTTCTCTCTTTGTTACTTAAAATCAGGAGCAGGGTGGACAAGGAAGCCCCAAGTCCTGTTATCCAGCATCCTGGATCTCGGGATGCGATTCTCTTCTCTCTGATGCTCCCAGATGCTCTTCTCAAGCCCCTGTGCTAAAGCCTCCCTGCCAGGGACTGTAACACCCTGAGAGCCCAGGTGGGGACTAAAGCCCAGGTCCTCCCATATGGCAGGCCTTGTGCCTCTGCTCATCTCTCCCACAGAGAATGCCCGGGAAACTTCAAAGACCACAGAAGTGGGGGGAGAGATGAGAGAAAGTGAATCCATTAAAAGGCGTAAGAGCTGACAGTTTCAAAAATAATGATCTGGGTTTCCTCTTATTTAAAACTACCCAGCTGCCCTGCTGCTTTCATTGCTGTTGCAACTGACACTCAGCTACGTTTGGAATTAAAAATACATAAGCGCTTTCTGAAAGAGCTGCTAATTTGAAGGTCATTAGCAGCCAAAAACATATTTCTTTTATTTATAAAAAAGATGTGTAATAAAGCTATTAATATTTACTCTCCTCCCCGAGCTCTGGCATGCTTCCTCGCTACAATGTAAGCTGCTGTCTCCCCTCCGCCCCCAACTGTGTGCCCTCCTGGTGGCCTTCACTTCCTTACACCTGCCCTATCCCTGACACCTGCCCGGGGCCTCCAGCACCTAGAGGAGCCTGTGACCCTCAGTGGACTGGGATGGATGGAAATTGCCATTAGAGTGGGTGAAATGGCCCTGTCTTCCAGAAAGAGGGCACTTCTGGCAGTTAAGCGTTGATGGGTTCAGAGGCACTTGCCTCTGTAATGAGGATATTTGGGATAATTTCTCCTGTGGGCTACAGCTTGTGTCCTTGCTCCCTCTGGTCTCTGTCACAACAGCCAAACAGGCACACCTCCCCTGGGCTGCTGTGATGGCCAGCAGTCTTGCCGGCACTTGGCCCACCATCCCTGCACGTCTGGAGGGAGCCTTCCACACTTCACTTGGTGCCGCAGGCTGACTTGACTTCACAGTGCTGTCAAAGCTGCACCATAGGACTCTGCATGTGCATGTTTCTCTGTCCCCTCCCCTCGTGGCATCCCCCAGCTGGCCCCACTACACAGCCCCACCTCCAAACTCCCTCTTCTCAGCTGTTTGTTTTATGAGGGAAATTACTAGAAGACCAGCCTGTCAGCAGCTTCCCTGCAAATCCTATTTGCAAAAGGAAGGGGTGGGGGGTGGGGAGAAAAGGCAGTGAGGCTGGGGGTTGTGGTTGCCATAGAAATATAGACATGGAGCTGACAACTGAGAAGCATTCCATGGAACACAGGGGACAGAGAGTGAGAGGTGCATGAGGGGCGATAAACGCCGTGAGAGGGGCCTCCGATAAGTAGGCAGTTACATAAAAGATGTCTGGAGGAGAGATGTGGATACAAGGTCCTGGCCTAGGAGTGTAGATCCTGCCAGAGGGCAGAACTGAGATAATGCAATCGCTGGGCTAGAACTGGAGAAGCAAGTAGCAGAGACTCTACAGAAATGCAGCAAAGCACATGGAGACCCTTCAGGTCCCCTCCACCCTCACCCAGAGAGCAGGAGTCATGGGGGCACTAACTTCCTGGTTGGGACAGGCTGGGCCCTTTGTTGGCCAGGTGACCTTGTGATTCCTCCTGAAAACCTGATGTGTGGCAGGAGAAAACATTGTGGTGCACTCCGGCTTAACTGAGCTTCTTTTCCCTGAGATTTATTCCTTCATTACAAAAAAAAAAAAAAAAAAAGTCATTTTGGGCTTACTTAACCAATTTTCTCTCACTGCTCTTATTTCTTCTAATTACATGTGTGAGGCAGCCCATTCTGCTTATTGCTCATCTCGGGCTGGAAAAGGGACGATTTTCTCATGGCATGTGAAGTGCAATAAAATTTACCACGCCCTCAGGACAGCTTGGGGACTCAGAGGCCACAGAGGTGGGCGTTCGGCTCATCAGGGTTATTTCATCAAGGCCAGTGACAAAGGTCCCCTATGTAGGACGGTACTGTGGGCCACGCTCTCAAGTCAGCTTCTCCCTTTGCGGGTTGTGTACATCGAGGGGCTGTAAGGAAATGGCCACCTTGATTCCTGCCAGATCCCTCCTGGGTGGGTCGGAGTCCCTCCGACCTTTCACACACCATTCTCCTCAGCCCCCCGAAGGACTCCTGCCTCCATGGCAGCCCTCCTCACAGTTTGTTTTTCCTCCCCTGGTAGATCGTGACTGCCATTAGGGTAAAGATTATACCTTGCATTTACAGGATTCAGTAAAGGTCTGAATGAAAGAATGCATGGGCAAATAAATGGATATTTTTGACCTCTTAGAGACTCTATTTGAGTCTTTCACTGCCCCCGCCTTCTCTCAAGTCACGTGCTTACATGTATCTCCTTTCTCATGACTCCCATAAGATCCCTGGAGAAGGTCATCATTTGCCCTAATCAGCCAAGGAGACAGAGTCCATGGTGGCTGTTTGCTTTCCTAGTGCTTTAGTCCAGGACCACGATCATTTTAACACGGACTGTGAGCCATCTCCTTTTCACCACTCACAGTTATATTCTGAGGAACTTGCTTTGTTTCTACCTTTCTGTAATATGGCTGGTAACAAGCAGGGTTATTGTACAATCTGATTCTCATGAAACCACTTTCAAGAATGACCATAGAGCCCAGTGGTAAGGACTGCCTGACAAGGCTGATCAGACAACATCAGCATCAGCATTAAATTGGTAAGGCTTACACAGATATTTTGGGTTTCTGAACTTTGCCACAGCCTCCCTGACTCTGGCCACTGTCTCTCTATTCTACTTTAGGCAAGTTGTATCCAGTTCGACCTGACTCAAGAGCAGGAGCTTTTAACCACTAGTTGGACCAGGCTTGGCACACTAAGGCCCATGTACCATATGCAGCCTGCCACCTGTTTTTGTAAATAAAGTTTTATTGGAACACAGCCACATCCATTCATCTAAATACCATCTACGACTGCTTTCACACTACAATGGTAGAGTCGAACAGTTGTGACAGACACCATATGGCCCACAAGTCTAAAATATTTACTCTCTGGCCCTTTACGGAAAAGTTTTACCGTGCCCTGGAATAGATCTGCTGCAGAAGAGGCCAGGAGAGATACTATGGATTTTTTTTTTTTTTTTTTTTTTGCTTTCTGGCTAGCCACAGAACTTAGAATCACAAACAGTTAACTGAATCCCAGCACCATGCGACAGTTTGCAAATAAGACCAAAGGAATGATGTTCGCTCAGATGAAATCAGCTGTACAGTTATGCCCCCTGGGCCAGACAAGTTAATGCTTGGCAAACTGCCCTCCCTGTGAAACATCCCAGCAGGAGATGAACCCCATGGTGGGAAAAAACAATAAAAAAATTGTTAATTGTTAAATTGGATGTCAGAGAGAATATCTTTCAAAGTTGTGGTGGGCACTTTGCATTTGGAAAGTATCAGATTGTGAGTAAGGCAAGAGGTCACCAATAAGCAAAGGAGCCCTTCCCCCCACTGGGCAAAGTGGATGCAAGGCTTGGTGCCATCTGCTCTGTTCTGCAGGGAGACCCGTCACCAGGTGCCCTGCTCAGCTGCTGCATTTTCCTTGAGCGAAAGCACAAATAAAACCATGCGAGCAGGTGGTGTAAACACGATTCTAAAGAGTTGTGGGAGAAGTGGCCCAACCTTGAGCCTGGGGTGAGGTAAATTCAAGAAGAATCAATGTAATCAATACGTAGTTTGGGTCCTTTGGTTTCCTGGTTGGAGGCGACTGATGGCAAAGGTGCATGGAGTCAATTATTAGTTCATTTATTTAACAGATTTACTGTGTGATGACTGCGTGCCGGGCCTGCAGATTCAGCCATGAGGAAGGCATGCTCCCTGGCTTGGAGAAGCTCCCAGTTTGGGATGGTGGATTACAGACTCATAAGCAGAGTGTCATAACACAGACCACTGACACCATGACGGTGAGAGGCACAGGGCAGGGTGCTCAGGGCCTTGAGGACAAGCTGCTGACCCATGTGGGTCACGG
Organism: Lynx rufus; assembly: GCF_022079265.1. NCBI lineage: Eukaryota > Metazoa > Chordata > Mammalia > Carnivora > Felidae > Lynx > Lynx rufus. The sequence continues at coordinate 31,146,332 of NW_025814867.1, read as the reverse complement.
GATGCCTTCTTGTGGAGCTGAGGTGTGGAGAGGCCAGGAGGCCACCAGGTGAAGGAGGAGGTGGGTCAGGCATGCTCCAGCTAAAACTCTATGACAAGCCACAGGGCAGTTGTGGGAGGCGTATGTGTGTTACGGATGCGGCGGGGGGGGGGGGGGGGTGCGAAGAAAAGTGAGAAGGACTCATAGGTTTCCTAACCTCTGTTTTTCAATCCCCTCCTTCATGATTTTTTTAACCATATCTACATATTAATTGTACTATCATTTAACTGCTATTTTTTCTTAAAACCAAGACACCATTTCACTTGAATAAATTTATTTTAAAAGGAAACTTTATAATACCTGGGAAATACTGCATGTGTTTTATGTGATAGATATATTTTTCTCTAGTGCACATTAAAATAAATACAGAACTATTATGATTTTGAAGAATTTGGACCTGTATGTCCTAAAACTCATGTGCTTACTGATGGTACACTCAGTACTCTTTTTGGAAATCTAGCAGGTTGACCTCTGAAAATGGCTTTTTTGTCACATAAACACAAAAAAATCTCAGAAAAGCTATTAGCTGAATAAAACTCCTCATATTGACTGATAGGCCCAGATATTGGGCTTTAATTCATAGAAGGAATTTGGTTTAGTATCAGGAGGACAGGCCCCTAGCCTGTGAGTATAAGCAAGTCACGTGGGTCTGCAACATTTTGAAGGAGTTTTCCAGAATCCAACCATTGGTTGCTCATGACAGGCATCCTGGAAATCCATCCAGGAGCAAGTCAAAGCTCAATTCCAATCTCTGCAAACATGCAAGGTAGAAGGGCAGAAATGATTAAGATGACAGATACATATAACTCTGAAGTTCAAAAAGAAAAAAACCACAAACCCAAATCCACAGAGGTTAAGGACTGACCTTTATCAGAAAGCAAGAAGACTTTTTACAATAAACCTCAGGCACTAATTTGCTTTCTATTTTTAGGTCATGTTTCCAAATCCCTATAAGTAAAATAAACTAACTGATAGCAGCTATTTATTGAGCACTTCCTAAGAACCAGGAGCTAGACTGAGTGATTCCTATGTTGCCCCTCATCTCACCTGTGTGAAAACCTTGTGGAGTAGGTGACGTTACCTCCATTTTACAGACACAAAACATCGGAGCATAAGCAAACCCCCTGTGCTATGTGACGGGACTGGGGTGGTCAGTAGAAATTCCCAGATGTCTCAGGTGGCAGAATGACTAGTAATTCAGAGAATACACTCCAGGTAAATAATGTAGGTTCAAATCCTGGCTCTTCAGTGTGATTTAGAACAAGCCACTTGAACTTCTCTGAGCGTTATTAGTTAACTAATTTTCAAATGGGCATAATAATACTAGTTGTATAAATACTCAGTGTTCCTGTTTCATAACAAACACTCAAAAAAAAAAAAAACCAGTAGCAATTTCTCTTACCAATTATATAACTGAATTCGTGATTGTTATTTTTGAGAACTTCTCAAGTGGCCATAACTCCTACCCCAGGAACGCCTCCTTTAATTAGCTGATTAAAAGGTTCACTTTAAATTCTAAATGTAGGGACGTCTGGGTGTCTCAGTTGGTTGAGTGTCTGACTTCAGTTCAGGTCACGATCTCATGGCTTGTGTGTTCCAGCCCCACGTTGGGGTCTGTGCTGAGGGCTTGGAGCCTGGAGCCTGCTTTGGATTCTGTGTCTCCCTCTCTCTCTGCCCCTCCCCCATTTGCACTCTGCCCCCCCCCCCCCTCTCTCTCTCTCTCTCTCAAAAATAAATAAACATTAGGTGCGCCTGGGTGGCTCAGTTGGTTAAGCGTCTGACTTCAGCTCAGGTCATGATCTCGCGGTCTGTGGGTTTGAGCCCCGCGTCAGGCTCTGTGCTGACAGCTCAGAGCCTGGAGCCTTTTTCAGATTCTGTGTCTCCCTCTCTCTCTGCCTCCCCCACCATGCTCTGTCTCTCTCTCTCTCTCTCTCTCTCTCTGTCAAAAATAAACATTAAAAAATTAAAAAATAAATAAATATTAAAATAAATAAATAAATAAATTCTAAATGTAGAACACTCCCAGCTCTCACTCCTAGACAAAAACCTGGTATGGGAGCCGTAACCACCTGTTTCTGAAAATCTCTTCACTATGGTCAGGGATCCCTGAGATGTCTGTGATCAAACCAAGGAAGCCCACAGGCCTTCAGAACCAGGCACCTGTATGCTCTGCATCCTGGGTCCAGACCTTTCCTAAATGTATGCTGGAGGGAGCAGGGCTCGGCTGTCATCAAGCCTATTGCTTCAACAAGGGGCCAGGGGTGGGGTGGGGTGGGGGGACTCAGAGTTAAAATGGAACCACAGCAACCCAGCAAAAGGTGGGCTACCTGCTCAGATTTGGAAGTAGTGTGTTTTGTTTATACAGCTTAGATGTGGGACACTTTCTGAAGTCTTTAGTTCCTGCTGTGGGCAGTTACAGTCCTCAGCTCACATGTAGCTGCTGCCCACCTGCTCTTTCAGCACATGCCACCTGCACAGGTAAAGACTGATGTGCACACTCAGGACTGTGTCCTGCAGCAGTGAAGGTCCTCCAAGAACACCCCCATCTCCACCCAGTTTCGTTGGGTCTGTCAGTGCTGGGGAGGCGGCAGCTGAGGCTGGTGACCTGCCCAAGCGTACACCAAGCTTGAGTGGAAAAGCTGAGGCTCCTTCCTGACCTATCTGACCTATCTTCCTGGTTGAGTAGTCTCACACATGTTGGGTGAATGAATGCATGGAGTTCTGCTTTGCTGTTACCAGTCCATTCTCCCCATCCCACTACTGTAGTTCCTGGGAGTCTGGGATCCTGACCCTGGGCTCTGCCCTATGGTTAAGACCTAACCTTAAAGCACAGATACCCCAATCCCACCGCCTGCCTCGTTGGCCCTGTGGTCAGGCCCTTCCACTTATTAGGATGTCCATGAACTTGCTCTTGTTCCATTGCTGACCCCTGCATTCCACGGTGACTGCCTGTGGCCCCTCACTACCATCCTTGCTCAGCCTCTCCCCCTGGGCACATCTTCCATTCTTTATGACTGAGGTTCTCTTAGGTTCTCTACTGAGGTTCTCTAAAGAGGTTCTCTCTTTCTGAGGTTCTCTATTGCCAGAGCTCATCTATTTCTTGACCCCAACTCTCCCAGAATTCTTCCTTCTGGGTAGTCTCCCTGGGCCTAGCCATGCCTTACCTGCCACAAACATTTGTTATATGTGGACCCTGTGCTGGGTGCTGGAGATACACAGATGAATATGGTCCGAGGAGCTCACAGACTAGAAAGTTGAATGTGATGGAAGGACAGCTGTTGAGGAGATAGAGGTGGAGGGGCCTGACTCTGCAGATGCAGCCATCCTCACTAGACCGATGACACCTGAGCTGGGGCCTGATGGAATTGCAGGCTAGGAGGTGGGGCGTCCCCAGCATAGGAATAGCCATGAATACAGAAACACAGGTGGAAAGGGTCTGGACAGGTGGCAGGTGTTGGCTGGTGGGCAGTTTGGCTAGAGAGGTGGGCCTCCCTTCCATGATCAGGACTTTGGACTTTGTCCCTTTGGTGGGGAGTAACCACAGAGGCATTCTGAGTGAAAAGGGGGTCTGTGATGCTTCCTACTCATTTCTCAGAGGTCCCCAAGACTGTCCATCCTCTTCATCAGAAACAGACATGACTGCCAATGTGCTATGTTGTGATGGCAAGGCCCATGGATCCAATCGTGGTTCTTCCACTGTCTGCACAAGAGGCTGTGGGAACTAAGTGATGAGACTGTGAGGAGGCTGGACAGTGAGCTGGAGTTCTGCCAGGAGCTCATGCCATCCATCCTCCATTCGTTTATCCTCCAAACCCAACTGGATTGGCTGTGCCTTCTAAGCTGCTCCTTCTTCTGGCTGTGCCCCCTGTCTTCTCTGGCCCACTCAATGACCCTCCTCTCTCTCTCTCTCTCTCTCTCTCTCTCCATGGATTCTGTTTCAGTAGCTTTCAGACAGGCTCAAGTCTTTCCCACTAAAAAACAACAAAATAACAACCACCAAAAGGAGGAAGAAATCCAACTACCTCCTTATTTTCTTCTCCCCTTTGATGTCAAGCTTCTTGAAAGGTTCTGATGTCCTCTCTTTCCTCAATCTACCCTGTGTCTTCTGCTGAAACTGCCCCACCAAGGGCACCCATGACCTCCTGTGGCTAAACCCATGGGCAATTTGCAACCCCTATTAGCCTTCCTTGGAAGCTCTGGGCCTTGGGGCCGCTGTTTCCCTGTAAAAGGTTTTTCTTTGGCTTCACGGACACTGCACACTCCCGGATTTTCCTCATTTTCTGCAGTGGCTCTATCCTGATTCCCTCTGTGAGCCTCCCTTTGCCCAGATATCTTTTAAATCTGGCTGTTTTTCAGGGTTCCATGGGGGCCCACTTCTCTCCTCGCTTTTACATTCTTGTGCAGTAAAACCTTCCACCCCCATGGAGTTAATGGCCATCTGGATGAAGGATGACTCCCAAATCTGTATCATCAGCCCAGCTCGCTCGGCTGAATTATAGACCCCTATATCAAATGGCCCATGGGCAATTCAAATTCATATTGTCTCCCCCACCTCAATTTCTTCCTCCTTTATATCCCTTATCTCACTGAATGGTATACAAAGCCACTCAGTTGCCCAAACCAGAAACTTGGAATGTGATCCTTGACTCTGCCCTCCCTCTGTCCTGACAGCCAATCCACCTCCAGCTTCTGCTGATCCTACCTCTTTGATATTTCTTGAGTCAGTCCATTCCCACTGCTACTTCACATCTTCACCCAGGCCACCATCATCCTTTGCCTACATTACCACACCAGCTTCCTAACTAGTGTCCCAGTAGTGAGTCTAGTACCCCCTACACAATTTTCCATTTTGTGGCCAGACTATGTAAAATATACTTCCCTTGCTTCAACCCACTTTCCATCAGTTGCATTCAGAATAATATTCAGATTCCTGAATGCCATATAAGATCCTTCATGACCGAGTCCTGCCTACCCCTCCAAGCACCCACATCTAGCACTCTATTCTACAGCCTTGTTGAACAGCCTGTCATCCCACAAATATGTCACCTCCTCTATGGCTTTGGAACATTTACCCATGCTGTTCCCTCCACCTACAAAACTGTTCCACCACTAACATATCCTTTCCCCAATTTGATAAGTGTGTTTACTCCTTAGGTTCCAGTTTAACAGATCCCCCTCAAGGATGCCTTCTTTGACACTCCCTTAGGACAATGGCAGTGACCTTCTCTATGCTCCCGTATCCGTATTTCCCTGTTGAAGTTCTATACAAACCTGAATTCTTCTATAAAGATTGGAACTTGTCATGTATTCTGTGTCAGAAAGCCATTTGCAGAGGTACAGTAGTTCCTAATGTACATGCAAATACAAATTTTAAAGAGCAGAGAAGAAAACTAAAGAGGAGATAATCTCTATATTTTAGAAGAATAAAATAGTATGGGCTTGGTATCCCAGTATCTTGGAAGTGGCTTATCTGTCCATAATACGGTTTTGTTTTTTTAATTCATCATTTCCCCCCCTCTGGTGAGTGAGTAGTTATAGGAATCTTAGAGTACGGGTGAATTTAGAGAGGTAAAACAACTCTTGGAAGAAAATCTCAGTGTACAGGGAGGGCTAAAAGACACAAGTTTTCCCTGATGAGGGAAGTCCCACCATCCTTTCTGCCCAGCTGGATGTCAAACCTGGCAGTACAGGAGCCTTGGTTCTAATATCAGAAGGATGGCTTCTCACTGCCCTTCAATGACCTTCTTATTTGCCTCCATCATACCAAAGATGGTGCCGTGTTCATTGCTATGTCTCAGGTGGGGACTTTGCACAGTGACTGACACTTGGTGGCATGCTGCCTTCCCCGGCTGGTCCTCTGGGGAAGATTGTGACATCGTGTGAAAGATGCAGACAGGGTTGAAAAGGAGTGTGTTAAACTTCACAAAACTAAAATTAGAATAGCTTACAGTTGATAGCAGTTAAGAGTAAGTGAGAAAAGATTCCAACTAAATACCTAGGGATTAGTTTCTTTAAAGGCATGCTGTTTAAGGTCATGGACTTCGTAGGTAAAAGAATGATATGTAAGACTTTCTCAACTCAGATTTATTTAAATCACCAAATATATATTGAGCATCTTCCATGTATTAGGCTGTGTGTTGGGTGCTAGGTATGAAGGTGACTAAGACATGACCTGCGTCTACTCTCACTCTGGGGATCACCAGAAGTTTCTGGTTGAGAACAAACACTGTGTGCCAAGTCATGACTCCCAGCAACAAAGGAACCCATCAAGGGCCTTAAAAAACAGGGTCAGTTCAGGAGGGATGCAGGGGTGGGGCTAAAAGAGCAGAGGGCTCTCCTTTCCTGCCAGGTGTGCAATGGAGGTCCATCCACCACTGCCCAAGGCTGTCCATCCCACCTACCCTTAAATGGGATGTGCAGAACACTTAAACCCCCACCTGCCCACCACCAGGGCTGGCACTCTTTGAGAGGGACCAAGAGTTTGTTCTCAGGCCCCTGTGGACCTGTTCTTTGGAAATTGCTGGTCTCAAGAGACTCCCTGGTGGTGAACATAGTCACCATTTGACTTCAATCAACTTGAATGAGCTTTCAGTGTGATCCAGCCATGCCCTCCCCCTTTTGACAACCTTTCTGTAGTTTCAGTGATTCCCCTCTACCACCACCAACCACTAGCCCCACTGATATCTTAGATGATGCAAGACCTCTGGCTATGTTTGAAAATGACCCTGTAACTTCTATAGGAACTGCAAGGCGTCTCTATGAAAGCAAAGCTCGCTCTGACATGGATCTTAAGTGTCCTTTGAGCCTTCTTGGTGGCAGAGAATCCTGGATGATACCTGTTTGCTGCTACTACTCCATCATGGCTGTGCTTCTCCCTTGCATCACTTGCCCTTACTCAGTGGGGGTCAGAGCCATTATTATTTCTGAAATGGTAATGAGGTTCCCAGGCTAGCTCACCACGGCCTTCTTAGAACAAAATCTGTACTAGAATCTTGTACTTTTAACTGACACATTGTAGATTCTCACCCTTCTGCCGGATGTCTCAACTCCTCCTGTCCACAATATTCCTGGAGTTCTATTCCTCAATCCTCACTGGTTTCTGTTCTTTTCACAAATACATGCGAAGAGTTAACTTCTGTCCTTACTTGGTTTCGATTATCCTAGGGGACTCCACTGATCCAGCTCTACACATAACTTTGCAAGGGTCAGGGGCATAAGAGGGAGGCGGTGGGTAGGAGCAGGTGTGTGATTTTAGTAGTATAGATACCTGTTTGACATCTATGAGCTCCAGTGATCTTCAGATGATACAGTAAACACCTGCTCTGTAGATGTATCTACTTGGTATCCTTCATTACCATCTTCCTTTATTGGGGGGGGGGGGCAGGGAGAAAGCACAGAGAGGTGGATCATAGTCTTTAAGGCTTTTCCACAAATCACTTCCATTCCCATAACCCCTGAGCCAGGGGTACTAATTAAACATTGCCCACTTGTCCCCTGTGAAGTCCTCACACACATGAGCCTTGGTGGCTGCAGGTGTGCCTGGCAGAGAATGCCCATCTGAAAGTCATATCTTGGGCTGCATAGCATGGCCGTAGGTTCCATGTCTTTAGGCTGACTTAGAAGGCCACAGACTTCTGTCCACTGTGCAAAACGTGTTTTTAAGAAAGAATCTGGGGGCTCCCGGGTGGCGCAGTTGGTTGAGCATTTGACTCTCGATTTTGGCTCAGGCCATAATCTCGTGGTTATGGGATTGAGCCCCACGTTGGGCTCACCACTGGGTGTGGAGCCTGCTTGGGATTCTCTCTCTCCCTCTCTCTCTGCACATCCCCTACCCCACTCATTCACATGCCCTCTTTTGCTCTCTCTCAAAAAAAAAAAATGTAAAAAAAGAAAGCTGAATTGGAATTTATCCTCTGCCAGGTGATAGAGTAACTTGTCTAACTGAAATTTAGAGGCCTGGGGTCTTGATCCAGTGAGCATTCTCCCCAGGGAGCTCTCTTTTGAGGGTGTGAGTAAAGTGTCTTGGCACCAAACTGTCAATGGGCACAGATACCCCTGTGCAAGAGACCAGCCTCTCCCATCGCTTCCTGCCCAAGAGGGTGAGGGTTCATTCGTCTCTTTGCCGGTGGCAGAAGAACTTTAATAACTATCACTCCTGGAGTCAAGAACTTTACATCTGTTACTAACTCCAGGAAGGCAGGTTACTGTAGCGCAGTGCTCCCAAAGTGTGGTCCCTGGACCAGCAGCATCAGCACCACACGGCCACTTCTTGGACTCCACCCCAGATCTACTGAGTCAGCAAACTTGTTGGTCGGGTCCAGTGATCTGTGTTTCAACATACCCTCCAGGTGATGATACTAATGCGTGCTCAAGTGTGAGACCCCCCTGGGAAAGTGGTAGGAGCATGGAATCAGGTTGCTGAGGCAAAATCCTGACTCCACCACTGTGTGATGTAGGGAAGGTCTTGTCTCTGTTTCTTCATCTGAAAACTGGGGGTGATGAAGTATCTGCTACTGCTTTATAAGATGCTCATGAAGAAGAGAGTTAATAGATGCAAAGTACTTAGACTGTGCTTGGCATAGAGAACCTGCTCAGGAGCGTTAGGCCTCATCAAAGGTGGTTATGACTATCTGACTCTACATAAGAGGCTCAGAGAGGTCGGTGACTGGCCCCGTGCTACAGAGGGAAGGCCTGATGTCTCAATCACTAGAGATATACCGCATTTCAGGGTGTGGGGTGGGGAAGCCTGGCATGCTGAACTGTGCTGAACATCTGCAGGGGCGGGGGGGCATGTCCAGAGCTTGGCCATGCCCCTCCCACTGATAACTATGCCTCCAGGTGCCCTGGCCTTGGCTCTGCTGACCCCTCGTGCTTTCCCATGTGCCCTTGGGTTCTTTCTCACACACACCCTCTGTCTCCTTTGTGGGATCTTACGGTGAAACCAAACCAAAGGGTGTGACCCGACTTTCACCTTGACCTTGCTTTGTGGACAGCCAGAAGGTGGGCTGGCACTGGTGGAAGCACAGTGAAGACTTCAGGTTAAGGATGCTGCCTGAGAAATTTGGTGACAAATTAAAATTCATTCCTATGGAAAATTGAGAGTAGATTAGTCAAATTGCCTAGGCTTGTAAGACACTTCATGGATTCAGGTCTTTGGGGTAATTAGCAAATTGTGCATGGGATTGCTACGCTATTAATAAGGGGAAGTTTTCTCTTCTACCCGCTACGTGCTGGGTTGGGGCTCTTTGTAACCATATGCAAATCTTCTGAGATACTTCTGTCCATCTCCCTTTGTTCCCCAGGGGTTACACACAAGGGTGATGCTTTCAGATCGGGCTCCCCTGCATCAGAGCTGTACCCGTAGGCCCATGAGCCTCTTTGAAGGAGCTTCAGAAGGTAAGACCTCCCCAAGTACAAAGTTACCGAGGACTAGGGGGAAAAGGCTCATCTCACTTTCAATTTACATTAAATAAGCCACATGGGAACTATGGCTCCTTTACTGGCTCACACCCTCCCCTCCAACTGCTTGTTCACAGACACACCACAAGCAAGCAGTCTAAAATAGTCTTTAGCGCCTTTTACAAAACTGGCCTGGATATGAACATCACAAATGCAATGTGCAAACTGAAATCAGGGCTGATGGTGTATTATCGGTGATTGTTTATATTTATCTGCCAGTGACTTCTTCAGAGCCTCATATTTATTCATTCAGTTCTTCCTTTGGGTCACATCAGTGAGAATGATTCTTATATATAGTGCTTCTTGGGAGGCACAGGATCTGGGATGTATTCCTTCCCTCTCATATGAGGCGGAAGAAGGACAGTCATTAAGGATTTTCCTGTAACTTGGGGACAGACCCACTGGGGTCTGAGAACACACACGCTGACACCATTCTATGTAAACCCAGACATGCTTCTGCTCATTTTAATTAGACAGATAAAATTAGCAAGGAGATTAAGATAAAAGGAGAAATTAAAAATATTTAAATGTTAGGTGGAATTTACAAAAGTGAATTGAACAATGAGGTACAAGAAGGAATGTGGAGAAACACAGACACATTTGAAACATTCCTCGGATGCCACACGGCTTAAGCCAGTCCACAAATAAGGTAAGAAGAATTCTCCCTTGCCATCTCTTGAATTACAGATTCTAGGGATGTGGAAGAACATTCTCCAGAAACACTTTCCTTCTCCTTCTCTTCAGATGTTACCAAGAATAATCAGTCAGTATCATTCTAGAATGGCCCACACTGCATCCAATTCAAACCACTCACCTGTTTCCTGTCTGAATTTGCAAGCTCCTGAGAGTTTTTTCCCCTTTAATTTTATTTTTCTCCCTGCTCTCTCTCCCCATTGGGCCAATAGGCCAACTGGGCCAACCAGAACACCAAACCAACAACACGCTCCAGCCCCTTTGGATTTTCCAGGGGCAAAGATCTCCCGGTTCTTCTTTCTTGTTTGCATCTGTTACGAACAAGCACAGTCATTTTTATAACACAGACATACATATGTGTGCTCCTGCACACGGAAACAGGTTTTTCTTTTTTTTTTTTTTTCCAATTTGTGGTTTCTTTTTCCTTTTTGCAGAAAATGCAAACAAAAGAAAAACAAGGTTTTCAATTGAAGGTACATCTCTTCTTCAATATGAAGACATTAATTGAATTGGTTGGATCCCCCATGCAGTGGTCAGCAAAGTCCTTTGGCAACTGACAGAACGACATCTGGAGACTCAGGAGCTGGGGTTTGTTTGAAGAAACTTCCCTACACGAGTCATGAGCAAAGGGAAATGGATGTGGGAGAAGGGAGAGGGCTCATGGGGAGGAGTACAAAAGGAGAAAAGAAAAGAATGTCATTGGTGAGGAAGAAAATGGAAAACTGCCTCTGTTTCTTCCCTCTACCTCCTTCCCTTTCTTCCTGTGGATCGGTGACTCCAGCCCCGAGTGGGAGCGGAGTTTACTCTTGGTTGCCCCGATGCATACTGTTTTGTCTTCACTTCTGTTGAACATCACCCTTTCATATTTTTATTATTATGTTTTGGTTTCCCACGGCATCTTATACATGCTTCTGTCACTAAGAAATGAAGATTGCCTATTAAGAACAGGTCCAGTCTCTTCTTCACTGATTTAATGCATTTCTTAGCTGAGAAGCCACTCTTTCCAGAACATTCCACAGTGGTCAACCTCTGGTTCCCTCTTGAGCATGGTCCTTTTCCTTCCTCTCCTCCCCCCAGAAAATGAGAGTTCTCATGCCATTGCCGTTGGTGACTGACTCATCTGGACCCTCATAGAATGAATGCTGTTCAGGATCTTCTTCTGATGACCTGCCAAGGTGACCCCTATTCTCAGGAGGTCTCTAGGAGGGAAAAAGTCACAGAAAAGGGCACGTTAGTGTTACGGCAGCTTTTCAAGGATCACAACTCATCACAGAAGGCAAGCTCTTGAATTAGGTGGGTAGGCAAATAAAAGTGTTTAAAATCCAACACTCAGATTACCCAAGTCTTTGGCAAATGCCTACATAGGTATTTTCTTGCTCAATTTCATTTGCTTCATGCAGTGGCCCTCGTCTCCAATGGCCCCCTCCCAACTTAGACAATCCTGGAAGTGTCGTGCCCTGTTCCTCATGTATGGGTGTTGGCTGGAGCAGCCCCTTCATTGTTTCCATGACCCTAGGCAGACTGGAACTTTCGCGCGCGTGTGTGCGCGTGTGTGTTTTAACACTCCACGCACACACGATATGGGGCTTCAGTTATGCTGCGGAGCTTTCTGCCTAAATTAGTGATCACCCACTGAGATTGAAAAGATGTGGGGTTTGCTGGGTTTTCTGATGTTTTTCCCCTGAGTTTCCATTTTCTGCCTCTGTTTGAATTTTAATGTCATGAATTTTTAAGAAGGGTGATCTCAAAATAACTTTCAAATATCTGCCCAAGCAGGAATCTAAGTAATATGTTTAGGATAGGGGTTTGGATTGTACTCATCTTTAAGCTGTGAGTCTTAATTTTGGGGAGCCCATGCATCTTTCCCTAGTTAATAATAATGATAATGTTATAGCATTGCTCAAGTATTTCTCATGTGCCATATACTATCTCATGTATAACTAAGGAAGCAGTTCATGAAAATTGACAAACCACTCAAGGTCAGTAATAATAATTTAACAGCAGTTGTTTCTTGCGTGCATTCTGTAGGCAGGCAATAGGCCAAGTGCTTTGTATACATTATTCCATTAACCTTTCACCACAAACCAATGAGATGGGTACTCTTATTTTTTGCTCATTTATGGACAAGACAAGTAGGGCTCAGAGAAGTTAAGTAACATGCTCAAGATCACACAGCAGGTAACTAACTGGTGGTGCAACTGGGGTTCAAATTCAAGACTACTTGGTTTTCAGCCACCCTGTAGGGCTGCTCTCAGAATTGTTCTAAGGTCCTGACTATATTCCCCCAAAGGCCCCTGCCCCTGGCATAGCAGATCACTTTGTACACCAGACCCACGAGGCTGCACCAGGCTCCTGTGCTCTCCTCAACACCCCCTTACAGCTGGCGGTCAACCCCCTCAGAGCTGCAGCTGGCTCAGATTGTCAAATTGTCCATGTCTTTTCAGCAAACACTTCTGAGAGGCACACTTGAATTCTGAATTCACAAATTGTCCTGCAATCTATTTTATTTAGTAGCTCATGTTCTTTTTCCATCTTTTATCTCTCAAGAAACAAACTAAATTGCTCCAATAGCGTGTGGGCATTTTTTACTTTGAACTAAATCCCTTAATTTTTCCTTTTCCAGACTGAGGAAATTGCTCCATTGGATTCCTCCAGTTGTGGGGGGTTAGGGGGTGATGGCTCCATACTCAGCCACATCACAGTGAGGAAGCAGGCGCAGCCCCACCAGCATGAGCACCCGTTGCCGCCCCTGAACCCGGGCTCTCCGGTCATCTAGGGCATCCATGCCAGCTCTGCAAGATGGGGAAGCTGCTTTTCCACTGGTAAGTGCTGCATTTGTTGGTGATGGTGGTGCCTGACAATAATTCATAGTGGCAGGGACTGCCTTTATATGGCATCAATGGAAAATGAACTCACATTTAAAAAATGAATTCTGTTGTTTAGTGGATGCTAGGCTAGATGCACAGTCAAGCCATCTCCCTAGGGAAAGCGGAGCTTCCATCATTTCTGGCAAGAATCAACCTCAAAGAGGTAGAGTGGGGGCGCCTAGGTGGCTTAGTTGGTTGAGCAGTTGAGCGTCCACTCTTGGTTTCAGCTCAGGTCATGATCTCACGGTTTTCATGAGTTTGAGCCTGTGTCAGGCTCTGCACTGACAGCACGGAGCCTGCTTGGGATTCTCCCTCTCTCTCTGCCCCTCCCCAGCTCATTTGTGCACTCTCTCTCAAAATAAATACATTAAAAAAAAAAAGAAAAAAGAGGTAGAGTGGGACTCCAGGAAGACTGACTGCAAAGCAGGAGTCTGGGACAGAAGCTGTTCCTCTGAGGTTCAACTGCTGGGGCTGGATGGGACCCTGCCTCTCCCTTGGGACTCAGCAACTGGCCCACCTCGAGAGGGAATCCTGGCACCTAGCACTGTGCCTGACATGTATCAGGCGATCAGTAAGTGTTTGTCAATTGCCCGGAGGACCGACCAGTCCTCTACCGTGGGAAATGTGTATCACAAGCCACCAACCCCCATGTTGTCTATAAACGTTGTGGCCCAGGCAGCTGGTGAAGTCTCCTCTGGGGGGATGTGTCTATTCAAAATTTGACCCTTGCCAACTTGTTTCCAGCCTTGGCTGCATGTTAGAATCATCTGGGGAGTTTTAAACACCCTGATGCCCAGGTCTCAGTTCATACCACTTAAACCAGAAGATCTAGGCATGGAAATCAGCCATCAATATGTTTAAGAAAAAAATTTTTAATGTTTATTTTTGAGAGAGAGACACACACAGAATCTGAAGCAGGTTCCAGGCTCCCAGCTGTCAGCACAGAGCCTGATGCGGGGCTCAAACCCACAAACTGTGGGATCATGACCTCAGCCAAAGTTGGACACTTAACTGACTGAGCCACCCAGGTGCCCCAGGCAACAATATTTTTTTAAAGATTCCCAGGTGAGTCCAGTGTGCCACCATGTACGGGCATCGCTGTATCCCTGGGGTGGACTGGTAGAAGGAGATGGAATTAGCCATCAGGAAAGAAGCCCTCAGGCCCTGCTTTGCCACTCGTGAGCACTGAGTGTTCAGGCACTAATTCACCTACTTTCTGAATCTGCTGAATGGAATGAGTACAAGTAGATGAGTATCTCCCAAACTACAGTTCCACGAAACCCTGCCCCTCAAAAATATGGTTCCACAGTATTTAATAATTTTAAATGGGTTTCTTTATTTCAGGATTTCTCATGGCCTTTAGAATGCTAATATGTGTAGTGAATCTCCAAAAGGGTGATAAAGTACGCAGTATATCCCAAATTTATTTGACCATGGGACCTTTTTTCCAAGGAGAACCTATTAACATTTCCCAGAACTGGTGCTGCTCAGAACATTCTTGGGGAAATGACGGACTAATGGATCTTTAAGACCCTTTCTGGCTCTCATCTTATTTGAATAATTTTAGTTTTCGCATTCCTCCATACTCCTGTGGGAATTGCAGACTGGTAAATAATTTGTGGGAGATGGAAATGTATGCTTATTCACACGCGCTATCTAAGTATGAATATGAGCTCCCCACACGTCTGAGATTGTTGCTGAATCAGTGTAGTGCCTCTTCCTGCTATGTTGTTGAAAGTGCTGGCTGGCTGTGTTCTTTCCATCTGGATGCTCTTTTTGATGGGTTAAGTTTGAAAACAAACGGAGGAGAGAGTCTTGATGATTAGGCAAATGACATACGGCTATGCCTTTGAAGAACTCTCATTTGGGGCCAGACTGGACCTCAGCTTCCCCACCCCACCCCTCCATCTTTCCAGGGCGCTTCGCCACCAGATCTGATTCTATACAGAAGTGGAGCTCTGGGGGTGAGGCAGAAATCAAGACTTGTACCATGAGCAATAGCAGGGAAGGAGCCTTGATCCCCACCCACGGGGTACAGAGAGGAGATTCTCATCACTTACTCTGATGTCATCTGGGTGACCAGCTGGAGGGAGGTGAAGCCAGCGGTGAGGAAGCTGTCCCTGTACTGGACCATTTTGATGGCACTGAGCCAGTCATCCACGGTGGTAAAGGCCGTGAAGTCTGGAATGGAGCGGTCTAGCAGGGGCTGGGAAGGCCTGAGAGAAAGAGAGAGAGAGAGAGAAGCAGGTAACCCCACAGCTGCAAAGGTGCATGGATAGAGCCACACTCTGGGAAGACAGCAGACTTCATGTAGGATGAGAATTCTTTCCTGACAGGATGAAGATTACAGGGGAGCCCTGTGCTGACCCTTCTTGCCTTACAGAATCCTGAGTGGGCATAACTTCTGGAGGCGAGATGGCTGGTACCCCTGCCTACGGGCCCTGTCTCGCATCAGTCAGCTCAGACAGCTAGACTGACACAGCATGAAGTCTGGAGGGAAGAGAAGGCCCATAACTCCTTTGTAAACTGGAACCTAGGAGCTTTACCATCCAAAGTTTCACCATTAAAAATATATAAAGTTCACTACAACCTTCCCAAATCTATTGGTACCATTTTTTTTTTTTTTTCCTGGTTCTATCCTCAGCTAATTGGAACAGAGCAGCTCTCCGCTGATCTTCTCTGGGACATTCTCAAAGCAGACACTTCACTATCCAATCCACAAAGCAGGGTGCCACCTTAATATATCCCTCAACTCCCAACACCCATGCCCAGTCCTTCACCAAGAATTAAAGATTTGACCTCCAAAATATCTCATACTCATCCACCTCTTTCTGCATCATTACCCTGACTGAAGACCCTATCTTCTCTGCCATTATTCCTGCAATATTCTCCTGTCGGTCTTCACGCATGTTCCTTCCCCTCAACATAAGGTCCACACTGTGGCCTGGTGCTCTTTGAAAACTGCAGGTGCGATCATGTCCATAACCTTCACCCTGACCCTGATTTGTGTCAAATCCTTCAATGGGTGCTCGCTACTCTGAAAATCAAGCCCAGAATTCTTAGCAGGGCCCACATGTTCTGAGCGTCTGGCCCTCGCTCACCTTGCCAGCCTCAGCCCTGACCCAGTCCCCTCACAGACTGGACTCAGAACACACTGGCCCTGTCCTTCCTACCCTCGAGCCTCTGTTCATGCTGTTCCTTGGTCTGGAACACTTGTCCCTTGATTCCCATCTTCCTTTCATTCAATTCATGCATTTCCTCCCTTCAGTGCTCAACTGGAATAACACTTATCAGAGATGCCTCCCTGACACCAGGTATCGCATGTATCCATGCTCTCCAACACCACGCACCTCCCTGCCACAGTGGCTATCAAGGTCTCAATTTTGCATTTCTTTGGGTGATCATCTGGTCTTGCCCCTCCTAAATGATTCAAAGTTCCATGAGGACACGAATCATGTCTATCTTATTCATTCTATACTGCCAGCAAGGGGCACAGTGCTTAGCACATACATGCCCAATAAACTTTGGTTGAAATATTAATGTCAGTTAACACTGCAATGTAGAGGAATAATATACAGCTGACAGCTACTGACAGGAGATGAAAATTGTTCTGTGCATTTGCTCACAACAAATCCGATGGCTTTTTATTTCTGTGTCCCATAGCAATCAGGGCCTTTAGCGGCTAATAGGTTGGCCAAGGTTCCAAGTCTGCAGCTCTACCTTGTGTGGTTAACAAAAAGTGTGCCTTCTGGAAACAGGATCTCCCAGAAGTGGGGCCTCATACCACTCCTATCAGACACATTCAATTATTACAGAGCCCAGTGCCCAGCCCATCTGAAGCCAACAGACAGTGGAGACCCAGACAGGTATCTTGATATCTGTCTATAGCCCATGCTGTAGGCAGGGAATATTTTAGAAAGATGGAAAGGAAAAAGGAAACAGGAAGTCTTGGAATCTCTTCCATTAGTGGATAAGGTTAGCCACCTCACCCTTGCTCTCAATAGATCAAAAGGCTAGCAGCCTTGCTATTGGGCCTGCCCCTAGTTATGAGACCACCCACACCTACGAACCACCCTATTCCACGAGACTCACACGGCGGTGATGGTTGCCACAGTCTTGAGACTTGCCGGGTTCCGGATCATCTTGTCCAGGGTGTTGACAATTTCCGCAAAGCGGGGCCGGCTGTTACGGTCCTTCTGCCAACAGTCCAGCATGAGCTGGTGTAGAGCAGCTGGACAGTCCATGGGTGGGGGCAGCCGGTAGTCCTGCTCAATGGCATTGATGACCTGTAGTGACACACATGGGAACGGGTATGATTGGGTGATGAGACACCCGCCAGTCATTCACAAAGTAGCTCCCAAGGATGGAGCCTCCCTCATTCTGTGCTCATATACCTCTCTCCATAATGGATTTGACGTGTACTTGGCTTTTCCCCCTAGACTGTCCCTAGTACCCGCAGTGAGGCCTGGCACACACTAGATCTCTGTAAATGCTTACTAAATAATGAGCTGGTGAATAGCTTGAGCTTCTCCTCTTTTTAAGAGGACATCAGGCCCAATTTTGCAGCTGGCAGTGATGATGAGATGGCACACAGGAAACCTAGTGGACATTTGTTCTTTATAAAGGACCCCCATCAGGAAGCCTGGGTGGCTCAGCCGGTTTGAGATTCCGACTTCAGCTCAGGTCATGATCTCGCAGTTTGTGAGTTCAAGCCCCTGTCGGGCTCTGTGCTGATGGCTGGGAGCCTGGAGCCTGCTAGGGATTCTGTGTCTCCCTTTCTCTCTGCCCCTCCCCCGCTCATGCTCAGTCCCTCAAAAATAAATAAACGTTAAAAAAAATTAAAAAAAAATAAAGGACCCCCACCAAAGCCTGTGGTGGCCTCATCCTTACACTGCTAAGAGAAGAGAAAGGAGGGAAGGAATCAGCCTTTAACAGTGAGCCTACTCCATGCTAGGGCCACTCTCGATGCTTCCTGTGCATTGTTTGCCTTGACCTTCATGATGCAGCAACATGAACTGGCTTGAAGAGAATTTGACTACACAAATCAGTTAAGTGCAATGACAACGGTCAAAATAACAAGGTGAACTTAAAGTGAATATAGCCAATGAGGTTTTGGTAATTTTTGCAGGCTCCAGGGGATAATTTTGTCAAGATCTTAGAATCTTTACATAGTTTGGTCTGCTTTTCATATGGTTGCAAGAGCTTATTTCACACTTTATATCTTAATTTCCAATTCATTTAAATAGATTATGACTGCTCTGTGCTTTTTCTAATAGCAAAAATAACTGTCAATGATCCAGTGCTAAACATGGGAATTTATTACGGTGCCCTCCTACCGTGATGGAAGGCCTGGTGTACAATGAGCACCTTTAAGTGATGTAAAAATGTATCTGTTGAAATGGAAATATACTCACACTGTAATCTTAGGGAAAAGAGCAGGCTGCATAACTGCAGGTATAGTATAATCTTGCTTTTGTAAAAACAAAAATCAAAACAAAACAAAAAAACAGTAATTATACACATGCATAAAAAAGACCCCGGAAAAATAGATGGCATGGCATTAAATGGCGGTTGCCTCTGGGCAGGTAGACACGAGTGCTTTTCATGCTCATTTGTGTTCTTACTTTCTATAATAATTATACATTGATTTTATATTAAAATAAACAGTTCAAGCACCTTCAACAACAAAGGAAATAATTTGGAGTTCAGAGATTTTCAGGTGTTTTTACCTCTACTTTAAAAAATGTCAGATTCATTTCAACGGATTCTTCTTCTTCTTTTTTTTTTTTTTTTAACTTTGTAGATCGGTCAGAAAGTATTTTCAATCAGTTTGTATTTTTACAAATTCTATGCCCAGGATATAGGACATGGAGTGGGGCATGAGATATGACCTGAAGTCATTAGAGATAATCAAGGTGTATTATTCCTTCTATTCTAGGTGGTGGAAAAACAAACAAGGATACAAACCACACTGGTATCAGTTCTATACACAAACTGGTGACTGGGAACGTGCACTTTTGAATAGTATGTTGCTTCACCGATAAATTTTTACCCCCGCCAAACTCCTGTCAATCAAATTACCTGCTTTCCTCTAAGGAGGGCATTACAGTCCATTTTTCCCGTGAGGAAATAGAGGCACACACAGTGGAGTAACTTGCCTGATGACCCACAGCTAGGAAATGGCAGGACTGAGAATAAATCATAGAGGTGTCTGATTTTTAAGTGTGGAACACCTTGAAGCCCACTTTCCCGAGGCCTCTGTGGGGCTGCCATTGTAATCTCGACCTGAAGAGTAGTCCTTGGAGCTGTTTGATATCTTCACGGCAGGAAACAGGGGTATGGAGCTAAACCAAGTAATCCATGAGGAGGAGTGGCCAGGCATCATTCGCATCAGCCTGGCTCATAAACTGGCACCCTTTCCAGCTCCTTCTAGGCAGCCAGACCCAGGGGCCCTGTCACAGAGCCCCCACTCACTGTGAAGATAAGTGGGATTATCCACTGAATGGCCCCCGAGCTCATTTTGGGTTCCTTAAGGACAAGCTAGGCAGGGCCAGCAGGAAGGGCTAGTGTCCATATTCAACTTCTCATGGGGATCGGGGACCCCAAAGTCTTCCAGTGCAGGGCAGCTCATGTTGCCCTAAACTGTTGGCATCTCTGCTCAAATTATGTGGTGCCAGAGCCCCAAGTAGTTAATTCCTCCCACTGACAAGTTTCCTCTCATCTCCCTGTAACAGGAAGGAGTACTGGAGTCAGGGGGCACATCTCCATGGTGTGACCAGCTGGCCCAACCACTCCTGGCAGAGCACCAAGAGACTGGGACCCATACATGGACTGAGTCTTCCGTCTGTGAGGTCTGGGCTAAATGCAACTTAGCTACGCTTCCCCTATCTCCTCCGCATGCCACCTCACTGGAAATTTTGAAGACTATCCTGCCATTTGTTTTGCATTTCCCGTGCCTGTCTGGTACGGTTTCTTTTTAAGAGGATATCAGAACCACTGATCCCTCCTCCCTGTGGGTCGGCCAGGAGTGCAGACCCCCACATGGTGCTGGTGATGGTGTGGCATTGTAGCTAGGGGCGAAGACACTGGAGGCCTGGGTTCAAATCCTAGTTTCACTTCTTATTAGCTCCAGAACCTTGGGAGAGTCACTTGATTTCTGGAAATTGCACAGATAGGGTTATTAAAAAGATTACACGACACAGTGAGGTGATGTTGAGCACCATACACATGAAGGAATGGTAGAGGGAATATCTTCGTCAGATGGAGGCTGTCATTCCTGCCACATCTACTACGGTACTTGTCCCTGCAAAGGAGGTTACTGTTCTGCTGCTGGTCACTGCAGATCTAGGGCCACAGTGTTTTGAGAAGCATGAAGCACATAGTGGGGGGTTAATGGCCAGATTCCTATTTCTCACCTTTCAGGATATAGGATAGCCATGCTCATGTTTACAAAATGGGACTTCGTGCCATTTGCTATCTCTTCTACATAATTTTGTTGTCATTACTCAAGCTGATATTCTGGGAGCATTGATGCCTCTTGCACATTGGAAAAAAAAAAAACCTTTACCTTTCACCCCAAAGAAAAAATTACCTAAGTCATTAATTGATGTGTGGGTAGCATCTATCTACCCAAGCCTTTCGTTGAAGTGCTATGCCTTTGGAGGGGTTTACTCTCTTTAAGAATCTGGGTGTTTTCCAAATTTCCTGAGTATAGAACTTGTAATCAAATTAAAACATCGTTATTTCAAAAAAAATAACTGTGGTCCTCTAATGGGGTTTTGGGATCATTCTCTGTCACACCTGCCTTGCTAGCAGGTGTGGGAAACTGGGAGGAGACATGGAGAAGCCCCTTCCATCCGACCACCTGATGGCTGTAAACACCAGTGACCACGTTTGAATTGTGTGGAAAGATTTGGCCCAAGGTGGGGGGTGTAAGGTATTCTTCTGAGCACACTTGAAAACTGGGGTCAGACCTGGGCCCCCTTCCTTGGTCTGTAACAGGATGAGATAAACGGATGTTGAAAACACTGGCGATTAGAATGAGATCAGATGGCATTTCCAGAGAGAAGCAAGAGTGAGGGTGTGGTGGTGAAGAGAACCAGCCCGAGAGAGGCCACTGTCACCCAAGCAGAGCAGGCTGCCACCTCACTTGGAGTGGTCTGCAGCAACTCTTCGGGCCTCTGACGGCCAGCGTAAGCCGATGCTCTGGGCCCTCAAGAGCTGGGGCAGGGAGGGGAGAGGGGCTGCCTTTGTTTCCCCTGTACCCGGAGAAGGCACGTGCTGGGGGCTGGGGTTGGATGGGTTGGGTGGGGACAGGGCAGGCGGTCTGACTCATGTGCCTCGGGGAAGTGACTAGAGCTTCCTGAGGGATGAGAGGGCCCCTAGCCTCGCTCAGACCACATTTCCTATTAGTGAGCTGGGCGGTACCTGCTCCACCTTCCGCAGGGGAGAGTGAAGTGGAGAAGCTCGGAGCAGTGGAGGAACCAGGGCAGAGGGGGTTAAGTTGAGCTCTGATGTTTCAGTAAAACCACAGCTCCTCTCCACAGACACTGCCACTCTCATTATCTCTGTCAATCAGATCCAAGCAGCAGAACTTCCAAGTTCTCTCTCTGGCTGACAAACTCTCTGTACATGTTCAAAGACCTTCCTGGGCTCCGGAAGCCCAATTACCAGCACTCCGACTTGCCTCTGCAATTCCCTTTCTTAAGGCCTTTCAACTGTCATCTGTAGAACCCTTTACTGCCACCACCTCTGCGGTTTCTGATGAGTGTGGCTCTAGCCCGGCCACTTGCGGCCCCTCCTGGCTCCCTCTCAGGCCGGGCCGGTTCCGAGTGGGCCAAAGGCACCCCCACCCCGCTTTCCACCCAGAGCACAAATGCACTTGGGACAATGCTTAGGGGCCTCGTGTTGGAGAAATACAACAAAATTGGAATAAACTGCTAATTTGCAGATGTTCCTCTTCCCTTTGAGACCCAGCTCAAGCATCAAATATCTGGGAAGCCTTTTTTACCTCCCCGCCTCGCCTAAATGTTCCCACAGCCCCATGTAGTAGGTGCCGCTGGACTGGGAACAGCCGAGAACGGAACCGGCAAGCACAATGCTTAGCAGCAATGAGTGTTTGCTGAATGAATGATCTGGGAATTCTGGAAGTCTAATATCAGAAATTCCATTTGTTTTCAGCAGAGGTGAATTCATTTGCTGAGAAGATCTTGAATGTCAAATCTTGCCTGTCAGTTTCATAATCCATTCTATGTGTGCTGAATTGTTCTTAATAGGATTAGAGTCTCAGAAAAGGGCCTCCCTGTTTCCTGGATCACATTTATGACTGCTCCAGCTGACGGTATGGATGCAGCCGGGTGCGGCTGATTTCATGAGCGCAGCCTCGGCATCAATTCTGACACTTACTGCTCTGACATGCTACGGGGCAGAGGCGAGGCGGGGATAATCATAGATGAGAGGGGGCCTACACGCCACACGTGGCCCTGGGACCTGGTTAACAATGCAGCCGTTTCACCTGCCCTGGGCTGACGCCACTGCGCCCATGGGATCAGGGCGCACATTCACAGCAGGAGCCCAGCTCCCAGATCACCACCTTTCTCAGTCGCCTGAGCACCTGCCATGGCTCTAAACCTCGGGCTGGAGAGAGGGCTCACTGAGGCCAGATTTCTCCAGTTAACAGGGCCCCAGAGCCACCAAGCATGGAGGTGCTTATGGTGCAGCTGATTGCCCAGTGGAGCAGATCTGGACTGGGGAGAGCCCTGCCTCATCCTGCTGCTAGGTTGGGAAAGATAATAACTGCCCCCTGGGGAGATGGGAAGAGTAAGAACAGAGGAATGCAGGTTTTGCAACCCTCTCAGCTCCAGGGGGAGGGTATGTATTGAAAATACAAAAGCGGAATGGTGGGGGTGGGGGGGGGGGAGGGGGGGGCGGGGAGGGGGTGGCGAGGACAGCCCAGGATCAAAGGCAGTGTGGAAATTCAGATAGGACTTTCGATTGGGGCCTTAACAAAGCAAATCATCCTCAAAAGGCTTCCTCACCGCTTAATAGTTATGAAGCAAAGGGTCTCATCTGGAACACCACTGCTTAAAGCATCTTAGACGCTTAAAGCCTGGAGGGGTGCTCATCACCTCTCCAGAGACAGGGTCCCACTCCTGCTGGCCATCTGAATCTGACCAACTTTGGGAAGCTTGCTCAGCTCCTCCTTCAGTGACAGGTGACAGGCCCCCAGAAGAGTAGACTCTCAGGAAAGAAGGGCCCTTTCCAGTTCCTCTCTTTAAAGTTGAGAGGTGTGAGCTACATAGAAACTGCCACTTGGGGCACCTGGGTGGCTCAGTCGGCTAAGTGTCCGACTTCAGCTCAGGTCACGATCTCGCAGTTCATGGGTTCAAGCCCCGCGTCGGGCTCTGTACTGACAGCTCAGAGCCTGGAGCCTGTTTCAGATTCTGTGTCTCCCTCTCTCTGACCCTCCCCTGTTCATGCTCTGTCTCTGTCTCAAAAATAAATAAACGTTAAAAAAAAAAAAGAAAAAAAAAAAGAAACTGCCACTGGTTCAACACAGCACATCTGTCAGAGACCCCGCCCACAGACTAGCTCTGCTCCGCCTCTGTCGGAAGGACAACACAGGGGCTGCATGCTTTGAAGCAGGGCAGAATCTCCTACTTCATTTGGGCCTGCTGTGTTTCATGGCCCACAGCCATTAGGAACCAGCCCTGGAGCTCCCGGGTTGGCCCAGGTACCTTTACAGGCTCTGGGGCTATCGGGATTGTCATATCTCCATGCTGGACTCTTTGATTAGTTCAAACACTGCTGCCAAGGGGGTTCCTGTATCTCCTGTCTGGACATCTCAAGTTCAGGTTGTGAGGCCCTGAGCTGAAACCAGAGAGGAGGGGCTGGCATGCCACTGGCTGTGGGAACCCTTCGATGGGGGTTTGTGGCGACTGGGTACTGCTGACACTCACATCTTGGTTGGACATATCCCAGTAGGGTCTCTCTCCAAATGACATGACTTCCCACATGACGATCCCGTAGCTCCAGACATCGCTGGCAGAAGTGAACTTGCGGTAGGCAATGGCCTCTGGAGCTGTCCATCTCACGGGGATCTTCCCTCCCTGGAAGAAGGAGAAGCCAGTCAGCCCAACTGTCAGGTTTCTAGTCGAAAGCAGGAGAAAATGAACTCAGCATGCACGTGCTTTCCACTCTCCTGCCCTCATGTCCGGTGAGTTAGGACATCCAGGATAGCCCGAGCCCCATGGGCAGGCCTCCATTACGCACCTGCAGACAGGGGCTCAAGGAGGATTTGTGTGACCTGTGCTGGTCTCACGCCATAAGTGGACACACCACCGTGAGGCCATGGCTGTACCGAAGCTTCGTTAGTCCCCAACTCCCTGCACACCGATCTTAATGTCACTGTTAGGAGGTGGGTGGTAGAGGGGGTGTAAATGGTGTACATGCACCCCAACACCCAATTCCCTACTACAGGAGATTGGCTAAAGGAGCCAGGAGATGTCAGGTGCGACTGTCTTTGTTCCACAGCATTTGTAGCCTTCATAACATTGGGTCATTGGGTCGGCAGAAGCAAAACAAACACAAAAGTGGGAGCCTCCTACTACAAGATCACTTTCCTTGTGTTTCACCTCTTGCAGGGGGTTGAGGGTGGGGGGAACAGTTTCCTCACCCTGCAGCTTGCAGACAGCCCTGGGGCTGCACTGGGTTTAATGGGCCGGCGCTGAGGTCTCTGCAGGTGCCAGCTATTCCCCCCTGCCTTTCAGTGGAGGTTGACATTCCAAGGCTGGAGGTAGACACTTCTCGCTTTTAGGTCTGCTTCTCCTCCTTGCCCTCCAACCCCACACTGGATGCTTCCAACCTGCTCTCTGCTTGGCCCTCAGCTTGTCTGCCAGACGTTGGCCTGTTTTAAGGGATGACTATCCATCCATTCATTCGCCCTGTCAACATTAGGCAGTGAGCGCTGCTTTGTGCCAGGCACTTTTTGAGGAGCTGGTGTCCCAGAGATGAGCCGGCCATGGTTCCCGCCCTCAAGCTGCACAGGGAGTGGGGAGGTAGATAAGACAACAGACACTTAAAATGGGGATATGGCCTCCCTAACCGCAGGGGATACAGATTCCCTGACACAGGTAGTGGGTGGGGAAGGAGCCCAGCAGCAGCCAGAAGGCCAGTGTCCTGTGGGGTTAAGGGCACCTAGAGCCTTTGTTTGGGTTTGGATACAAGTACTGCCCATTCCAACCTGTGTGACCTGGGGCCAGTCACATAACTTCTCTGTACCACTCTTTCTCCTTGGCACAGTGGGGGAAATGATCACACCTATACAGTCAGAACATGGGTTACTGCCCACACAGTGCTTGGGACAGGGCCTGGCATGCCACACATTTGGGATCTGTGGCTTCACCATCTGCTCAGTCCCAGAGGACGAGTACAAGTTGATCAGGCAAAGAGACGGGAGGAGGAAAGTCCAGGCAGAGAGGAGCGTGCACGGGTGCCGGGGGGGGTAAGAGCGAGGATGCAAGGGGGACCCCAGCATGGCTGCAGTTTGGCAGTCCCAAGGGTGAGTGTGGGAAAGGGGTGGAGGGCAGGGCACCAATGCCACTCCGCACCCCAGGGTGAAGTGGGGGACACACGTCAACGCAGCCCTCCACAGCTCGTCAACCTCTAGAACAAATACGATCCTCATTTTCATTTCTTCCTGCCAACTAGCCAGCTTTCCCTCCCTGGCCTTTCTCTCTGTCTGGGCTCTGCCGGCACAATACAGGAGGCTCCCTCCCTCCCCTCTGCATCTGCCTCAAGCCTCTGCTGAAGGAGGCTATTTTTACACTGACCGCTCTCACGATCTGTTCCAATCACCAGAGACGCATGTTGGACTTTGGCAAAAATACCTTTAAAATGTGTAAGTGGTTAATCTGAGTGCGAGTGACAGAAAAAGGAGCAAGCAGCAAAGTGTATTTATATCTGGTTTCCTGACCAGGGCCTGAGAGGAATAACGGCTGCCCGGCCAGGACCTCCCCAGATGCACATCCAGCTTCCTGCAAAGAAGACAGTCCTGATTTCCCCTGAGGACCACAGGCTTTTGTGGTGGGAGATGTCCTCAGCTCAAATGCCAGCAACATGACAAATGCCTGGAGGGCAGGCCTGGGCCTCTGCAGCAACAGGGTGCTTTGTTCTCACCATCCCCCAGAACATGCATGAGCTCACTGGTTTTATCTGTAAGGCACCCATGGCTGGGAAGACAGGTGGAACATTCAGCCAGTGAACCGGGAGTTAGCAAACACCTGGAGGCCAGTGTCCACCATTGGGGTGGATGCCACGCCTGGAGAAGGCCTGGCAGCCCCGTGGAGGGGTTTCTGCTCCCTCAGAAGCAGAAACTGGGTGAAGTGAGGCAGGAGAGAGCAGGAGTTTAATTCAGGTGACTGTGTGTGTGTGTGTGTGTGTGTGTGTGTGTGCGCGCGTGCGTGCATAAGAGAGAGAATGGGGCTCCGTAAGAACTTATCAATATGTGTGAGAGGAGAGTGGGAGACAGAAAGCTTGGCTGTGTAGGTCTGTGAGTAAGAGAATTAGGGCTTATCTTCTGTGTGTATGTTTGTGTCAGGGAGAGGGGGAGGGGACTCGAAAGTGCCATTCTTCTGAATTTCAAAGAGGCGGATTGGGAGTCTGAAGGTGTCCTCTCTGCCAAGTCTGGAGCAGACCCCAGGGGCTGCCGGTGACAGCTGTTGAGTTGCTCCCTCCTGCATGTAAAGTGGTGGAGCCCAGCCTGCTGGCAAAGCGCCTCAGCCCTCCTGCCACCTTGTGCTGTTGGGCCTCACTGAACACAGAGTTTGGCCTGTCATGGCCACCTCCCCCCCCACCCCCCCCCCCCACCAATCCCAGCGGGAGCAGAGCCTTCCAGAAGAGCCTTCCAGGACCGACAGGTGACAGCGTGTCACACCAGCTCTCCCACTTAGCCAAGAGAGCAGGAGATGCCGACCTCTGAGGCGAACCAAAGGAGGGAAAGTCAGGGGGGCATAGGGATGGGTGCTTTCATTCCTGGGAATTTTAAACTATTCCTCCCAGCTTTTCAGACATCACTTCATGAGCGTTGCCTTCTGATGCTCAGAGGTAATTATGGTGATGATTATTTAACTCGTCTTCGGTTATGTGAGAGGAAAGCTATTAACGTAGAGCATAGTGACCAGCCCCATGGAGGGAGACCAGAAGAAAAGGCAGTGGAATGGTGTTACAGAAGGCAGGGTTTTTGCCAGGGAGGACGGTCCTCCTGCTGGAAGAGAAGTCTGGACCAGAAGGCCCAACCACTGCATTCATATAATTGCAAAGTGCTCTCAGAGTCACTGGCTCTCTCCAAAGCAGGCATGAGGAAGGGCCACAGAGAAGGAGTGATTTGCTCTGTTGGATGGGAAGGCACATAAGGGAATAATTCTCAGGGGGAGGAGCAGATGAGGCTCACTGGAAAAGAATGTGCATCCACATGGGCAAAAAGAGGCTGACCTTGGGCTATTTAAGAGAGTACTGTCCCTCCACAGGGTTTCTCCAAGGTGCCTGATGACTGCTACCTCCAGGGACAGAGAGGCAGTCTGCATTCTGCAAGGACCTGGTTTCCCCAGAGCTGCCACAGGAGGTCACTGTTTGGGTGTGGGGGAGGGAGAAGGGAAGAGGAGGGAGGAGGCTCTCACCACCATCAGGGCCCTAGGCTCCCCACAGGACTTACACGCTGTGTAAAGCTTTGCATTGAATGGTTGGGCTGCCAAGAAATTCTTCAAAAGTTTGAAATCCACTGCTTCAGAATAAACATGCCTTAACTCTGGTATAAGACAAACTATAATTGTGTGTGTGTGTGTGTGTGTGTGTGTGTGTGTGTGTGTGTTTGCATGTATGCGACTTGATGAACTAAAAGATTATCTGGCAGTGGATTAATTCTAATCTAGACATCTTCAGGGTCAACTGCCAGCAGGTGTGACCAACAGGTGGAAGGTTTCAGTGTAGAGATACTTTAAGTCCCTCAGCCTCGGCCAGCCTGCAACAAGCATCTAGCCAGCACCCATGCTGCCCAGCATCCTGGTGGAGATGTGGCAGTCAGTGATGAGACTCAGCTCCACTCTCAAGGATCCATGGATAGCCACCATGCCTCCCAGCCAGTTCATTCTCTTGTCACAATAAGATTAAGTAGACACAGCTCATAGCTTTGGTTCTAAAACCCAATTGTAGAGTTTTACAGGCCAAAGTCTTAGCATAGTGCCAATTCCCCTTGCTGATTACTTATCCTAGTGATGCCCATAAAAGTAATACTTCTGTGGGCGAGGGGCATTGCTACAGTACTTTCCTCTGCCATCTTGTGTGGGATGAAGTCTCACTGGGGATATAGCAGGGTTCCAGACACTCATGAATACTGAGTATGGTGATAAAAGACTTATTCATCAAATATTGGGATCATGCTGCATGTGGAATTCTCTTGAAGTCTGGAAGCAATAGGTTTATGACCAAGAGCATCATGCAGTATCTCTGAATTAATTTCACAATAAACAACTCTCCAAAAGGTTTATAACATATAAAGCATATTGGAGTTGTTGCGGAGATCCACAATGATATATTTGTAAACCACTCAGTATATTATTGTCACCATTAAACAAGATTTATTGAGTTGTGTGGGTTGGATTGTGTCCCATTCCCCCCACCCGAAAACATATTCAAGTTCTAACCTCCTGTACCAGTGAATGTGACCTTATTTGGAAATTGGGTATTTCAAAATGTAACCAAGTAAGATGAGACCATACTGGATTGGGGGATGGACCTAACATCCAATGACTGGTGTCAGAATAAGAAGGCCATGTGAAGACACAAAAATGGGTAGGAGGGAATAACATATGAAAATGGAGGCAGAGATTGGAATGAGGTACCTACAAGCCAAGAAATGCCAAGGATTTACAGCAACAGCCAGAAACTAACAGAAAGGCATGGAACAGATTCAACACCTTGGTTTTGGACTTCTAGCTTCCACAACAGCAAGAGAATAAATTCCTGTTGTTCAAAGCCACCTAGTTTGTGGTGCTTTGTAACAGCAGCTATAGGAAACTAATACATTGAGTATATACAAATTTATCAGGCCCTCGCTTAAAAATACTGCTGTTAGGGATGCCTAGGTGGCTCAGTTGGTTAAGCATCTGACTCTTGACCTGGGCTCAGGTCATGATCTCATGGTTTGTGAGTTTGAGCATCACATAGAGCTCTGGGCTGACAGTTCAGAGTCTGCTTGGGGATTCTCTCTCTTTCCCTCTCTACCCCTCCCCCCCCCCAAAATAAATAGGGGCACCAGAGTGGCTCAGTCAGGTTAACTGTCTGACTCTTGGTTTCGGCTCAGGTCATGATCTCAGGATTCAGGAGTTCAAGCCCCACATTGGGCTCTGCACAGACAGTGTGGAGCCTGCTTGGGATTCTCTCTCTCCCCTTTCTCTGCCCCTCCCCCACTTGTGCTCTCTCTCAAAATAAATAAACTTAAAAATAAATAAATCTTAAAAAAAGAAAATGACTGCTATTAAATTCCCAGGTGGCAGAGCTACCATGGGCTGCCATTAGGAGGCAGTAGGATTTGGGAGTGAGAGATACCTCTGATGGAAGCCCAGCAGATAAACCCTGGGCCCTCTGTGCTGTTGATCAGACCCAGGCCAGTCTACACCTTGAGGAACTGCCTTTTTTTTTTTTTTTTGGCAACGTGAGTGTGGTGTGGTGAGAACTTCAAGGGCAGCACCACGGCAGTTCTAGCACGGACAGGGGTCAGAAGGCAGTCCTGACGATGATGCTGGAGCCACCATCACTTCTCCTATTCACTGGAAGTCATGCCACGCCTGAGGGAGAGTCCACCCTCGCTCTACCAGAGTGGCCGCAGAGCCAGGTGGCCACTCCAGGCCTAGGCAGCTGCATCTCAGTTGTACAGTTGAAGGCAGTGTCAATGTCCTTATTCTTGGCTTACCCACAAAACCTAGCCTAGTGGTTCTCCGACTTGGCTGTCCATTGGAATCACCCTGGAGAAGGGTCTTTTCTTTTCTGTTTTCCTTTTCTTAATGCCAGTGGGTATTAGAATTTATTTAGAGTCTCTGGTTGTGGTGAAGCCTGAGCACTGGTAGGTTTTAACATTTTAACATGCTTCAGGTGAGTCTAATGTGCAGTCATTAGTCACAACCACCAGCCTGGAACAGTGGTTCTTAAATTTGAGTGTAGATAAGAATCTCCTAGACGTCTTGTTAAAACACACATCACAGAGCCCTAACCCAGGCTTTCAAAATTACTTGTTCTGGAATAGGGTTTGAGTATTTACATTTCTAACAAGTTCCCACTGTGGTTCCCACACTTTGAGAACCACTGGCATATATCTACCGAGCATAAATCATGGATTGAGCGAGGGCTCATCTTGAGTATAACTCTGAGCGCTGTTGATGGCTAGGTTGAGTAGGAGTCTGAGACTTCATCTGGACTCAGCAAGGAAGAGGGCCGTGACTCATGAGAAATGTCTGCCACAGGTTAGAGAATGAATGGCTATAAATATATGACGAGTATTTGCCAATATTGCACTAAACCTCAAAAGATCTCAAAAGGATGGGGGAAAAAGGCAGCAAGTTGGTTTCCCCAAAGTTTCCATCAAGTACCTCTGTGGCCCAAGGGAAATACAGGGTGAACTAAAGTTTCCATTGCACAGAAAATGTCCCACAGAAGGGGCCTTGGGACAGTCCCTATGGGGCAGTGGCCATCTTGACTCTGCAGTTGACCAGCCTGGGTGAGGCATCTGCCTGTGAGAGGGGCTCTGGGCAGCACTCTGAAGACAGTTCAGACACAGATGGTCCTGTCCCCAGGGTGCATCCATAGGACACGCCCTCCCTCCTCCTGTTCCCAAGTCACTGTCCACTGCCCTGGACCAAGAGGTCTAATGTGGCTCTAAGGATTAAAATCAGAAGGTATTTTGGAATGCACATTTCTATTTAAAAGCACTCTGAAAGTACACCGACCCGTTTCCCCCAACCTAACCAACAAAGTGATTTTTCCAGATAAGACCGGTATCAGCCAGGAAGGAAAAGCAGGTTCTGCCTAAAAGGTTATCTTTCTTGAGTGTTACCAGCTTCTAACAGCCAGTGGAAATGGCTCCTGGCTGCTGAATTGCAATTGAATCTATATAATAAAGAGGCTGTTCCTAGTTCCCCAGGATGCCAGGAATTTGCATGAAAACAGTCTCTCCATCTTCTGAGAGAGTTCATCTGGCCCCACTGCTTATTTCTTTCCAGAAGCCACAATCTTGATGGTGACACTGTAATTTATTACCATGCTAAGGATTATGATGCAGCATACAGAGAATTAGAACTTTAGGTGAGAAACAGGCTGCAGGAACAGGTGAGCTTTTGGAGAACATGGTCTTATTTGTCATGCAAATGACACAAATAACAGAAAAGGGCTGAGAGAAAAGACAACCCAAAAAGACACACTGCGTTGGCTGCAGACAAAATTG
Organism: Lynx rufus; assembly: GCF_022079265.1. Lineage (NCBI taxonomy): Eukaryota > Metazoa > Chordata > Mammalia > Carnivora > Felidae > Lynx > Lynx rufus. Next base: position 31,114,784 of record NW_025814867.1, on the reverse strand, counting down.
TTTCTAAATAGAATGTTTTTCAAAGCTTTTCTTGAAGCATTAGTTGCTCCTCCAAAATGAGTGACACAATGCATTTCATACTCGTAATAAAATATGTGATTTGAATAACTACAAATGGAGAGATTTACAGTCGGTGGGGTCCTCGTTCCCTCTCCCCTGAGCTTTGTGAGCACTGAAACCCTTCTGTGAGATACTGTGAAAGGTAATTGCAGCCCAAATATCATTTTCCAGCAGCTAGAGAAAGGCCTATTTGGACATAAATTAACTAAAAATATGCGGATGATAGTGTGTGTTTCATGTGTGAAGAACAGAAAGGCCACTTGGTGACGTTTCCCAGCTGGAGAAAAAAAATCCTGTTCAACCAAACAGACACTGTTTCTCTGTACTACACCAGCAGGGCAAACAGCTGTCTTTTACTACTCACCCTCAAAATAGCCCCTGATGGCTGAGATGTGGGCAGGCATTATTATTATTATTATTATTATTATTATTGTCACACGGCACTTCTTGAGTTTATAATTGAAAAGAAGGGGTAGAGAGACCAGGGCTAAAAATTCACTGGCTGCCTCATTCACTTGACAAGAGGCCATGGGTACTCTCTCTGGACCAGTCCAGGGAACAAAGCCACTTCTGCCCTGAGGAGGGCACTGTTCAGGGAATCCCGAAGTGGTAATCAGCTTGGTGATGGCACAGGCTTGGTCTCTCCTGGTGCAGTCCGAGAAGCCTGGGCCTTGCCATTAAGGCTTCTGAAAAGTCGGCCTCTGGAGTGAGTGGCTGGATAAAGTGGCCCAGTGGGCTGTAGTTTCTCTGTGCTCTGCCTTCCCAGATGGTAGACTGCTGGTAACCCAGGGAGGGAGCCAGTCCTCATGAAGGACCTGGTGAGCAGGAATGAATGTGCCACAGTGCTGAACTAAAATACCCCAGCTCCCAAGGTGGGGTGGCAGGGTGGGTCTCTAGGCCCTTTGGCTGACGAGGATGTCAGGGAGGATCAGGAAACAGGGTTGAGGAGGGAGCTAGGCAGTCACCCTACTATCTACCTTTCACTTCCTGGGCCATGTCCAGTTATGTATCCATCGCTTCTCTGAAAATGGCAAGAACTGTGCTTTTTTTGAGGACCAAAGCTCCCACCCCTACTGCTTCACTGCTGCCCATTCTCAGCCCCAGGCCCACCCTAAAAGACCACAGTTCTCTCCTTTTTCAGGCAGGGACCTCTAGGCTTTCCCACATGTCCCCATGTCTCCGTGGCTCCTGTTTCTGTCAATAACCCAGATGGCTGTCCTACCTTTTGCCTCATGTGTCTCCCCCATGAGCTCAGGCACTACAGTCTTCCTGCATTCCATTCCCGCCCTGTGCACAAGGACACTTAGGCTTCCTGGGGCAGGGCTGCACCCACCATGGCAAGGTGCCTGGGCTGTCAGCCGGGCAGATTCTCTGTCTGCAGACTGAGGCCGGCCTCTGCACGACCCTCCCAGAGACCTCTGTCCGGCCACATGGGAAGCCTGTGGAGTTTATTCCATTGTCATCCCTGAGTTGACTACTGCCTTTAATTTTTTTCCCTCCTCTTCCCATGATGTTAAGCATTAGACTGTCCGTCCATGGCAACCCGTTTTAATAGATGTACAAGGCATATTCCTTTTTCACAGTGTAATTTTGGGTACCTTACCAATGTCCACCAGCCACACTTCTAGTCTCTCTTCCTGCCCACACCCTCCAACAGCTATTTTAAAATAATCAGTCACATTAAATAGCTTAAGCTCTTCTGGCCTTCTGAACCGCACTCCTTCTTGGCATGGTTTCTCTCTCAAACAATCCCAGCAGTTATAACCAAGTCACTTAACCACTCTGTCTTACTGTCTCCACCTGCCAATAGGGATAATAATGCTTAATTATCTCAGAGGGGCGTATGAGGAGCTGCTAGCTGATGCTGGCAGAGTGTGAGGCGTGCATTGAGGCTGCTCCGCCTGCCTCCAGGCATGAGCCCTATTCTCTGGGCCACACATCCTCTTCCCGTGGGGATGAGGGGTGACCAGGGAGGGCAGAGCCAGCCCCAAAGACCAATCAGGGAGGACAGCTCCTTCCCGTGTATCTTGCACACCAGTTATGTGAACCAGGTATTCCGAGGCTCATTTTACAAGCATCGGGAGCTGGAGAGGAGTGGAGGGGCGGCCTGGGTCCACACCGGATCAGAGGTGGAGAGGGCACTTGAACCTGAGTGCTCCCATCCCAAATCCTGTGCTGTCTTTTCCTCATAGTGGTGACAGGAAAGAGCAAGTAAAGATAAACGGGAGAGTGTGCCCCTGTATGTGGAGGGCAGGTGGTGCCTTTCCTCTCTCAAATGGGGAAAAAAAGAATTGGCTGCTGTTTTACTTTGTCAGAGCATGGAGCCCTTGACTCTCGGCCTGAGGTCCCATCCCACCTGCACTGTTGCGACCCCCAGACCGTGTAAGTCCAGGTAAGCCTTGGGATACAAAAGACCACATGAGTCTGCTGCACTTTTGATGTTTGGGGAACATTTGCAGAGAGATACGAATATTAAAGTGTATCCCAAAGTCAAACAGGAAAAAACATTTATTGCTTTCTTCTTATTAAGTGTTTACTGATTTATTTTGAGAGAGAGAGAAAGCACGAGTGGGAGAGGGACAGAGTGAGAGGGAGAGAGAGAATCCCAAGCAGGCTCCGTGCTACCAGTGCAGAACCTGATGTGGGGCTCAAACTCACGAACAAGATCTTGACCTGAGCTGAAATCAGGAGATGGAGCCTCAACTGACTGAGCCACTCAGGCAGGTCCCCCTATTGCTTTCTTTTTAAAGTAAAGCAATTAACAGGCAGGCTGTACTGCCCAGGAATAAGTTAAGAAGACTGATGGTACCCAGTGACTGGGAGGGAATAGCGACACAGGGAGCTCTCACAAACTGTGGCAAGAGTATAAGTTGGCAAAAGGTTTTGGGAAATGAACTTTTTCTATCAGAATTTAAAATATGCAATTCTTGACAAAACCACGTAAACATCACATGCCTCCAGATGTGATATTCTGAGGACACGCCATGGTTTATGTAATGTGTAATGCATAACCTGGGTCTAATTGGACAAACTTAAAACGAGGAAGATCTTATTAAGAAAAAAAAAAGAATGGTATTATTTAAAAATGTCAGGATTGTAAAAAACAAAGGAAGGCTGTGAAAATAGTCCCGGTTAAAAAAACCAAAAGCACACTGTATACACTGTATGTTAGCCAACTTGACAATGAATTATATTAAAAAAGTAATAGTACAAAAGTACTTCATATAAAAAAGACTAAATAAACATGACAACAAAATGCAATCTCTGATCTGAGACTGGATGCTGTACTAGAAGGGTGAGTGCTAAAAAAGGACATTTTGGGGTTAGTTAAAAAAATTAGAATACAGACAGTAGATTAATTGAAAGTACTTTATCTATATCAAGTTATTGAAGTTGACAGCTCTACTGTAGTCATGTAAGCGAGTGTCCCTATTCTCAGGAAATGCAAAAGTACACAATGATGTCTATGGGGATGAAGGGCCATAATGCATCCAACATTTCTTCTAAGAATTTAGAAAAAAAACCTTTCATTTTGAGGGGGAGCGGGCAAAAGATAAAAGAAATGGAGGTGAAGTGATAATAATAAAGCATCTGGAAAGAGAGTATATGAGTATATTATTCTTATTCTTGGAATTTTTATTTAAGCTTGAAGGTATTTAAAAAATGTAAAATGTGCAAATTCTTTAACCCAGCGATTTCTGTTCTAGGAGTCTATTGTACAGAGATGTCTCTACAAGTGTGCAGAGACATCTGCATTCACTGAAGCACTGAAATGATACAACAGCAGAAGTGATAGGGATGGCCCTCCAAAGAGACTTGTTCAATAGTTTCTACTGTTCCTTCATACAAAGGATACCTGCAAAACCTACAAGAGCAGCAGTGAAAAGTCTCCAAAGACATGAAGTAGGGTACTAAGAGAGGAAAGGGTCATGTTCATGATGGATTCTTAAGTTTGTGTATTTATTGAGAGAGAGGGAGTGTGCAAGTGCGAGTGGAGGAGGGGCAGAGAGCGAGGGAGAGAGAGAATCCCAAGCAGGCTCCATACTGTCAGCACAGAACCCCATGTGGGGCTCCATCTCACAAACTGTGAGGTCATGACCTGAGCTGAAATTAAGAGTTGGACACTTATCCGACTGAGCCACCCAGGTGCCCCTATGATGGATTCTTAAGTAATAAAGTAAGTCAACAAAAAGACCGTAGGTGTAGTATGAGACCATTTTTGAGACCACAAAAGACATACACACCCACACCAAACTATTATTGACAGTGACTTCTTGGAATTGGGAAGGGGAAGTCTGTTTCACTTTTTGCTTTAAACACACTTTTATTTTTTGATGTTTTTAAGCATCGCTTTTATACATAAAACCATAATAACGTTAAAAAATAAGGCATTCTAGAAACTTCTTTTTTTAGGTCGGATTGGCTGAACCTCCAAGTTGAACTAGTAAGCTCCCTTCTCTCTGGCTGCTCTGGGATCAGTCTTCCCCCAGGTGTGGGTGGAAGGAGTGGGATTATGATAACCAAAAGTCTGGTGAGTGGGGCTGGTGATAACAGCCACCACTAAGAGCCACAGAGAAGGGCATGGTCGATGGATCTTTTTTCCCACCGTGAAGAACGCAGCTGCTGTGGACAGCCACATTGGTCCCTAGGTACATCATTTTCCTACTTGGTATCTCAGATCACCAGAGATATATTGTCACTCATTAATTAATTTCTTAATTCACAAACAGTTACTGAGTAGCACGGTCAAGCTTGGGGATCCTCTGATAAAAGAGGCAGCCAGGCTAGGGTGGGGAGACAAGGGCGCAGGGTTCGGTAGAATGTGAGGCGTGTGGCAGAGGCTTTGGGGAGCAACTGAGCAGTCTGGAGGAGGGGACTGACATGCAACCAGGTGCAGGCTGGGAGAGCAGCATTGAGGGCATGGCAGAGGCTGGACCTTGGGCCCAGGTGCCCGTGCTTGTTCCCAATCTCTCACCCTTTTGGCCTAGGATTCTGTTGGCATGCATAGGTCTGATCAACAGAACCCTTGCTTGGGTGGGCTGGGGTCTCCAGCTTGATTCAGACTTTGGCCAATGCTGCCGGCATCTTATCTGTCCTTTCACGGGTGACTGATCTATTTTCTGATACGTTTTAGGATTTATACTGCATTTCCCTATTCCTTAGAAAACCAATGCCTGGTTGTTCCCACATTCCCAGACCTAATTTCCCCCAACCTGGTAGGTCTAGACCCCTGGTCTTTGCCTCCCTGGCCATGAATAAATTTACAATATGGCTGTCTCAAAGGCAGCTGGGTTCTTCACAGCGGGAAAAGAGATGCCTCAGTTTCTGCTCCTCCAAACTTCGACTTGAACCTTTCCCTATAGCTCTTAGTGACTGTTATCCATAGCCCCACTTACTGGACCTGGGGCCTTCTTAATCTTCTCACAGCCTAGGACTGCCGGGTCTCTGTTCCAGAATTTTCTGTAATTGTGAGAGTCATGGCAGCACCTCCTGCTGAAGTCCAAAACACCCTCTTTTCAGAGGGTTCAGAATCCATTTTATCTGGAGCTGGTAAACTGTGAGTACCCCTTCCCCCCCAAAAAAGCCACTTACTATTTCCACCAGATCCCTGATCACCTAAGGCCTAGAACCCATATGTACTATTGTATAGGAGCCCAAAAGGCTCCGGAGATAATCCTCAACCACAAGTCAAGAGAAGTCCTAGAAGGTTCTCAAGATCTACGGCCATGCACATGATAAACAGGAGCCTTCTCATCTGGTCTTGTTGGAGAACTTCTTAGAGGTTCTGTATCCCTTAGGAACATTTTGGTATTTCCCAAGGCCTCTAAGACTTTCACATTTCTGGGGCCTTCAGGGCTGTATTTTCCTGCCTGTGGCAAAGGATGGGTGGGATTAGGACAGGTAAAGGGCAGGACATGCTACCTCTAGAGAAGAGCAGGTATGAAGGCAGAAAAGTAGGAATTAATGAGCCAGCATATTTGTGGGCAGAGAGGAACTTGTCTGTTCTCCCCTTCTTCTGTTCTCCCTCAAGTAAATCAGATTGTTTACATCAAAGGTGTGGGCAGAGTGGATAGTGATGGAATAAGACCAGGTCTGCAAAGCAACAGCCTAAAATAGGAATTGGAAAGAGATGAGAAAATGTTTTTAGCCAAAGGTCATTCCAAAACTTTCCCAGGCAAAAATCAAAGAGAGTGATCTTCAGAATGTTATTCAGTTGACTTTCCAAGTAGAATAAAGGAACATTTGATTGGATTATGGAGCTACCATCCAAAATATCAATGACAAGTGTGACATGGTGGCTAGAGTTGGAAAATATCATTTTGTAGCCATGATAATGAAGACTGGTTCAGACAAGAATCACTAATGGATGCTATAACTACAGGAGAAATTTCCATGAAGAGCAGGATATTTGCATAGCCTGTCTTCCCACAGATTACTTATCAGTTACAAGAGAGAAAAATTTAATATATATTGCATGAAAATATATAGTGGAGAAATTGGACAAAACCTTGACCAAGTGATCAAAATTCATACCACCAATGAAGGGCACGAGGACCTCATATATCTTGAGGTATGAAACATAGGAAGTATACATTACTTAGGTAGGATTATAGCCAAGAATGTAGAACCTGAAGCTAGTTATGAGGAATACCAGAAAAACCCCAAAGGAAGAATGTTCTATTAATGAAAAAAAGTGACTGCATTCTTAAAAAAGCCAAAGTCATGAAAGACAAAGAAAGACAGTGGACTTGTTCCAGATTAAAGAAGATGGAAGAGGCACCACAACTAACTACAAGATCTGACCCTAGACTGCAGGACCTGGAGGGTATTCACTCCCAGGAGAGATCGTTATTGACAAAATTGAAAATCATTTCCATTTTTTGGAAGTAAAAAGTTTTAAACAATCCCCTCAGCGATTGAGTAGCTAACGGAGTTCTGTGACCAAAATGTGGCATCTCCTTTTGAAATTGTTTTTATAGAGAAGCCAGTGAAGAGAGCCCCAAGACATTTCTATCATGGTTTCAATGCAGACAGTTAAAAAAAAAAGTAATATGGACAACATCCTACTTAGAAGCTTCTAAAATGTAATAGAATTTCCCTGGGATCTTCTTCTTTTTTTTTTTTTTTAAGGTTTATTTATTTATTTTGAGACAGAGAGAGTGAGAGAGCACACTCATGAGGAGCAGAGAGAGAGAGAAAGGGAGAGAGAGAGAGAGAGAGAGAGAGAAAATCTCAAGCAGGCCCCATGCTGTCAGCGTAGGGTCCAACATGGGGCTCAACCCCATGAACTATGAAGTCATGACCTGAGCCGAAACCAAGAGTTGGATACTTAACTGACTGAGCCACCCAGGCGCCCCTCCCTGGGATCTTCTTTAAAGACCAATAATGGGCATGGTCTGTAGAATCTCTTAGGCCTGGAACAAGTAAGATTAGGGACAGAAATATTGACCACATAAAATAACCTATTATCATCACAACTGATTGCCTATAGTTTCCAAATACTGCACTTGTAGTGGCAAAATCCTTGTTTGAAAGGAAAGCTTGGTAAAAGCTCAGTATCTAAAATTGGTAAGACACAAGCTGCTGTAGTTGAAGCACGGTGGTGTTCCGGAGCCCAGCTTTGTCTCCCCATCACCCAGCTGTTCTCCTGACCATGCTTCAAAAATACCTACTGTGAAGTTTTTTATGTATTCAACTGTCTGTCAATGGACCTATTATACTGAATAATGCTACATGGTTTGAAATGCAATGAAAATATTGAAAAATTCCTATTAATGTAGCACATGGAGAGAAGAGCACTGGCCACATGGGTACAGAGGCATTCTGGAGATTCATATACAGGAAGTGATACCACACTTTTTCTTTTCCTTTGATTCATATACAGCTACCAACACTGTTGTTTTAATTTTGATCTTACTGAACACGCTGAAATTTTTTCCTGTCTCAAATGGTTAGGCCTGCTGACGGGTCAAGTATTTAGTATGCCTAAATGGAGTGTATGCTTCCTAAAAGTGAGTGAATGGACTCTAATTTCCTAACCCAGGCATTTCTGCTACAATGTCATATATGCATTTGGAAAAAAAGTCATATTCTGCGAAATGGCACGATAAAATAACAGAGCCTGTGAGAAAAAATTACATTTGGATAAGACCATTCAAAATGTAACAAAAACACAATAACCCAAACAAAAATAGCAGTATGGGTGAATTACAACGTGCATTTGCAGCCGCATATCCGTCGCTCCTTATGCAGCCTGACCCTGGATTTTGTGTTTCCTTGTAGAAGAGACAGGACTTAGGGGTCAGTCACATCTCAAAGAGATCAGTTTCATCAAAATTATGAATCAGATCCAGAGTGTAGTCTTCTTTGTCCAAAAATTAAAATTTAACACAAAGGAAAATGTTTCTGCAGTTTCCACATCTTCAGATTCACTAGATAACAGAGTGGAAAATACAGCAGTTCTGGAAACCACTAAACTTAGCCACTATCTGCACACAAGAAAGGTCTTTCTGTCAACGTTCGACTTTTTTCTCAAGTTCTTATTCTTTTGCTAAGGCTTTTTCTATGATTGTATAAAATCTTGCCCCAATTGCTTCAAGACGTAAATATCCTGGGGAAAGATCATATGAAGCCATGGGACTTGCACACTATATTGACATCATTCCCCCATTTATCAGTCACAGACTAAGTTTGCATCAAAGGAACAGGCACTATAAGAGAATAGGCTATGTCTCCATTCCCATTTTTAAGAGGTAACTCAGAGTTGGTGAGAGCAAATGGATTTTGTCAAGTATCCACTGGGCACGAGGTGCTCTGCTGGGCACCTTACATATATAATTAATATCATCCAATTTTCATGATCATACTAAGAGGTAGGTTTTTATCCCCATTAAAAAAAAATTTTTTTTAATGTTTATTTTATTTTTGAGACAGAGAGAGACACAGCATGAGCAGGGAAGGGGCAGAGAGAGAGGGAGACACAGAATGTGAAGCAGGCTCCAGGCTCTGAGCTGTCAGCACAGAGCCCGACGCGGGGCTCAAACTCACGAACTGTGAGATCATGACCTGAGCTGAAGTCGGACGCTTAACCGACTGAGCCACCCAGGTGCCCCTATCCCCATTTTACAGATTAAAAAATTAAGGCTCCTGAAGTAAATACCTCACCCCAGTTATATAGTGTGTTAGAGCCAGAGGGTTTAGATTTCAGTCTCATTGCTATCCAAGTTTCCATTCTTTTTTTTTTTTTTTAATATTCACTTATTTATTTTGAGAGAAAGAGAGAGAGAGAGAAATCCCAAACACATTCCGTGCTGTCAGTGCAGAGCTCGATGCAGGGCTCTAACCCACGAACTGGGAGATCATGACCCGAGCCGAGATCAAGAGTGGGATGTTCAACCAAATGAGCCACCAAGGTGCCCCCAAGTTTCCGTTCTTTACATTACATTGGTTAGATTTTATATTAAGGCCCTGCCACTTGTGTTACTAACTGAATGGAACTAGTCTCATGCACTGCTAATTATATTTGGCAAGTCATATGTTGTTGGAACAGATTCCCACCCACCCCCCCCCCAAAATCAGGGGAAAAATGTATTTCACTGAGATGGAGAATAATTGATTCTATTTCATCAGCTTTTATGGTAACTTATATTTTGTCAAATTTTTGTAGGACGTTAGAAATTTATTAAATCACCTTCAATACAATATTTTTCCTTTGATCTTTACAATAATGTGATATAGACCAAGTATAATATACTATTCCCAATCGACAGATAATGGAACGGGGCCTCAGAGAGGCTTACCCCAAGTTAATAATCGGCAGAGCCAGGATCCAGACAATGTTTTCTGGCTCACAAATCATCCTTGTCCTTATAACTGCTGAGGGGACCACCCTTCAGAATTACCTACTGTGGAGTCCTATGCACTGAAATTGTCATTAGAGCTAGTGGACCGAGTTATGCTACGTGATTTGAAATGTGATGCAAACATTGAAAAATAAAGCAAGGAAAGGATGACTTTAGTGTGTTTGTTATTGACGATAACGGTGACTGACAGGATAATGGGTATCAAAAGCCAATACAAATCAACAGCCAAAAAACTGAACGGTGGATTTTAAATGATAGTGCCCTACTTACTTACGAAAGTACTTTTCTAATATTGAGAGTTACTGTAGAATACTAGCCATCATTTTAAGGTAATAGAACCATACTGTGTAATAGGAAAAAGTAATTTAGGAGGCACATCGGGCCCCTCCCCCTGTCAGGGCCTCCCCCCCTTCTCCCTGCTGCCATGCATCCCCTCCCTCTCCCACCCCAGCATTTCCTGGCCAAACCTTTGCCCTTTCAATTGCTCGGGGTAAAACATCTAAATACAAAGCCATTTAATACCATTTTATTGGTGATGCTGGTTTATTGGTGATTAACTCACAAAGCTTGGCAATTTAGGGTGGAGTCTCCCTGGATTTCCTGCCCTCTGCTATGAACCCTGGGGGGTGGGCCAAACTTCTTTTTCCAAAGGAGAAGTTTTAAAAAATTCTGGAGCCTAAAGTCAGGGCCCCAAGGCCACTCCTGATGGGTCAGAGCCCTGGGGCATGACCCAAGGCATGCACCTGATAGACATGCAGAGTAAGAAAATGTGTGTGGACAAAATCAGGCACCCTTGCTTGACCCATCTGACAAGGAGCAGCAAGATGTGAAGCCGCAGGGTCAGCCCCAGGCACAACAGGGTTGAGGCTTTGCATTTTAGTGGAAAATTCTCACATGAGGAATAAAAGGTCAGCCTTGCTCTGGTCACCTGGGTCACCTGGCCTCCCCTCTCCCCACTGCTCAGCTCCTTGGCCACAAGATAATAAAGGAATGAAGCCCCAGTAGGCCACTCTGAAAAGGTGGCTGATGCTGACCACAAAAACAACTATCCTCCTGCACAAAGCAAAGAGCTGGCCATGAGGAGAAGGGAGCAGCTTGCCACTCACGAGCCGAATCCATGGCTTTGGACCCTACTTTATTTTTCTTTTTATCAAATACCCAGATGGCATGTATTCTCTCAGTGAGGAGTATTAGTGGAGGTCTGTGGATCTTGCCGCAGAGAATCTTCTTTTCCTGTTTCTTACTCTCTTACTTTCTCCCAGGGAAAGGGTTTACTTGCATGCTTTTGAGGGAGGATTAAAATAAAATCTTCACCTCTGTAATCCTCCCCGCCTGTTCTCCTGCGTTTAGAGTATCTGCAGAATGAGTGAGTGAGTGAGTGGCCAGGTGCCCTCCTAGTCTTCCCTCTTCACTGTGCTCTCTCTTTCTCTCTCCCTGGTATTCCCCCTCTCACTCTTTCTTTTACCTCCGGATCTGTAAACTGTGCGGGATGACAGCGTCTTGGCTGCTTTCCGACCCTGAATTCGGCTTTCCCAGCAGAAGTGGAATATGCTTACCCTTGACAGCGCTGGTTTTGAGCTACTGGAATCTTTGGAAAATCACTCTTGCTTCTATGTGCTCTCAGAGGGCTGGGTGGAAGGGCTTGGTTTCCCTCTCTAGGATAAACACCTTGCTCTAAAGAGATTTGCTAGACCCACAGGCCTCTTTTTGTGAGGCGGCTCTGCCCTGTAAAGGGCTCATAGGCCAAGCGCTATTAGAAGGCCCTATCAAGGGTACATTAGTAGTTCAGTTGGTTGAGCATCCGACTTTGGCTCAGGTCACAATCTCATAGTTCATGAGTTCAAGCCTCACACAGCAGCCTTGCTGCTGTCAGCACAGAGCCCACTTCAGATCCTCTTCCCACCCCCCCGCCACCCCCCGTCCCTCCACCGCTCCAACTCTCTCTCTCTCTCAAAAATAAACGGAAACATTTAGAAGGCCCTGTTAGGTTGGGTGCATAGGATGGGCACCTCCACCCTCTGTATCAACTTTCTTCTCACGATGGTAGGACTCCTGAAGAATGAAGAATTCGAGGGAGGTTTGCAAAGACTCCCAGGGCCTCAGAGCTGATCAGGGCTTTTGAAATTTGAGCAGGTCCCAATTACTCTACCTGTTCTGGCTGTAGGTCTTTGAAGGCAGTGCTCCCACAAACATTCACTGCCACCCAGGGAACTCAATAAATGATGATGATAATGGGCTTATGTTTTCTGTTTTTAATTTTTTTTATGTTTATTTATTTTTGAGAGACACACACAGAGGGTGACTGGGGGAGGTGCAGAGAGAGAGGGAGACAACAGAATCCGAAGCGGGCTCCGGGTTCTGAGCTGTCAGCACACAGCCCGACACAAGGCTTGAACCCACGAACCACAAGATCTTGACCTGAGCCGAAGTCAGATGCTTAGTCGAATGAGCCACCCAGGCGCCCAGGCTTATATATATATTTATTTATTATTTTTTTTTTCTTATTTGTCATGCTGTAAGGTTCTCCTGAATCTGGGTAAATTACAGCTGTACATCCAAGACCCTCCATGTTGTGTCTTACATTCCATCCTTTATGGTCTGACTGCCCACCCGTTCAGTGACAGGGGTAGAGTTGGCCTCTTAGGACTTGCTTGAGTTTTCTAGGGCTGCCCTAACACAGTACCATAAACTGGGTGGCTTAAAACAACAGAAATTTATTGTCTCACAGTTCTGCAGGCTGGAAGTCTGAAATCAAGGCATCGGCAGGGCCAATCTCCCTCTGAAATCAGTGGGGGAGAATCTTTCCTTGCCTTTTGTAGCTTGTGGTGCTTGTTGGCAATTCTTACCCTTCTGTGGCTTATAGACTCATCCCTCCAATCTTGGCCTCCATCATCACATGCCCATCTTTTCCCATGTGTGCATCTGTCTAGACTTCCCCCATCTTATAAGGACATTAATGATTGGTTTTAAGGTCCACCCTCACCCAGTATGACCTCATCTTAACTTAAAAAATTTTTGTTTAAGTTTATTTATTTTGCGAGAGAGAGAGAGAGAGAGAGAGCGAGCATAGAAGTGGGGGAAGTGCAGACAGAAGGAGAGACAGAATCCCGAGCAGGCTCCAGGCCATCAGTGCGGAGCCTGACGCAGGGCTCAAACTCAGGAACCATGAGATCAAGAGTCCGATGCTTAACTGACTGTGCCACCCAGATGCCCCAACCTCATCTCAACCTGATCACATCTGCAAAGACCCTATTTCCAAATAAGGTCACGTTCACCAGTATGGGGGTTAGGACTCCAATGTATCTTTTTTGGGGGGGAAACACAGTTCATGTGATAACAGGGCCCTTCTAGGACTAACATAGCATGATTATTGGCCAGTCCTGTTCCCAACACCAGCCAAATCAAGCCTGTTCACTACCCAACGAGCACACCAGCTACTTTTTTGTCTCTTCAGTTCTGATCAGACTATTATTTCTTTCTGGAAAACCCTTAGCCTCTGAACCCTTGTAACTTCATCCATTTACCCATCCATCTATCCATTCATTCTATAAACAGCCACTGAGTACCTTTTATGTGCCCCGTTTTACTGCTTAGTTCATATCTAACTCACCTGGGAGTCTACTCCATCCCCCTCTCTCATCTCGGCTGAAAGCCATCTCTTTCCTCTCAGCTTATGGCTCCACACTTTTATTTATTAGGCACTGAATCAGGAAAATAAGCCTATATCTTAGTGAATGATTTACAGGTACTACTGCCAATCAACATATTAAAAATAAGTAAAGTCTATTTCCTTCTCTAACAGAGGTCCTTGCCTCTTGCCAGAAATCAATGATCCTTGATTGATTGGCTCATTGACTTCTTGACTGACTCTCATTGGAACCTCAGTTGAGAAGTGAAATCTGGCTCGCCATCCTCTGCTGGGAGTGCAATCCTGCATTTCTTCACAGGGCTCTCCAGCCCAGGCCCTGAAGTCGGGCATCTGTACTTTGAAGTCGGGTAAATGCTATACTCTGCACGGTCTTACTTTTGGCTCTTCCTCTCTTCCTCTAACCCCAAAGTTCACAGATTGGATCAAAGCTACCCTGGGCCCACTTGGGCTGCTCGCACAGTCCCTACTCGTTGGTGCTGACTCACCCCTGCTTGCCATTTCTCCCAACACACCCTGTGGCTGTGTCTACGGGAAAGCTGTTTCTCTCTGCTCCGTGCTGAGCACAGTCTCAGCCGACAGCCTCCTCTCCTCCACACTCTGTCCTTGCTGAGGAAGTGGGCCTGTGTCCAGCTTGGGACTGGTCCCCATGAGGCACTGGCCATACTGTCCCCCTAATTCTCTCTTCTCTACCCTTGGGTTTCAGCCCAGAGGTTCCTTCCTCGGGGTCCTGTGATACACCCTTGATACATACTTCCCTATAGCACCTCATAATTGTAATTACATAGCTAATTGCTTAATTAGTTATTTCATGTCCATCTTTTCTGCCAGGAAGGAAATTCAAGGAGCTCAGGAACCGTCTGTTTCGTTAACTGCTGTACTTTGCACAGACTGAGTACTTAACAAAAATATGTGCTGGCTGGGAAAACAGCTAGTGGAGGCATCGCATGGGCCCACACTCAACCTGCCAGCCCCTCCTCTATGATGACGGACATGATGACAGGCACAAAAGGATGAGGGTTTTGCCTGCTTGGCCCCATACACCAGGCTCAAAGCGGAGAGATGTGCTCCCGAGAAACCTGACTCGTGCCTCACTCTAGTCTCCGGGGGCTCTGAAATCCCATCCCGATCTCGCTCGTGCTAATAATATACTGGCCTTACTAATAATAATTATGCTGACTCTTTTTCAAAAGGGCATTTCAGTCAGGGCCTGATATCCCTAACTGAGCATCTGGTGACAAAGTGACCCGGGAGAGATATCAGAGCAAGGAGGAGGCGGAACTGCAGGAAGAAGAATTATCTGAGCTGCAGAGCATGGGGTAGAGTGGCATTTGAATTATTCCTCCTTCATCTTAATTAATGCTACAGAAGAATTTCCAGGGGACCAGGACTCGGTTTTATTCTGGCTGCAATTAAAGGGTCTCCCCTCTTTTCCTTGCTTGTCTTCATTCCTCTCTACTTTCCATCCACCCAAGAGATAGCCTGTTACCCAAGCTCGGTGATTGAAAGAAGAGTGAGGAATCATAATTGGAAAACGGCCTCGTGAGGAAAGCCGTGGATCAGATAGGGAGAAGAAGTAGGATTTAAATGTAAAAATGCCCGGAACTGTGGGGAGAAGCAGAGCTGGACCTGGGGTTATCGGACAGAAAGCCAACAAACCTTCCTCTTTCTTTTTTCTTTTTTTTTCTTTTTTCTTTTCTTTTCTTTTCTTTTCTTTTCTTTTCTTTTCTTTTCTTTTCTCTTTTCTTTTCATGTTTGTTTACTTTTGAGAAGGGGGGAGGGGCAGAGAGAGAAGGAGACACAGAATCTGAAGCAGGCTCCAGGCTCCGAGCTGTCGGAGCGAAGTCCGAGGCGGGGCTCGAACCCAGGGACTGCGAGATGGTGACCTGAGCCGAGGTCGAGGTCGGAAGCTCAGCCAAAGGAGCTGCCCAGGCATCCCAACCCTCCTCTTTCCCAGCCTGCACTGAAACCTGTCAGGCAGAGGTTCTCCTACTGAGCAAAAGCATGGAGTTGGAGCTGCAAAGTGCAGACAGGGGGGCTTTCTCCCAAAGCCCTGCAGGATTAT
Source organism: Lynx rufus (assembly GCF_022079265.1). NCBI lineage: Eukaryota > Metazoa > Chordata > Mammalia > Carnivora > Felidae > Lynx > Lynx rufus. The sequence goes on along the minus strand of NW_025814867.1, from coordinate 31,099,150 downwards.
CTCTGGGATAATTTCCTGCTTTCTTTGCACCTTTTACGTATTAAGTCCATTACAGGAAAAAAAAAAATCTAAATCAGTACTATAGCGTTGAACCCACTTCTCCGCGGTAATGAAAAGAATTCGCCCAGTTATCACCCTGCACCGGTTTAGGTTTCTGTCTGCCTCTGGGGAGTTCAGGGTGTGTGTGCATTTCTCTGTGTGTCTCTGACTATGCTTTGGGCACTGAATGTGTATACTGTACTACCTATGTGTGAGTGTATGCGCGTGTGCATGTGTGTGCGCGCCCACATATGCCCTCTGTGTGTGTTGCTGATGAGAGCCGCTCACCACAGGCTTTAGGAAAATTCCCAGAGTCTTCCACTCCTATCACAGGGTCACTTAGCCAGTCAGTCCCCCAGGAGGGCTGTGAATGGCACTGCTGGCCCCTGGTGGAGCAGCCAGTCTAGGCAGCCTGGACAGGGAGATGCCTGTGCTCCCAGCTCTGCCCTGGGTCCCCTGCCGTTTCAGGGGACAGTGAGGCAGGCCCACCACTCTTGTGGGGTGTGGCAAAGAGAAGGGGGTCTCAAGCTGTGTGCAGCACCCACTTCTGTGCAGGTTGGTCTCAGAGCCTGGCGTGAGGCAGAGAGAGGGACCTAAGGCTGAGGCTTTGGCCCCCTCAATCTTTTCTCTGCGGATTCCCTCTTTGAAAGACCCCCAAAACCAGTTCCCTAGAGAGAAAGGAATTCTTCGTCCCAGACATGGGTGACCCCCTCAGGTGTCCTGAGCTATTATCTTCCTTCCTTTTTTTTTTTAAATGTTTATTTTTGAGACAGAGAGAGAGAGCATGAACAGGGGAGGGTCAGAGAAAGAGGGAGACACAGAATCTGAAACAGGCTCCAGGCTCTGAGCAGTCAGCACAGAGCCCGACGCGGGGCTTGAACCCACAGACCCCGAGATCATGACCTGAGCCGAAGTTGGATGCTTAACCGACTGAGCCACCCAGGCGCCCCTTATCTTCCTTCCTTCAGCACTGATTTACTTATAAAAGATAGGGGCCAATAAAACACAACGCAAGAAAACCGTCTCTTGGTTCAACGCCAGTGTCTGGGCAGCCGCTTCACCGGTAACTGTGACAATGAATATGACTGAGGTGTTAATTTATATGATTTTTATTCTACGGAATGGAAGAATCTCCAGACTGAGGGTAAACATAGATGCCTTTAATCCTCTTTTATAAAGAGTATTATTTTTTAACTCTTTAATGCCAACCACAGGATCTCTAGGGCTGATTAATGTCTCTTGTTTTGTGTTTCGTCCAAAGCAGCTGATGGAAGGGAGAGGGGTTCAGACTCTGGGAACTGGGTTCTTACGGGAGCCAAGTGGCAGCATCAGCATGAGGGTCTGGAGCCCGGGAAGCAGGTGCTGGTGTGCGGTCTGTGGTGGGGACCTCTGCCGGTACCATGCCGTCCTGGCCTCCTCGGACAAAGGTCCGGGCCAAAGGCACAGGGGCTGCAGACTACGTGTCCAGGTGTGGCCCTGGGGCCTTCACAGCCCCCCTGGGGTTGAGAAGGGAAGAAGAGTTCCAAGATGACGGAAAATGCATTTCCTTTTCCAGTCTGACAGCATGAGGACTCTGTCAGACTTGCTTTGCTTTTTGAAAAATAATTGACATTTTTTGCAATGCAAGTGTGTGAAGTAACATATGCTCCCTAAAACAGTCTCAGGGCCGTGGATCCCCAAGTGTGGTACCAGAGTAGGGCTATCAGTATCATCTGGGTACTTGTGTGACGGTGCTTCCCGGGCCCCGACCTTGGACCTACACATCTGAAACTCAGGGGGCGGGGCCCCAAAATCCGTTCTTTAACAAGCTCTCTGGGGATTCGGGTGCACAGCGAAGTGTGAACACAGCCGTTGCAGTGGACACAGTAACTCAGCTGCCTTTTCTCCTGCTCTCTCCTGAGAATTTTTCTTCAAAATCCTTCCACGGTGATCCTATCAAAAGGACCCTTAATTGTCTTTTGTGACTATCATCTTTTCCTGAGATGCTTGGAGGCTCTCTGCTTTATTGTTTTCTGTTTTTGAGTGACTGGGATTAGGGAACATTAGAGGTTTTTTTTTTTTTTTTCCACCAGTTATCCTTGAGAATGTACGTCCGTGTGTGTCTTCCATGGGGGATGGGATCTGAGAGCATGGAAGGCATTCACGGCAGCACCCACAACAGTCACATAAGCCATGACCAGGGAAGGACCTGTACCAGGGGTAGTTTCTAGTTTCTATCACATGGGGTCTTACGAAACTCATAAATTCTCACAAATCCCATTTTATGGATGGGAAGACCTAAGGTCAAATTTACCTCTGTAAATAGTTTGAATCCAAGTCCTGCATTCTTCCTGTCATATCAAAGAACTATTCTGCCATACCAGACAGCAAGAAAGTTCTAGAGAGGGTTTGCCGCTTTCCCAGCTGATGCTGCTGAATGAAGACAGGGCTTAAACAGGAAGCGTGATATCGTGGAACAAAGGTAAAATCTTCTGCGAAAGCAAAGTCCCTACAGATCTCAGCACAGAACTGATTGTGGCTGGAGCAGACACTGTCCCCCAGAAACACAGTGAGGATGGAGGCTGCAGCCTAGACAGTAATCCATGGGAATAAAAGGGGAGGATGAGACAAGGGTCTTGCCTCCACTGTGACCCAGGATGACTGGAATTCATCGCAGAGGAACAAGGGCTCTGCAGAACACGTGTGGGGTGGGCCTGATTTCCCCCAGCAGGTTCAGGATGAGCCTGGTGCTCATAGGGATCGCCCCAGGAGAGACTGTCCCTTGTCCCATGGCGAGGATAGGCCTCCAAGCCTGGGGCCCAGAGCAGTGTAGGAGGTGAGTCTGAGACAGATGGGGCAGATTCTAGAGGAAGTGGAAGCTGGTCCAGGCAGTCAGGGTGGGAAGGGAGGGGCAGCACCAGGCAGAACGGCACATAAAGAAGACCTGACGAAGGGAAAAACCATCATGGAAGGACAAGGGTGCAGCTGGCAAGCTGTCTGAGAAGATGGCTTCTGCCTCCTGCCATGATGGGCAGATGCCCAAGGAACAGCTCTGTTTGAGGTTCACAGGGCAGAGGGGACAGAGAATGCCAGCGGACATTAGAAGAGAGAAAGCAAGGAGAAGGAGGGATCAGCGAGCTTGGAAGGCAGAAAGCATCAGAAGCTGCAGAAACACAGGGTGTGGGAGGAGCGGGGGCCTGAGACAAGAGGAAGGAGCAGCAGGAGGAGCAAAGGGGAAGGGGCTGAGGGAGATCAGAGGCGCCTTGAAGACGGAGCTCAGTTCATGATGAAACAGGGAGGCCTGCAGGGAGCAGGGCCTAAGGAAGGCACAGAGCAAGGCTACAGACTTCTCAGAGAGACAGCCTGGGGCTCTGAAGGATGGGAGAGTTGACACTACTTTGTCAGAAGAAACCTGGTGGAATACTAAGAAGGGGAGATTTCGCTCACAAAGGGACTGGATGGGGCCTTTTCCTACTGATGAGAAGAGAAAGCAAGCCAACTGGAGTAGGGTTTTTGACTTAACCAACAGAAGGCCACCATGAAGAGATTTGTGGGATTCTCTTGGGGCTGTGTCCACCAACGTGAGCTGATAAAAGGTGAAGATCAGGTTTGTGAATGTGCATGTGGGCCCCAAATGCAAACAGTTGATCAAAGATGTGGCACCTTTCCTGGTATGTATGTGCTATTTTTCTTCTTGCTAACAGAAGACAGGACCAGTCATAATCAGAATGTGACCTGTGAAGTCAAACATGCTTGTGTCCTCCCAAGATGTATATGTTGAAGACCTAACCCCCAATGGGATGGTATGTGGAGGTAGGGCCTTGGAGAGGTAATTAGGTTTAGATGAGGTCATGAGGGTGGGACCCCGTGACAAGATAAGCGTCCTTATAGGAAGAGGAAGGGAGACCAGAACTCTTGCTCTCTACACCATGTGAGGATACAGGGAGAATGTGACCATCTGCAAGCCAGTAAGAGGACTCTCACCAGGAACCAAATCTGCCAAGACCTTGATTTTGGACTTCCTAGCCTCCAGAAGAAATGTGCAAAATCAGTGTCTGTTGTTCAAACCACCTAGGCTATGGTATTTTGTGATGGGTGCCCACACAAGCTAAGAAATTGGGAATGTTAATTTGAATACCTGTAAATCATACAGGTGTTAGAGCCCAGCCCAGCTCATATATCTGTCCCTCTTAAAGGGTGGGAATTTTACCAGCAGTTAAGAACTCCTTAGGTTAGTGGGTTTATTCCAACCATAAGAAAGCACAAAGGAACACATTCTATCTGTTCATTATTCCAGAAGCCTGGTGGGAAGGAAATGATCCTGGGGCTAGAAATAGCAATTTAGAGGAGGAAGACCTGGGGAAAAGTATGGTGGAGAATTAAGACAGAATGAGACATGAAAGCTGAGGGCCAAGTAGGGAAAACTAGAAAACTTTAATAGCTATTAATGAGGTCTTCACTTATAAAGTAAAACAAGATGTCTTGAAAGATGATGATATTAAAAAGGTCTTGAGGGGCGCCTGGGTGGCGCAGTCGGTTAAGCGTCCGACTTCAGCCAGGTCACGATCTCGTGGTCTGTGAGTTCGAGCCCCTGAGTTCGAGCCCCGCGTCGGGCTCTGGGCTGATGGCTCAGAGCCTGGAGCCTGTTTCCGATTCTGTGTCTCCCTCTCTCTCTGCCCCTCGCCCGTTCATGCTCTGTCTCTCTCTGTCCCAAAAATAAATAAACGTTGAAAAAAAAAATTAAAAAAAAAAAAGGTCTTGAAAGAACGGCATGAAATGGGGGAACTAAGACGGAGTATAATACGGACTATAAAGACCGAGTATAGCAGTCTTAAGGACTGTTTCATGGAACAGGGGTAACAAGGGGAAGGTTCTACTTTTGGTGTGAGGGGTATGCTTCTAACAAACAGAATCTCCAGTGAGTAACAACAAAATAGAAGAGAAAAGGAAAAGAAGTAAGATAACAGAAAACTGTTTGAGCATTCCAGAAACTGAACAGCACAAGGTGAGTTTCACCTTTTCCAATTTTGCTCTGAGGAAAGTGTGCCCTGTGGCTAAAACTCCAGTTGAAGATCCCACCCCCTTTGTGGCTGCAGGAACCAAGGGAAGGAGCCCAGAATAATCAGGATTGCTGGAGAGTTGGGGTTTGCAGGGACTCCCTGGAAACAAGAGAGCCAGGGAGAGAGAATCCCAAATTCTGGATATGAACTTTTCCCGATTCTCTGGCTGACCCCTGAATCATGCATTTATGAGACAGACTGAAAACCACAGGAAATGAAATCTGAGCTGTTTCTCCCTGCAGACTTGACAGTTTGCAGGTTGAGTCTAACTGAGTTAACTTCCTGTTAAATCGGAAACATTGACACTTTTTGGATCAATGTAATAGCACCTACAGGCTCTACATTGTAACATTCATAATGTATATAATCCCAAACTACCATTCAGACAAAGACTCAGGGAAATGTGACCCCTTTTCATGGGAAAGAAGGATGCCAACCTCAGGATGACCTGGGCTTTTTTTTTTTTTTAAGTTTATTTATTTATTTTGAGAGAGAGAGAGACATGTAGAGAGACAGCAGAAGAGGCACAGAGAGGGAGAGAATCTCAAGCAGGCTCCGCACCGTTAGTGTGGAGGCTGATGCGGGGTTTGAACTCACAAACCGTGAGATCATGACCTGAGCCGAAACCTAGAGTTGGACACTGAACCGACTGAGCCACCCAGGCACCCCAGGATGACCTCAGCTTTAAAGCAGCTATTATAGCTATGCTCAATGAGATAAAGAAAGGTATGCTTATGATGCATAAAAATATAAAGCGCCCCAGTTGATAACTGGAAATTATAAAAGAAAGATTAATAAGAAATTGTAAAGTTAAAAAAGACAACATGAGAAAAAATCACTAGAGGAACTTTCTGTTAGCAAAATTGAAACGGTAAATCAAAGAATCAATGAACTTAAAGACAGTTATAAGGAAGAGAGGAAAAATTGGGGAAAATAACGAGCAGAGCCTCAAGAACTTGTGGAACGATTTCACACGTTCTACATACAGGTAATTGTATTGTAGGTGGTGTCATTGCTTTGAGGCACTCTCAACCTGTAGTTTTTCCTCTACCTCTTTATATATTAAAAAACCCCAAGTTCACACCAATACTTTCAATTCCAATTCAATACCACATAATTCATTTTAGTTTTCATGTTTTCCATATTTGTACCTCCTTTTCCAATAGCTCCCATTGTCTCCAATATATTTCCTCATCTCCTTGCAAATAGCCAATTTCCCAACCTTTCTTGGCTGCTGGCTCTCCCCCACATGGATCTAGATATCTAGTAGGGATGCCGCCCTTGCCTGAGACATCTACCTTGATTGGGTCTGCCAAGTAGCTTTTAGGTGAAAGATAAAAGAAAGCCAATAAGGGGGCGCCTGGGTGGCGCAGTCAGTTGAGTGTCCGACTTCAGCCAGGTCACGATCTCGTGGTCCGGGAGTTCGAGCCCCGCGTCAGGCTCTGGGCTGATGGCTCAGAGCCTGGAGCCTGTTTCCGATTCTGTGTCTCCCTCTCTCTCTGCCCCTCCCCTGTTCATGCTCTGTCTCTCTCTGTCCCAAAAATAAATAAACGTTGAAAAAAAAAATTTAAAAGAAAGCCAATAAAGTGTTTTGTTTCATTCTGAAAGAAGGTAAGAGAAGAGTTTGGAAGGGAAAGACAAGAGAAAAGCCAGTTATTTTTCTAAAATGCAAATTCATCACCTTTGGATCATGTGTATCCATCTATGTGTGCACACACATACACACACACACACACACACACACACAGCCCTGGAATGACTTCCCATTGCTCTAAGGCCCTGAATTCTATCACAAGGGTCCAGGAGGCTGCTGCTGACCTCCCTGGCCACTTTCCTCCTCTTTTCCCAAATTCCCAGCATAGGGGTCCTCTATGAGCTCCTTTAATGTTCCATTTTCTCTCTTGCCACAGGGCCTTTGTATGTGCTATTTATGTCTCTCAGTGTTCTAACCTCCCCTTTCATTTGGGTGACTGATTCTTCAAATCCCTGCTGAAGCACCATCTCCTCTTCTGGAAGCCCTCCTTAATCCCCCTAGATATGGTCAGATTATATTGTTATTTATTGTTTTATTCATGTTTTCACAGAACACAATGGCTTTTTTCTTCACTGGTCATTATGCACTTATATCTGTGTCTGACTAATGTCACCTTTCCTCATCAAACTGTGAGTGATGTAACAATAACCATGTCTCTTTTTGATCTTGATATTGTCCCTGGCCTGTGACCAGTACTGACACATAGCAGCTGCTCAATACATACTGTCCATGTGAATAAATTCTTTGTAATTTTAGAACCGCAAGTTGTTAATCAACAAACATGTTATCTATTTTTAAAATAATTATTTATTTTTTAGAGAGAGAGACAGAGCACAAGTTTGGGAGGGGCAGAGAGAGAGGGCGACACAGAATCTGAAGCAGGCTCCAGGCTCTGAGCTGTCAGCACAGAGCCTGACGCAGGGCTTGAACTCAAAAACTGTTCGATCTTGACCTGAGCGAAAGTCAGACACTTAACTGACCGAGCCACCCAGGTGCCCCATGTCTATTTCGATTAAAAGGAAAAGAATCGAGAAATAATATGATAAATATAGTGAGACAGGGGAACATAAAAATTGGTGAAGGATCCTGAAAGCTCTTAGATCTAGGAGTTTATACGTTTTATCAGTTAGAAGAACAACAAAAACCACAACGAATGGTCTGACTAATGTATACAAGAACATCATGTGGGGAATCCTTTACCTAAAAAAAATTTAATGTAAAGCATAAATGTTTGGTTCACATCATTATTTGGTGATTCACAGTCATTAAACTGTTAGTCCTTTCAAAGGTAGAATAAAGTTCCATTCAAAATCCAAATGTGAGTATTTATGCATGTTTTGGAACTAGAAGAAGTGATTTCAAATATACCTGAAAGAAAAGATATTTGGTAACAGTCAACAAAGTGTTTTTTTTTTTAAGGAAGAATAAAGGATAACCTCACCCAAAGAGGAGAACTTTTGCTAAAGTTATTATAATCCAATCAATACGGATAGTAAAACTTGTGCTAAAGTTATTACGATCAGAACAATATGGTTGGGCATAGAATAAGTAAATAAGTTGATGGAGCAGAATTGAGAATCAAAACATGGTTCATATATGCAACTTAATATATGACAAGGATGACAAGTGATCAATAAAATATGGATAATATATTTAACACATGGTATTGTTAAATGATCTATTCACTTGTATGAAAACAGGGTAAAAAAATATATATCCTAATACATACTCAAAAACAATTCTGAAGGGCACCTGGGTGGCTCAGTCAGTTAAGCATCTGACTTTGGCTCAGGTCATAACCTCACAGTTTGTGAGTTCGAGCCCCGCATTGGGCTCTGCACTGACAGTTCAGAGCCTGGAGCCTGCTTTGGATTCTGTGTGTCCCTCTCTCTCTGCCCCTATCCTGCTCATGCTTGGTCTCTTTCTGTCTCTCAAAAAAAAAAAAAGTTACAAAAATTTAAAAAATTTAAAAAAAAGTTTGAGAATAGCCCTTGTGTCCACCAACAAAAGAACAGATATATAAGCAATGAAATACTACAATAAATGGGAACAAAGTATTGCTGCACACAACAGCATGAATGAATCTCACAGACACAAAGAGCATAGACTGTAATTCCAATCATGTGAAGTTCTAGAACAGGCACAACAAATCTATGGTTGAAAAAATAATCAGAACAGTGGTTGCCCCTGGGTGTGGGGTAGGGGTGACAACTGATTGAGGAGGAGTATGAGGGTACTTCCCAGTGTGATGGCCACGTTCTGTATCTTGACAGGAGTTTGGGATACACAGGTGTATGGATTTGTTCAAACTCTATACGTGTACACTTAAGAATCATTTCTTACCAAAATCTCTGGGATGAAGCAAAAGTAGTTCTAAGAGGGAAGTTCATAGCACTGCAGGCCTCGCTTAAGAAACCAGAGAAATCTCAAATAACAATTTAACATTACACTTAAAGGGAACAGAAAAAGAAGAACAGATGAAGCCCAGAGCTAGTAGAAGGAAGGAAATAATAAATACCAGAGCATAAATAAATGAGAGAGAGATTAAAAAGACAATAGAAAATATCAATGAAACTAAGAGCTGGTTCTTCAAAAGGATAAACACAATTGAGACATCTTTAGCTAGACTCAGCAGGACAAATGGGGAAAGGACTCAAATAAATGAAATCAGAAACAAAAGAGGAGGCGAAGTTATAACTGATACCTCAGAAAACCAAAAGTCTTAAGCAAGTGTTATGAATAATTATATGCCAACAAAGTGGACAACCTAGAAGAAATAAATAAACATTTTACTGTCTTCTGAGACTGAATCATGGTGAATAGACCGATTACTAGTAAGGAGATTGTATCAGTAATCAAAAACTTCCCAACAAATATAAGGGCAGTTCTACCAAACATTCAAAGAATATGTAATACCTATACTTCTCAAACTCTTTCGAAAAAACTTCAGGAAACACTTCTAAACTCATTTTATGAGGCTGGAATTACACTTATACCAAAACCAGACAAAGACAATATAAAAGAAGACAATTACAAGTCAATATTCCTGATGAATTTTGGTACAAAAATCCTCAATAAAACATTAGCAAACCAAATTCAATGATACATTGAAAGGATCATACACTATGGCCAAGTGGGATTTATTCCAGAGATGCAAGGATGGTTCAACATCCACAAGTCAATCAACATCACACACAGCATTAACAAAATGAGAGATAAAAATCATATGATCATCTCAGTAGATACAGAAAAAGCATTTGATACAATTCATTCATTTATGATGAAAACTCTCAAGGAAGTGGGTACAGAGGGAACATATCTCACCATAATAAAAGCCTCATATGACAAGCAATGGTTAACATCATACTCAATGGTGAAAAGCTGAAAGCTTTCCTTCTAAGATCCGGATAAAGACAGGATGCTCACTCTCCCCATTTTTATTCAACACAGTATTGGAAGGCCTAGCCAGAGGAATTAGGCAAGAAAAAGAAATAAGAGGCATCCAAATTGGAAAGGAAGAAGTAAAACTGTATTTGCAGATGACATGATCCTATATATAGAAAACTCTAAATCCTCCAACAAAAAACTGTTAGAACTAATAAATGAATTCAGTAAAGTTGCAAGATACAAAATTAATATACAAAAATATGTTTCATTTTAACACACTAATAACAAACTGTTAGAGAAATCAAGAAAACAATCTCATTTACAATTGCATCAAAAAGAATAAAATACTTAGGAAAAAATTTAACCATGGATGTGAAAGACCTGTATGTACATTGAAAACTATGAGACTGATGAAGAAACTGAAGAAGATACAAATAAATGGAAAGCTATTCCATGTTCATGGATTAGAAGAACTAATATTGTTAAAATGTCCATACCATCCAAAGCAATCTATAGATTCAGTGCAATCTCTATAAAAATTCTAATGGCATTTTTTACAGAACTAGAACATATTATTCTCAAATTTACATAGAACCACAAAGAAAAATCAAATAGCTAAAAAATCTTGAGAAAAAAGAACAAAGAGTTATCATAGTCCTTGATTTCCAACTATTCTGTAAAGCTACAGTAATCAAAACAGTATGGTATTGGCAAGAAAACAAAAACAGAAACAGAATAGAGAACTCAGAAATAAACCCATGCCTACCTGGTAATTAATTTATAACAAAGGAGCAAAGAGTAGACAATGAGGAAACGACAGTCTCTTCAATAAAGGGTGTTGGACAGCCACATGCAAAAGAATGAAACTGAACCACCATCTTATACCATATACAAAAATCAGCTCAAAATGGATTAAAGACTTGAACGTTAGACCTAAAACCACAGAACTCCTAGAAGAACACAGGTGGCAAGCTCCTTGACCTTAATCTTAGCAATGTTTTATATTGGATTTGGCTTCAAAGGCAAGGGAAACAAAAACAGAAATAAACTAATGGGACCACATCAAACGAAAAAGCGTCTGAACATCAAAAGACGCCATCAACAAAATGAAAAGGCAGGTTACTGAATGGGAGAAGATATTTGCAAGTAATGTATCCAATAAGAAGTTAATATCTAAATAGACAAAGAAATCATGTAACTCAGCATCAACAACAAACAACCTGATTACAAAATGGGTGAAGGATCTGACTAGACATTTTTCCAAAGACATACAGATGGCCAAGAGGTACATGAAATCTGGAAATGCATCAACAGAATAGGATGGAGTGGAGAATGGACAGAGGGATAGCTCAGATGGATGGTTATATAATAAATCATACAGAGCAAGATATTCATTCTAAAACCTAGGTGGTGTGTAATGGCTAGACTCTGTAAATTCTATCAAGCTCTCTGTATGCTTGAAAATTTTCCAAAATGAAATCTTGGGAAAAATAAATAAATTTCAGGTGTGATTAGTATTTAAATATAGAGCAAAACCCCCAATAAGATAGTACAGGAAACTTTAAAAAGCACTTATAACCCTGGAGTGAAGAGAGATTTTTAAATAAACCAAAAAAACCGGGGTGCCCGGGTGGCTCAGTCGGTTGAACGTCCGACTTCGGCTCAGGTCATGATCTTGCGGTTCATGAGTTTGAATCCCGCGTCAGGCTCTGTGCTGACAGCTCAGAGCCTGGAGCCTGCTTCGGATTTTGTGTCTCCCTCTCTCTCTGCCCCTTTCCCGTTCATGCTCCTGTCTCTCTGTGTCTCTCAAAAATGAATAAACGTTAAAAAAAATTTAAATACCCCAATGTTTATAGCAGCACTTTCAACAATAGCCAAATTACGGAAAGAGCCTAAATGTCCACCAACTGATGAATGGATAAAGAAATTGTGGTTTATATACACAATGGAATATTACGTGGCAATGAGAAAGAATGAAATATGGCCTTTTGTAGCAAAGTGGATGGAACTGGAGACTGTTAATGCTAAGTGAAATAAGTCATACAGAGAAAGACAGATACCATATGTTTTCACTCTTATGTGGATCCTGAGAAACTTACCAGAAGACCATGGGGGAGGGGAAGAAAAAAAAAAGAGGTTAGAGAGGGAGAGAGCCAAAGAGACTTAAAAACTGAGAACAAACTGAGGGCTGATGAGGGGTGGGAGGGCAGGGAGGTGGGTGATGGGTATTGAGGATGGCACCTGTTGGGATGAGCACTGGGTGTTGTATGGAAACCAATTTGAAAATAAATTTCATATTTAAAAAATTTTTTAAATAAATAAGTAAATAAACAAACAAACCCCAAGAAACATAGAACAGATGTGTATTTTTGCCTAGAAGAATATTAACCGCTTTTGGAAGCCAAAGGATATCATAAACAGTATCAAAAGAACAACAGATGTGGTAAGGGGAACTAACTGTATCATACATGGAGACAAAGGGTTAACACCCCTCATCTAAAAAGGCTTCCTATAAATTTCTAAGAAACCAGCATACAACCCAATAGAAAAACAGGTAAAGGCATGTACATATAATAAACAGCAGCTGAAACGTGAATCCCAGTAACTGTGGGAGAAGACAGTAAAGGGGTGTCTCCAGCAGTCAGGTGAAAAGGCAGACCAAAACAAAAGGAAGTAATGCTTTTCATCTTTGGATTGGCAAATTGGTAAAGATCGATTGCCTTCAGTGCTGGTCAGGATGTTGGAAGGTGGGCACCATACGTTCCTAGTGGAGCGTAAATATTCACAAACTTGTAGAAAAGCAGCTTGGCAGGAAGAATGCCCCTGAGACACGCACAGCAGAACAATAGGCATAGTATGATCCCACTGTTATAAAATAAAAATCTTCAAATTTTGGAGCAATGAGAAAAGTGTGAAAAGAGACATGCCCAACTATTAAAACTGACGCCTAAGGACAGGGGTTGGTACACTATGGCCTGAGCACCAAATCTGTCAGGTCACCTGGATTCTTATAGCCCATGAGCTAAGAATGGTATTTATATTCTTTTAAAGGGTTACCTAATTATCTACACAATATCCTCTATGTTGCCTCTTAGCCAACAAAGCCTAACATACTTATTATATGGCCTTTAAGGAAAAGTTTACTGACTCTTGCTTCAGGGGGGATTGTGGTTTCTTGGTTGTCTTTTTCCCTCTTACTTCTCTGTATTGTTCTTATTTTTATAATAATATCCTGGGAGTGAAGAAACCAGGGAGACCAGTTAGGAAGCTACCAGAAGGGACCAGGTGAAAGAGAATGGTGCTTTGGAATAGGATGGGGGCTGCAGAGATGGAAAGAAAGAGGCAGATTTTATTTGAACCTATGGGAGTTGTCAAGGGATTAGACATGGATGGTGAGGCAGAGAGAAATCAAGGGTGACTCGCAGGTTTCAGTCATTCTTTGAATTGGTGGAACCACTAAGCTGGAGAAATTGGGGAGGAAAATGGAGGAGAAAGCTCTGCTTTGGACCTGTAACGGTTGGGACTAGAACTGTGGGAACCAGATGACTGGACGGAGGTGATGAGAGCTGCCTTGACTGTGGAGGGGGAAGCTGAGTGGGAATACCAATGTGAGAGTACTCATCATGTAGACGGCACTTAGAGCTGTCTGGAAGCACTGGAGAGGGAGAAGAGGAGGGGACCAAGGGTCTGCCTGGTGACACAGTACCCAGCCCCACCGGCGCCTACTTCTGCTGATGGACGTCTCTAACGCACTCTCCAACTGCCTGGATTCCTCCAAATCACCTCTTCCAAAGTGTCTTTTTCCCACTGGCCAAGAACACCATCCATGGCTTCAGAGTAGACACCCTGACCCTTCCTTACAGCCTATGCCCAAATGCTTACCTGGACAACGAGGACAACCAGCTGCTATTGTTTCTCCATCTCACACCTGCCTCCCTCTGTGGGAGATAAGTTCAAGTGCCAGTCGCTTCCAGTGTGCCCTGCCATGGGTCCCCGGCCCAGCCATGTGCAGCCACTTTTTATTCATGCCATGCTTTTACCTGAGAACACCAAGAAGGACTCACCAAGGAGCTGGTGTAGGTGGGGTCTGAGGTGTCATCCTGGAGGTAGCGGGAAAGGCCAAAGTCAGACACCTTGCATACCAGGTTACTGTTGACCAGGATGTTCCTAGCAGCCAGGTCCCGATGCACGTAGTTCATCTCAGCCAGGTACTTCATGCCCGCGGCGATGCCCCTGAGCATCCCTACCAGCTGGATCACCGTGAACTGCCCATCATTTTGCTGTAACAAGACATAAAGGGCATTGGGATCAAGATGGGCTTCAGTGGTTAAACAGAAGCCACAGGACCACGGCCCTGCTGCTTGTCAGCCTCTGTCTGTGACTGGCCACGCTGCTCACTGTGTCCTTCTCCCTCCCCCCCCCTTCCCCATCCCTCTCCTTGAATGCTCTGCTCTCTCCTTGCCAACCCTGTTGATTCTATCTCCAAAATACATCCCAAAGCCATCCACGCCTCTCCATATCTACTGCCTCCATTCTAACCAAGTCACCATCATCCATCACCTGTAACAGCCTCCCCACACCTGCCTCTTCCCAATCCATTCTCTACACAGCAGCTAGAACCAGTTTTGCAAGACATAAATCAGGCCATGCCACTCCCTGGCTTCAAGCTCTATAACAGCTTCCCATTCATTGCATTAGGGAAAAGCTCCAAACTCCTCCTCATGGTCCACGGGACCCCAGGGGATCAGCCACCACCTCACCTGTCAGCCACAGTGACTGGTGACCTCTCAGTCCTTTCCCAAGCCAAGGTCTTCCTTCCTTATGGCCCCTACACCTGCCGTCCCCTCTGCTCTTCCTCACAATCAACACTTACCTGCCCTTAAGGTCTCCACTAAGTGTCCCTTTTTCAGAGAGAATGTCTCTATAACTACTACCCTCCTCCAAATATGACTAGCACTTTCTTACTATCTTCTTGTCTTTTATGAATGCTCTTATTCTTCTTCTTAGCATATCACAAGTTTTAGGTGTGTATGTGTAACACCTATCCATCTGCCTCTGCTGCTTGGCTCTCTGAAGACAAGACCCTCTCTCCTGTGGTTACCATTGTACTCCCAGTGCTAAGAACTTTAAATAGAAAAGGCTCAATAAACATGTGCTCCATTAGTGACTACTACATCTCTCCCTGTTTCCAGAATTAAATGCTTAAGGTGTCTTCCTTGGGTCCTACCAGAGCTGTCAACCTTGACACTGGGATAGCCATATGCACCTCAAAGGGATTAGTGGCAGGAGAAACACACACACAACGTATGGCATTGACCCTCTTAGCGAATGGGAGCCAAGCTGCAGTGCTGCCCCTCTCCAGTCACCGGTGGGCTCACTGTTTCCTGGGTGGATGCTCTCCTTCAAGGTTTGGCGACAGACCTCAGTGAATGTATCAACCTTCCTCCTGCCTCCCCAAAGCCCTTGGGTCTTGGCTTCTGCACACACTGGTTACATCAGAGGACCCTGTGCTTTGCTGCCAATAACACATTTTCTCTTCTAGTCCAGCCCCAGCTGCTCCGCCGAAGGACGATAAGTAGTATTCTGTTAAGTAGAGCTTGGCCCAGGCATTGAGAGGCTTTGACTGGGGGAGAGGTGAAAGGAGGTGGAACACCCTGGGTCTAGTCTAAGTTACTGCTGGACACAGACCCTGGGCAAGGCAGCCACTCCCCAGCTCCCTCCTGTGAAACAGCACGCATAAACGTGCACAGCTCCCATTTACTGAGCACCTACTGCATGTGAGGTGATATACAACACAGTCACATGCACTACCTCACTTAAGTGTGTGTGAGACACAGCATCTATGCATGCACTCCTACAAAAGCATTTTCCATGCAAAAATAAATATGGAAAAACAAAACAGCCATTGAAAAACTACCCTGTGTATTAGAGAAAACCCCACCAATCAAACAGTCTAACCATGATAGTGTGAATGTTGAAGACTTCCTTCTGCGAGACTGCAAGCCCAGGTCTGTATTCTAGGGCTACGCCCCTTGATCAATCAGAGTGAGCAAACTGACGCTCCCTCCACACCTTCCTGAGATGCCTCCCAGAAGAGAACCCCCAAACACACTGGGATTGACACACCCCAAGCTCCAGGCTGTTTCTAACTCAAACCTTAACCACCTCCCACCCTGCCTGGAATGCTTTCCCTGCAATATTTTCTTCTAACCAACTCCAAAAGGAAGTGCAGATCTGCTTTTTGGAAACCCTGACTGTTGTTCAGCACATGGTGCCCATCTGCGAGAGCTGGATGTGCTGTGAGTGATACGAATCCTCCTCCTTGCTAATGAACTTCAATCAACACCTCCTCGAGAAGTTAGCCAGGCTTTTGCGAACACCATTCATTTTCTCTAAGTAGGTCTCTAGGGACCTGCCTCCCCAGAAAGTTGTCATGCAACTTCTGTATGTTGGAAAATGTATCTCAGCTGCAAGTCACAAGGGTCACATTTTTCCAATTCAGTTTGTTACTTCCTCTCTGTAAGTGTAGACAACAATGTGGTTAAAAATGAATGTCTCCCAAAAGAAGCTGGCTTGTAGATAGATTCTGGGGAGGGGATCGGTGGTGGTTGTAAACAGCTCTGGGAAGAGAAATGTTGGAAGAATGCACAGCAATAGGTCTGTTTCTACTTTAAATCACTGAAGCCTTCATGGAACAGCTTTACCATCTGATTTGTTTTAATATTTAGGTCAGTCACCGTTATAGGTTCTGGGGTCAACAAAGGCCAAGAAGTGGTTAAAAGTCCAGGCTTTTGGGGAGCCTGGGTGGCTCAGTCAGTTAAGCATCTGACTTCAGCTCAGGTCATGATCTCACGGTTTGTGGTTTGAGTCCCAGGTTGGGCTCTGTGCTGACAGCTCAGAGCCTAGAACCTGCTTCGGATTCTGTGTCTCCCTCTCTCTCTTTGCCCTTCCTCTGCTTGTGCTCTCTTTCTCTCAAAAATAAATGAATAATAAACATTAAAAAAAAAAAAAAGTCCAGGCTTTGGAGACAGACAGACCTGGCCTGGACCCAGGCTCTGCCGCTCACTGGCTGTGTGCCCTTGGGCATGTCATTTAACTTGCAGAGCCATCATTCCCACATCTGTAAAATAAGAACATAGCGTCCATTCTTCATAGGATTTTGGTGAGGTTAAATGAGACAGTATACATGAAAGGGCTTAGCTCGGTGCTAGTGAATACTAAGACAGCAACAACTGCTGGTATTATCAGCCAAGCCATAATGTCTCACAAATCAGCTCTCCCAGAGCCTGGTGAGAGAGTCTGAGGACACCGGGGGCCAGGACTACAGGTTCCTCGCAGCTTCCTGGTATGCTAGGGACACATCCTAGGATCCCTGCCATAGGAGAACCTCGCTCACAGGGCATTCTGAGCTCTACAGGTTGGCAGCTGCAGTAAAAAAAAAAAACCCAACACCCACACCCCAACTGTAGCAGTGGATGACCGAGGCCTAATGATGCAGGCCTGAAGTTTGGATCAATTAATTAACTAACATGATTTTTTCTATTTCTTGACTTTTGAATGGCAAGTCATTCTTGATAGAATGTGTTTTGATCCTCCTTTGTGCAAGGCAGGCAATAGTTTATTGCTTTTCAGAGAAGATAAAGGAAGTCCAGAGAGTTTAAGTGATCAGCTTTAAATCATTCTGTGTGGCTTTGACTTATAACAAGAATCCAAGTCCAGGATGGCAAATTACTTCTGCACTGACATTCCATCTGTGATCAACTGGTAACGCCTTCCTCAAATGTTGTGTGGAGAAGGCGGCTGTGTAGAAGTTTTGCAGCAAAAAGTGACATGATTGATTAATGATGTCTGCCATGGTCATAGAAAAAGAAAGTAGAGACATGTGTGCCTGAAATATGCTACTCTTATTTGAATCTTTAAACTCCTGTCCAGGGTCTTTTCCATGGAATATGGACTTTGTAATGGCAACATATTTTCTTTAGAACCTGCAGGGTAATCACATTTCATAAGACAGGATTGTACCTGTTGAGTTCATAATCCTGGTGAAACTTAAAGACACAAACCTATTAAGATTCCCTGACACATTCAACTGTTTTAGGTTCGGTTCATTGGTCTAACTCCCCAAGAAGAACTTCCAAAGACAGGAACATCAGCATACAAAGATGTACAAGACAGAAAAAGCCCAGTTCTCTCACTGACTTTGGAAAGGATCAGGCTCCACGGTGATCACATGGTAAAAATACAGTACAGTGAAGTGATTTAAACTTTCTTCCTTTCATGAAGTGCTTTCTGCTGAAATTGCTTTTTGGCAAATTCACTGAAGCCACTTGCTGGCCCTTTTATTAGGCAGGAAGGATTTAGGTATTTCAACTTTCATTGACAAATCCACTTCAGGAAATGAAACCCTTATTTGATTTGTTTGAAGAGAATGAATCATAGATTTTTTTTTTTTTTTAACTGTAAGAGCCCTACCTTTCAAGATCATTCAATTCCAATGCCTTTAGATTATAGATTGGGAAACTGAGTTAACAGATTTGCTCAAGGCCACCGGTGACTCATGGTGGAGCACAAAGCAGAACCTAGGTCTCGGGATGTCCAATCTGGTATTCTCTTCCCGATCTCTGGGTTATGGTCATGGGCTCCAGCCCATGAATGAGCCTCCCTGATAAGAAATGTCTGAATTTGACATTGCTCAGTCACTTCCAAGAGTCTTTCAGTTATGACTGTCTGTAGATGACCCAGCAGCAACTACAAGGTCAGGCTAGGCAAGAAGGCCTTACAGAGCATGTTGACCTTTTTGGCTATGGCACAGGACATTGAGGAGGGCTTCAGGGACCATTCCTAAGATTATGCAAGAGACACCAGTGCCAACAAGGATATATTAAATAATGGATTTGCATGCTACATAATCCATGGCATAGACATTTAAAAAATGAATAATACTGAACCTATTGAATGTGTGGTTAGAAAATAACAGTGTTTCTAATCCTTTCAGAAGGTGAAAGACTCTAAGTCCTGCAATGGGAGAGGAGCAGTGGGTGGGCTGTGAGAAGCCAGTGTGCCCATTGGATCCCCAGTGGCCACAGCCGCCCAGACGCTGACCCAGAGCTGGAGCTGCAGCCACTCCCCAAAGCCACCATGCCCAGTGTAAACGGCCATGGCCAGTTTGGCGTGTGTGTGTCGGGGTAGGGGCAGTTGCACAAATTGAGGACTAACTCTTTTCCTTTATTCTCTGAATGGTGATCCTAAAATTATACTACTTCCCTAAAGATGGACCCTGCAGAACTGAACTGATGACCTACTTTTCAATTTTACCAAGCAGCAGATACATCAATTAATGTTGCTATGCTCCAGGGTTTGGTAGTAAGGCTGAAATTAGATTTATAGATTACCTGCCTCCATGCCGTGCGAGGAGTCAGAAACGCTTCATTTCCCTCTCCTCCTTGCGCTGCCTGCTCTGGCCGTCCCTTACTTGCCATCCTTTCTCCTCTGCCTCCCTGTGTTCCTCTCTTGCCCCTGGCTCTTCTCCCACCGCCCAGGCCTCATCATCGTGACAAATACTGGTGTCTACCATGCCCCCATGTCCTGGGCCTCACATGGAAATAGCCCTGTGTGGAGCATCTGTGTGGGGTTTTGATTTTCTGTAGCCTCCGGAGAAATGAATCTCCTTGTTCCCCTGCATGTTCCAGGGAGAAAGTCTGATCACAGTCTTCAAATCATGTTGTGACTCTGTGAAGTACAATCAGGTCACTTGTAGGAAATAAATGACTCCTAAAAAGGTCTGGAGGCTGGTTCCAGAAAATCCTTTTTCTCCTAACATGGCCTTCTATTCACATTTATTTGGCTGTCTTCACAAGAAGATCCCTGATCACGAATGAATGCCCCCAGGAAAGCATGGTCTCTTCCTGACTCTGACATGAGAGGTCTGGCCACAAGAATAAGAGTCCATGGACGCTCAAGATGACTACATTTCCCCTGTCACTCCCAAACCTTTTTGTGCCAGAAATGGTTTTTCATGTTTTTTTTGTTTTGTTTTGTTTTGTTTTTTAATCCAAATAGCATTCACCAGGTGATCACTGTGTTGGGCACTGGGGGTTTCAAAATAAAAGGCATAACCCATACCCTCAAGGAGCCTGTACCAGGCAAAGTACATCCACCTCATCATTTACCCCCCCATTCCCTCCTCCAAAAATAAGCTACTATTGCCTAATAACCCAGAGGAGGCAAAAGTGTGTGTTTGCCCTGCCAAGGTAGCTTCAGTATGTGCAAATGCAGCTTCTAGACAGGTCGCCTGGCTACCCTTTCACACCGCAGTCCCCAAGCCCTGCTTCTGAACTTTGGAGCCACCACCAGCTGCTGAAAGGTTACCAGATAGGCCATGCTGGCTCTGGACTTTGAATACACTGCTCAATTGTTCCATCATACCTGCCTGCTCCCCTGTCTGCCTGTGGGTTCCTCATTCTACAATCAGATAATTCTCTCTCCTCCTTGAAGCCTTCCCGGGTTTCCCCAGGAAGATTTCAGTTCTTCTTGGCTTACAATACTTCTTTACGCCACACACAGAAACAAAAAGCAGAATCTAAGTGGATGATTGCTGGATGCTTTGGGCACCAAGGTCCTCAGAGCAGGGACCTCTGTGGCAGGTTGTGGTCTCTCAGGTGGGCACAACAGGACCTCCCATCCCTTATGTATAAGACGACACCATGGTGCTGTTCCCCATCAAGATGTGGGGCACATTTCCTCCCCTTGAACCTGGGGGTCATATCACAGTAGTTGAAGGGTGCTGTGGGACTTGAAGCTAGGTTCCAAAAGCGGACCAGCTTCTGCCTTCATCTCATGGGATGTTAATTCTTGGGACCCAGCTTGCTGTGAGGAAGCCCAAGCAGGCCACCTGGAGAGATGCCAGCTGACACCCAACATCAACTGTCAGACAGAGGAGTGAGTGAGGCTTTGGATGATTCTAGGCCCCAGATCTTGAAGTGCCCCAGCTGATACCACATGGAACAGAGATATCCCCAACGAGCCCTGCCCAGATTGCAGACTCATGAACAAAATAAATTGTGCTAAGCCACGGAAGTTAGTGATCTGTTACATAGCATTAGAGCAATGTCTCTTCCATCCCTATAGGCCCAGCACCCAGTACGGGGCGTGACCATAGCACTCACCCCATGAATATTTCAAGACCAAGTGTATGAATGATACTTTAATCTGCAGCCACAGCTACTGTTTGGTAGCTTTGGTGACATGTACAGCCTGCCAGTTGGTATTACCCTGAAGTCCTTGCTCAGAAGGCCCAGCTCCATTGTGATGCTGCCCACATACTCTCTGCTCTCAGGGCCCCCAGCAGTCCCCAGCTGAGGCTTTGGTCCAAGGCAGGACTTGCTCGCTGGCCTATGCCCAGTCAGCTGCCACTCCCCAGGCATTAGCATCATGTCTGTTCTCCCTCACTCCCACCCTGAGTAACTCTGTGATGTCCCATAGAAATGAAAGCGGTTCCAGCGTGGTTCCATGTGAGCACATTCTGACAACGATCACTTACAGATCTTGCAGCCGGCGGCCTCGAGGTACCCCCACCTCTGCTGTAGCTTGAAGTCATACTTCCTCATCAAGCCCAGAAAAGACTTGTGAATGCTCGTGACACTGTCTATTCCTTTCATGCCCAGAAGTGCCCCTTCAGAGGGCGGGTGGCCCAGGCATCAGAAAAGGGCAGCCTGCTTTATCTCTGAGCTGCAAATGAAGGGAGCAGGCGGGGAGGGTGGCCGCGCTGGAGAAAAGGCAGAGATGGCCACTGGCGTCTGTGTGAATCACACAGGGCAGCGTAGCAGCTGAAGTCTCTTCAATCTCCGTGATTCATGCAGATGCCGATGGCCATTCTTCACCTGCCTCCCTATTCATTCGTATTCATCCAACGAGTATTTATCGAGGCCCTACTCCACGCTATCCTCCTACCAAGGGGTCCACAGGCTCCTCTTTGTTCTATCCTTTTAGGAACAAATCTGTCAACCTCGCTAACATCTCCAACGCCCACCCACATTTCATCAGGCGATTCCTAAGTGGCAGCCTATCCTCATGCAGACACTTCTCCCCAGCAGTCAATTGTGCTAACATCATCCACACCCCTGGGCTGCCCTTACCCTGAGGAAAGAATCCAAAGCGCCGTTCTCCATGAACTCTGTGATGATCATGACAGGCCGACTCTTGGTGACCACGCCTTCCAGGCGGATGATGTTGGGATGGTCAAACTGGCCCATGATGCTTGCTTCGCTCAGGAAGTCCCGACGCTGCTTCTCCGAGTACCCGGCCTTCAACGTCTTGATGGCCACATAGATTTCCCTCTTGCCCGGAAGTTTCAGACGCCCCTTGTATACCTCTCCAAACTCCCCTGCAACGAGAATACAATCATTACTCATTTCCTTCTCAGTCCGTGAAAGCACAAGGGGAGGCAGCTTATCAGGAACAATGATGCTCCAAGTGGAACTGCAATTAAAGTGACAGAGATGGAAATAGCGTCCTTTCATTTTATTTTATTTTTTTATTAAAAAAAAATTTTTTTATGTTTATTTTTGAAGGAGAAAGAGAGCATGAGTGGGGGAGGGGCAGAGAGAGAGGGAGACAGAATCCGAAGCAGGCTCCAGGCTCCCAGCACAGCCCCACACAGGGCTCGAACCCATATGCCGTGAGCTCATGACCTGAGCCGAAGTTGGACGCTCAACCGACTGAACCACCCAGGCACCCCTGTCCTTTCATTTTAACTATGATGTCCTAGCCACACTCAGTTCATAGAAAACACTGAAGTTATACCAAAATATGTTCCTTGCCTCAGTTCCTAGAAAGAGTTTAGGTAACTAAAGTGGAATTTCATGGGGTGCCTGGGTGGCTCAATCGGTTAAGCATCCAACTTCGGCTCAGGTCATGATCTCACAGTATATGGGTTCGAGCCCTGTGTGGGGCTGTGCTGACAGATGGGAGCTTGGAGCCTGCTTCAGATTCTGTGTCTCCCTCTGTCTCTGCCCCTTTCCCACTCATGCTCTGTCTCCCTGTCTCTCTCAAAAAAATAAATAAACTTAAAAAAATAAAAAAATAAAAAATAAAGTGGAATTTCAGAGTATATATGAGTTTGTTTTTCTTCATGTTTGGTTTTTGTGTCCAACCTGAATAATGAAAATGAAATGGTCAGTTTCACTTTGGCAGATCATAATTCATTTTTAGCAGAGCCTGGTGAAAGAACATCCAGGGGCTGGGGGATATGTTCATGCTCTTTGGCTCTTTGAATGAGATGTAAAACATTTATGTTCCTACATTGCCCTGGAAGCTTCTGTGTTGATTGGATGCCCCAGAACGCAGACACTGAGAAGTGAGGTGGGAAGTTAGCAGATGCTGTGCAGGATAGAAGGGGAGGAAACAAGATTGGCCAGAGTCCCAGATCACAAGGCAGGCCTGACATTATGAAAAGAAAGGAGGAAGCAGGAATGGACAAGGAGAGCTCAGATCGCAATGCAGAGCTGGCTGAGGCAGACCTGTCAGCTTCCCCCTCCCCTGGGGAGCTCCACAGTCAAGAGCACCCATTCCAGGAAGGCCTGGGCTCTAGCCTCCCTCCATGCTCAGTCACTGGTGGGGGCTGCAGGGAAGCTGAGGCAGGTCCTGAAGGCGCTGCAGCTGAAGGGTGGCAGCTAAACAGTCAGTGATTCCTCCAAGCAAACACGAGCCGCACATCTCCACGGGTGCCACAGCATTTAAACATTTGTGCAGTAAAAATCACCGAGTAAAAACAATTCTGGTGACACTATTTCATAGCTGCTTTAAAAAATCTGTTGAATCCTGTTAAATGTGCTTTCAAAAGTTATTCTACGACTTAGCCTGGTTTTGTAACTTCCTGTTTAGTTATCTACTTGTAAGTGTATCGCTGAAATGTGTCAAAGGCCTGACAGGAGACACAGGGTCTTTCTGTGGGGGGCGGGGGGGGGGAACCTTTCTCTTTCACCTTTAGCTTCTGGAAGAAAACGAGGGAGCAAACTGAGCGGATAAACTACTGGCCGAATTAGAAAAGGAAGTTAACATCTCCTCTGCGATTTAGTTGGGAGTTCTTTTGTTTTCTACTACAAATGTAATTGGAAGGAAACTGCACAAAAGGGCTTTTCATACAGAACTCCAGAGTCAGTGGGACTTGTTAGAATCTAGGGCTGGAGTGGAGGTTGGCTTAAGCACCATTAGGATGATTTCACTGTGGACATATATCATGTGGGACCCTGGTTTTGACATTTAACCCAATGCTGCCTTGGTGAACAAACTGCTTCAAGTCAGACTGAGTCTCATTCACGTTCACAGCTTGTAGTGCCCACTGAAGTGCCTGGGATGTGGTAGGCATGCCAGTGAAAGGCGGCGGGGGGGGGGGGGCATGCTTCTTATTACTTGTTCGGCTTTTGCCTTGTCTGCTCTTGGGTCATAACCTGCTGGAGACTCTATCTCTGCTCTATCCGAAATAAGTAGAAGTGCCAGTATTTAAATTTTTAGAAAAGATTGTTTACTGTAGCCTCTTCTACAGCGAAACGCTGTATGCCCATCACCAGGGAATGGTTGGAAAGTGGTGTATTCATCCTGCGGGATGCCATGAGCTGCTGAAAACCAGTAGAGGGGTCATATGCATGGACTTCAAAGGTGTCCATATTATATTGTTAAATGAAGAAAGTTACGGAATGGGAATGTGGTATGTACCCAAATGGAGTGTGTGTGTATGGGTGCAAGAGAAAAACAAGGGACAAAATCCATGTAAGATGTATTTAAACTTCAAATTACAGGTATTTTTAAAAATGGTTGCCCTACAAGGGTGGAGTAGGAGTGGGAAGTAAAGCTAGGCAATTTAATTTACTTACTTTTATGTTACTTTGATGTTTGAATTGTTACAATAAGCATTACTTTTGTTGGTCAACTGAGTAACATTATTTTAAATTTTTATCTTTAAAATATTTATTTATTTTTAATTTTTTTAATGTTTATTTTTGAAAGACAGAGCGTGAGTGGGGGAGGGGCAGAGAAAGAAGGAGACACAGAATCCGAAGCAGGCTCTAGGCTCTGAGCTGTGAGCACAGAGCCCAATGCGGGGCTCAGACCCTCAAACTGCGAGATCATGACCTGAGCTGAGGTCAGACACTTAAACCGACTGAGCCACCCAGGAGCCCTGAACTGAGTAACATTTTTTTTAAAGTACTGCACAACAGGGTCCTATCATATATGCGTGTGTATGTATATGTACATATGTATGTATACTATATGTGCATGTGTATATATTTGTATACATGCATACACGCGTCTACATGTATGCATATATATGTGTATGTGTATATATGTATAATCTATAATATATCTGTTTGTGAATATGTACATATACAAACCATCCTTCTGACACCTTGACCTAGCAAATATTGAATAACCATGAACTAGATGAATACAAATTGCATATTTGATAAGTATGCCAACTGAAGAATATCGGTTAGTATTTCTTCCTTGTTGTTATAATAATGAGTTACATTTTCTTTTAGTAAAAGGACAGTTTAGGAGTTGAGGGGACAGATATGGTAACATTTTGTCTTAGAGAAGATAGGACACCAATGTCTACTGACCACCTACTATGTGCCAGGCAATGTGCTAGGCTCTTTACAGGTCATATCTCACTTAATCTTCATAGCACCCTCATGAGCTGGGTACTATGATGCTCATTTTACTAATAGGGAAACTGGGGCACAAGAAAAATACGCCCAAACCCCATAGCTATGAGTCAGAGCCAGGGTTGCCGTCCATGCCCATCGTGCTTCTGGCCTCTCTACAGAGCCACACTGCCTCTCTACAGGTGTGCTCGATTAGCAGTGCCACAGGGAACACAGCTGTATGAAGTCACAACTGAGGGGCCACCGTGCTCCAACTGTGCAGGTCCTAACAGTTCATGTGTAGTCCCTGTCACAGCAACTCACACGCAGGGAATTGCAAACACAGTGGGACTGTCTCACAGACAGATGTCACATTTGCTGGAACTTCCTGCCTGGAATCGGGTGGGGTCAGAATATTTAGGAATCAGAATATCCATCAATTTCTACATCAGTGTGCAGAGTTTGAGGAAGGGCTCCAGGTGAATCTGATGTCCCCTACAACACACAAGGGACACCCCAGGTAAGGACTTCTCTCCCACACCAGTGTTTCCCAAAGTTGGCCACCCACTGGAGTCACCTGAACATACTTAAAAGCTGCCCGCAGGATCAGTTACAATAATCTGTGGGTCAGACCGAGGTGCAAAATGAGACCGTGGGACTCCTTGTTTGGAAATTATGAAGGATTTCAAGCCTGTGACAGCATAGCATTAAACTAAGTGCGGGCCCTTCTGAACACGGTGCTGTCCAGGCAGCTCTGATGTGCAGCCAGGTGCGGCACCATGGGTCTAAAGCACCCCAGCATATTTCAGGTGGATTAGGGAGCTGCCAGAGGCCCTGGGATATCTGGGATTCATCATTGCACCTCTGGGTCCCTCAGAAAGCAGTGCTGGTATATGGGCTGACTCTTACAGCACAGCGCCTGCCACAGAGCGCGGGCTTTATACACAGGGGTGGAAACACAAGAGGGAAGAAACCAATGAAAGTGTGGCTTTGGCAAGTGCTAGCTACACAGAACAGCGTGGCTCCTGTGACTTTCTTAACTGACATATGTTATTTCATTGCTTAATCTTTGTGGCTGACCGGTTTTCAAGTGCAGTGTTTCTAATACTTGAGCTTTAAGTTGTATCCTCTGTAGGGGTTTCATCATACAGTTTTTTTTTTAATTGCTTTTTTTTTTTAATTTCTTTGAGAGCGAGTGTGAGAGAGAGAGAGAGAGGCAGGGAGGAGAAGAGAGTGAGGAAAAGAGAGAATCCTAAGCAGGCTCTGTGCCATCGGTGCAGATCCCAGCTGGGGGCTCACGAGTCATGAGATCAAGAGCCAAAATCAAGAGTTGGATGCTCAACCAACTGAGCCACCCAAGCGCCCTTCATATAGATTTTTTAGAATTATAAAATAAAAATGGGGTCTCCTAAGAGGATTTTTGGGGTAGTGAAACCACTCTGTCTGAAACTATAATGGTAGATAGGTGTCATTATACATTTGTCCAAACCCGTAGAATGTATGACGACACCAAGAATGGGCCCTCATGGGGGCGCCTGGGTGGCGCAGTCGGTTAAGCGTCCGACTTCAGCCAGGTCACGATCTCGCGGTCCGTGAGTTCGAGCCCCGCGTCGGGCTCTGGGCTGATGGCTCAGAGCCTGGAGCCTGTTTCTGATTCTGTGTCTCCCTCTCTCTCTGCCCCTCCCCCGTTCATGCTCTGTCTCTCTCTGTCCCAAAAATAAAAAAAAAAAAAAAAAAAAAAAAAAAACGTTGAAAAAAAAAAAAGAATGGGCCCTCATGTAAACCATGGACTTCGGGTGATGGTGATGTGTCAGTGTAGGTTTGTCAATAAATGTACCACTCTGGTGGGGGATGTTGATAATGGGCGACATGCTGTGCATGTGCAGAGCAAGGGACATATGGGAAATCTCTGTACCTTCCGGTCAGTTTTACTATGAACCTAAAACTGCTCTTAAAAAAATGTAGATGTTAAAAAAACGTGCTCTCCTTGGGTAGGGAGAGATGGGCTTTGTAGTCAGTCACTATGGCGGTAGAGGTGCCACTGCTCTAAGGAATCTGCTCTGCAGTCACTGGGAAGCAGTGACCTCACAGTGATTCTGTAAAAATAGCTCCTTTCCTGTGTGGCAAAGAAATGACTTCATATTCTCCAAGCCCAGAGGTTTTCAAAGTACCAACTGCAAAGGAAGCCACTTAATCCACAGTCCTCCCTCTCTCTCTCTCTCAATCTCTCTCTCGGAAGCTGTGCTTCACCCTGTCATTAAGTGGCCCCAGTGCTGGGAGGGGAACTCTGGCAGGGAGTGGAAGAAGCAGCTCGTGTCTACACCAGCCCTGCCACCCCACTTGGGGCACTTCACTTCTCCAGCTGTCTTGGCTTTATAAACCATAAAAAGGAAGGGTCGACCACCGCAGCTTCCTAACAGGGTGTTGAGTCTCTGAGAAAGTGTTTTGTCAACTACAAACTGTGGGTGACACATGTGGGTGGCGATTTAAGACAAGCCAGGGATAGGGGCATGAGGTGGGTGGTACGTGGGGGTGGGCTCTGGAAGAAAAAAGGAGGAGGAGCACGTTTCTGCAAACAAGTGGCAGCCAAGGTAAAGCAGGGCTTTCTGCCAGGAGTAGTGGGGGAGTCCCGTTGCCAGGTATCGGGGTATAGACAGTGTCCCCAGGCGAGTCTAGCATGCTAAAGCGTGAGGGCTCTGGCTCTCTGGCACGGCCACAGCCTCATGGGGAGTGGGAGTCGATGGGCATATTGCCGTTATTAGTAACAGAAAACTGAGGCCTTGTATGGCTTATAATCTGAGAGATCCTGTCACCTTGATCTTTGACGTCAGGTTCATACACCATTCTCAAGAAACCATTGTCGCGGGGCGCCTGGGTGGCGCAGTCGGTTAAGCGTCCGACTTCAGCCAGGTCACGATCTCGCGGTCCGTGAGTTCGAGCCCCGCGTCGGGCTCTGGGCTGATGGCTCGGAGCCTGGAGCCTGTTTCCGATTCTGTGTCTCCCTCTCTCTCTGCCCCTCCCCCGTTCATGCTCTGTCTCTCTCTGTCCCAAAAATAAATAAAAACGTTGAAAAAAAAATTAAAACAAAACAAAAAAAACCATTGTCGCTTCTCGACACTTTCCTGTAATTAGGGCCAGAACTTGCTGTCTGTGATGCTTTGATTTGCCATGATCTGAGCACCAAAGAGCTTCCTTTTACATGAGCTTCAAACCACGGCCATACATTTTTCAATTTCTGATAGAAATTCATAACACCTAAAAATATTCTCGACCAATCAAGCATTAACATTATATTTAAAATAGATGTTTGTAGCAAATGACTGCATACTGGTTATGGCTGATTCTCTCTATGTAGATCCTTTACTGACAGTAACTGCAGCCAGCCTCATCTTGGTCTGGCTGGACTTTGGCAAGCATCTTTGAGGCTGACCTTGGAGCCTCTACTACAGCCAATCCTCCCTCTGGCCAGGACCTCGCTCCAGCGTCAGGCCAGTTTGGGGGCCAGTGGCTCTTGGCCGGCAGTGGTTCTCAAGGCGTGGTTTCTGCCTCACAGCGTCAGCCTCACCTGGGAACTTGTTAGAAAATACAGATTCTCAAGCCCCACGTGGATCTAGTGGATCCGAAGCTCACCAGGTGGGGCCCTGTGACAGGAGTGTTGATATGCCTCCAAGGTGATTCTGACGCCTGGCTCAAGTTTGAGAACCACTGCCCTCAAGGCTGTCAGCTGAGGGTAATTTAGCCACTTCCTGCGATTGTCCTCCAGACAGCTACGGAAATTATTCCCTACAAGTTTTCAGCCCCTTGCCAGTTCCTCTCTCCTACTTTCCTTGACAAAATGAGGAAGAGAGAAAAAGTAGTTCAGCAGCATTAAATGCCTCAACTATTATATATAAAATCAGAAGGAAAGAATTTTCAATTTTTGAAAATGAAACATCCAACCTGCCAGCAGGTATTTGAGGCGGTAGCTGTTGGCTATGTGCAGTGCGAATCTACACACACAATTGCACTCTCTCTCTCTCTCTCTCTTTTTTTTAGCAGTATTTTGAAGTCACAAACTGCCTTGGGGGAAAAAAAGGAAAGCAGAGCTTCTAGTTACTAATTCAAGCTTCCACCAGAAAAGGAACTTTTAAAGAATAAATTCAAACTAGGTTTTAAAGTATGATTTCCAGCCAGCTTTATCACACTAGCCTGTGCAAGGTAAGTAGGTTATGGCTAAACCAGGGATAGTAAAAGCGTGTCAGGCATTCTGCTACCTTCTAACCCTGCACCCAGGACAGACATTCCTTATTGATGGCAGCCCCATTCCTCCTTTCCAGCAGAGCTCCCCAGATCCCCGTTACCAGGCTACTGGAGCCAGCAGATGAGATGGAAGTTGCCCGTGGTGTCCACAATACTTAATACCTACAGGGTGAGAGCAAGCAGACGTTCTCTTTTCTTGTAGCTGTTTGCAGTCATTAGACTCCTGCCTACCTACAGATGACTTACTGTTTTCAATAGGTAAGCAAGCACCTATCATTGAAAATGCTAGCTATCTTGGTCCTCGTCCTTGTCCTTCTTAAGGGAGATTACCGAATCATTCTAGAAGAGGAGGTCGCCTACCCTATGGGCAATCTGAGTTCTAGGATAGTATCATCATTATCAGCAAGGAGGCTTGCCTACTCTAAGCTCCCAGAGTTTACCATCAGAAGTAATGTCACTGCATATTTAACTGCTCTTTTCCAGAACAGTAACCAAAGCATAGGTATGTGGGGGTTTCATTCACCAGACCTCGATCAGCCGTGTCTGGGTTTCAATTCTTGCTCTATCATTCACTCAGCTGGCAGCGCAACCTTTGGGGAGCTATCCTTTGAATATTGATTTCCTTACCAGTTTAAACACACACACGTGCCCACACACACGCACACTCACTGACACACCCTAAGTCACATTATGGGAGGAAGTGAGACAATGTTTTCATAAAGTATGTCCACAGTGCGTGTTCAATATATGCCAGCTGTCTTAATTATAATTACTCAAGACATCTACTTGATTTGCTTTTCTGGAAACCCTTCCTGTCATGACTCCTATCCAGTATGAGGCCACCCTCATGCTGCCCACCCTCACTTCAAATGAGCCCAGGGGAATCAGGCTGGCTGGTGGCCTTTCTACCAAAATATCTCCAAGAAACCCATCTCTTCTTGAAAGAGAGAACTGGTGGGCCTTGCTGGCCCCATTCCCAATCTGTGCACATCAGAGATCCTCCTCCCCAGCCTTCCTCACCCAGCCCTCTCCCCACAAATCTGCCGCTCTCTCACAATAAGCCATCTGTGGAAATGCTGAATTGGCAGCTGCTGGAGTCAGAGGAGGAGATTTATTAATAAAATACAATTGCCATATTTTCCTCTGGAAGCCACCCTCTAGTGACACCTCTACCTACATTTTCATGCACTTGAAAATCATGATCAGGGCTGCTGCATACAGTTACACGGGTTACACACTGCACAACCCAGAGTGACATTCATGCTGAGGGGCCTAATTATTCATGGCAACCCTGCTTTATGTTTTGGGCGAATCTACAGATCAAACTGGTCAGAACTAACCAATGCCTTGGAGCTGACCTGTGAGATGGTTCCTATGAGTCAGATTCATGGTCACAAATTGCTAATATTCTCCAGTTCTCCTAATTGCTAATATTCTCCTAACCAGAAGGCCTTCTGCCCTCTCTAAACAGACCAATAATGTCCATTACCTGAAGGGGAAGAGGAAGGCCAGCCATTATCCCACTGGGTCATTTCGAGAGCACCAAGTGACTTAAGACCCTTCACTTCCTTCTAGGCTCTCTCCATTCTCCCAAGCTCTGTCCAGTTCTCCAAATTTTCCTCCCCACTATATTCTCCCCACAAGGACCTACTTTCATTGAACCATATGCAAATAATATTTGATTGAGCACCTGAGTGCCACACCAGGCCAGGCGCAGGAATAAAAAAATCCTGAGATTGCCCTGTCGTCATTGGAACTTTGAGCCTGATGATGAGAGACAGGCAGATAATTGCATAATGGTTAATAAGTTCATTATTGCTCGGTCTTCCTGGATGCCATCACACCTGGCTCACAGTTACTCTTGTGTAACTCTTTTAAAAAATTTTTTTTAAAGTTTATTTATTTTGAGAGACAGAGTGAGCAGGGAAGGGGCAGAGAGGAGGAGAATTCCAAGCAGGCTCTGCACTGTCAGCACGGAGCCTGATGTGGGCTTGAGCTCATGAACCATAAGATGATGACCTGAGCCAGAACCAAGAGTTGGATGCTTAACCGGCTGAGCCACCCAGGTGCCCCTTGTTATCCCTTCATCCAACATCCTCAAAAGTTGAGAAGAAACATGGGAAGCTGCTGCAATTCTTCAGCCTCACAGTTTCTAGACTTTACTGGCCTTCATTCACATGCACAACTGCCACCCCACACCCCCCAGGGCCTGGCAGCCTTCCTCTCCCTTCAAGGGCTTTAACTCAATGCCCCTCATTTCTGGCCACAACCTCCCTGTTGTGTCTCCCCCATCAGCTCCATTCACCATGTTTGGATACATTCTGGTTTAGATCCATTTAGTTCCTCGAGCAGAGCTTTCCCTACCACCTCCATCCCAGCAGTAGCCATCTCAAACCCACTCCACATTTCCAAGCAAAGCCCCATAAAAGTCTCCATGCCTCCGAGGCCTCACCCACCCCTCCCCGTCACCCATTCCAGGCCAGTCCAAACACAGCATCTATCAGATTTGTCTCCCCAGAATCTCATTCCTGTCGCCCAGCCTGCTCAGATGCCTACAAGACGTCACCATTTTCTACAGGATAAAATCCATACCGCAGCCTCTGGATCTCTGGGTCTCAGGCTGATTCTCCAGACTCAATGCTCAATGCTTACCCTCAGGAAAAGCCTCCCTGTTAGCCTTCTCTCTTTTGTGTTCTCAGGAAGTGCCACATAGAGTATCAGCCCATGCAAAGCTTTCATATCTTTAAGGGTCCCTAAGGTTTCTCTTCCTTGGATTCTCTCCTGCCATTAAGCCTCCCATCTCCAAGACTATGTATTCTCTGGGCTGCTCATCTTAGCTGTCAATTGCCTACCCTCCTCTTATGGAGTGGCACTGTGTGTATGTTGGACAATCACCACTACAGGGCAAGGATTGTGAGGCATCTGTGTATTTTTCAGCATCCACAATGGTCCCAGGCACAGAATCAATGTTCAATGAATGAGGATCTTCTTGAACTCTAAACTTAATCCCTCCTGCAATAATCATGACCTTCTCCTCTGGCTCTATACTCAGCAGGCATAGGAGGGTTCCTCTGCATCCTCTTTGCAATAACCTTGCACACTTTGGAAGGCTGGGGTGTGCCAGTAAGTGTTCAACTACTAGTTCTCCAGAAAGCAAAGAAACAAAGACCTCCCATTTGTAGCATCTGCCAATTCCTACTGTGTAAAAATTCCTACCGTGGCAGATGTCAACCTACCAACATGTGTCATTGAACATGGGGCTGGAAAGAGATGTACACAATTGGCTCTTGTGAGCTGGTGCCAGCTAGCTCCAACATCCTACTGCTAGAAGGTCATATTCATTTCTCTTAAATCATGCAATTTTCCTCTTCTGTCACTGTCTCATTCTCTAATGAGTGTCACAAAAATTTGCTTTTTCTACTAGTTTTCATCCTTGAAAGCTCAGGCCAAAGGTTAACTCCTTTGCGACGCCTTCCTGATGCCCACACCCACTCCCAGAACAAGGAGCTGACCATGACTCCTTGGTGGCCCAACACTTTGCACATGCCTGTGTTGTGGATGGCGTGATACAGTGAACACGTTACCGGCATATCTCCCACCAAGACTGTCAGACCACTGAAGTGGGGTGGGGTTGCTGTCTGTCCATCTCCGGAATCCCACATGCAGTATGCAAGAAGTATTCAGTAAAAGCTTGTTGAGGGAGGGAAGGAAGGAGTACACCAGCAAAAGGACAAATGACTTCTGAGTCTTCTTTTCATGTTTTGTTACCATTTTGCAACCCAGTTTTTGCCCTGTGCTCCCAATCAGCCAGGAGGCTAAGAGCAATATTGCCAATAACACTGTATAAATATTACCTTACAAAATTCTTTTCTTTTTAACTTGACCTTCATACCAGCTCTTTTAGCACAAAGTGAAGTGAGTCTCCGTGAGGCAGGGTTTGGGGGAAGCAAGAGTGGAGAGAGAGGAGAAAAAGAACTGGGGAGTGAGGATTGATTCCAGCTAGGAGTCTCTTCTGTTAAAACTGCATCGAGTTACACATAGTGGATTAATATCCACAGGGATTAGCTCTGGAATTTCTGGATCGGGAGGAGATGAGTGTCTGGTAGAGAGTAGGCAGCAGCGGACTGGGCACAGGTCTCTACCCCGTGCCGCTGGGCATCTTATAAACCGCTAAGTGTACCGATCCCTCCCCACTACCACGTGAGCCACAGAGAGGGCTGACCTTCTCGGAGGAGGATGCACAAACACGGTAGCAGCAGCACAGGCTCTACAAAAATGGCAAGTGAAGGATGGAGCAGGGCCATCGATTGTCCCTTTATAGGCATCCAGCAGTTGGTGAGCTCACCCCAAATTGTCACTCCCTGGCAGGGTCATAAAGTGAGAAGGCTCTTTACTCTTCCTCTGACAAAGGTGGGAGGGGGCTGATGTGTGCTCTCTGGGGTGAAACACAGTCCAGAACACGTTGCTCTAAGCACATGACATAAGTAACAACATTAAAATCACTAGCACCATTACCACACGACATAACAACAATTAATAATGTGGGCAAACAGGGTGTGGGACTGTAAGCATGCCTCCCCAACACTCTTTCAAGTTCACTGGAGAAATCTGAGCCTCTGGGAGTAATCCAATTTATCTGGTATCCAGCCTTCCAAGGCATGATCCTTAAATATGTCAGCTTCTAAGGAGGAAGAGAAAATTATCTGCACAGAAGTGAAAGTCGTGGTTCAGTAACATATTTAATGAAAGTCAATGGGAAATATGTATAGACTCATGTGGATCAGATTATGGCCAGCCGGCTGGAACTCCTGAGGGGTTGGTGAGAGAAGAAAGGTGTGTCCTGACAGGGACAGTCCCAGCAGCCACCACAGAGATGCCATGAAGGTAGAGCTCTTTAAGAGGGAATCCAGAGCATGAAAATGGTAGCCTAATGGGGCAAGCTTTCAAATGTGACTTCCAATTTCACAGATGGCTTTTTGACCCCTCAGTGCATTAAGAGAGGCAGTGAACGGAAGGATAGTGACTTTCCCCCTAAAGATAATATCCAAAGTGGCTGTCTGTAAGACTTAGACTAAGCACATTTTATCGAGTTAAATGTTACAGGTAGAGGCAACTCCATGACTCTCCAAATACTGATATGAGTGAAGCACTCCTAAACACAGGAACTAAAAAGAAGACTACAGTGTATGAGTGAAGAGAGCTCGAACAACGGCTAACAAGAATTGAAGACAAAGGAAAGATAAAGAATGCTGTAGAAGAAAATAAAAGTAGGAAAGAGGACACAAAGCAAACACATATTTTAAGACAATTCAAAACAGGCAGCAGAGGAGCCAGTAAAAGAAATTACTTATAAAGTGATGATATTTTACTCATTCACATTAATAAGGCTGAGTCCATTGTCAAATTGACTCAACTACTGATCCATTAAGGAAAGATGAAAATTCTATATCAGTCTTTAGGTAGGATCTCCTGACAGCAGCTCAGGCAGTTAGTTCTCTGCTGGGCTGGATTTCTAGTCCAATGTAGTGAGATGGATGAGAGCACGCATGTTTCTTCGAAGTAGAACTTGTCTTGGGTTACTATTCATATTATATATCTTTTGTAGGAAATAGTTACGGGTGGGTTTTCTTCTGGAAATAGTGGGCCCTCTTCAATTCATCATGGTCTGCTTCCAAAATGCATGTATGCAGGAAAAGGAGAACTGAAAGTTTGGGGGGAAATCTTGATCCAGAGCCATGGAGATATTGTCAGTGAGGCACTCTGTCCAGCTTCTAAACACATTTTGTTTCTTTCAAAGTCTTCTCAACTGTGTACCCTAGCTCTCTCTCTTTTGGTGTATTTGGTGGTCCATTTCTGGAGCTATGTCTGTCTGAATCTTTCAAAACTACAGCTGAATTCTCTGCAACACCAACCAAGCTGGGCCACCATCTTCAAGGTTCCCCAAAGATCCCTAGACACACAATGTAGATGGTTCAGACTCATCTTCTGGGGAGAGAGAAGTTAGAAACTCTTCTCCCAACGGGATGATTTTTTTATGCTGAAAGAGAACACCTAGAAAGGTGGGAAGCAGATGTTTGGACACCAAGAGAACAGAAAAGAGGGGAGGGGAGAGCCATACCTGCTCCGATGACCTCTTCGATTTTCACAAAAGATACATCAATCTCCTTGGCAAACTCCCGGACAGCTTCATTGGGGTCCTCGTAAGTGAAGGGGTCAATGTAGATCTTCATCCCTGGGGAGCCTTATTAGAGGAGATAAGCAGGGTTAACATCCCAAAGAGGACATGGTGGTCAGTAAGTCCTGGCTGCTATCCCCAGCAGTAAGAGTACGGCTGGGGCGGGGGGGCGTCCCCCCTACATACCAGACTGCCTCTCTTTGCCTTGCTGGGCCTTCCCATCTCCCTTCCCTCTGGGCCACACTAGCTTGGTTCTCCGTCCTCTACTTCTCCTCCATATTTTCTTCTCTTTTTGAGCTCTTGATGAAATGTGGAGCAGATTACTTATAAGTGACAGATCGGGACCAGCTCCCACACTGAGCGCTCACAGAAGGCAAAGAAACTGATTGATGCCAACCAAATGCATTAGCAGAAGAGTGGTGGTAAAATGGTAGGGTAGATATCAATATTTATCAACTTGACAACTCTTCTGAGTGGAGGCCACCGTTAAGGTTATAACTGACGGCTGTGGCCACGGCTGGAAGAGGGATGAGGATGGATTAAAAAAAGAAGAAGAAGAAGAAGAAAAAGGAGAAATTGCTATTAGAAACATTTCAAGATAGAAGTATCCAGACAGAATACCAGAAGAGAAAATGTGAAAAGAAAAGCTCAGAAAATACTGATAGAGAAAAGAGCAAAGTCTACATAGAAAAAAGTGAGGTGGAATGAAAGAAAAATGGTCATGAACGCCCATGCCTCAGACACACTGGAGTACGAAAAACGAGTAAAATGGAGAATGAGAAATACAAAAAGGAATATAGACTTTGTCAGTGATGTTTACACTGGCAAGATAAATAGGCATGCATGGGGACGAAACAGAGAACTGTCACTACAGAAAAAATACATTCAAAAAGTGGAGGAAAGGGGACAAAAAAGGCAACAGAACCCAAGAAACAAATGGATTCACGCACAACGCAATTTTCGGTATGCCTGATGTGTCATGAGGCCAAGTATAGAAACTGCTTTCTTGGTGCTAGTGTGCTGGGCAGGAGAGGGCTTTGAAAGCTAAACAACATGGTCTGGCATGGCATCCTTGTGAAGAGTGGGTGCTCTCCCTGCCGGCCAACGTTGCCGGTGGAAGGGTCAAGTCAGCAGGGCAGGCAGGCCTCAAAAAGCAGAAATGCCAAGCTCCCGCGGCTGGGACCCAAGGCTGAGGCAGTTCCCCAGATACCGTGAGCACCGCAAGCCTCACTGCGGCTCATCTCTGCTGACTCTCAGCCCTAAACGAAGAGGCTAGTTTTGACATCTTTCACTTATCTTTCTGATGAGTCTACAGCTCCCCCAAGTTCATGCTGCTTTGGTCACAATTCAGGCAAGGACTCGAAGTGCTACAGTACAGCCCAGAGGGAGAAGGAAGATGCAGCAGAGAAGTGAAGGGGGATTTGTTTTTTAAGTCAGAGACAGCCAGGTTCCATGCTCAGAAGAACTGCTCTTTTGGAAAAATGGGTTATAGGCGTCATTAAATAAAATCACTCCTAGCATGCTAGATGGCTTGCTTTAGGATGGTCAACGCCATCCTAGAATGTTCCTTGGAAACATGACAACATGGACTTTGGAATCTACCCACTGAAATTTGGACAAAGCAAACAGAGAGATCCTCACCTTTATATGGAATGTTGTAATCCCTAGGGAATGTGTGTGTGTGTTGGGCGGGGGGGAGAGCGAGTGAGAGCGAGGCTGGTGTTCTATTTTGCTAACAGTGGAGTTACAGGAAAATAGAGTGGGGGCTCATCTCTCATTTGCTCTGACGAACAGGTGAGGACCAAGAATGACTGAAACCAGACTGAAAGGGTCTAACAAAGCCAGATCAGCATCTCCAGGTAGTCGCACTTT
This sequence comes from Lynx rufus, assembly GCF_022079265.1. Classification (NCBI taxonomy): domain Eukaryota; kingdom Metazoa; phylum Chordata; class Mammalia; order Carnivora; family Felidae; genus Lynx; species Lynx rufus. The sequence goes on along the minus strand of NW_025814867.1, from coordinate 31,061,224 downwards.
GGGTTCCTCCAGAAGCAACCCTTGAGAAAAGGCTCTGAAAGCCGTGTGGCTTATCTGAAAGATGATCCCAAGCAGCACTTGTAGATGAATGGGGCAAGAGCGGGCAAGGAAGGCAGCTTATAAAAAGTGTCTTCTCAAGCCACTTCCCACCGTGGGTAACTGAAGCAGACTTAAGCCCCCCTGGAAAGCTCTAGGAGTTGGTATGGGTGATCACATGCTTCAGAGTTGGCCCACCTGGATGGAAGGAGCCATGGTATTACCACACATTTCCCATCAGCCTTCAGTGGGAGCTGATTGGCCTGCTGTGCAGGTGGGCAGGGAGGCTCCATGGCCAGAGAGCTTTTAGGCGAAGACACACAGATGCTGCACGTGGAAGTTGGCCAGTGTGAACTGAAGGGGTGAGGGCAGGAGGTGAGACAACAACAGACCCACTCAGAATGCAAAGCAGACAGCAGGTCAGTGTCAACAACCTGCAACTTTTCCCAAATCCTGTGCTATGCTGAGAGGAGAGGAGGTCAGGAGCCCAGATGCTGGGGCCTATAGGTGAGGACAGAATCCTAAAACCTCTTACTAGTCTGGCATAAAGCAGCAAATCCACATACCCCTCTTAGAATAATGTTCTCCTTTGCAAGTGGAAGAAACAGCACATCCCTCCCATGGTGACTGTGATATTAAAGAACACACTGCAAATGAAATACCTTAGCACAGTGCCTGATGTTTACGGGAAGGGCTCAGACTGACTTACTCAGGATTATTATCAATAAATGGTTCTAGGAAGTGTTTGGGGAGGTAGGAAGAGGAAGGGGGGGTGGGCAGTGGAGGATGTAAGGCACTTAGAGTTGTATTAGTTACTTTAAGAATAACTACCTTGTTATTTTAGATCAAGGGCTTTTAAACGATGTATGCTAAGCTTTCCTACAGGAACTCTTCCACAAAGACTAATTAAACAATCTAGAATGTGCAGTAATGAACGGTTTGCAAGTACAGACATCTATAAGGATGAATGAGAAAGGATCCGGAGTTAATGAGCTTTGCAGATATTAGCCCCAATCAGTTCTGGGAAGGACCTACTCCCAGAAGGGAACGGTTCACGTCCTGATGGTGCCAGCATTCTTTAGGCCAGGAATAGGCAACTAGGTGCACCAAGGTGGGAGAAAGTTCATACTTCAATGATTGGTGCAATTTACTCACAAGGAGAGGTTGCTACCTTGTAGAATTAAGAAACGTGTACGTGGGGGTCAGAGGACATGTGCTCGTGAGGTCACAGCTATTGTGGGGCCAGAGGTTCTGACAGTCACTGAAGCTCCTGACAGAAAGCTGAGGAGGCTGCACGGAGAGGCCCAGGAGGGGTGATGCGACGTCACTGTGAAGTTCTGCATAAAGGAATTAGTACTTGTTTTCCCTGAACCTGAAGATACCATTGTTACATTGAGGAAGGGAAACTGAAAACAAAAGCCTATCATCAAGTGGCTTAGACTCAGGTGCTTCTCCTCTGATGAGGGTCTGAGAGGGCTGACCTAGCAGAGGGTCCTGGCCTAACTCCTCTGGCAGGGGTAGGGATCCAGTGTAGGAAACCGGGAAAGTGATTCTACTGAGCACGTGCACATAATGGCTTCCGTGCCTCATCCTGGAATAACACATCTCTGCAGACCTCTCTCTGGCATTACCGCTAGGCTTTCTCAAGTCCCCGAAGATGATGAGAAAAAAAAAGTGCCTTTAGCTAGGCAGAACAGGTCATTTGTCTTGTGGCTCATTTTGTGTTTCTGCATAAATCCTGCATCAGCCTGTTCCTGCTCCCACTTGCCAGTGAGCAGTTTTTAATTATCAGGAAAATGGTATTTAGTGCAATGAATCACCAGACAGTGAACAAGGAATTCAAGTCAGCTGCGGAGTCAGGCACAGCCAAACATTTGGAGACGGGGCTCAGAAATTGTTCGCAGATTATGAGTGTTGGGGAAATATTATCAGTGGTAGTAATAATAATATCAGATGCAATATAGCTCATAATGTAAGGTATTTTATAATGCCCTGTACAGTGTTTCACATTATTACTGCAAATATTATATAATTATAATAGTTTATAGTTACCAATTATTTTCTCATTTTTAACATAGGTTACATACCTTTGACACAAAAGTAGTATGTACAGATCTAAACTTCTGATTCCTAGTGTCTTGAGAAAGAAAAAAAATCTTCAATTTTATGTTCTTCTAATTCACTAGTTTCTATTAAAGAACCAATTTGCAGATATGTTTGTTCTTGGACCTCAAAGCCCATTTATGCTATAGGTGTGGGTTGCAGCCTGGACTGCCTCAAGCTTTAAAAGACCATAGTCCCAGAAGATGAGCCAAATCTTACCCACAAACCAATGCTTTAGGCACTTAAGTCTGAGAAGAAATGACTTAGCCACTATGCAGAGCCTTCTTACATGGTACAGAGCGGTCCTCGAAGCAGAAGAAAACTCCTGGCGATTATTAGATACCCTACATCAGTAGATCAGGCTGGGACAAAGTCTGGGGATGCTGGCAGATGTATGGGGTGTATCTAAAGAGTTAGATCTGCTTGCAAGTGCCAAGGTCTCAGGGTCGAGCAGAAACAGGCTGGGAAAGGGCTAGTTCTAAATAGTGTGTGACATCTGAGGATTAACAGCTGAAGAAGACTGAGAGCTCCTCTTCAGCCCTCTCATGGATCCAGAAAGTACAAAATCAGTGCCGTGAACATCTGGTGGGTGGGAGAGCAAGACAGCCCGGGAGGCTTCAGGGGTTCTAGGAAGGGCCCGATACCCTCCAGCTGGCTGAGGATTCCTAGAATCCCACAGTATGGCTCTGGAGAGGTAGTGAGTTAGGTTGTTCTCAGTCACTGATATCCTGTGTCCCAGCAGGTTTGACGGAGCCATGGGAAGGAGGGAAGTGTGCTTCCTTGTTCCCCGTTCTGGATCCAAGGCAGACTTTCTCATCTTGGTGACTCACCTAAATTTGGTCCAGATACCTAAGCACAAGAGGGAAGCAGTTTAGGGATCTGCACATAAAATACAGTCCCTGGGAGGTACTTCATCCAATCCTCTCCCTCAGTACATTGATCACCCCTCATTTTTCTCAACCTTAACAGGACACCCAGACAGCACCATTCTAGCGACTATGGGAGCTATAGAAAAAGCAAAGCTCATGAGGTTCTTCAGATGATGCAGACATGAAATAACTGGGAAAACAGTGCTGGAGAGTCTAAAATCAGGAGACCACACCTGGAAATGAGCTATAAATGTTGCAAAACGAGAGAAGGCAGAGGGCTATGGACGTCAGTGTTCAAGGTCAGAATCCTAGAAGAACAGGTCACATGCTCATGCACTGGAGAAGGAGAAGCCTGGAGTATCTAAGGCAAAGCTCAGAGAGAAGTGAGGAGAGTGTGACCAGCTTATGTGTGGTGGGAAGGGAGGACTAAGGCGGGAGAACACTGATGTACTAGCATGGGAGGGCCTTGACTTCCAAACAAAGGCATTAAGATTGATGCCATCAGACACACAGAGCTGACAACTGTTCCATCAGCTAGGAAGGGATGCACTGAGAGCAAGGCACCAAGAAATTCCTTTGGCTGGTAGGCTGCAGCGTTCACATGTATGTCATGGGGAAGGGGCCGGAGGCTGAGAAACAGCTCTAAGGTCATTGCAATAGTTAAGGCGCCAAGATACAGAGTTTTCAATAAGAGTGCTGCAATGAGAACAACAGAAGAGGCAAGAGGAATCTCAAAGGAAGGAATGATAGCACTCAGTGAGCAATTAAAGATGGAGAATTAAAGAGGTACAAGAAGAATCCAAGTCAATGCCAAGACTTCTGGCATAAAGTGGCGCTACAAACCAGGTAATGGACTTTGGGAAAGAAACCCCAGTGTCAGGGAAGTTCGAGCATGTGCTTTTACACTCTGAATGCACAGATGAAATATGCAAGTGCCTAGAAGTCATAACTCAGAATGGAAACAGAGCTGGAAGTCTAAATCTGGAGTTGTGGATATAGGAGACACATGGGTGGTGGTTGAAGCTATTGAGTGATGGGCAGTTTCTTGGAGTAAACCTACCAGGAAAGCTTGACGGAAAGTAGAAACAGTCTGCTCCACCTGCTTCTGAGGGCCAAGACCAGGGCAATAGATAGTTGTTTTTTTCCAGGAAGGAGCAGAGGTCCTGGGTGCCCAGCCAGGGTTTGAGGAAGAATCCAAGAGGAGAGCCCTTAGGGAGGCAATGAGCCTCAGTGGAAAAGCGGTGGATCTGAAGAGAATCTTCCTCCTGTCTTCTATTTGGAAGTTTCACCACATTTTAAGGTTTGTTCTTAAAACCACAGTAATTGCCTAATATATCTCTAGGAGAAGAAAAGTAGACCACAGGTGACTTGCCCTTGAGGAAGGTACTTTAGGAAAAAGAGTTTCACACCTCCCTGCTTCTTGACATCAATGACCAGCATAGGCAGGTCTTTTCAGGCAAGGCCCACTGGTTCTGGGCCACTGAAGTCGTGCTGGAAACCCAAAGTCGACAGCCTCAGAGGTGCTTGTTAGATTTACTTGACATTTAATAAGCACCCATTGACAACTCAGCCACCTTTGCCCTGGGGGCTTTTCCTCCTCTCTTCATAGGCCCTCATTTACTCATGACCAGATGCTAATGTTCGTGTTACCTCCAGAAGAGGCAGCCGAAGTATCCAGCCTGTCTCCTCCTCCAGCGGGTCCACTTGACCTTCACCCTGGTATCCAAAGTGATTTCCAGCGGGTTGGATACTGGTCCTCTATAGTTCGGAAACACCTCTATTACCCAGAGTCAGGAAAGTCGGGTGTGGAATCTTGGAGCAAGGTATGTTTCTGGTCTAATCTAGTCCAGGCTCCCACCTAGAGCAGCAGTCTGCTCTACAACATCTTTTACTGATAGCTACCTAGCCTGTGCTTGAATGCTTCCAAGAACAGAGAGCTAACCTCCCCACAAAGCAGCCTGGCTCTGTGTTGGACAGCTCCGGTCTGGGAGAGGGTGTTCTACACGGAATCCACATCTGCCTACTTTGATCTTTCACTCGATGGTTCCATTTAACCTCATGACGCACAACAACACCATCTCCTTTCCTTTGCCATAAAGGCATCATGCTTGATCCCTGCCCATGTTTCTCCAGCACTGAATGGGTATTTCCAAGTCCCTGCGGTAAGAGATCAGGACTTGGCACTTTAAACAGGCAGGCTGCTTTGCCAACAATGTTCTTCTTGAAATGGGGTCCTCAGAACCAAGAACATCACTGTAGATGTGTTCTTCCCAGCACAGAGGACCGCATGTCTGTGTGTCACCTCCTCTGATCCAGGGACCAGAGAGTCAGGCAGACCTGAGTTTAAAGGCTTGTTTTGCAAATCACTAATTCCAGGATTCTGGACAGGTTACCTGTCCTCTCAGAGGCTATTTATTCACATGTAAAATCGACCTCATGGGACAGTTATGAGGATTAAATGAGTTAGTACAGGTAAAGTGTCTTGTAACACAGTAAGCACTCAAGCTGGACATTGTATTTTACTATTGTTTTGCATCCCTAACAGTGCTTGGCTTTTTACTCCACTATATATCACTCATATTAAGTATGTGGTAAACTAAACACCTAGACATTTTTCACACAAACAAATAGCAAGTCAGGTCTCCACCTTTTTGTGTTGCCTTATTTTTGTTTAAACCCAAACAATAGCTTCTAGATTTATCCCTCTAACATTTCATCTTGCAGATTTCAAATTAGCATTCAAAGCTGTTGGATAGTTCTGAATTTTGATTGTTTTATATGGTGTTAGTTATGCTCTCCAACTGTTACCTACAAACTTGATAAGCATCCCTAGGCTTGCACCTGACTCATGAATTTAAAAAAAAACAACAAAACGAACAAGAGATTGAATTGGACAAGGGCTAGAATAAAGCTGGTGCCTTCCTTCCTGGCTGACAGGAGTTACTAACCCATGTTCTTTGGGTACGAAGACAAAGTCTGTACTCACTTTACAATGCTTTCCTCTAGGAGAGCATCAAATATTTGTGCCAAAATAAAAACTCACTACATCTGCAATTCCTGTTGAAATTACTAAATGTATAACCCTAGGAAATGATATGAGGTCCTCATGCTTCTTTCTTAATCATCCTCTGTGGTTCCTAGTGATCACTGAATTCAGTTGTAAATGCCCAGAACCCATTTGCTTTGGTCTCTACAAGCATTTGGCAGGGATCAAGCTCACACTCCTGTTCTGTAATCTCAGTGCTCTGTCCTCTTGCCCTAGGTGGAAATTTGAGCTTCTGCCAGTCTTTGGGCACGTAACCTATTTGTTTTCACTTTTCTCAAGGCTTAAGAATAGATCTGTGATTATATCCACAGTTACCTGTACAACGGAGGTGGTTGTGTTAGGGTTGCTTTCTGAAAGCCCTTGCCCCCTTACCGAGCTCTTTTCTTCCTCTCTCCCCACCCCTACACACCTCACCCAACTCAGAAATCTGTGAGGCATCAGCCACTATCAGGCATGTGGTTACATAAGCCTCATCAATACCCAGTAGCACTTACCAAATATAGAATTGACTAGAACTTTTCTAATTCCCAAGCCTACCCTGGCCTACCTGGATCATCCTGTCCAGGCAATTTTTAGTCAGCCAGCAAGCACCTTCTGAGATCTGGCTCACAGTAATCATGAGAACACACCATCTGTCTGCCTCTTCTTGGACACGGGAAACCCACAGTCCCACCCACCCATCCTTGAACATGAACCTTCCAGGCTCTTTATCCAAGCATCCAGCACCACATCCAGCAGATTCTCTTCCCAACTTGACTTTCCCAAATCCAACCTCCCCTTTACATGCTTATTTGCTGTGCTCCAAGCTCAGAGGAGGGCATAAACCAGTGTCCTAGACAGTGTCCTAGACTGTATTCTCAAATTGAACAGCTCTGTCACGTCTAGATGAGCTAGAGAGGGTATCCATCTGTGAAGATTTTGGTTATTTCTCCTTCAGCCTTTCATCAGCTTGAAAGGAGGGTCTGGGAGGGCACAGACCACTGGCCTCTCTATGGCACCCTATTCCCTGCCCATGGGGAAGAGAGGTGGGGCTCTCTTGGGCACTGATGAATCCAGCTGGGGAGCTGCTGCGGGTTTTCTGTCACTTCTTGGGCAGGAAGTCCTCAGAGCTGCAGTTGCTGGCCATATCCCACAGTACCGTGCATGCATGTGGATGGTTCAGGTATAGTTATGTGCATACATTCTGCTCAGACATAACTGATCTTTCTGTCTCCTGAAGTGGGACCCAGAAGGGGGTCCACCAACCAGGACACCTGGGATTAGTTCTCACCCCATTCCCCCCTGCTCCTGACCACCAGGTACCCTGAGCCTCTGCAATATGGTAAGAGCATGGGCTCTGTAGCCAGACTTACTGCCACGTAGGAGCCGTGTGACCTGAGGAAGTCGCTTAATCTTCCTAGATTAATGCCTGCTTCCTAAGCGATTGTCAAGGTTAGATGAGTTGAAATGAGCTACCAGAATGAAGTTCCCAATTCATGGTACAGAGTAGGCTTTTCATAACTAAATACTTCTCCCACTCCCCTGTCTAGAGCCAGGCACAGCCTCCATCAGAGCTGGAGTGTTCTCTTCTGTTCTAAGAGTGCTGAGCCTTCCCCCAGCTCTACAGTCCTTCAGCTGTGATTCTCCAACAGCAGTAGCTTAGGTCAGAGTGATGGATGTGCAGGGAAGGAAAAGCACTAATGCAGTTCAATGCATGAGACTATGGGTTTAGGGAACCAGGCTGCAAAGAAGAGCCAGGTTTCAGGAACTAGATAAAAAGAATGGTACGAATAGGGAAAAGGACTTATAAAAGGTGAGCTGAATTAAAAAGAAGACAGACTTCTAAAGCAGCCAAGGGAGTGAACTCTGGTCTACCCTGCGTCCCAGGGACAGCAACTGTGCCGCTTGTTAGCACCATGTGCTTAGTTAGCTGTCCCCACTGGCTGCAGCAGGGCCACTATTACTGCAGACTGCATAGTGGTTTCTCTGTGGAGCTGGGAACTAGGGAAGCCTCCTTCTGTTGGCCTTAGAGGTGAAGAGTTCCCCAGAAGTATCTGAGTATCGTGGAAGTGTACTTGCATGCTGTGGCTGGCAGAGCCCACCCCTCCAGAGCAGGATGGCCAGAACTCAAGTGGAAGTGGCCCGGAGGGCACCAAGCTGCACCTGCACTCGATGCTTGGGGACCCTCTGTACCCTGACTGAAGAGTGACAAGGCTTAGCTTGCCTGGCTTTAAAGAGGAGATGTCTGTCTTAGGGCACCCCATTCTCACCCTAGGGCATCTCTAGTCTCCAAAATGGCATTCCTCCTTTTGAACCCAGTTTTGCACCCTCTGCATTCAGGCTGATATGGCCATCTCCAAAAGTTTCCTCAAAAGAGGTTATAGGATGCTAAGTCTGAAATGGGCTTCACAGTGGCCCTTTTTAAAAACATTTTAAAAATGTTTTATTTATTTTTGAGGAGAGAGAGAGAGAGAGGGAGGGAGGGAGGGAGGGAATGAGCGGGAGAGGGGCAGAGAGAGAAGGAGACACAGAATCTGAAGCAGGCTCCAGGTTCTGAGCTGTAAACACAAAACCCGACACAGGGCTTGAACCTGTGAACTGCAAGATCATGACCTGAGCTGAAGTCGGACACTTAACTGAATGAGCCACCTAGGTACCTCCACAGTGGCTTTTAATATGGCAGGGAGTTAGTCCAGAGCGGGGGGCTGGTGGGGGCAATGTCAGAATCCTGAGGCAGGGCAGGGAAGCAGGGGGATAGAGAAAGCCTTTCCGGTAATTCTGATGCACTGTGGAGGGGGCACCTTCACTTGAGAATCAGAGATAAATCAAAGTCTTTGTTTTTCAGCTGGGGAAGCAAAGGCCCTGCCCGGAAGGGCAAATGCACAGGTTAAAATGGGTAAACACATCTGTAGATTTTGCAGTGAGGCACAGAGTCAGGACACTGGGAAAGAAAGAGAACACAGTAAGGTTTCCTCTCTGAAACCAGTTACAACTGGTTAAAATGGAGGCCCACAGTGGCCTGGACAGGGAAAGGAAGGGTAGTTTATGGGATTCTGAGTGTTGCAGAAACTTTGCCTGTAGCCTTAGAAAAGGCCACTCTCCAGTCCCCCACCCTCATTTATGCTGCTGATTGGAGGCTGCCCGGGACCACTGTGGTCGAGTCTCAGGGTCTCTGAGCTCACTCTGAGCCCTCTCCTCCCTCCCAGCCATGACTGCCTGGGAATAGCAGCCGGTTGCCAGGAGTTTAGTCCTCTACAAACTCTTGGCAGTTTCTTGGTTTTGGGTTGAAAGTCCCCAGAGAACAAAGCCATATCTACAGAGTGGCCTTTGTACAGTGCCAGCCAGCACTGCCCATGCTAGAACACAAACTCCTCTGAGGTGGAGCTGCTGGGTGAAGGTCCTGGCCTCACTTTCCTGACTCGATTTTAGAGAAGGGAGGAGTTTGGTCCATGAGAAATTTTGCCTTTGAGCCCATTTTCGCTCCCAGGACTGCCCATTGAAGGCACGCTGTGTGTGTGTGTGTGTGTGTGTGTGTGTGTGTGTGTGTGCGTGTGTGTGTGTGTGTGTGTGTGTGTACAAGGTCTATTTTCTATGCTTGCTGCTGAGTGAACAGGAAGAAAAGGGCTGACATTGCACAGGGGGATTTAGGTGAGTTGGGATTTACAGAAGAAGCCTGAGACAGAGCACAGTGCAAAGTGCTGGGACAGATTTCTGAGGGTAACTGTGGAATTCAAAAGGAGTTATTTAGAAAGACAACATGTCCCAAGGATCTAAGCTTTCTGGAAGTAGGGAGGTGGCCCAAGTGACCTTTTTTTCAGATCCTGCAATGTTGTAATTACACAGATAAAAGAATAGTTTTGACGTAGGACTTTACACTGTACGTTGGTAAGGAGAAATTTTAGTTATAAAAATATTATATATAGGTTTTTAAAAAAGAGATGGGTAGGATAATGAGGGAGAAAAACTTTTAAAGGCACTGCTTAAAAGAAAACACTTGGGAGATATCCCAACACTCTGGCCTCTTGGGCTCTGCTATCTTTTTAATTCCCTATATTCATGTTCTCTGGCTTATCTGTGAATTTGGTTAACACATTCCCCAGCCGCTCAATTGGATAAGATAAGGCAGAAGATGTTAATAGAGAACCCTCCATCTTTTCCCACTGAGTCTGATTTCAGGATTCATTGACTTGCTAAACCCAATCTTTTCCCCGAATTCTGTGTCCTATACGGGCTTATCAACATGGAAGATAATCTACCCGCCAAGCATCCAATGAGTGCCCACAACAGGCAGAGAGCAGATGGGGCAGGCAGCCTGTGGCCCTGGGGACCTGCAGAGAAAGGACGCTGCTGGGGCACCGGAGGCTGGAAGGAGACTTGTCATTGGGACTGGCCAGTCTGGCTGTAAGGAGCACTCCTCCAAGCACTCACCTGCTCTACCAGGCAGTGGGTGTGTGCTTTCTACTCACCTCGGCCGGTGCTGTAATGCTGCAGCTTATCGCTGTACACGGCCTCTTTGCTGTAAGCCCGTTTCCTGTAGATGCGAGGAAGAGGAACTCTTTTAGCTGGAGTGCACCCCTGCTGCTCGGCTCCAGGGGTCTCCCCCAGCTCCCCTGTCCCGATGGGGGCTCGCTAGGGCATCTTCTGGGACTGGGAACTGGGCAGCTCTCACTTTAACATTTAGCTCCTGTCCTGCTTCCTGGAAGCCAGGTCTGCTTCTGGGTCCCCGTCAGAGCCTGGGGCAGAGGTTCTCAGGATACCCATCAGCATGCTGGCTGTACCATGGAACTTCTCAGGAGAAGCCAACTACAGTGCTTTCCAGAGCAGAATCTGGGCTAACCCCCAAAGGCAGTAGCAACAGTATTAAAAATGCACAAGGCTTCAGGGCCTGCCCTTCTGCAGAACTTGGAGTTCCTGTTTTCCTCCTTGGCTCTCCTCCTGACTGCCTGCCTTGTGCCCTCTGCCGAGGGCCTTGGCTCTCTAACCAGATGATGGGTTGCAGTATAGGTTGTGATGCTCCAGTGGGTCAAATGCAATTTGGTAACTGTGGCTCCAACAGTGAGGGGGAATAAAATGAGGTTTGAAGATGGATGCTGTTTACCCATAGCCTTGCCCAGCTCTTATGGAGGATTTTATCCCAGGCACAGAGAAAACAAATAATCTGGACAATTCTAGGCTGCCTGTGGATTGAGATGGAATGATGACCATGAGCTTGACAGCAAGGCTGTGTATGGTCAGGCCCCGTCCAATCTGCATGGCCTGGGAGGGGCCTGCATGTGGAGAGGGGCTTTCTGAGTCTGAGGTGAGCTAGTGGGAGCAGATGGAAGTAGAGGACCTACCTGCTACAGACGATGGAGATGGCCACCAATGACACCACGAACACGACCCCGGCTGCTGCCGAGCCAGCAATCAGTGGCAGCTGCTCCCTCAGCTCAGACTTGTAGTCATCTAGGTGAAAAAGAGGCATTAGAGTTCTTCCTGTGTGCTCATTGCATACAGCTGGGACTCAATGCATGACACTAAAGACATTATAAATATGTGTGTGTGTGTGTGTGTGTGTGTGTGTGTGTGTCTATATGTATGTATATGTAGAGTACAGCTTCCATGCTTAGAGCTAGAAGACCAACTAAAACAAAGAATGATCTTCAAGTCACAAATAAACAAGAACAACTAGAAGCAAATGACAGTAACAATAAAAACAAAACAGCAGGGACAGAAGCTCAGAATTAAATGCTGATGACATGTGTCCCCACAGCAGAGGTGACTCCAATCTACATCCCCTCATTTGGAAGGTATCTCAAAGGACAGTCAGTCATGCTAGGATACGTCTAAGGGAAAGAAGAAAAACCACTGCTGAAGGACTTTTGAAAACACACAGGTGTTGAAACACAGCACAGCGTATAGATTCTTTGAGCAGATATTTAAAGAATATCAGCAGCTGGGCAGCAGGTGCTACACCAGGAGCTGTGGAGGATGAAGGAACGCCGGAGAAATGGCCCGGCACTCCAAAGTTCCCACTCAAGAAGAATACGATCAAGGCCTCTGCCAAGGTTAGAACCGTGCTGTATTACGGGGGCAAAAAGGAAGCCCCCGAGTCACAGAGGTGAACAGAAATCCCCGAAACCCTGGCTTTACCATGGGTGAGCTCTGTGATCCTGGACAAAGTCTTTAGTCTCTCTGACCCTCAGACTCCTTTCTACTAAAAAAGGTAATAATAAAACAATCAAATTATGAGAGGCACGGTTTGCAATGTCTGCACTATCACAGGTGTCCCAAATCCTAATACTCTTTTCCTTAATCCATAGAAACCACTTGGCCTAGCTGGCTATTATTATTATTATTATTATTATTATGCTTATTCCTTCACTTGGCATTAAGGACTGAGGCATACAGACATCAACCTTTATGTGTTCTATTACAGTTAAGGTTGCCAGGTACAGTAAATATCTGTATCTGCCAGATACAGTAAAACAGGCCGACCAATACTGCCAGATACAGTAAATACAGGCCGACCAAAAATACAATACTGCCAGATACAGTAAAACAGGCCGACCAGTTAAAAGTGAATTTCAGGTACACAATGAATAATGTTTCAGTGTAAGTATACCCCAAATGTTGAATGGGAGATACTTACTTAGAATAAAATATTGTCAGTTCTTTATCTGAAATTCAAATTTATCTGGCCATCCTGTATTTCACTTGGCAACCTCAATGACAATAGCTCTTGAAGTGAAATTCATGTCCTGCATCAGAATCACCTGAGCCCGATAATAAACCATGACTTTTTCTGGGGCCCTCCTCAGGTCTACTGAATCAGAACCTTTGAGTGAAGAGCAGAATATCTCCATATTTACCAAATGTTCCAGGCGATTCTCATGCTGCCCAAAGTTTAGGAACCACTGTTCAACTCTGTGGGTGGAGAAAGAGACTTCCAAAGATAAGGATGTTATTCTCGAAGCCACTCCATAGACATCAATTTTAAAGACTGAAGGTATAGTGTCTCAACTGACAGCTTTCTGTAACATGTGTGTTTAAAAAAAAAAATGGGGTGTGTGTGCCTGGGTGGCTCAGTCAGTTGAGTGCCTGACTTTCGGTTTCAGCTCCGGTCTTGATCTCACAGGTTAGGGAGTTTGAGACCCACACTGGGCTCTGCACTGACAGTGCAGAACCTGCTTGGGATTCTCTTTCTCTTCCTCTTTCTCTGCCTCTCTCTCTCTCTCTCCCTCTCTCTCTCTCTCTCTCTCTCTCAAAATAAGTGATTAAACTTTAAAAAAAATTTTTTTTGGCAAAAGAACAAAATTCAAGGAACCACAATGAAGAGTCCATAAAAACATCTTTATAACTTAAAAACTTCATAAAGCAATGTGACCTTCAGTCTTTAAAATTGATTTCTAGAGAGTGAGAGGCTTCAAGAACCAACATCCTTATCTTTAGAAGTGCCTTCCTCTGCTCACAGAGTTGAATGATGATTCTCAAACACCGGGGAGCATAAGAATCACCTGGACTGTTTGATAAACATGCAGATATCATGCTGTATGAATGGGTTAAAAAAAAAAAGCGTATAAGCCAAAGGTTAGCATACTAGAGCTAACAGCAGCCCATAGTAGCTCTGCTGTCCTGTGGAGGTCAATGCTGCCCGAAGTGTGGTCTTTGACCCTGGGCGGAATCCTATAGGTCCTCCGGCTCCAATGACCTATCACTGATCAACCTTCAACTCACCTTTATGCTGAAGACGGGGCCCGAAGCCTCAGTGAACATAATTACTACTGATGTGCAAACCTCAGTCATTAAGATAAATACTCCTGAATTTGGCCACTTACCAAAACTCTCTTATATCTAGCCCCTCTTGGGTTTATAAAACTTAACTGCCAAATGTAAAAGGAATAGTCTTCTTGGGAGAAATTTGTTACTTCTTGATTTGTCTAGCAGAATTGCCAAGAGACCAGTGCTCAGAGCATTCTGAGTTTTGGGTTTTTAATCCTGTGTACTTCCTGGTGCCACAGTGCCCATAAATCTAGATGGTAAGTAAGGTGCAAAGAGGGGACAGAATCCTTAAGGAACAGGAGACAGCCTGCATTCTTTTCATACCGGCAGCATTATTAACCTGAATAAATTGGCTCAGTTTCTACCCCATCTCACTATCCTCAAAATATGAGCGAAGATTCACCTGAAAAGAACTCAAAACGAGTTGCAAACTCCAATCCTACAGGAGCCAGAAAACTCACATTAAAGCATCTGGGTACAAATCACTGGGAAGGGGCAGACGCCCCATGGGGGCAGCCGCCTCTCAGCTCGGGGGTACAGCCCTCCCCCTACAACGCCCATCAGCTTTGGCTTCTTTTCAGCTTTTCACAAGAAAATGCACATTATGGTTTTCATATGAAATCATCTGATTTTAAATGTTTCTGGTGAAATGTTAAATTGTTAAACATCATAATGTGAGTCAATATAAAACCTCAGGTCCTATCACGCGCCTAGTCAGAGAGTGCTGGCCTAAAATAAAATGTTATGTAAAGGCAGACTGTTTTGTGTGTAATTTAATTAATAAGTGGAAAATTAAAGGCTCTCAGTTGAGGGGGTTGAGAAGAGACTGATATCTAGAAAACTATCAGGAAACAGCTCACAAATGAATAAATAAAATGGACAGACAGTGAATAGAAAAACGAAAGCATACACCACAGTAAATGGCTGGCTAAGGGAAAGAGTGGGTGAACACAGGCAGATATCCCATGCCTCCTCCTCAGGCTACAGGGAAATCAGATTTTCATAACCATTTAAAAGCGTGGTCTCAGAGGACCAGGAGAGACTGTCATTAATGGGGAACTAACAAAGCCCAAAGGTGGAAGTATTTTGGGTGACAGGCTTTCTGGCCTTGGGGATGGTTTAGAAGACAGTGTCTGTCTATTATCACTGGAGATACATGGCTAGAGTCACATGTGAAGCTGTTTCAAACAAGCTGAGATACTGGTTGCATGGGACTGCTATACCCCCAAATTTGCCCCTCTGTGTCCTTCCTGGAGACCTTATCTCGTGAAATTAGGTTGTGAGCTCAGCTCCCAGTCCCCCAGAACAGAGGGGTGAAGTGGGAGTGAGGGTAAAACAACGGCAACACCTGGGCCCTGATTCTGAGGCAGGAGGCACATGAACCCTGAGCTATGTGGGGGTCTCCCTGCCAGGACCTCTGTGCATGTGGTACAGAGACCCACTGAAGGAAAACCCAAGCGATGTTAGGAGAGAAATAGGCCTGACTTCAGAAAGATGCCCTGCCTTGTGAATGATGCAAGAGTAATGCCCTGCCCCCACCCCCCCAGGGCAAACCCTTCCAAGGGAATCGCACTGGAATCCAGTGAGAGGTTGGCACTTGGGCTGCAAGGGCAGCTTTTCAGGGCCTCTTCCCCTCCCCCAAGTGCTGGCCCTGTACCACTTCACTGGCCTGCCTCTTACCATCCGTCAGCGTCTGGAAGCACATCTTGCCACTGAACTTGCCGTAGCCCGCCACCGTGCGGGCACGCACTTGCACCACATACACCATGCCTGGCCGTAGGCCGTCAATCCGCGCCGTGTTGGTCTGGCTCCTGGCCATGGAGGAGTTGAACTCATTGTGCTCCTGAAAGAGAGTGAGGAGAACGGTCTGCAGCCTCCTCCTGAGGTCTGCGTCCCCACCTACTCCACCCTGGAGCACCCAGGCCCTGTCAGTCCTTGGTCCTACAGATCTGCTAAAAGCTATCACTGGCCCCAGGCCCTCTCTCTGAATGGGGGACATCTGGCCTGGACCAAGGGAATGAAGGATCAGCTCTGTGTCATGAGGTGGCCATGCCCTAAAAAGGAGGCTCTGAGCAAATGGCTAGGCTCTCAGAGCCAGGCTGGGGGGCTCATCGTCATTTTCTAGTCCTTCCCCATCCAGGGTTCAGTGCACATGCAGCTTTGCAAAATCGTGTTGCGTCTCCGATGTCAGTAGAAGCAAGCTGGGCAGCATCGGCCCTTTGTCTACCCCTTTTTTTTTTGTTAAGGTTTATTTATGTTGAGAGAGAGAGAAAGAGCACACACATGAGTGGGGAGGGGCAGAGAGAGAGGGAGAGAGAGAATCCCAAGCAGGCTCAGCACTGTCAGCACAGAGCCCCAAATGGGACTTGAAATCACGACTGTGAGATCATGACCTAAACTGAAACCAAGAGTCGGACATTTAATTGACTGAGGCACCCAGGTGCCCCTGCCCTTTGTCTCATTTCTATTGAGGACTTGCCTTTTCTCTCCTCACTCAGGATCTCCTCACCATGACTGTTCTAGATCACCCCTTAAGCTCCCTCAGGTCCTAGTCCTTAGCTGAGTGACTTAGTGTCCACTCTGCTGCAAAGCCTGAGGCCATTCCAAACCACCTCCCATACCTGCTTCTGCCTTCACTTTGGCCTGTGTCAGTCTGTTTGGATCCCAGCTTCTAGTTCCCTCTCCACCAGCATCGGGAGGACATGTCTGTTCTCCCTGGAGAGCAGGCTCTGCCCCTTCTCACCTATTCAGGGGTCACCCCTCCACCCCCACCACTCTCTCCGGCACCTTCTGCCTGGTCTTCTATAGTCTCTGTTATCCACACATGAGTGTCCTCTGGTGTGCACAGATTTTTGCTCCTGTTTCAGCCTTCTGACTCCCCACCCATAGTTGGTGCCTTCAAGGGTACTTCCTGTCTTTGCTACTAACATTTGGTTTGTGCCTAGACTTTTGTAGCCTCCTATGTTTTCTGCCACTCCCTCTCCACCAAATCCAAACTTCTTTTCTAACAGGACGCCTGGGTGGCTCAGTCAAACATCTGATGTAGGCTCAGGTCATGATATTACAGTTAGTGAGTTTGAGCCCCACATTGGGCTCTGTGCTGACAGCATGGAGCCTGGAGACTGGTTCAAGTTCTGTGTCCCCCTCTCTATCTGCTCCTCCCCTGCTCACGCTCTGTCTGTCTGTCTCTCTCTCTCTCTCAAAAATAAAAACAAAACATTAAAAAAGATCTCTGACCTTCCCTAAAGTTATAATCAGATAAAAACAAAACTCCTAAATCTAGGTTTATAGGGTCCTCATAATGAAGCAATTCCAGTCTCTCACAACCCCCAAATTACCACTTTGCTGTCCCTTCAGGGGCCATACTCCCAGACCCAGGGCCTTTGCTTGGGCTGTTTTCCCGGTCTGAAATGCCTCTCTCTAGTGCTCCTCTGCACCCTGCATGTTCCTTGTGCCTGTATCTCTAAAGCCCCCTCTTCCAGGAAGGCTTCCCATGGACTCTGTTCATTGCTGTCTTTCATCTTTACACCCTCCCCTCAGCGCCCTCATATACACCAGCCTGGCCTCTGATCATTTTCATGTGTGCATTATGAAGACTGTGGGTTATCTCCAAGTGTACAGGAACAAAAGTTTCAACTCTGGACTGCCCCTGTCTGTACCATCAGTCTCAGAGCAAAATGGGGACATCAGTGAAAATGAAGAGCTTAGGTCACTGAGAGGGAAGCTCCCAAGTCCCTGTGCAGATCTGAGGTTCTGTGATGAATTCTAGGCACAATGGTTTGAGGGGCATGGTAACAAATGAGGGGAAAGCTGACGGCAAGAGATGTGTAAGCCACAGCCTCAGACAAGCAACAGAAGTTTGGGGAGTTGAGCCAGGACAAATGAATACAGTGCAATGATTTAAAAAAATTGCCATTGTTTTAAAATATGCAAACATCTACTTTGCAAAGGCAGAGGTGACCTGATGTGCATTCACTCAATCATTTGGCCCAGCAGCCACATTTATGGCATGCTACCATGTGCTGGGTACTACCTACACATGCTTTCAGGGACCAAGGCATGGCCCCTCTCCTTGGGGAAGCAAAATCTTGTGGGGTGGGCCAGAAAATACCCAGATGCTGACAGCAGTGCTGACTGAGTGACTTGGCAGAAGGCAGCTTAGGGGGCTGGGGGATGGGGGGGGCGGGAAGAGCAGAGGGTCACCCAACTCAGGCTGCTAAGGAGACTGGGAGGGTGACGTTAGTTGAGTCATCAAAGGCAGAAGAAATTAGCCACATGGACAAATACAGAGAGTGGGAACTGAAGAGAACACGTGAAAGCAAGGCCTAAAGAGATGAGAAGCCTGCAAGCAACTGGGCCCATCTAGACTGTGGTGACACATGTGGTGGTGACAAATGCTTGGAGGTAGTTTTAAGAGACCACAGGCTAGAGGTCAGCTTGAATAGACGGTTGAAGGTTACACACTCATCCTCATGGAGGGGATATCCATTGACCTCTGGGAGGGACTGCTTGGAAGGAACTGCCCATCCATCGGTTTGATCTATTAAAAAAAAAAAAGGAGGATGCCCCCACCCCACCACCAATCAGGGATCCAGCAGAAAGAAGGCTGTCTACTATAGGAGGGATATTAGCTAGAACGTAGGTCATTACTGTCCTAACACACTGAAGATCTAAGACCTAAACCTATATAAATCACCTAATCACCTTGCAAATTAGGACAAAATCCCATTGCTACAAAATCCGGGTAGCTGTCTGGATTTTCTGGTTTCACTGGTATCTGTGGAATTAGGCACTGCTTGAAAGAAGTGAAACATCCACTGGGCAGCTCTTTTACTGACAACTGTCTTTTGGCGTATTAGTATTTGGATTGTGAAGACAAAACATTAACCCTTTATCACTTTATAGCCCACACATTCAAGAAGTTCCGTGATTAAAATGAGTATTAATCCTTGTTCTCTTCAAACCCATTAATCAACTGCAGGCAAATGGGTGAGAGCAAAGAGCACGTGGCTTTTTTGTTTGTTTGTTTGCTTCATGATTGATTCTATAAGCATGTGAGAGGTATAGATCATCGCTATCAAGGGCAGAGACCATGGCTCCCATCCCCAACCTGTGGCCCAGGGCTGGCACCAAACTGCTCAACGGTTCAGTGCTAAATGAATGAATAAACACCACACTTCAGACCAGTTATTTGAACCAATCGATCGAGCACAAGATATTGCCAACGCCTGAAAGAGTTTCTAGGAGAAAATGATCCTAAAATTTGAAGGGTAGAAATTCCCAAGGCCTAAACCAGTCCATTCTGGCCCAGACAGTTATGAAGAGCAAGAAAGCGTCTAAATGCTTAATCATGAAGACAGCTGAGAGCAGATGTAGATGCCCCTCCCATGGTTTGCCTACAAGCGCTGACACCAGGAGTGAAAAGTGCTACAAGACAGTAAACAAGAGAGGATGATAAATGGAAGCATATGAAAATGGGAAGGAGATGAACATGGAGAGGCTCTGGGAGTGTCATCAGCTCGATGGCATCTGAGCTCTCTATTAATGAGCTGTTGAAGGAGGCGAAAGCCTCATTGATTCTATTTATAGAGCTGAAATTGAAAGGTGTTCCAAGCATAAATTGAGAGGGCGATGTGAAGTAGGAGACCCAGGGTGGGTTTTCAGGGGTTGGAAAACTATGGCCCATGGCTAGCTACATGTTTTTGTAAATAAAGCTTTATTGGAACTCAACCATGCCCACCTTCTGATATATTGCCTATGGCTGTTTTTCTTCTACAAAGGCAAGTTGAGTAGTTGGGACAGAGACTATATGGCCACAAACTTAAAATATTTCCTATTTGGTCCATTATGGAAAAAACTCTGCTGACTCCTGGCTTAGAAGAAGTGGCACAGAATGGAGGAATGGGGATTTATTTCTTTGGGGTGAATCCAGGATATCTACTGGGCTGAGTTTTATTGTGTTTGCATCTCTAAAGACCAGGATTCGCCAGCCTCGTGGAGCAGGTAGGCAGATCATTCTGCTTATAAGAATTTGGATTTAAAATTAAGATACAATCTTTTATTTCACAGGCCACATTAATTTTGAGATCCTCGGCATCAGCATGATTGCTATCTAGTTCCTTACTGAGCTCGGAAATTTTCGCCATTGAAATATAACAAAAATGTCCATAGTTTTGATTCTCTATGGTCATGGGTAAGTCATTTAACCTTTCTGTGACTTAGTTCCATCACCTATAAATTGGTTATACCTGGCTTTCAAGTATCTTTCTTTTTATTTCTTTTCAAGATCAGAGCTAATGTATTTGTGAATATCTGGCACATAATAAATAGATACTCAGTGTATGATGATTTATTACCACTGTGGTTATTCCAAAATACCCTCACAGGGTAATGTATTTTTCTTTATTTGTATTAGAAATGGTCCAGGCAATGTAACAGATCTTACAGTCAAGCACTTTATAAGTGAAGGAGAGTTCTGTAGTAACATACCGTATGGTAACCAATGCTTTGGCAAAGAATCTTCTGTGTTTCCAAGGAAAGCATTCTATCCTCTGGAGTGAGGACAATAATATGCTTCACTGAGGTGTGGAAGCTGCCTCGGGCATTGGGCTGCTGTGCATGTGTGTCTGTTAATAATTAGTATAAATTACGGAGAAGTAGGGACGTGGTCTGAAATGGGAGAATAAGCTTCCTTCATAGCATCAAAAGTTGAAGTTCATTACAGTATTTCAAAGGACAAGGCTTTCACGTAAAGGGAAAAGTAGCAGAAGAGGTTGGGTGTGGGCTGGAAAATGAGGAGCCAAGGGACACAGGCAGGAGCCTGTTACGAAGCCCACCCCTATGATGGCGTGAGTGCCTTTGGCAGGGCAGATGAGGCGGAAGGCAGGCGGTTCGCATGTACGTAGCTGATCTCCAGCACTGCCTTGTGTGACAAGCTCATTTCCTGGCTGTGTGCTTTTGGTAAGTTTTGTTTTGTTTTGAACTACTTTGTGCACTGGCTTCTTTACCCATAGCAATGATACTAATATTTACCACACTGGGTAGTGAGGAGAAAAGTAGATAATGCTTATAAAGCTCTTGGCACCCAAGAGGGGCAGACTAGGGAGAAATTACTATTATTTTTCTGAGGTGAGCTTATAAGGCTCAAGTTCAAGTGTGTGTGGGAAGGGGCACTGTTAGAATCTTTCTGGTGATTCTGACATTGCATCATATGCTGGCCACACATGATAACTCTATCAAACTCTTAGGTCAATTTTGATGATGAAATGAGACTGTGTGGACAATTGGTCCAGGCAGATTGGTCCAAAACATTGTGGAAACCCAACATTTACTTTATTAACTGATAAAAAATATCTAGCAAACAAGGGCTCCCAATTCAAAGCTGATTGGATATAATGGTTGCTTATGAATCCAGATGGTTTAAATTACCCCCAATTCACAGAATTATCTGAATCAACTGTCTACAAAACCCAATATTCTCTAAATGGAATAGAACATTACCTAATCCTCACCTTGCTTGCAAGTTCGGCCGCAAGGGCGGAAGGGTGTACATCCTCACAGACTAGATTGGTGATCCATCTAGCCCTCCACTTACAGGGACACAAACTGCTACTATTTTACAAATGTGAAAACTGTGACCCAGAGTGGTTAAATAATTTGGCCATGGCTGCACAGCTGGTTAGTTATGGAGGGCACTGGAGACTAGAGCCCTCCTTCCCCAGGCAGTCACGTACCACTGTTCAATACTGCCTCTGTCCTGGAGGGCTGTGAGTCTCCATCTCTGATCCTCTCTCCACTGACCTACTGGATAGTTCTGCCGGGCTCAGGGCTTTCATACATTTACATACTGACAGCTTCCAGATGGACTTCTCCAACCTGGCCTCTCTCCTGAGCTCCAGGCAGGGACATCTAGCTGCCTGAACTACTGGCTATCTCAGAAGTGTTTTAGACATCGAGCTGAACTTCTGTCCCTTCCCTTACCACAAATATGCTCTCTCACAACAAGCACTCTTCTTTTTTTTCTTTTTTTTTAACGTTTATTTATTTTTGAGAGAAAGAGACAGAGCATGAGGGGGAGAGGGACCGAGAGAGAGGGAGACACAGAATTGGAAGCAGGCTCCAGGCTCTGTGCTGACAGCTCAGAGGCTCGTTGTGGGGCTCAAACTCACAAACCATGAGATCATGACCTGAGCTGAAGTTGGACATTTAACCGACTGAGCCACCCAGGAGCCCCAATAAGCACCCTTCTAAGTCAAGGCTACCTCCTTCTATCGGGCCAGGCCTAAACCCTCCCACATCTGAAGCCCAAACTGTTAGAAATCCCGTTGCTCTGCCTTTAGTTTATATATCTGGAATCTACCCTGCTTCACTAGCCATCTCCTTCCATCCAAATCAAGCCACCATCATCCTTGTTCTAGTTGGTTGTAATCTAGCAGGCCTGTTTTTAATGGGACAGCTGAATGGGCCTCTTAAAATGTAAGTCAGATTTTGTCTCTTCTCTGCTTCTAACCCTGCTATATGAATCCTCGTCTCACTCAGTGGTTAAGCTAAAGTTCTAAGGTCCAGCCTGATCACCTCCCCTGGTTACCTCTCTCACCTGTCTACTACTTTCCCACTGCTCATACCACTCTAGTCATGCCGGTCTTCCTCCTGTTCCTAGAATCACCAGTCATGACCCTGCCTCAGGGCCTTTGCACAGGTGGTTGTCTCTCTCTCCCCCACTTCACAACAACCTCACCTCTTTCAAGTCTTTACTTAGAAGCTACCTACTCCAAGAGGCCTCCCTTTACCCTCCTCTGTAATTCTGTAACCTGTTCCTCCCCTAAACCTGACCCCCTGATTCCATTTACCATGCTCTGCTCTATTTTCCATGGCATCATTCATTTTCTAACTACCATATGATCTCCTTATTTATTATGTTCCTTTTTTGTCTCCTTCTGTTGGAAAGTGAGCCCTGTGAGGGCAGGCATCTTTGTTTGGATCATGCATATACCCTGGAATAGTACTTGCCAAATAGCAGGCACTTAATCAGTACTTGCTGAACCAATTAATGAATGGAGTGTCTTTACAAACGATGTGCTGGGTCAGTATTTTCCTGGGATTTTGCAAATGCTGCAGTTTAACAGGGTGGGAAGGAGGTACTGCCTCCCCTACAGAGACCAAGGGGACGAACTCCACAAGGCACCACTTCCCTACTTGGCAGTGTGTGCCCTGCTGCAGGCCTCAGGAGCAGCTGCTAAAGAGCAGTCAGTGGGCAGCACAAACATTTCTTTTAATTTCTGTCTCATCCTTCAAAATTTCCACTTACATGTCCTCAATCTCTATGAATATACTAGTGCAGTAGTACATGCATATGACCTATAAATACACAAACATATACTGGAAGAACATGATCAAAAACTTTAGAGAACACGGTTCTACAAAACCACAAAATCTTTGGGAAGTTCAGGGGACACCTGGAACTTTGTAGCATCTATGTTAATAGAGCGAACATATGACTGGGAAAAATGGGATTGGTTCTGCCCATACTGGCCCACTGAACTGTTCAGATAGCAGGGTGTAGGCTGGAAGATTCTCTCCTGAGTTGACACAGGAAGAGTCTGGACTTTGGAGACTTTTGCCAACGAAGACCCGATGAACTCTCCCAAGGAGCCTCTGGCTTCCATCAGCAGATTTTTCCCTCCCTCAGGATTTCCTCCAGTCCTCAGATGGCCACCATCCCCCGGACAGTAGCTGGCCCTGGGTATTGAAAGACTGAGGACGGAGCTGGCTCACCTTCTCATAGTACCGGATCTCATAGTCCAGGATGATGCCATTGGGCTGCTCCGGCTGTGGCCATGACAAGGTGATGCTCCTCATGGTGGCACTGACCTGGTGCATGATGGGAACAGTGGAAGGGGCTGTGGAGAGAGGAAGAGACAGGGCAGATGAACAGACCCTCGAGTATATGATATGCATCATCTTTCAGAGATAAATGAAGAGAGAAGTGTCTCTGGGTTTGAATCTACCCTTTCTTTCTTACCAGCTGAGCTGATCTGCAGAACTTCCTGTGGTTTTGCATAGTGAGTAGATTATGGATGAGAAAGGAGAGAAAAGGTGACAATTTAGGATAGGAGGACATGTGTAAGGGCAGGGCTGGAATGGACACGGTGTTTCCTGGGCAGGGAGGAGAAAGGCTTGACCAAAAAAGAGATGGTTGGTTGAATCACATGAAAGCAGTGTGGCTTTCAGCTCGGCTGAGGAAGCCGAGCCATCCAGAGAGGGTATGACAACCAGAGCAAGTCTAGGCTTCAGGCAGTGGCACAAGAAGAACAGTGGGACAGGAGGCACAATGGGATGTTTTTGAGCAGAAGGTTTTGAAGGAATCTCAGTCTTGCATTAATGGGGTGAGCTCCTATAAAGAAGAGAATGTGGAGGCAAGGAATGATAATGAGAAACTAGAAATGGTCAGTGCAGAATTACTGCCATAGAAAGGAATGTTCTAGAAAGAGCAAACTCTTCAGAAAGAGCTCTGAAACTGCATGTAAGACTTTGCTGCACTTCAAAAGGAAGAGAGGAGGCAGTGCTCAAAAAGACATGAGCACAGACTACCAACAGAGTTCATTCAGACTTCTGTCAGAGTCTTCCAGATAAGGACATTTGCGATAAAGAGCTCACAAATATAAATGAAGAAATGATACACAAACCAAACATTTGGAAACAGGATAATAATTCCAAAATCTGTGAAGTGATTCCAAAATTTCTGTTAGGAAATAATATTATTTATTTTCCAATTCAACATTTTTTGCGCGGTGTAAGTAAAATGAAAACAGTCTGGAAATAATAAATGAGGGCTGTCTTTCTAGGGGAAGAGGCGGGTAATGGATGAGGCTTCAGTCTGCGCTCTGCTCAGGGGCTGTTCCGTTTAGTCCTGGCACTTCTCTAGTGATGAAGGTCGTTTCCTCATGCGAACTCCACTTTACAAGGGTTTCTCTGGGGGACTGTGGCGGACTGACATTTACTATCCTCACTTTAAGTTAACAGATTCCCCTCCAGAGCATGGCTGCCGGTCTGGGGGTGGGGGATAGGGTTGCTCTCCACTCACTGGGCTCTCAGTGAGTTCTCAGTGAGCTGGCCCCCAGGCCAGGGGAGGGGCTGCTGAGCACTTGTGAAGATGCCCATACTCAAGGGAGCCATCGGAGAGCCATCGGAGAGCACAGTGTGAGACGTGGTGTTAGGAGGACTTAGAATCAGAGAGTCCACCCAGGACCTTGCACGGTTCCCACTACAGACCTCAGGGTGACCCTGCAAAAGTGCCTCTCAGAGCTTCCACCCCCTGGGAGCACAGCTGACTCTTGGCCCTGGCTGCTGTACCCTGAAACAACCACCACATCCATGCGGGGCCCCATTTATCAGATGCTGCTTCCAGCCAATGACTGAGAGCAGCAAGGATGCCTCAAAACAAAACAAAACAAAACAAAAAACAACCAAAAAACCATTCCTGACTCTTCTGCTGGGCAGCTTTCACTCAAAGACTCCCTACTGGACTCACCAACAGTTCTTTGTACAGTGTGACGGTCTGACAGTCTTCTCACCTAATCCTCCTTCCTGCCCTCTCTCCTTCACTGTGATCTGATGGTTCCGCCAGCCCCCTCTGGCCTCCTCTCCCACCTGCCCATCAATATCTGGCACCTCCAATCCCATCTTGGCGTCGGCCTTGTGGAGGACCTGATTTAAGGCAGTTCTGAATCCCCCTATCAAGTACTCTCTGCGGGGCCCTGCTGCGTCCCCAGGGACTGGCTGCTCACTGCCTCTAGGGGCTGCGGCTTCATCCTTGGGTGTCTCTCACCAATGTGCATGTCTTCCTATCCCTATCTGAAATTCGGTGTCTTCTCACCAGTCCCAGTTCCACTGACTAAGGTAACAGAAAATGTTCTCTCTTCCACAGAATGGCTCGTCAAGTAACTAAAGAAGCTAGTTAGGTTTCCCCTGAGTTCTTCCTGCTGAAAACAATGGCCAGATACTATGAACGTTTCTCCCATGACACGCTGCCCCCTGAGGTGGCTCTTTTCCAAATGGGGCTCATGTTATCTAAATCTCTCTGTAGGCATATGGCCCAGGGGTAAACCCAATTCTCCCACTGCTCTTTACTCAGCAAAGATTAGGGTGAAACTACTATCTCCCATGATCCGGGTACCAGACATCAATGAAGGTGACCATTAGCCTTTTTTTTTTTTTTTTTTTGGATCAAAAACCTGTTCCTGTCATTTGATTTGACATTACTGTCAAACAGAACCTTTAGGTTTTCTCATGGTGTGTGCCTCAACTTTTGTTTATAGTTTGCTTGTGGGTTTGACTACAAGGGTTTACACATACGCTTTTACTTTTATGGTGTAACTATTGGCCTATTCATCTAGGAAGCCGAAATAATTTGTGATCCCAATTCAACCATCAAATGTGCCTTCTCTTCCTCCTAACTTAGCATCACGGCTCAGGTCCATTAATGAACAAATTAAACAAATGTTCACCGGGCATTTGCCATGTGCCAGTCACCACTCTAGGTTCCAGAGATTCCATAGTGAGTGAAATATAATCTCCTGTCCTCACGGAGTTTCTTTTCTAGCAGAGGGGGTCAAAGGCAAGATGTGATCAATCACAAGGTATGTTAAAATATTAAGTACAACAGGAACAAATGGAGCAGGGGGGAAGGGACACAGAATGTCCAAGTATAGGAGGCTCGCCGGGAGAAGGCTGCTGTTCCAAATCACAGGGTCAGCAAGGCCTTGCTTGAGAAGTAGATGCAGCCGCATGGGGGTGGAGGAGGGGAGGGAGGCACGTAACACCTGGGAAAAGAGCAATTGAGAAGGAAAGGCCAAGGCAATGGTTCTAAACTGGGAGCAGTCTCTTCCAGGGGAATAGCAAAGAGCCACAGGGACTAGAGAAGAGATGAGGCCACAGACGATGGCTTCTCCCCTGGGTGAGAAGGAGAGCCATGGGAGGGTGGCGAACAGAGGAGTGACGTAATCTGACTCGTATGTTAACAGCATCACCCTCTCCTGTGCTGCAAATAGAATTCAGGGGCCACGTAAAAGCTGAAAGCTCCATCTTAACACTATTGTCAGAGTCCAGCTGCAAGACTGTGGTTACTTGGACCGGGTTTGGAGCAGTGGAGGTGGTGAGAATGGGGGTGGTCAGATTCTGAATAGATTTAGAACATCTCAATGGATGTGGGATGTGGAAGAAACAGAACAGCCAAGATGACTCCAAGGTTTTTGGCCTAAGTGACTGGAAGAGTGGGGCTGCCATCAACTGAGATGTGGCAAGACATCAGCAGAAGCGGTCGGAGTAGGCAAATGCATGTATAAGAGGTCCAGACTGGAGACACCAGTTTAGATCCATCAGTTTG
The DNA here is from genome assembly GCF_022079265.1 of Lynx rufus. Classification (NCBI taxonomy): domain Eukaryota; kingdom Metazoa; phylum Chordata; class Mammalia; order Carnivora; family Felidae; genus Lynx; species Lynx rufus. The sequence goes on along the minus strand of NW_025814867.1, from coordinate 31,034,046 downwards.
TGAGAGATACCAAAAGCAGCAGAACTGACAGAGATCATCGTGAGAATGAGGAGAAAAGAATATATCATCTAAGATTCAGGAGAGGAGGAGAAACAGCCAAGAGACTTGAGAAGGAAAGGCCAATGAGCTAGAAGGAAGCAGGGGAGTGTGATTACCTAGAAGTCAAGTGACAGTGAGTGTCTCCTGGAGGAGAGAATGTGTGAAACGCTGCTGCTAAGTCACGTAAAAGGAAACCAGGAACTGAGCACAGAGTCAGCAACAGGCTGGATGGTTAAGTGGGGATGGCTCATGGCCCTCATTCCCAACCTTGCGTGCACTGTCTAGAGTCCTGGAGAGGAGGAAGGTGGGGCAGTTCCTGGAGTCAGAGCAGAGCACAGGGTTGGTGGAGGAGGGCGGGGGGAGGGATGGATCCTGGTGGACCCACCAACACAGGCACCCCAGGGAAGCCTCCTTCCCCCCACCCCGCCACACTCACTGTGCAGTTCCAGCTGCCCTTTCGGGCTCGCGTGGAAACATGACTTCTATGTTGCCAACCCTGTCAGTGCCATATAGGTTTTTAGGATCCTCCTCTGTCTCAAGAGCTAATGCAACATGGATTAAAAATTGGAAAGATTAACTTTAACAGTCTGATGATTTTGATGGGCTTGGTTCTTTTCTCTGCCTCTAATCCCTGGAAAACCATCATTCAAGACTCAACATATTTGCCAAACATTGTGCTGGGCCCTTGCTCTAATCACTGGGGACAAAAGGATGAGTAATAAAAAAGTCACAGCCCTGCCCTGAAGATCCTTGGCATGTAGCTGGGATTAGGTGGTAAAGAGGCAATCACAGGGCAGGGTGATCCAGAAGCAATCCAGAGCCACAGATGGCAAGGACCTCCCAGCCGCCAATCAGCACACGGATGGATCCGGGAGAAGCTGCCAGAGGGTAAGGGTCACCACTGCCAACATTGCTCAGATTTATGGTGATGACAGATGTTCACAGGCCCCCTTACAGGCTGTTTATCCTCACACAGGTCACTCTAAATGCCTTACGTTTTAATTGAGATGGGATTTAGCACATGGGAGAGAGGAACAGAGTATTAGTCTTCCTCCCTGAAAATCCAAGACAGCTTATGTTTGGTGCTCTGACACTGGTGATCACCTACAGTGACAAACTATTTTTTTCCTTCCCCAACTGCAAATGCCACCTCTAAATCTGGTGTTTTTACATGCTATAAAAACTTCCAACAAGACAGAAAATGAAAATGAGCGCAGGTATCCCCTCAAACACCACCTAGCAAAACTAAGTCAGATTGAAGAGAGGTGGGAAGATTAATTCAAAGAAGCAGCCCCTCTGAGCCCCAAATATGCTGGTTTCAACAGTAAGTCCTGGCCAGTTGTCTCTTCTCCATAAACCTATGTCCTCAGATGAAGGAAGTTTCACTGAATGCTTAAAAAGGTCTCTCCCTCACAAGAATCCTTTTGACTAAATTAAACACTCTGTGGAGAGAAGAAAATGAAAATAAAGAGTTCACCATATTATTAAAATTTAGCAAAGAAATAAATATGGACCTTTCTTTAGAAAAAGTACGAATAAAGAGTTACCCTAGGGGCTATTTGGAAAAAAGGTACTGAAGGCTCAAGACGGATGTGTTTGTCCTAAAGAGGAAATCCTCAAAAGCCCCAAATACAATCAAAACTGCTCTGCACTCCTTCTAAGCAAAATAAAGAGGCTGGACCCGACAAGAATTAGGGATACAAAGAAAAGAATGGAGAGGCAAGGCAAAGTGTCCTGTCAAACACTGAGTAAAATCAGCTGGGTTCAAAAACAACCAGAACCAGAATGAGGAGTGTCTGATGAGAGAGGCTAATGCCAACAATAAGAGGCCCTTTAAATGTGTCAGAAGCAGGGGCGCCTGGGTGGCTCAGTCATTTGAATGTCTGACTTCGGTTCAGGTCGTGATCTCATGGTGCATGGGTTCGAGTCCTATGTCAGGCTCTGGGCTGACAGCTCAGAGCCTGGGGCCTGCCTTGGATTCTGTGTCTCCCTCTGCCCCTCCTCTGCTCGTGCTCTGTCTCTCAAAAATAAACAAACATTTAAAAACAAATAGATGTATCAGAAGCAGAGAGAGACTTAACTTCCATTGGTCAAGGGGCTCAGGGATGGAGAAAATGCAAAGGCAGGCTGAGTCAGTGAGTCACTGCCTCTTTTTCGCCAAGGAAGACTTTGGGGAGATCATACTCCCAAATTGCTTTTGAAGCAGGCAGATCCAAGATAGTATATCACATACAGCAGAGAAAGTGTACAGAATGTTCTCGCCTGAATTGACAAATGAGATGTGGATAAATTGCCAGAACAGGATGGTCCCAGCTGCAAGTTATGAAAGAACATACAGGTGACACCAGACAAACGTGGAAATGGACCCAAACTGGTCACAGGGCACCACCTATGGCCTCACGGCTGGGCCTGGCCAGCTATCACCCAGCCCTCCATTTGTAAGAAAGACTCCAAAGGAGATCACAGAGCTTGTGGTCTGGGAGGGTGGCATGAATCTATGCCAGGAGTTAACCCCAAATCCGGGAACTTGAGTCTTGATGTATGGAAGCCTTGCTGTCATATCTCAGGTTCACCTGGATCATACCTTTTATGTTTACAACATTCTTTGACCATTTAATGTAGTTATGGACTCAGTCATATTCCAAGTTTTCCCCTTATTCATTTCGTTATCCTTATTTGATAAGGGCATCCTCACCCCCTCCAACAATTAAGCATCTCAAACCCCAAGATGTGAGAATGAGTTGATGCTTTTTTTTCCTAGGACAATTACTAAGTTCTAATGCATTATCTTTGTTTATTAAAAATTGCCTCCTAATGTCTTAATTGATTTTTGTGTCAAAATAATTCTTTCAACAGTTTTTAAATTTTTTTTTAACATTTTATTGTTGAGAGAGAGAGAGAGAGAGAAAGACAGAGTGTGAGTGGGGGAGGGGCAGAGAGAGAGGGATACACAGAATTTGAAGCAAGCTCCAGACTCTGAGCTGTCAGCAACAGAGCCCAATGCAGGGCTTGAACCCACCAACTGTGAGATCATGACTTGAGCTGAAGCTGGATGCCCAACCAACTGAGCCACCCAGGAGCCCCTTTTTCAACAGTTTTAACCCTAATCCATTTGGGGAAATAGTAAATGATGTAACAGTTTACTGTGTTAAAATATTTTAAGACACCAAAAGTACTTAAAGTGGTTTTAAATAAAAACAATAGTAACACACACATACTGTTAACAATTAAGTTGATCTATTGTAGTAAAATGCCTGAAGGGTTTATAAAAATATGGAACTTGGATTTCAAAGTTTGGCAGATTTCATACAAAACAGTGTTGCTTCTGCAGGTAGAAATTGTGCCCGGGACAGTCTTGTTCTGAGGCCACCTCTGACCCGCCTTAGGAGCTGGGGTGCAGGTCACAGCGGAGTCCCCTTTGCCTTGGCTCAGGTGACAGCCCTCATAAATCTCCTGGAAGATAAATGACCTCTCCACTTAGGGGGGATTTTCATATCTGAACTTGCCAAGGAGGTCCATAGAAAGAGGAGCCCATCTGCCTTCCTCATGATAACTCATGCTGGGTAGGTTGGGGGAACACTCCCTGGCCCTGCCATGTGGTTTGCAACAGAGGGAAGGTCCTTCCAGTGACCCCTCAGAGAGATGCAGCTGCCCCAGCCTGAACGGTGCACCTCTGAGCTTAGTAACCTCTTCTACCTTCCCAGGCATTGCTTTTTCTAGGACAGATGTCCTTAGTTGATGGACATTTGGGTTGTTTACACATTTTGGCTGTTGCAAATAATGCTGCTAAGAACATTCACATACAAGTTTCTGTGTGGACCTACGTTTGCATTTTTCTTGGGTACATATCTAATTGATATATTGGATATATCCTGGATATATATGGTAACCTGGATAACATGGTAATGTTAACCTCTTCTATTCTTCCTGCAAGAACATTTCCCAGCCAAATCATCCTTGGACCAACCACCTGCAATCTGTAGACCACAGACCCCGGCTATGAGGAAGACAAGGCAGGGTAAGGAATAGTCAGGATCCTGGGCCCCAGCTTAGGGCAGAAGGAATTGGCAAACATAGAGAAGAACTATAGGGCCTGGAGGCGCTGTAGAGACATGTGGGTTCCCATTCTGCCATCTGCTTACAGTGCAATCTTGGACTAAGGTTACTTAACTTCTTGGGGCCTGAAATTCATCAACTATAAAACAGGAGTATTAATTCTTATGTTATGGATCTTTCAAATGTCCTGAGGATATACCCTGTACGGACCATATCTCCCTCCACTTAGAACTAGTCTGCCAGGCCAGGGGTCTTAGCAACCACCTCATAGTCTCCTTCTGGGTCCACTACTCTTGACATATGCAGATCAATGCCTGGGCATAGTTCTGGAAGTAAATGGGAAAAGCACAATCCAGTGACAGTGTGGGTATTTATTTGATAAATATCTTTGAGGGGATACATAAACATGTCTACCCAGTCAGGATAGAAATGATGGAGAAGAATAGCTTGGATAAGGGGAAGGTTAATGGCAGGGTTCCCCAGAGGTTGGTATGATAAGAGTCCCAGAAGACAGATGGTTTTCTGTGACATCTCAAGATGACCAAAAGTTTTTCTTGTAAGTAATCTAGGATGTAAACAATAAGGTGCCTTGTCCTTGAGGACAAATAGACCTTTGGCTCAGAGGAGAGGATGAGCCAAGACCCACTCATTTTATAGTATGACTCAGGCCCAGGGGTCACAGATACTTCCTTGGCTCTGTCCTTGTCTTCCTCCTGGTCTTGTCACCTGTATCTCCTTACACCTGATATCCAGTCCCACCTCTCTTGTACACTTTTGGGCCTCTTCACTTCAAACTACACTGCAGCCAGATTAATCTTTCCAAAGCTTGATTCACCCAGGTTCCTCTGATGCTCAAAAACCATCAGTGGTTCCCCACTGGAAAAGGTCCCAGTGCCCCCTCTTAACAGTAAACAACATGGCAGCCAATGGCCGGTCCAGGCTGCCTCCCAACTGGTCCATAGAGGACCCCATTGATTTCCTCTAACTACTCCACACACCATGTCCCAGTAGAACCCAGCTTTGGGGATCTCTGACATGTCTTTTTGTAATCCAGTAGACTTCAGAAGCACAGATCACACAACACACTGCCCTGCCTTAAGCTCCACCTGACCATGCCTACCAGAGCACCCCATCTCCCCCTCCCCCCAACTCAAAGACCTTATTTTAGTAACTCTCATTGGGCTGTAATCGCTACCTTGGGACAGATCTAACTTTCCAAGTGCTCATCTCTGCTCTCCATCACTGGAATAAACTCTTTAGAGTAGAAGTCATGTTTTTAGCCTCTTCCTACTGTGTTAGCACATAATAGATGTCCCATAAGGGTTTGCTTTTACTGGAGTGATTTCAGTCTCTTCTCTAAAGACACTGGAAGTAAAAGGGTCAGAAAATCATGTACCTGTACCTAACATAGACAGCGGCCCTCCAGGGATAAAGGCTCAGCGGGGAGGGGAGGCAAGGTTGTGAACTGCCTTCTGCGGAGCAGGTGCAGTGCCCCTGGGGAGGAATACGGAGTGGGTCTGAATAGAGCCATCCTGGGAGCTCAGGGGCAGGAGTGCTTTACATAGCACAGAGGCAGAGGCTGGGAGGCTGGGGCCATCCCCACCTCACTGGGAGGTTTCAGATGAAATGCTACCCTAGCATTAGCAGTTTTCTAATTTTCCTTCTTTTATTAAGAGCTGTGGAATCCTTCTCCTAACAGAATTTTCCCTGAAGCATTAAAGGAGAAGCAGAACAATTCAGCTGCTCTGGGTGAATCAGAAGCAGGAGTCCCAGAGCCCAGAAGCCAGTCCATTTCCTATCTCCCCAGCCTGAAGGGGTCACAGAGAGATCCAAAAGTGCTGGGCAGCCTCCACAAGTCCCTTTGAGGCCTCAGACTAAATTATGGGTGCTCATAAACGGCGTGGGTGATGAAATTGGGACTGAGGGGCTGGTATGGTAGGTTATCTTGTTCCTTATATGAAACGCATTCTTAGGAAAAAACTAAAATCTAGATTTAAATGTCAGCTAAGGACTTCAGGTCCACCAGTTACTGAAGACAAAGAGGAACAGTTTGCACACAGACGAACTGTGCAAATGAGGAATTGTGTTTCCTCTGACATTTCTATTCTAGGAGATAACTTTGTTGAGAAGGTATTGCTCAGATAACAGGTTCTCCCTCTGATGATGAAAACTCATTTCATTGCACAAATATGCTTGAATTTTACATTAGGAAGCCTGACTCATTAAATATTTTTGGTGCAGTAACACTTCTGGCCAAAGTAGATTAAACAAATAAGCAATTAGTTTGGAGACTGGATATGAATACAAAAGCAGAATTAATTATATTTCTAATTGTTTTCTCCTATTGTGGACATTGGCTTCTTGGCTTTTGCTCTGGGCTTGCCTTGAGCTGACCCTGACGCCCTGTTCCAATCTCCCTCTTTACCTTGGGGTCAACTAAGGATAGAGGACTGCTTTGTGGGGGTGGCATCATTTCGATTCTGTTGTAGAATATTGGCTGAGTCTCTCTGTGGGCTCAGCGAAGCAGGAGTGGGAGAGAAAGTGAGGGCTTCAGGCCTGGGTGGCTGAGTCAGTCCTATATCATATAGGTGCTTCCATCTTGGGTCCATCCATGAAGGGCTTGGTTCCAAGACAAGGGAGGGGGCGTGACAACTGGGGGTTGGAGGCTGAGGGCCGTTCTGGGGATGCAGGTTTATAGCAGAGGCTCTCATTTGTGATATTAGTGCTGATGAAGGGAGGGTTCTTTGTTGGGATCATCCAACTGACCCTGCTAGTTCTCAAACTGTGATCCCAGTTCACCTGGGAGCTGACATGAAATGTAGAATCTTGAGCCCCACTCCAGACTTACTGGATCAGAAATGCTGGGGGTAGGGCTCAACAATCTGTGTTTTAACAAGTCCTCCAGGGGATTCTGAGGCACACTCAAATTTGAAACTATTTGTCTAGAAATCTAAAAATCAGAATGTAAAGCTTTGAAAGGACATCTGAGGTCACTCAGTTTTCTGCCAATTCTTACAATTTATGGATTTGAGCACTGAAGGCTGAAGGGAAAGTGACATCCCTAAGTCCTCAGCAGGCGAGAGCAGAGTAGGAATGATGGTTCCGGCCATCGCTCCCCTCCCCCTGCATTCAGGCACCAGGCACTGAGGGTGCCCAGTACGGGGTTGGGGGGGTACAGTTCCTCAGGGATATCAGGGGTCCCCAGCAGGGAGGTGGAATCGTGTGGAGCCCTGTGCCACAGGAAGGAAGCATCACAGCCAGTGGGGTCCGGAGTCCCTCCTAGGTCACCCCACCTGGCTCCTCCTCCCTGCTGGGGTAACCAGAAAGCATACCAGGAAATGGCCCTAAGGATGCAAACCTGAGTGCTATGGCCCTGTGGCAGTGGGAGGCTCTGGAAGGATATGTGAGTGTATGAGGGGCACTTGTCAGGCGGTGCCTGTCCCAGGACAGTGAGGTTGAGGACGGATCCATCAGCTCTGCCTCCTGCAGGTCTGTCATCCTTTCCGGGTGTGGGGCAAGCACCGTGGCAGATCCTGTTTGTTGAATGTTTGATCACAGAAGGCAGTTCACAGAATCCCTGGCACTGGAGAGAGCAAAGGATACACTACAGCAGGTTGTGTGCCTGCTCCCTGGCTGTCACCCGCACATCTTCAGCAGGGTGCCCCCCACAGCTGGGAAACCCACCGCCATCACCCTAAGACTGACATTGCCACTACTGACACTGGGCTGTGAGCTGTGCCTACAGTCTCTGTGACTGTCCTCCCCGAGCCTGGAGATGGAAGTCTCCTGGCCGTGGGGCCCAGACCCCTCATCCTGTGGGCAAGTTTCCTTCCTGCAATGCCCAGCTGTGAGCCCCTCTCTGCATGTCACCATCCCCACAATGGTACAGGTCTCCCTCCCCTGGACTCTGACTACTGGGGACACCTCTGCCTGCAGACCTCTGAAGGGTGGTGGTTTACAGTTTCGTGTCCGGCACACCTCTGGGTTGGGAAGTGGACTGTGTCCTCCTTGTTTCCAGTCACTACTTCTACACCATGGCTCACCATCCTCCACACCCTCTGTTAAAATGTCACTCAGCTGGGCCACCGCGCTCTAAGCTTGGGACCACTGTGTACTCCCTCCCACCACCAGTCCCAACTCACTGAAGACTTGGGCTCCTGTCTTCTCCATCCTGTCTTCAGTGTATAACTTGCATATCCACCAGAATAGAGTACTTTCTGTTTCCTGACCCCCACAACTCTTCCACATGTGACACTTGGATTCGGCCTCACCTGACATCCATATTCAAAGCCACAAATTCAAGTTTTCTTCTTCCTCTGCAATCTCTGATGAGTCCACTGAAACTTTTGTTGGCTCCTCCAGCCCCTTCAGCCTTGACTTCCACCCCATGCATCAGCCCTTTCCCTTACTTGTGTCCCTCATTATCCAGCCCAGTTCCATCTTTGCAAAAACAAAATTGACAATACTCCCTCAACCCTCAGGTGGGAGTTGCCTTTAGCTTTTCTGAGAACACAACCAGCAAAACTCAACCCTAGAGAGATCCACAATTAACTTCCTGTAGGGTCAGCCACGCACTGCTAAGAAAGTCACATAACAGGGCAGATGGGCAGCTTTGTAAACACATGATCACCAGCTTCCAAGGAGCCCTCATGTTTTCTAGAAATGCAGAATTTCTCTGCTCAATCCCATTTCCCCATCTCTGCAATGGCACTACCAAACTTGCCATTCTCAAACCTTTGACCCCAATACTTCTCCATTCACCCTCAGCAACCAAGCTTATCTCCTACATTGTGGAGAAAATATCCAACTGCATAACTAATACCTCGACTTGGGAACCCAAGCTCCACAAATCAGTCATGTGCAGAACTGACCCCACCTCCCCTTGCCACCATCCCTGAACACTTCTGGGAGGCCCTGGCAAGTCTCCTATGTATTTGCAAACCATCCACTCAATCTCCTGCTTCTCTGCTCTCCATGTTACCTGCCTGCGATATGCCCCCTAGGAAAGCTGCTCACTAAGCCACATTTCCAGTCCCCTCCCTGAGGACCTGTGGCCATGTTCAGCACAAACCTTACAACCTCTGAGAGCCTGACCTCCCTGCTGCACTATGATACCTCATCACCTAGCCTCAAGGCTGCCTGTTGTGCTCAAACTTCACCCTGTTCCTCCTGCAAAGCTGCCTTCCTTCCACTCCTTGTCCTGGGCCCTCACTCTCTTCCAGGACATCAGACAAACCAACAGACACCACGATGTCCTGTCTCCACCCAGCCCTTGCACAGCCAGCATCTCACAAGCTTCCCTCCCCACATGCAAACCTGTTCCTGCAAACAAATGCCAGCCCACTGGTTGATGAGGCACCAAAGACCATGAACATTATATAAAGCCAGTCAGGACATTCCAGAACAGAGGACACCATGCTGACGTACAGGGGTTACTGGAGAAGTGAGATCTGGTCATTTCCCTCGGGAGCCATACAGCTTATCAGGAAAAATACAGCCTAAGCACATGAAAAACTTACGTGCATTTAAGAACTCACTGTGTCATCCTTATAACTAGTGCAGTTCAGAGAAGGGCAAACACACATAAAGATTTTCTATGGGGCAGATATACTCACAGGGGCCCTTGTTCCCTTGAGCTGCTCGGGACAGATAAAGTATTTGCTATGTTCAGAAAGAAAGAGAGCGAGGGAGGGAAGGAGTGAAGGAAGGCATGCAGGAAGGGAGGGAGGGAGGAAGAAAAAAAGAAATTTTAAAATCATAGGGCTCAATTCTATCGCTGATGTCCTGCAGCTCAGATCCCAGAAGGAAACTGATCCCAAGGCCTGAGGGTTGGCAGAGAGTCTCTCTTGCACTGGAAAATATTTGTGGTCTGGTGTTGCCTTTATTTACCCAGAACATTTAATGTGCCTTTTTTCTCCATCTTTCACATCCGCTCCGAGAAGATGTTAATTTTCTGAAATTAAACACTTAGCTTGATTACTGTTTTGTTAATTGCGGCATTCAAAAACCCCTGGTGCTCCTGCCTGTTTAACACGGCTGGTGCTGTGAAAATGATAGGCACGGAGTTGGCATGCCGGTGGACAGACAGCAGCAGTGGAATGCCATCCCAACTACCCCCAGCTTTGCCTGCTCCGGCAGCTGGGTCCTTGCCCGTGAGAGAGGGGCAGCCCAGGTCACAGAAGAGGGTCTTCCACAGAGCCATGTTTTGGGAGGACAGTGCCCCCAGGAAGTTCCAGGTCTCGCCAACATCTGGAAGAATGCAGAGGCATAACTCCCATCACAGCACCTGCCCAAAGATGTTTAAGGAAGGAAAGACCACAGACAGAGTTCAAGCTGCACCATTTGCTAATGTCTGAGATGAGTCTAAGAAAGAATGAGGCATCCATTCATACATTTGCTTGATAATTCATTAATCCATTCAATAAACATTTATTGACTTCTATTATTTCAGGCACCTAGCTAGACACTGGGGAACAATAACCAATATGATGGATACAGGCATGCTGTACCAAAGATTATAGTTGTGGCTCACAGAGCCAACATGTGCCAGAGAAGTGCAGGGCAGACACATCACGAGGATGCCTCCTCCCGGCCACCTCCTTTGCCAAGGCCACAGGGTGAACAGCAACTATCTCGTAATCCAACCAGAAGTTCCCTCTGCGAGATTCCCTCCATAAGGAGAATTATTGCAATCTCATTTGGACTTTGAGCAGGGTAAGGAATTACTACAATCTTAACTGCCAGCAGTGTGTCCCATCTTCATTCAACAAGCCACATAGTTGGGAGTGCCTGGCCCAAGGTGGAGTGAAATGAGCACTGGTGCCCCAAGCCCCATAGCGCTCTGGTCATCCCAGCAGGGATGCAAGGTGGGGCATTCTCAGCTGTTAGTAGCATCACCAGGCACCGCTCACAACCCAGAACAGGGAGAATACCCACGCGCAACCACTGCACGGTCCAGCAAGCGGTATCTGTCCATGAGAAGTCCAAATTGGTGAGTTAGTGAGCAATACAATAGCCCATCCAACACCATCACTCTTTAGCAGTAGCTGCTATGGACTGAGATACTCTCTATCAATGGCATGTGGCTACACCCTAAGTTTGGTAAAGTAAGAGTTGGCATCACAGCAGGTTATAGTACCAAGAGCCCAATGGAAGGACCCCTTGTGTTGCTGTTTCCCAGCTAGTCATCTGCTCTCCTGTGACTTTTCTGGGCCTCTGACCTCAGTCTCAGTACGTGAGCTCCACAAGGCACAGACTTTTGCCTGTGTTGTTTTCTCCTGTGTTCCTGGTGCTTAAAGTGGTGTATGACCCACAGAAAGCCTCAATAATTTTTGTTGAGAAACTGAATGAATGGGAGCCCCTAGAAGCAGGAACCAATGAATCAGCCTGTAGAAAGCAGTCACAAGGCTGTGTTGAATGAATGAATACACTTCCAAAGTTGAAATGCTTAAACAAATAAATAAAGCAAACTCCTTTGAGTATGGGTGAATCTCACTGTGCTCCTCTAAGTGGATCAGGGCTGCTGGCATCATCTGAACATCATTCCCTTCAGTTTTCCTTCTAGGAGCCACTGAGGAGGAAGATACCTAGCCAGCTGGCTGGCTGTCACCACCCCCAAGGCAAACATTTATGGACTAATTCATATGTAGGGACTAAAGGATCCTGGCAATTACTTACCAAGTTTCCCTGTGCCTAGCACTGTGTGGTCCCTCCCTCAAGGAGCTGGGGTAGATGAGAAAATCTGATTTTCCACAGAGCTCACCATCTAGTGGAGAGCCCCAAGGCTGCGGGGGTAGAAGCCATGACTTTCAGCGTGAGCAGTACTCCTGCTGACCTACTCTGCTCCACAGACAACACAAAACTGTTTGCAAATGGCCCAGACCTTTCTGAGGCCACTTAAAATTTCCTTTTCCAGATACCATATGTTTTCACTCTTATGTGGATCCTGAGAAACTTAACAGAAGACCATGGGGGAGGGGAAAGAAAAAAAAAAGTTAGAGAGGGAGAGAGCCAAGCCATAAGAGACTCTTAAAAACTGAGAATAAACTTGACGGTTGATGGGAGGTGGGAGGGAGGGGGGGTGGGTGATGGGCACTGAGGAGAGCACCTGTCGGGAGGAGCACTGGGTGTTGTATGGAAACCAATTTGACAATAAATTTCATATGAAAAAATTTCCTTCTCAATGTCAAGGCTTAAAAAACAATAAAAACAATCTTTTTAGAATTAACAACAAGAAGAAACCAATGAAATGAGCTATGAAATTGAATGAAGAACAGTGAACATTTCATTTACTTAAGGGTTTTAAACCTTCTTTATTAATTTCAATGAAAGTTTTCTTTAAAGTCATTCCAGTCTTTTTAAAGTTCTGACTCAATCTTTTCTCTGCTTTGGAGCAAATTTCACCTACTAATTTCCAATGAGACCAGCCCCTAAAAATGAACTGGTTTCAGCATATGGATCTTAACACTCTAAATTTTTACAGGCAGCACTGTAATATTGTTTTAATATTTAATTTTGAGATTTACATAATATCTTTCCTCCAAAGAGCTCGATATATTGCAATATCATAAAATTCCTTTTCATATTCAAAGATTATTCTTTATGCATGCAAATACTATATTTAACCAAGGAATAATGCAAATTAGGTGATGTGTTCAGAGGAATGGGTGGGCTAGGTAATTCTTTTGTAGAAAAAGTAGCATTTCTGAGTGACTTTAATTGTCTAGGAGCTTCAAAAATGCCTTAAAAATGGACAAACTATTGGGGCTTATGACCACTAATAGAAGTAATGCAGTAGCTTTTAAACAAAATTAAGCAATGGGTTGTGTCTGTGGGCACAGTGAATATGTTAATATTCCATATGCAATAGGCATAGTGGGCCATCCACCGACCAAGCGTAATATAATGTCAGATATAGATACTGTTGATGCCATCATGAAAGTAAGAGGCCAAGGGCTGCTTCTCCAAATACATGAGAAGGAAGGATAGACAGGCTCCTCAGAGTGGCAAGATCAGCCTGTGCCAGGTATACATACAGGTTCTAGCTCCACTGTCCTTGTCAACTTACCAGGACTTTGCTACTCGCCTTTCTAGTGCCTACTCCTCCCTCAAAGAATGGACAAACCCATACATGCCATTTATCTGATGGGGATGACATCAGTTCCAAACAAAGGGATGGAGGGGCCTTGGAAGGAAAGCCTAGGAAGAGAGTCCAGCAAATTTCTGTCTGGCCCAGAAACGATGCTCATCTCCCCATCATAGCATCGGTCACAAACTCACTTTCTGTCCCGTCTCATTTGCTTGTCGCAACAGCACTCGGAAGCAGGTGTCATTACTCACATTTTACAGTTGAAGAAGGAGGGGTCATCACTCATACGAGTGATGTGAACTTGCCTGAGTCGTGTGAAAAGCAGAGAGAGGGTCCAAGTGCAGGGTCCCCTGCTGCACCTCTGCCACACTGAGCACAGGAGCTGAGACAGGTGACTGCCCCATGGTGGAAAAGGGCTAGACCAACACAGCACACTTGCCATCCAGGCTTGGCTAAGTCAGATTAGCCCTCTGAGGTGGAGGTGACAAACCACAGCCAACACGTTTGGCTCTCAAGTGCTTTAAAATTTTCTAATTAGTTGTCAGCATTTTAAATCTAGGTTATCAGCTTATAAGTTCTGGCACTGCTGGGTGTGGCATCACTTACTGGAGCTGGGCAGAGGCTCGCCCCATCCTCTACAGTCCTCTGTGGTCCTCACCACTCCCTACTGCCTGACACTTGGCCATGTTTTGCTCCTCTCCACTGCTAGACAGGCCTCGTGGGCCTTTGGGTTTGTTCTCTCTGGGTTAGTTGGTCCTAAATTCACTGACTCTATTTTGCAGCAAGTTGATTTTTAAGATGTGCCAGTCTGATTTGTCTTATTTACTTTTTCCAGGATTTCCTCTGAGGTCCCCTTCCCCAACTCTGACACTCTGAATCTAGTTGGCAGAAAAGAGAAGTAAAGTTTGTCACTCACTTTAATTCTCTCTGACAGCCAGATGATCCGGCCATCAGTCTGAATCTGGGGCCAGGTGCCAGAGAGTGACTGCAGGAGTTAGTGGTGATAACAACCTCTCTGCAGATCGCTTGGCCACTGGAACAGAAAGAGTTCCACCTGAGCTGGTCTATTTTAAACTCAAGGCAGCTGTATTCAGTGCGAGGCTGCATCCCTGAAGACCTCACGTAAATCTGAGCTTGCATAATTCATGACCAACCCTGACCAAAGATGATGGACATTTTTTTTGACAGCTGAAGTGGCCTAGCTATGTGGCAATGGCTTAGAGGGAGGTTACAACTTACCCGGCTCACCATAATGCGATTTTTGATCAGTCAGAGGATAAAATGGCCACAAATCTGAGTTTGAAACCTAGAAACATCCCTGCTGCCTATAAGGTGCTGAGAAAATTCTGAAAGCACTCTGACCCTAGTTTCTTCATCTGATCCACCTCAACTTTGTAAAGAGCTTGGTAGGTGCTTGGCACACTGGAGGTGCTCAAAATAGTAGTTCTCGGCCACTGCCTATGGGCTGGGTGAGGATCTGATCCTGATACTCTCCAAGTGATATGAGATCCTTGAGAAGTCATGACTATAGACATGGCTGGGGTTGTTATGGAAGGATATGGAAGCCCTCTGCATCTCAGGACCCAAGAGATCCTTCAGTGTTCCCTCAGTGATGCTTGTCTCTGTGTATGCTATGGACCAAAAGACGATTATAAAACCTCCTATGGTCTTAGATCACAGCCCTGAGGGTCAAGGAAAGCCTCATGGTGACTCCCTCTGATGGACTGATGCCAACCAGTTCTTTTTATTAGATACCTCAATCAGCTAGGATGAGCTGCCTGCTTCCACTGGGCAGGGCTCATGATAGCAGCAGATGCAGCATCAGCGTGGCCTGCCTGGGCAGCCCTGAGAAAGGAGGGCATGGCAATTCTGTGTCTGCTGAATAGTAAGAGTTACATGCCCAGCCATGGATGTGGTCTGTAGCTCCCAACAAAAGAAAGCACCAGCCCAAAGCAGCAACCAGCCTCCCAGGATAGAGTCTGATAATCATGAGCATCAGGCTTCAGATCAAGTCCAAGACCAATGAGCAGCCAACTTATCCAAACCCTTCTCTTGTGTGACCCTTACTGACACCCACTGTCAAGATCCAATTCACCGTGGGGGGACACCTTGGATCCCTCAACGAACACACACTCATCTCCATCTTGATCCAGAGGCAGGGAAAAGTCTTTTGTGGTTCTGTGTCACAAAGAAAATTGTGGAAGAGTAACAGAGGGTGCACAGTGAGGTGCTCTTTTGAGCCAGAGGGCACTGGCTGGCTCTGAAAACTTTCTCCAATGAAAAATTTCTCCATTAGTAGGTGAAACAGAGGGACTGCCCACTGTTTAGGGAAGGAAACAGGAAGGCAGAATCAGAGGTGATTTCCTGCCAACCCTCTTCTAATCCTAGATTCTCAAATCCCTTTAAGCTTCTTCTTCCTTATCGGAAACATATGAACAATGCCTAAGTCAGGGGTAATTATGAGGATCAAATGAGTCCATGTATGACAAAATTCTTTGTCAACTCAAAAACAAAACAAAATGAACCAACAAACAGGAGGTGTTAAGCTATGATAATAATTATTCACCTACTCCTCAATCAGGATCCATTCAACGGTCCCCAGCTATTTCAGTTTGGGCAGTTCTAGACCCAGAATAGGTCCTTGATAGCACTTATCATTTGATTTAATAACTGATCCCAGGATAGCTCTGGGTCAAATTCTTTACCTTCTATCTACCTACTCATGACCCAGACAGTAGGACAGGGTGGCAGGGGCCGTGCCATATCATGAGGTCAGGGTGGGGAGGCTGACCTGGACTTCACCCAGAGCGGAAGAGTTCAGGGGTCCCTGGAAAGACGTTAGACATGTTATAATTTGTGGACTTGCATGGGTCCATCTACCCTGTTCCTTACTGGATCTGAGTGATACGGCTTTTATGATGCCATAAAAGGCCTCTCACAGAGGAACAGGCCCAAGTGTTTATTTTGAAAAATCTCATCTTTTAAAAGAGTTATCTGTTGGTTGAAAATAATTTGCATTCACATGTGGATCTGTCAAAGCAGTGTGAAAGCACCATGTTCCTCAGGGCCCGACAGTCCACAGATTAGGACCCATGGGCCCCCTTGTCATTTGTTTTGTAACAACCATATGCCACTGAGAAGCACCCTTCTCTTATTGATTATAAACTTTCTGACACCCAAATTCCAGAATTCCCAAAAAGAAATCATAGACTGGAACATGTGGATGGGGTTGGGACCCCCAAATCAGGGAAGGTTAGGAATAGAGGGCCCACCAATGGGGGAACAAAGGCCATGAGAAATGTGCTTGTGGAGGAGAAAATGAGTGAGGATCAAAACAAATACTTTAAATGCCGGCAATGCCAGGCCCCTTGTAGGAGCCCTGGTCCCTCAGCGCCTCTGCAGCCTGGGAAGGTGCAGATGGCAAGACAAGCAGATGGGCAGGTTCGGGAATAGCAGGGTAAGGAAAGGGAGGGGCAGGAATCAAAGTAAACCGCCATAAGTGGCAGGTTTGTTCGCACATTCTTAGAGAGAGAGAGCAGACAGCCAAGCCCAGCATGACATGACAGCCTGGCAGGATTATTAGTCCCCGAAGCTGGGACACTAAAATATTTCAGCCAGTTTTCTGCCTTAAACTCTCCAAGGGAAACACTGCTAACAAAGGCTGCCCATGTTCCGTGTTCAATGTGATATAGAAATTACCATTCCCTTTTCTTTGGGTAAGACAGACTGTCACAACCTTTGTCTCCACAGCACTGGGGCTGTGGTCACCAGCTGGAGGCTTCCACACTTCCACGCCTATTTTCTCACGGCACACACATGCATGCAAACACGTGACCATACACATACATACAAACATGCACACACGAACACACACGTGTTCACAGCAACAACGCAGCCATCTGGACAGCCATGCTCTCCTACAACACCTTTTTTTCTCCTGAGTTCTGACAGCTTAAACCCAAGAATCATCTGCCATCAAAGATGCCTGGGATTGAAAGAGGCAGAAGGAGCCTGAGGATGGGGAGGTGAGGAGCAGACAAGGACGGAATAGGGAAGAGGAGGTTAAGAAAGGGGAGCTGCACACAGGGAGAGAGAGAAAAGAGACGTGCCTGGCTCCAGCTATTCCACTAACAAGCTGTCCTTCTAGAATTTGTTGATTGAAAAAAATCCATAATTCCAAATAAGATCACAGTCCATTGCCCACGACCCCTATTGCCTATAGACTTTCCCTCTGCAGTCTTGCACCATCACCCCAGGGGAGAGATTGCTCATTTCTAACTCCCTCGGTATTTACTGCATGTGTATGGTACACACGCTTAGAATACACCATGCCGCAGATTTGTATTTTGTGTCTACGTCCTGCAAATTCTTCAGTGAATGAGTTTTGTGGGAGTAACGGTGGTGTCCGTTCCTGTACTCCTCACAGTGTCTAATCCGCAGCTGGGCCCACGTCAGACACTAACTAACCACCTCTTAATAATGAGTGAGTAAATAAATAAATGAGTGAGTGAGTGCCTGAATGGACTGGCTAAACGGACATACAAAGGAATGGGTTGTTGCAAGAGGTGTAAAAAGCAATACAGAGAAAAGGTCAGAAGAGTGAGAGATACAGAAATAAAGAGAAGAGAAGGAAATGTCTGGTGAGCTGTGCACACCTCAGGGACGTACAGGCCGTCAGGAGTGATCTACTGCCAACTACCTGAAGTCTCTCTAACAGTGGAGCATTCGTTTAGGCAAGCTATACAGGAGAATGCACTCTTGAATTACACAGTTTAATTGAAAAATAATCTATGAAGGCAATCCTCACTTTATCACATGATTTCTGGGAAGCTTCCTTCATTGGGTTTTCTGATAAAGCGGCACCGGGGTTCTCAAGATCGTGCAGGGTTTCCACCCATCCATCTGTCTGTCCATCTACCACCCATCCATCTGTCCGTCCATCTATCTTTCCAAAGGCATTTGTTGAATCCCAGCTGGATGCAGAGCTGGGGGTTCTACGCTGGCCTGGATATCCCTCTTTGCTTTTGTGCTGAGCACGAAAATATCCCTCAGAATCCAACACACTCTCAGAGGTGAAACACTATTTTCTGCCATGTTTCCTCCACAGCCACAAATGCCCATCGCCTGACACCCTCACCCCTGGGAGGAGGCCTGAAAGCAGAATGGGTGTGACTGAAGCTTCGTTCCTTCACGGGGATGGATAGGGAGCCAGCCACACAGACAGACAGAAGGAGCACAGATGCCTCCAGACTCACCGGCTTGGTTCGTGGTGATGTTGACGGAGACATGCTGTGGGGGGAAGGGGCTCTTGCTGGAGACTCCATTGACGGCCTGGATGTCGAAGGTATAGGGGGTGTGGGCCCACAGGCTGCTGATGGAGACACGGCACTCGGTCAGGCCCAGCTGCCTGGGTACAAACTCCACGTTGTCGTCGCAGCGGGAGCAGCTCCGACGGTCTGCCCGGCACTTTCTACAGATGATGTTGTAGGTCACATCATCCCGCCCGCCTGTCTCCCTTGGCGGATGCCACTCCAGAATGATAGATGTCTCATTGACAATGGAGATGACATTGCGGGGACCTGACGGGACACCTGTAGGGAGACAAAGAAGCGCCCAGTGAGGCTAGGCAGAAGCTTCCTCCTCCTGCCTCTCTCCATCTGCCTTTGGTGTATCTCCTCCCCTGTCACACACATGTATCACCTTCAGTCCGTCAAGACCAAATCTCCATGCTCCAATCCATTCTGAGAATATATGGTGGACAGAAATGACAACCTGGCCTAAACTCCCCTCGCAGTCATCCCAGTGGGGACAGTGGCAATCGTGTGTGCCAAAGGAGACGAGGGTGCAGGGATCTGGGTTCAAGCTCTTTGGTTTTCAGGACCAAGCCACTTCCTCTAGCCAGCTTTAGGGTATGCTATACATATGTAGTAGACACTTATTGGATTCCTGTCTTTTCTTTGTGTAGAATTCAAGGGTTGAGGGACATGAGTGACCCATCAAAAGCTCCGACATATCCTGGCATCTTGCACAAAACCTCATGCAATTTGGAGTCTGCGTGATGTGTACATGCTGGGGCTATTTCTCTGTTGGGCAGGCTGCCAGATCACCTGGACAGATGAATATTCACAGTGCCCAAGCTTTGGTGAAGACAAGAAGCCAAGTTGGCTGGGAGGTTCATATAGCCACCATTTTTTACCCCATGACATGAGAAGAACATAGAGATTTGTTCTAGACATTCTGCTAGCTGCTTTACACTTATTACCTGAGAAGAAACAGTAATTAATTCGATTTTATAGAAAGGGAAACTAAAACTGAGAATGGAGACTGGCTGTGGATCATGTGGTATATAAGAACTGCAGCCAGTGTGGAGACCCCTGTCTGCCTGATTCCAAAGCTCATGCACTTTAACAACAGCCTTATGCTGCCTGCTAGTGAAACCGGCTATCCTTCCCTACTAAGGGAAAAGCCATTTTCCACTCTGGCCTTACACTGGTATGGTACTCCAAAGGTTGATGATCAGATCTGTTCATGGATAACAGGAGATTTGACCAGACTCTCTCTCCTACAAACCAGCCAGACTCATTGGGAGTCAAGGAGGGCAGACTCTTCCCTCTGGATAGCTCTGTCTATAGATGGTGTTCACACTGTGGCAAAGGTTGAAATGCCTTGCTAAATACTAAATTCTAGAAAACCTAGTCCTTTGTAGGAAGGCAACATATCTCTGAATTAACAGCCAAGGTGCTGGGCATTTTGAGAATCTCCTGCCCAGAAACAGAACAGATCACAGCCTCAGGTTCCCAAGCTAAGCACTGCATGTCCTCAATGTCTAATGATGAAAATGAATCCCACCCAGAAGCCCCCCTTCTGAATGGTGGGTCTGCTGGAGCAGCCGCTCTGGATAGTAATGCATGCAGAATTCACACACGTGACTGTCGCCAGCTGAACGAAGACATGTGTAAAGTGGTTCATGCTGAAGACAGGAATCAAATGCCAACAAACAAAATGAGGGAATAACAACAAGGTCGGGGGGCACCAGGGAAGGATTCTGTGTTGAATCAGTCAACAGCAAGCAGCTAGAGCAGAAAGCAAATATTAAATCGGATTCTATTAAAACGTGAAAGAAAATCAGTACTGTACTATATAAAGCCCATTAGGCCTGAGCTAAAGCACAACTTTCATACAGCCTTGTGACAGGGCAGGATTCATGAAGCATTTTTACTGAAGTCTTGCAAATAGCGTTCAAGAATTCCCAACCCATCTGCCCAGGGATAAACATCCATCTCTTCTCGGATCAGCACACAGCTAGTGCTGAGAGGGTAGCTGGCATGGCCGTTGCTGGGTTCTTACTCGGCCGGGCCAGCTTCACCTTGCGCTGCACTATTCGTTAATGTGCATATTGGCCAGTGCCTGTCTTGGACACGTCTGTTTGCTCAGACTGATGAGATTTGGACCACAAGCTCCCAGTGGTCAGTGCCACTGCTCCCTGTCTCAGCAGACAGCCTAGCCTCTGCCACAGGCCACCATCTCTCATACTCATCATAAATACATTCATCCAGCACTTGCTCTCTGCTGGGTGTGGAAGGATTCTTTAACAATGTTATCTTATTGCAGCTTTGGGATGCCATCACTGGAAAGCAGCCTTGGTTGGCAGAGCAGAGATAGGTACTGCCCAGGAGAGGGACCACCCATTCTTCCCACCCTGTGGAGGCCTCCCCATGTCATTATCTCCTTTCTCCCATGACCTTAATCTTCACCTTCTCCCCTGGCTCCACCTTCTCCACTTAAACTCCCATTAGATTTTTGCTATTTTAAAAGCTAAAGCACCACCACTGGCATCTATGTTGACTGCCCTCTCTTCTTCGCCCTCCAGCCAAGCTTTCCAAAGTGGAGGGTCTCCTCTCTCCTTGCTTGGGCAAGTGCAGTCCAGTTATTACCCACCCCCCCGCACCCCCCCGTCACTGCTTTTCTTTTGGCATCCCACCTGACAAATGCGGAGAATGCCATTCAGTCCTTCCCTTGCTTGACACACTGCGTGATCAGCAGCCAGACCCTGACAGTCACATCTTCTGTGTCCCCCACATTCAGTCACTGAGGTGATGCCCCACCTCTTTGTCCTCAGAATGTTCCCTTCCTCAATATCTTCACCCCCTTAGAACTCCAGGCCCTGTGAACTTTCCTGCCCTAAAGCAACAGCCTTCTTGTGAATCCTCCCACACTGCTTTGCACCCCTCCTGTCCATTCTACTCTGCCAGAGTGTGGGTTCTGAAATGCCCATGAGATCATAGTGTTCCCCTGCTCAAACTGCAAGTGCCCAAAAGTTTACCTCCTTTCCACATCCTTCAAGTCCCCATGTAGTCGTCTTACTCATGATCTTATCCCTGGTCACTTGACCCTCAAGTGGCCTTATACTGTGGCCTGTAGGAAGATTCCTGTGATTTCCTGTGCATACTAAACTCCCTTCATGCCCCTGAGCCTCTGCATGGTGTTCTCTTCTGTCTGCAATTCCTTTCCTCCTTATCCATTTGATGAACTCCTGCTCACCATCCAAGATCTAGCACTCAATTCCACCAGGAGGCTTCTCTGATGCCTGCAGTCACGTACCCCCCACCCTTGGGCTTCCATAAGCCTATTTCTAGATGTTAACACAGATTCCATTATTGCACTGTGATGATCTCTTCCTCTGTGTTGAACTCACCACGCTGTGGCTTCCTGGTGGGTGGGAGCTTGTGGCTGGCTTATCTCCATGGTTCACATGCCCCAGCTCTTTGCTCAGGGGAGGCTCCTCACTCTTGGTTTTGACCTCTGTTCAGGGTGCACAACTTAAGATCACCCTATCCCAGCATGAGATGCCCTGCTGTGGGGCAGAGGGAGGATACAGTTGTGGTAACAGGGAAGACTGCTTGTGGCCCTGAGTGGTAGAGGCTTTAGTGAGATAAAGGTGGCAAGTGAGGAGCTGGTTTGGAGAGGACTTCCCTGTCCCTTGATCCAGTGGTGTCCCTGGCAGGTGGGATGATCCCATTTGATGCTGCCCCGTGCCTGCTCCCTGCTCAGGAAGAAAAGTGGCAGGTTTCCAACAAGATTTTTTCATGTTTATTTAGACACAGCCTTCATATAAAGCAACTACTGCACCATTCTCTTTCATGGCTGCTTTCCAGAGCAAATGCATCTGTGGGGCATGAACGGGGACCTATGGGGACCTATAGGGCCCATGGTTATTGATTCCAGAACTGAATATCTGAATCCTTTCCTTTCAAGGAAAGCTAGAAGACCCCAAATATGTCTTGCTGTGTGTCCTTCCCCGCCATGTCCTCAAGAGTAGGGGTGTGTCTTGTTTCAGAGCCCAGCAGAGTGCCTGGGCTCACAGGACACATCTGTGGAGATGGCCCGAGTCTGGTCCACAAACAATGATTGGGATCCTGTTCACTACTCATTCATTCACTCACTCACTTCTTTAACAAATACTCCTGTGTAATTCTAGGCACTCAGAGGTTAGGGAAAGGCCAGATAGACAAACTTCAGCTCCCATGGAACTTACTTACATTCTGGTGAGAGAAAACAGACAGAAGGAAGAAGGAAAGAAAGAAGGAAACATGGAGATAAATGAGATGACTTCAGATAAAAGTAAGTGCTATAAAATAAAATAGCCCCCAGGTTAAGACTGCTTCCCAGTGGGGTACCTGGGTGGCTCAGTCGGCTAAGCATCCTACTCTTGATTTTGGCTCGGGTGATGATCTCATGGTTCATGAGTTCTAGACCCACATCAGGCTCTGTGTTGACAGCACAGAGCCTGCCTGGGATTCTCTCTCTCCCTCTATCTCTGCCACTCGCCTGCTCAAGCTCTTTCTCTCTCTCTCAAAATAAATGAATAAACATTAAAGAAATAAAAAAAAAAAAAGATTGCCTCCCAACAATGCTTAGCTCCTGCCCCTTTTCCCAGGAGGCCTGCTCTGGGCAGGGCAAGCCAGGGGCCAGTCTCTGGGTAGCTAAAATGGCAATGGTCCCTGGTCTGTGCTCCATCAGCCTAATGATAAGGGCACGTTCCTGCCAGCAGGTTGCTCAGCCTTGCCTGTACTTGCCTGACCACAGCATGTTTGGCCTCTGAATAAATGTCCCTAGAGAAAGGTGCTAGGCCACCTCTACCCCTCCAGGCAGCACTCCCTGGGCTTGAGGCCCTTACCCCTGTGGGGAGTGTCTGTCCAGAACCAGAGCTCCACTCAACATCCTCAGGAAGGAGGCCAACTGAGGCAACCAAACAAAAATGTCAAAAGGCGGGGGGAGTTGAGGGGGAGGCCAGAAAGAGAAGAAAATTCTTCATCTCTGTCAGCAAAAGGCCTCAGTGCATGCAGTGGTAGGGGCTCAGAGCCACAGTCTCCTTGTCTAAAGCTCCCTGCTCTTGCGTCCATGTCCTCGTTTTTCTTAATTATATACAGACAGGCTTTTTGAAGCTTCTCTGATCTGTTGCCACGGTTACTACTGATGAAAGCTTCCTGTGAAAAGGGCTAAAGAGACTCAGTCCTTTTAAAATATGGGAAAACCACTGAGCTGGCTTAAGTGGGAGGGGCATGGTAGGTCCTGGGTCATGAGGATAGGGCTCTGTGTTTTCCAGAATGTGCCTGAGAGGTTGGCTCAGCCTGCGTGAGTACAGTTGGCACTGGGACCTCAAAGAGTTAAACAGAAAAGATCCTTCTAGAGACACAAGATTAGCCCAAGTGTTGCCATACTGAGATAGAATCTCCTGCTTCTTAATGTGATTTGGGCAGGATGAATTTTTTTTTTTTTTTTTTAAAGAATGGAGAGACAGGGTGAGTGAGTTTATTTGTAGGCATTAAGCTGGAAATAAGAGCACTCCTGAGTAATCAAAGGGAAAATCTGCTGAAGATAGGTCAGCCCTGAAAGCCAATTCCTTTATCAGGAATCTTAATAAGGCCAACTTCCTGGTTTCAGAATTTAGATGTGAACTTCAGCCTGGTCCAAGGTGCCAACCAGGTAGGGTCCAGCTAACTGTGCCTTGCTGCAGCCAGGATCTATATACTTGCATCCCTCCCCATGGGGAGCTGGTGAGGGTGACAACCACAATGAGGTGAAGCTTTCCAGGGAGACCCTATGTGCAGGCTGAGATTGCACTGTTCTGCGTCAGGCCAGAGATGGGATCCTCCACATTGTGTGCACAACTGCTTGAAGGATTTGACGAAAGAGAAAGATTTTACCCAGAAAAGTGGACAAATACTTAAACACAAACATGGGATTTCAGAGACTCTGAGGGGTTCATAGTTCCTTGAAACTAACCAGTGAACACCCTAGATGTTCACAGCAACCAAGTTCAAAAATATTCTCTTGTTGGTGACCCTTGAGATGGTGAACTTCTAAGCCTTAATACTCTCTCAACTGAAAAGTGGTAGTTTTGAGGATTTAATGAGATAATATACCCAAGGAGTTTAGCTGTGTGGCCTGTACACAGAGGAACTCCATAAATATCAGTTGCTATTATAATTAGTATTGCCATTATTATATGATTTGGAGCCCTGAACCATTCATCCAATTAAGATTGATCTTGTGCAGCCCCTCATTCATTGAGCAGAGACCCCATGCCCAGAACTGTGCTGGCACTGTGAAAGCCATGAAGCTATGGAAGCCACAGCCCATGATGCTGGGGAGCCCAGACGCTTTCTAGTCAGGCAAGACCCCACACCCATGGGTCCTAGAATCTGTGGACACATACAATTAAGGATCAAAGTAAGTAATACAGACACAAAGAGTTATAGGTGTCTGGGAAAAGATAAGATCAGTGCAGAACAAAATATTCAGAGATGGTGTCTGGGGCCTTGTCTACCAGTTGGAGCTACATGTATAGACTTGGAGGCTATGTGCTCCAGTCTATACACCTTAGGGCACTAATCCCTGCAAACACATCCAGGAAGGAGGAGAGCCCTAATCTTGGGCATGGGGCTGTGTCTCCAGAATGGGTCCAGCTCTTTTTAACCTTCTTGTGCTCCTATATATCTGCTCCCTAGCCTCTCAAGAGGTGGTCTGGCTTTAACATGGAATCTGGGTTTGCTTGTTCTCTCTCACCCTATGGGCAGGGAAATACATCCTTTACCCCTACAGCAAACTACATCCTCAACTCAGTCTTCTTTTAGGAGAAAGGATTGAGATACAGTCTGGGAATGGGTCAAGAAGGACAGGTGATACTCAAGATTCTTAAATATTGTAAGTCAAAAGAATGCAGAGATAATGTTCTTGTGGCTGAGCAGAGTCAAGACAGTAGTTTGGAAAACTGAGTTAAGAGATACTTAAGGAAATATGTCTGAATAATTGGGAAGCTTTCTGGAGAAAGGAGAAAGTCCTTTGAGATTTTATATAGAGAGAGATAGAAGTCTAGGAACAGAGGCAGACATGGAAACCGAGCTGTAGAGGTATGAAGAGGTCTTTTATGGAGGCAAAATATGCAGCAAACCAAGTCAGGCTGGTTGTTATGTCTTTGCCCTCAATACAGCATAGAGGGCTAAAAGCAGGATGGGTTGGAAGGTAACATAAGCCAAAAGAGGGAAATTTTGCAATTATCAGAAATGTAGTAGAGTTATCGCATAAACGTGAAGTGAACCCACATTCAGTTGTAGTTCCTTCTTTGGTAACTGGTTATTTAAAAACAATACCAAACAAAGAAACTTCTCTTTATTTTTTTAGGTGCCATGTATAGCTATGACACTCCCCAGCCTAAGTTCAGCTCTCTCTCTCCCTCTCTCTTTCTATCCTGAGGATGCCAATTCCTCTCCCATCATTCCTGCAGTAGGTGTAGAATTTCTGGGGGAGAGACTGGACAGGAATGCCCACTGTCCTAAGCAAAGGGTTGTGATGTCCTGTAACATGCTGGTTCAGAACTTTGGAGAGGGGTATGTGCCTGCGTGCTCCCATCCCCCTTCACAGAGGTGCCTTGGACAGCAGTGGGGCAGTTCCTAAGATTCTATGTCAGGCACCAATAACACCACAATAATAGGAGCCAATGGCAGCCGGAGTTTTCAAGTCTTATTGGGGGATGTGGGGTGGCTGTTGGAAGACAGATCAGAAAACCACAAATAATTTATCAGAGACCTGGTGCAAAGTAGTGGCATCAAAATGGGCTAGTGAGGCAACCTCCACTCAATAGTAGAAGCTTAGAGGGACTTTATTGAGATCCTTACAAAAAAAAAAAAAAAAAGACCAAGGACTATCTACAATTTGTGAGTGATGAGCACCAGACATTTGGAACACTGTTTTGCTTAATGTGAAGATGGTAATGTGTCAAGTTCTGAGGTGTCCCTTCCAAAGAGGCGGTTGTGCTGGAGGCCTGAGGCAGCAGGGCTAGAAAGTTGAGTGGTGCCTGTCCCATTGCAAGTGAGGCACCCTGGTTGTTCCCCTCAAAATATAGACTCCCCCTGGGACAAGGATGAGAGGTGGTTGAAACCTGGGGAAATCATGTTGCTTTATTTTTCCTAACAGTCCTAGATCCCAATATTCCCAGAGACAGTTTTATGCCACCTCTGGAACCAGTTTAAAATGAACCCAGGGACATAGGCTTCCAGTGGACAGACACCTATGCCATCTGCATGGTCGTCGGAAGGATAAGACATTGATTTGGTGGGACTTGTGTGCTTTATGCCACTGAGTGATTGATATCAGCTGTTTTCCTACAGTAGATTCCTACAAGGATCATTTGTAAGAGCAGAGCTTTGGTTTCCATTTCGCAGAGTTATATATGGAATTCTGAGATTTGTTTTAATAACAAACCCTATATGCAAAGTACTACCTTAGGTATTTTGGTATATTACTTAATAAAATCCCATCTCCCCAACATTCAACAAGGTAGGAACTATTGTCCCCATTTTATATATGAGGAAACTGTAGCTCAGAGACATTAAGTAGCTTGCTCAAGTCATGTGGCTGGTGAGTGATGAAATCAAGACTTGAGTCCAGGCCTGGCCACTCTCAAAGCTCATCCTTAGCAACTCTTCCACCCAGGGTGGAGGCACCTAAGGGTGTAAGGTGCAGGAGTAATGCAAATGCATCCAGGTGCTGGGGGTGGGGGGATGGGTCTCTCAGGATGGCAGGAGGCTCTTGTTCCTGAGCTGTTTCAGTAGCTTCCCTAGAGAGACAGAGCAGCCGTGGTTCCAGCACTATGCTGAGCAAGTCTGCACGTGTTGCTCATTAGGGTCTTGGAAACACTGGGCCTGTACTCAGGCAATTCTCCTAATCATAACAGTTAGTAATAAGAAGAAATGATTAGTCAAAACAAGGAGGGACCCTGCTGAGAGGGATTTCGGGAGCATCAGAGAACCTAATGTTACACATTTCACCAAACAGCAATGTTTGTAGAAAGTACTTCTTGTTTCTCCTGCTTCAATGGAGCTAATTGTCTGGGAGAGAGGGGGTGGATTTCACATTCTGGGAAAAAAGATGGCCCCTCTACCTGGCCTGAGCTGAAGCCCAAGCGTCTAATTTCTACAAGGCTGCAGAACCCCTGGAGGATGTCTGAGACGCCTGTACCTGGAGAGGCAGCGTATTTCAGTAGGAATGTCTCCCACCACTGCCTGGGTGGGGAGGTATACAAGGCTTAATCTTCTATTTGTGGCCCAAGGTGAGGCCAGAGAGAGGGAAACTTTGACATGACTCTCTCCTGCAGATTTCTTGGAGATACTTCAAGTCCAGGAGAGCTATAGGGCATATGTCATCTTGAAGACATGGCCTTCAAGACCTCTTTCCCAGCCCTGCAATGAGGCTCAGTGGCCTTGTGGAGTGGTGAGAGATACACCAGACTCACAAAGAAAAAGATCA
This sequence comes from Lynx rufus, assembly GCF_022079265.1. Classification (NCBI taxonomy): domain Eukaryota; kingdom Metazoa; phylum Chordata; class Mammalia; order Carnivora; family Felidae; genus Lynx; species Lynx rufus. The sequence goes on along the minus strand of NW_025814867.1, from coordinate 31,006,055 downwards.
GGGCTGAGGGCCAGCTTTGCCACAGTTGTGACCCTATGCAGGTCACTTACACTCTCTGAGCCTCATCTTTCATTGATCTGTGACTGATAGAGCTAGACATGTTTATTAAGATCCTACTATGTGCTATGCCCTGTGTATAAGATTATGGTATAAAAATTCACTGACATATGCCCTGAGGGGTCCAAAATCTGCAGGGGAGGTGGGCACCTGTACTACAGCCACACAAACCACTGACTGACAAGGCTGGTGGAGATGCACTCCCAGATTCGTGGATTATTCATTCGGTTTTCCCTGGGAATACACAGAAGAATCTGCCAGGCATTATCTCATTCAGTTCTCAAAGAGACTCTCTCTAGGTATACAGAAAAGATCCAGGTTCCAAAGAGAACAATTCAAGGCCAAGGGAGCAAAAAGAGAAATTGGAAAAGTAGGTATTCCTCCTAGAAAGTTACAGGTCATCCAAAATCAAATCCTTATTCTGACACTTTATAGACACACTTATTCTCAGAACAGGAAGAAACCTTGGAGATCATGGTGTGTCCCTGGTGGGGAATGCCCTCCACAGTCCCTACCTGGTTGGCCAGACTCTTTTTTTTTTTTTAATTATTTTTATTTTTGAGAGCAGGGGGAGGAGAGGGAGAGAGACAGAGAGACAGAGAGAGTGCACATGCAAGTGGGGGAGGGGCAGAGAGAGAGGGAGACAGGATTTGAAGCAGGTTCTGTGCTGACAGCAGAGAGCCCGATGCAGGGCTCAAACTTGCAAACTGAAAGATCATGACCTGAGTTGAAGTCAGATGCTTAACTGACTGAGCCACCCAAGCACCCGAGCCTCTGTTTATTCTTCCAGCAATGGAAGCTCACTACTAAGGAGCCATCTCTTAACAATAACCAGAACCTATTTTCAAATATAATGAAAAAAAGGTACCTACTCACAATAGCCACAAACCCCATAAAATACCTAGGATTAAATCTCACAAGTCCTGTGTAATAATACTTGTATTAAGACAACTATAAAACTTTACATAAGGGCACAAAAGTAGACTTCAATACTGTGCTCCTGGATGGAGAGGTATATCATAAAAATGACAGACCTTCCCGAAGCAATCTATATATTCAATACAACCCCAATCTCAATTTAATAGGACTGCTTAATGAAATGAGCCAAGCTGATTTCACAGTTCGTCTTGAAGAAAAAAGTGTTTGAGAATGGGCAAGGCATTTTTGACGAATGGAAGGTAGGGGTTTGATTTACAAGTTATTGAAACGTTTATAAAGGTTCCATCTTTAGAACAGCTTAGAAGTGATGCCAGAACAGAACATTCTCTCAACAGGAAAAAAATAAAGGTAAGTATGTACCGGGCATTTAGTAAATAATAAAAGGGCATCTCACTAACATGTGGACAATTCAGGTGGAGTTGATGGGATGTTATTTTTTTTTTAATTTTTTTTTCAACGTTTATTTATTTTTGGGACAGAGAGAGACAGAGCATGAACGGGGGAGGGGCAGAGAGAGAGAGGGAGACACAGAATCGGAAACAGGCTCCAGGCTCTGAGCCATCAGCCCAGAGCCTGACGCGGGGCTCGAACTCACGGACCGCGAGATCGTGACCTGGCTGAAGTCGGACGCTTAACCGACTGCGCCACCCAGGCGCCCCGATGGGATGTTATTTTTAATAAGATGTAAGAACACCAGGATCACATCTTACACAAAAATAAATTCCAGATGGAGGAAGGAGCTAAACATAAACACTATTAATAGAAAATATCAGAGACTGTTTTTATACTTTAGAGCAGGAGGACATATACCAAACCCAGGCAAAAAGTCAATATTCAAATCCCCAAAACCAGAAGGAAAAAGATGGTCAGGTTGGGTTTAAATAAAAATGTCAATATGACAACCTCCCCCCACAAAAAACTATACCCATAAGTAGAGTTAAAAATAAGTGGAGGGCTGGGGCGGTGGTGGGAGGGAGAATGCCCTGTATAATTAGTGGGCATCTAGAAATCAATTTTTTAAAATAGAAAAAGGGCAAGGGTTATGAACAGTCAATTCCCAGAAGACAAACTGGTCAAGAAACATATGAAAAGTACACCCTAATTTATAATTAGGGAAATACTATTCAAAAATACTAGGAGATCAGTCAAATTGGCAAAAAGTAAAAGCTGGTCTGTATGTGGAGAATTCTGCAAGGTGCACATGAGGGGCGTAAATGGGATGAGTTCCTTGGGAGAGCACTTAGGTAATATTGATTGCCTTTCTGCGTGTATGTGCCCACCAACCCAGCAATTCTATTTCCAGGTGAATTTCCTGCACAAATACAAGCGTATGTGCCCCCCAAGGTATGTCTGAGCATTTTTGCAGCAGTATTGTTTATATTAGGAAAAGGATGGAGTTAGCCCGAATGTCCACCCGGGGGCAGGGGGGGGGGTGCTGTGTAACACAGCAGAAGTCACTGGTGCCTCCCCCACCCAATTCTCTCTTCCCCAGTCTCACAGAAGATAGGCTTCCCAGACACTAGAAATCACATGATGAGTCCCAGCCCATGAAATGTGATCCTTCACTGTCCGAAATGGGGTGTCACTAGATTGGTGCCATGCCGCCTCAGAGGCAGAGCATCTTCCTCCCTGAGGGAAGCAACTTAGCACTGAGGGTAAAGAGACCTGAATCTTGCCAGTCAGGCCCGGGTGAAATCAGGCCTGGCTACTCACTGATGTGTAAGCCCTTCTGGGCCTCTGTTTTCTTACCTATAGATTGGGAATAACAGGAGTACCTATCTTCTCTTCTGTGAGACTGAGAAGATCCATGTCAGGGGCTTAGCACTGTGCCTGCCTCACATGTGGTAAGACCTCAGTCAGAGTCAGCGATTTTCTCAGTCTTGTCATGCACGTGCGTTCCCGCTCTAATCGTTTGTGGCCGGCATGGTTGAGCGCCATGGGACACAGCATATGACATCTCCTCAGAAGAGGCTTTGGCCCCAAGTCCTGAGCAGGGGCTACAGGCACAGGCACAGGCACAAGCACAAGCCTCTTCACTGAACATGGGCACAAACACTGCCCTTCGCTCTCAAACAGAGCAAATTCTCACCTTACTCACAGTTCCCCTTTACTGGCCAGCAGACAGTGTGCTCTATGTGGGAACCGAGCGGCCCTCCATCTGTGCTCACCGAGCACCGTCAGGGCTTGGCGGTGCCCAGTGCTTCCCACCACCCACGGCCCACTCGCCCCCACCAAACCACCCACCTTCTGTGTACACCTGGCCCAGCAGAGCCAGCCTATACCAAGCTTCATCTCACTACACAGATGCCATGAAGGCCTCACTCCAGACGGCAACATCGAACATCTTTGTCCCCGTTTCCAAGGTGAACAGAGCTCAGAGGTGACCCAGAGGAGATGCTCAAAAGGTCACCTTGGGTATCTCCTGCAAGTCTGAGCCCAGAGCCATGCGGAAGGCAGCACACTGCTATTACCACTGCCCTGACCTTCTCTCTACAGAAGGGGGCAGAACGACAGAGGGGCCTTTGTGTCCAGGCAGCCTCTGGCCCTCTGCCCTTTTGCCTCTGAGATAAGTCATTCATGTGACTTCAGAATTAGAGCACTCTTGACTGAGTGGGATGGAGGGTGGCCTCTGGCACAGGCTGGAGGGAATCCTGGCCCTTCCACAGGCTGACCTCAGACTGAAGCCTGCTCTTCCTCTGCAAAGTCATTCATGATCATTTATCCACTGGAGAGCCCAGCCTTTAAGCCCACAGCCAACCCCATATCATAAGAGTTCTCAGGTGTCTGGCTCCGACTGGGCACTTTCCAGCCAATTGTGGGCCAAGTTTCTCAGAAGACCAGACACACAGTTTCAAAATAAATCACTACAAAACGCTGGCATCCCAGTCTTATGCCACACGTAGTTCAGAGAGCATGGGCATACACAAACTGACTATGAGATCCACTTTTGTTCACTTTGCCCACCTTCCCACACAATTCAGGAGCCCCCTTAGCAGCCCTCACAAGCACCCCTCTTGGACACCTCCAGTTAGGGGGAGATTGCTAATTTCTCAGGAGGCTTTTGGTCTCTGGACAATGTTTGTAATCCACCTTTACACTAAGTTGAAAGTGGCTTCCTTCTAAATCTTTGATGAGAGTCAAAGACACCTCGTGTCCCAGTCTTTGTCAAACACAAGTGAAGCCATGCTGATGTATGTGGGTCTTTGGTTCTGGTATCCTTGCCACATTCACATGTGTTACCAAACCAGGAAATCTGGAAGGTCACAGTTCTGGATTGAGAAAGTATTGGCTGCTACCAAGTTTCCAATATGGCAACTGGAGGGTCAGGGAATGAAAGAGGGGGTGGAGCCAGGGACCGCCCCCCCCCTCCCCCCGACACCTGTCATTATGGAGTTGAGGGTAGATTCCGAAGCTGGCTATCAGGGTCAATGGCCAGTAGCAAGGGGGTGGAGTGGGTTGATATGGGTTCCAGGGCTAACTGACAGTGGTGATCTTGAATGGCGACCGTAGAGACAGCACTGGACAGAGATCTAGGCGTGAGATACATCCCAGACTCCACCATGACATGTGGGCTTGGCCTTTTGGTGTCAGAATTGGATCAGGGTCTGATACTGAATACTATGGATGAAAGAGGGAACACTGGAGGAATCAGGAGGCCATCTGGAGACCACCTGTGAGGAGCTGGGGACCAAGATGGTCTACATAAATGATACACAGATTTGTGATCACATTATGATGGGGTGGACACAGGGGGCGATGATGTCACAATTCAGCCAACCGAGAATGGATCTCCAGGAATATTTGCTCTAAAATTCCCATTTCCCCCACACTTTTATTCTGTTCTTATTTTGGATTAGGCAATTTAGATATGACCCTGACTCACCTCTTATCCTTATTCATAACAACCAAAACAATGACAATCATTTACGGAGCACTTCCCATATGTCTTTGAGTACTGAGGTATTTTACATTCATTATCAGAGTGGGTACAATAACGAACTATAGCTTCCTTTTATGAAAAAGAAACAGAGGTTCAGAGAGGTTAGATAATCTACCCAAGGCCACGCTGCAAGGGAAGGGTGGAGCCAAGAGTCAATCCTGGGCTACCTGATTCCAACAGCAGGACTCTTAACACTCAACTGTGATGGGTACCTACTGTATAAGGTCATGGAGAGGGTAAAAGAAATCAGATTAGCATGTCAAAGAGCTCCCAGTCCAGTGGACAGAGGCAGTCCTATACCTGAATAGCTCTAACTGGGGTAGAATATTCAGAGTGTGCAAAGCAAGGCATCATCCTTCCTTCCTGGGGATGAGGTGAGGTGGTGGCAGAGGACAAAGGCCGCAGAGTCACCTATTTCTGATGGTCTTCCCCTCTGAGGCAGAGAACCGGAGCAGGGAAGATTTAAGAAACATGAGCTCTAGCTACTATTAAGCTCCAGCATGCATCCCAGACCAGCCCCACCTGGGACCGGAGCTTGCAAATTTGGCATCAGAGCCATTGCTTGAAGACTGCCAAGGAGCATTCATGACACAACGGGGTCCTAGAACCATGTGGACAGTTTCATTCCACATTTTCAAAAGAGAGAAGAGAACAGATTACATTTTACCTCAGTCACCTCCTCCTTCTGAAACTTCACAGTTAAACCGGTGCTTTGTGGGCCTCAAGCAAAGAGGGACAAGAACCGGCACGTGTCTCTAAGTATAAGTCAGGCCAAATGACATTGTTTCTTTTTCCAAATGTTTATGAGCCTATGGAGAAAAAGAGTATAGAGAGCATGCCTAGATTTCAACCGTGGTAACTGAAAGAAAGTACACAAATACTTGTGGACCAAAGGAGGAAATGTTAGCTAAGTGATAATGTCAGTGCTTAGGTTTCAGCTGCTTTGAAAATGGCATCAAAGTAGGGTGAGCGACTCTAACAACAGTCATAAGATGAAATCGCTTACTTTCACTGGGTGCTTCCTGTATGCCAAACAGCGTTCTAAATGGTATTATGACATGTAATACCCCTGACGACACAGTGAGGCAGACACCAATACCCTACCCATTTTATGGATGAGCAAATGAGGACACAGTGAAGCCCTGTCACTTGCCCCATATCACACAGCCGGCAAGCAGCAAAGAAGGACTTGAACTCAGGCACAGATTCCAGAGCCCACAGTCCTAACAATTTGCTAATACTTCTCATTTCAAAGATGACAAAAATCAGTATTCAAAATAATCTAGACTTGAAAGAGCACTATGCCTAACTCCACAAGACAAAATTTCTGAAGTCACATTCGTCAGTGCAGAAAAGACCCAAATGGGTAGCATTTCCTGAAGGGACAAACAAAACCACTGGATGTTTAGTGGCCAAAAGTCTGGTAGGATCTAAGGCATGGGGACTGGAACCACAGTGAGCAATCAACAGTATCCCAGCCCCAGGAGGAGAAGATCCATCACTTTTCCACTGAACCGTGCTCTGGGGTGAGGGTCACATGTTTCATTCTGGCTACCACATCTTGAGAGTTTTATTGATAAATGTGAGAGATTCAGAAAAGGCCAGCTAGGATGGTGGAGTTCAGGAAATCACGTGTCTTGGGGAATAGATAATATAACAGGTGTTTAGCCTAAGGTAGGTGATTCAGGAAGGATGAGGAACTCATTCTTAAACACTACAACTGCTGGCCTGCAGAACATTGGTCCTCAATGGTGACCAAGGGTGAGGGGAGGAGGAAGGCAGTACCCAACTCAGGGGCCAGAAGATTCCTCAGTGATGGATGATGGCTGCCTGACAATGGAATAGAGCTGTCTCACAAAACATATCAGCTGTCTGTCATCACAATATTCAGGGTTGCTGGAGAGAGAGGCTGACACTGAGGAAGAATTTGGGTGGCAGGACCTAGAAGGCTGCTCTGAATGTTAACCATCTGTAACTCCAAACGCCCTCATGATAAAATGCCTCAGCAGAAATGTAGCGTGTCCCTGGCTGTCAGCTTAAAACTTAGAGCTATCCAAAGCCTCCTAAGGGTTATACCCACTTGGGTCAACAACTGTGAAAGGAAATTGTAGATGATAGAAGTGTGGAAGTGTGTTTACACAGGCAGCGCTGACCCTTCCTGAAACAGCGGTGACATTTATAAATAGTTTTTAGCTTGCTGTCACAGTCCCTCAAATCTGCATCCAGATGGATGAACCAGCCAAATCCAGGCACCCGGAGAAACGTCTTGTCCTAGGACTCTTGTTCATCTATGACCCCTGCCCAGATTCCATCTCAAGGAAAACAGTCTACCTCCCTCTAAAAAACACAAATTATATTTTTTACGTGCAACATGGATCATGTATCAGAGTAAAATCAAGCAGCCTTTTACCTACAGAATGGGATACACGCTGTATCCCTTACTAAAGCTCTGGTAAGCCGTGGGTAAAGGAACCCTCTTTCAATATGTTGCAACTCCTACATTCAAAGAGGTAAACACTTCTGAAGATCATCCTCAAAGCAGGCATGTAGGCAAGCGAGCAGTCCTCAATTCATGAAACTGGATCACTGACTCAGGTGGCTTGTTTGTGACCCTGGGGGGGGCTCCCTGCCCTGGTGGTCTGCTGTGGCAGCCCCAAAGACTTCCTTTTGGCCTATTTCCTGCCAAGTGGGGTGGAAGACCAGATGAGTAATGAGCCCATCACCCATTTATATTCTCTCCCCACCCAATCCTCCACCTGAGCTCAGGTGAATGTTCCCCACCATTCACTTTCCTTCTGCCTCAGTTTCTCTCTCAGCCCTCCCCGAGCCCGCTCTAATCAGGCCACACTCCTTGACCTCCACCCACTTCTGTTTCCCATCATGCCCGCAGCCCTAGCTGATGCTGCACTGGAGGCCTCCACACTGCTTCAACCACCCCAGAGTGAGAAAGGCGTAGACAACCAAGCCAGGACAGGTGGGGGTGTGCTGAGAACCAGTGAGACCTTCCCTTGAAACACAACCACTGACGCACACTCCCACATTCACTCTCATATCACACCCCACCCCTGCTCTTCCACAAACAGGTATCTGCAGTCTCTGTCTTTCTCCAGCCCGGTACATGGGACACAAATGGGGAGGGGCAGGCCCTGTGGTTTTGGCCTGCAGAAATTCACTCAGTGGCCTTTCTCCCCTAGGAGCCATTAAGCAGAGGACAGAGAAACTCAACCTAATTTTAAAGCAATGTTCTCAAAACTTAGAATGCTTCGGAATCACCTAGAGGGCTTGTTAAAACTAAGATCACTGCCTCCCCACCACCCAATCCATTGAGTGTCTCATCCAGTAGGTCTAGGGAGGGGCTGAGACTCTTAATCTCCAGCCAGTTCCTAGGTGATGTTGAGGCTCCGTGCCCAGGAACTGCATTTAAATACCACTGCTTGGGGGCTTCTGGGTGGCTCAGTCAGTTAAGTGTCTGACTTTAGCTCAGGTCATGATCCCATGATTTGTGGGTTCAAGCCCCAAGTTGGGCTCTGTGCTAACAGCTCAGAGCCTGGAGCCTGCTTCCAATTCTGTGTATCCCTCTCTCTCTGCCCCTTTCCCACTTGTTCTCTCTCTCTCCCTCTCTCTCTCTCTCTCAAAAATAAATATTTAAATACCACTGCGGTAAAGAATAAACCATTACAGGTGATCTTGTGGAGTGTGGCCCAGCAGGACTCAAGATTGGTAGAATAAAGTTTATGAGCCTATGTCCTTACAGACTTTTCACAATGCCCTGAAGGCCATCATGCCTGGCTGCAGAGGACTGCCTTATTTTCCTGCCATCCCAATGCCCTTCCCACCCTCTGGTCCCTGGCACACTCCTCCAATCCACTCAGCCTGCCTGGAAAGACCAGGGTCTGGGAAATGCCACTTTTTGGCAGTCCAAGGAGCATAAACCCTGTGCCTTGGGGACCACACTGCTGCCCTGGGATGGTTGGGATGAAAGAGGGGGAGGCCCTTAAAGAATGAAAGCAGAAGCTTAAGGAAGAGAAACTGGAGTGTACAGAGATGGGTGAGGGAAGACTGGACTCCTATCCTTCCCTATAGGTCAATTCAAGAGTGAATTACTGCCATGGACATCTGCAGTGACCTCCTAAGAGCTACCAAATTTTAGCTCTCACCGTGTGTGAGTTCATGGCATTGGAGGCAGACAGACCTGAGCTTCCATCCTGGGGCCTCAATGACATCGGTCATGTTATTCTTCCAAGCTCCTGCTGTGGGTTCCATCATGCCTGGTTCTGATGATGAGAAGTCCCTGCTCACATGGCTGTACTGGGCACCAGGGCATGCCCCTGGGAGCCACATCGAGAACCCCTGCTTCACCACTCACTTCCCAGTCTCTTCATGTGAGTCAGGAGGGAGGTCAGGGTGGTCTCCAGGGGACCCCAGAGGGTTTACGTGAGGGGACAGCAGAAGGACCCAGAGAACAAGACAATGATCTCTGAAGCCCCTTCTTCATTACATTTCTATGATCAAAACTGCAGAGGGAAACCCACTACATTTGAAGAAGAAATAAGGAAACACGATAGGCACTGGCTTGTCTCTGTGATCCATCAAAGTTTCTTCCATGTGGGTGACAGAAAAAGGGTTTGGTTTGGAAACCAATTTGACAATAAATTTCATATAAAAAAATAAAATAAAATATAATTAGATGTTGAAAAAAATAAAAAATAAATTAAATTAAAAAAAAAAGAAAAAGAAAAAGGGTTTGGTGGTCAGAAATGTAACAAGGTAGTTATTTTTACACCAGTCCTTCTGCATAGTTTTCCACAGACAGCAATTTTATAAGGCATAATTATCTATTTTTACCTGCCTCATAAATTCCTCCTTTCCATTTCATCCCCCAGTAAACTAGAAATTATTTAAAACCAAAGATGTGCATTTTGGTGCTTGGTTTCACACTGCTGTGCACTTCCCCATGCGTTCCTGGCTGCTCCCCATCTCTGCTGACTGTGTCACGCCTGCCATGCCATCAGACCCTCCTGTGAAAAGAAGCATGTCTGACCCTGAGGACTCAATGGGCTCTGCTCCCTGAAGACTGAAGGCAGTCTTGTTGGCCATCACTCCTGCCCAGCTTCTCAGTCTCCTAAGAGCACCTGAAGTCTGGGATGCTTGGTCTGTACCTCCCTCCTTCTCCCACAGTACATCTGGTTCTGGTGGCCATAACCTCACTTGTTTTCATCAGCACCTTCAGGCCAAGTGGTCTGGGGCCACACAGTGGATTCTGCTGTGATGCCCAGAGACCGTGTCAACTTGGACCCTCCCTGGGAACGTCACTTTTATTTTTAGAACTCTATCATGCTGGAAGCTTCCATATCTGCTGTAATCTTCACACTTTCCAGGGATATAACCAAAGCATGTTCTAACATCGACTGAGAGTTTACTATGAACCAGGCATTGTGCCAAAGACTATAAAACTATTTTGCTTAATCCTGGAAGAGGTGTGAGCACGATGAAGAAGGAAGAAGGGAAGTGGGTGTCCCCAGAGCAGCAACAGTAACATCATCACAGTCGGGCCCAGGGGGCCCCTTCCTTGGACTTCAGTCAGAGCTCACACCAGCCCCTGTGGCACTGCCTTGGGGTGCATCCAAATCCCTGCTGAGTCCACGAACCTTGTCAAGGACAATGCTGAACACACAGGGATGCCAGGGGACTCTCAAATGTCAAGGGGGTCCTAGGCTTACCCAGGAGATTAAAAAGAAAATGAAGAAATGCCCACACAAGGCTACAAAGGCTATCATGCACTCAAAACATTTAGATTAATTTAGAATAAATTCCAGTCCCAGAAGACTAACCGGATTTATTAAAAATACACATTTTAATGCACTACAGGTATTTTAGCTTTGTAAAGAACACATTTTAAATCATAAGGTTTTAAAAATATTTCAATATCATCAGTGAATGAGTATGACTGATGATAGAATCTCCTTTAAAGATGATGGCAACAGGCCAAGCCTGAGGCCTTTCCAGACTTCAAGGCCTGGGCTCCTGGACACTCCCAACACTGACCCCTTTCCCCAACACCCACCTAGACCCTGCAGATGCCCACTGAGGGACAGAGCTACCCCTTACCTGGGTCCTCACTGGGTCCCGGTGAGCGGTAATTGTTTCCTGATTGGATGGATGGAGAACCACACTTGTGAAAGTAAACCAGTACCTGCACCCTCCCCACCCTGGCCTGTCCCAGGCTGGGCCCGTGCCTGGCTGCCTTGCTCCACTTGAGGAACCAGTCAGGGTCCCCAAGGCTATAGTGCAAGGCCAAGCCTGGCCTCAACGGTTCCAGATATGCTCCTTGTATCTGAAAAATTATTTACTGTGGCGATGTGTGATGCCTTTTTAAGAGAACAGATGGCACCTCCAATTAGAATGCTTTAAAAGGAAACCCTAATGAGATTATAAAAGCCAACAAATTGACTTTTTCATACAGTACTTCCCTGGCACACAATAAATCAAATATATAATGAGGCTCAATAAAATAATAGGTTTATTTACACTTGTTTTGCCTAGTACTGTGTTGCAGCCCAGCCTGGCCTCCAGGTCCCTCACCAAGTGCTTGCTCTCATAGGCCAGAACCAGGGGCTGGATCATGCATCCTTGAGCTGCTCTGGGGCCTGACCACTACAGACAAGTGTGGCCTTGATTTGGCAATTTCTGGTCTGACCCTAGTGCTCTACACTGGGGGCATAAGAGCACAGAACCACATAAAAGAATGTGGTGACACATACAGGCAAGCCTAGCATTCATCCCCACTCTGGATAAGGTGGGGAGATTGTGGTGGGGCCACAGGGGGCAAGGAAGGTGTGCCTATCTCCAGAGCTAGCTGGACCAGAGATGGGAGAGAAAAACAGGTGAGGTGTGATTTTAATGAGATGAACTCAGGACATGGGTAAGCAGAGTGAAGTGAGGATCTACAGTGTGCAGACTGAAAGCTTTGGGACATTGCTATTTATTCCAGGGATTGGTCCTATTCATTCAAGCACATCACGTTAGGTGGTTGGAAGATAAGCCTTGAAAGGTGGACAGGGGAGGTGCTGTATAGCAAGGAGGACAGCCCCACATTGGCATTCTGAGCATCTGCTCTTTGGCCTACCATCCGTGTAGGTGACCTTATCCAGGGGCTGGATGGATTTACAGGGTATGTCTCCTGAAGTGGGAAGCTTGAGGCCCAGATTTCTATTTGCATGAGTTGATCTGCAGAGGGAGCCTGGCCAGAGAGAAAGAGTTCATGGCAGAAGCAAACGGGAATGTTTTTAGGGGGAAGTGGTGAGACCCTGGGCATATGCTTTGGCACTCATGGAGACCAGTCCTTGGGATGAACACCCAGGCAGCACTGATTCAGCTTCTAAAGAAGTACATTAAATAATTCTTCACATGCTCATAGAGACCCACAGGGGAACCTCAGGAATCAGTAGAGACTATACCACCACAGGAAGACAAGGACTCCAGTCAGCAGAAATAGAATAATTTCTGTTCACGTCAAGCACTAGCGAGGGAGGTCTGGGGAAATTCAGTTTACAAGAGGATGAGCTTTTCCTCAGTTCAAATCTATAAGCATTGATCGACCTCAGGACCTTGATCTAGAAGATACTTTCATTTCTTTCCCCAGTAAAGATTACATACACTGCAAGGCCAGAATTAAGAAAGTCTTCTATACTGAGCTGAGTCATTTTTCCCGTCCATCAAACTGCAAGTATATATGAAACATTCCCTCTGTGCCCTTCTATCCTGGGGGTGGGAGGAAGGGATTTGGTTCAAAGAGGTAAAGGGAAGCCTAGGGAGTCAGGCAACAGCATCTAATGCAGAAAAAAGTAATATCATAACTAGAGGCTACCCTGGAACACTGACTTCCAAATACAATGAGAACACTGAAAACAAAAAACCATGCCTGTTTCAGGGCTACAACACACAGGAGAGTGGGAGCAAGTTCTCTAAAGCACTGTGTGGGGAGAGTAATGCTTCTTGTCTCCCCAGGATTACAGGGGAGAATATTGGGACAAAATTCTCCCCTCTTCCACCCCACCCAGGGAGTGGAGTTGCCGTTCATCCACTTTTGGCAAGATGACTGCCCTTCCCTCTACAACAGAGAATGAGAGAGTGGTGAAGCCCAAGCATTAGCCCCTCTGCCCATAGAATTTCTGCCTCAGAGATGCGTGCTGCAGCCCAGCCTCTGGTCTTATCATTTGGCAGGGGCACAGATGCTGCACCATACTGGGCACTGGAAGGGACACAGGTAGATGAATATCTGGTCCTGGCACACAAAGACCTTCCTTTGGTAACTGGGAAGGCAAACTACAAAATAAATGGGCAACTAATAAAATTATTAGACTTTGAGAGGAACCTGGTCACACAGATACAGGAACTGCAGTGAAGACAGAAAATATTCAGCTGTCAGGCCCAATGGGGTTTCTTGGAGGAGCTGACTAGGAATTATTGCAATAGCCTAGTGGATCTTGATTTTGCACTCAAGAACTCTTGAGGCTGGGATTTTTAACATCTAGTGGAAAGAAGCTGCCTTGCTTTGACCAGAGGAAGACTCTCTCATTTGGGAGAAAGAGGTAAGAAAGAACATAATAATCTCAACCTTGTGCTATTAAGCAGAGGGGGTCTGCATGCCCAGCACAGGAGCTGTCCACTTCAGCACCACAACCACCATTTCTGCTTTGTTCTTCTGTCTTAGTCTCCCCTGCCCCAGGCCTGCCACTTGCACTGTCAGGGAACCAAACTCAACAGCCCAGAGTTCTTACTAGACACTTACTAGTACATGCCACTTCTGGGGGGTCAAAATCCGCTCGGTAATAGCCGGTCCGGCAGGTACAGATGGGAGATGCCTCTGAAGGGGATCGGCTGTTGGAGGGGCAGTGGGAGCACCCCTCAGCTTCCTGGCTGGCCTTGAACATCCCGGCAGGGCAGGCTGGAATACAAAGAGATAATCTGAGAATTAATGGAAGAGTGGCAGTCAGAGGCCCTTCTCTGCCTGTGGAAAATGAAAGATTCTGCCTCCCAGAAAAGGATATTGAGATACCTTGCACAAAGTGAGCATTTCAGATTGAGGAAACCCTTATTTAACACTTGCAATTCTTCAAACATCCTTAGTGAAATATACCTTCCTGGTACCAATGGCCTCTCTCACTTGAACAATATGAATAATGATTCTTCCCTTTCAGGTGTGTCAAGAGATTTAATTGAGAAAATGAATCTAATGTGTAGCTCACTGTCTGGGACATAAGTGCTTTATAAATGGTTATTCCCTCCCTCTTCCACCTGGTTAACAGCCAGGGCCTTACCCTGAACCACTCATTGAAAAAAAAATCTCACCTGATATCCTCAGATGGAAAGGGTTCCTGGTTTACAATGGACTGGACCCATGGTTCTTAAATGTCATGTTGCAACACACATGAGGGACCCTGTGAGCTGTGTTAACAAGCATTTGTTATGAATGATGGTAAAGAGCTGAAATTCATGAGTGATTCTTTAAAAAGAAATTAAAGTGGTTTCAAGGTTACTGGCTTAACAACATCATTCTCCCTTAATTGCATTTTGAAATGCTTCAGGGGCTTTGGCAAAAAAAAAAAAAAAAAGAAGAAGAAGAAGAAGAAGAAGAAGGAGAAGAAGGAGAAGGAGGAGGAGGAGGAGGAAGAGGAGGAGGAAGAGGAGGAGGAGGAGGAGGAAGAGGAGGAGGAGGAGGAGGAAGAGGAGGAGGAAGAGGAGGAGGAAGAGGAGGAGGAGGAGGAGGAAGAGGAGGAGGAGGAGGAAGAGGAGGAGGAGAAGGAGGAGAAGGAAGAGGAGGAGAAGGAAGAGGAGGAGAAGGAAGAGGAGGAGGAGGAGGAAGAGGAGGAGGAGGAGGAGGAAGAGGAGGAGGAGGAGGAGGAAGAGGAGGAGAAGGAAGAGGAGGAGAAGGAAGAGGAGGAGGAGGAGGAAGAGGAGGAGGAGGAGGAGGAAGAGGAGGAGGAGGAGGAGGAAGAGGAGAAGGAGGAGAAGGAGGCTTTTCAGGCAGTGCACCAGGGAATATGTCACGCACTTGAGGTCATCTATCATGTACATTGCAGAGGAGAAGGTCTGGAATGCCTGGTACAGCCCAATGCCCACTAGAGGTACCCTCAGATATGAGGCATTTTTTCTTAGTTCTCTCTGTGGTCAGCCTGTGAGAAGCCATGCCCCAAAAAGTCTGGCTCCAGGCCACCCCTCAGGCTTTCAATAGGCCTCATCTATGGAGACTCTCTACTCCAGACATCTGGTCTCCTCCTTGTAGATTCCTCAGAAGACTGCTTCTGCCTGTCCTACTTCCCTTAGGCCCTTCCTCACCATCACAGCTCCCGACTCTCCTTGTCTCCAGGAAACCTGCTCTGAGTCATCCTCCTTTGAGACAGACTAAAACTTACTGCATGGTCAACTCATTTGACTTCCTCACTAATTCATTCAACAAACATTTACTGTGACTCTTCTGAGAATATGATCCATGGAATTTAGAGAACAGAGCTTGCCCTCAAGGAGCTCTTGATCTAGTGTAGTCATACAATTATAATACAGTGTGATTGTCACTGCAACAGAAATACCATTATAATGGCTTCTGCTTACACAAAGCTCATCTTATCAAATATATTGTTCCCTACGGAAAGTACAGAGTATTCTTTAATAATAGCAGTAGCCACCATCTGTTAAACATTCTTGTTAAGTGCCTTGCATGCATTACTCTATGGGGTAGCTATTATTATCTCCATTTTGCTAATGAGGAAATTGGGACACGGAGAGGTTAAAAAAGTTACCCAGAATTACACAGTGGGAGAAATGATAGTGATGATATACATATAAACTATCTGAAAAATACCCACAGCTTTTCTACTATGACAAGAAGGAAGGACTACTTCCTATGCTGGTAAAGTTTTTGCACTCCTTTGCTCTTTTGAAGTGAAGTACAGGGTTTTGTTATTCTGGAAATGCCCTGGGGCAGGAGTTCATCTCTGATGAGAGGTAATTTCTGAAATGGAATGCTCTGGAATGGCATTACCCAAGAGTATTCTATGGAGTCCATGTTCTTTAGATTGTTAATACCTGTTACTTACAAAAGTGTTCTGTGGCCAGGTATTTTGAAAATGTACATTGAAAAAGTTAATCTCATTTTTTATTATAGAATTTCTAAGAACTTCCCAAAATGGAATACAGAATGCTGTTTTCTCAACAAGACGCCCTATTTTGTAGAGCATCCCCTGAGATTCAAGTTCCATGGAACACACTAGCGTAAAAGTTGTTTAGATGATCCAGCAAGATTTCTGGTTGTAACCCATGTATAAATGGGCCATTTGACCACCACCCACCCCAGCACATTCAAAAGAAGCTTCTCAGGAGAAAGAAAAAATTACATTTTTACTAAAGATTCAACAAATAAAATATCAGTGCTGCCCCTGAGTGGCAAACCGAAAGTATCCTACACTGTGGTTTACTAATCTATCTTTCCAAGTCCACTCAGTAAAGTCTCTCCCTTTCTTCCCTCTTCTTCCCTTGCTTCTTTCCACATCTCTTCCTTGTCTTCTCTGAGAAGTATTTGACCCTTTCCATTGTAAATCATCCAGTGTTGCTGGGCCATTCAGTTCTAGAGCTGAAGAACACAGAGAAATCCCAGGCCTGGGCTGCCCAAGCATAGCAGAAGCCCTTTCCCTGGAAACTGGGGGAGAGGAGAGTGGTGAACTGAATGTATTCATGGGTCCCCTGCTACACTGTAATTTTCTTAATGTATCAGTCCAGGAGGAACAAGGTGTTTTCACTTGCTTTCCAGCCTTTAAAAGCCTACTTGTTTTGCATTTAATAAGTTAAAAGCATAAACAATCATCCTGATATCCACAAGTAGCAGGGGATTTAAAAAGTGCCTTCCTTTGAGATTTCGGATGGAAGAAACTCAGACAGAACTGGGTGCCCTGAAGTCTCTAGATTCTAGGAAGGCCACAAGGGGAGGAAATGGAGGAAAGCAAGTCCAAGCTGAACTTTAGGGAGAGAAGCTCAGAGAAAGGTTGGGGAGAGAGGTCTTGGGAGGGGTGGTGACTCCATCCTTTCCAGGACAGTGAACACTGGGCAGTGATCAGACAGTCCTGGGTCCCATTCCTGGATCTACTGGTTCCTAGCTGAGTGACCACTGGAAAGTTATGTAATGCCTCAGAGCCTCAACCTGCTTGTCTGTATTAAGGATCTATAAAAAAGGAACTTACATTTCTCACAACTCCCACAGATGATTAGAATTTAATAAACTCAAATATGAAAATGTTCCTAGCATTAATAAATGCTAAATAATGCTAATTTCTTTCTGCTACTGCTTACCCCACTCCCTGTTGAAAAGGAAGTTTTCTTTGCAGGAACTTGTAGAATTCAGGATCAGAATATAAGTTTGGGGTCCCAAAGCAGGCAAATTGATCTTGGAATCCAAGTGATGAATGTGTTTCTGCACAGATTATTTCTGATTTGTATAATGGTGAATTATTACATCTGAAAATATATTTACGTGTAACTATAAAATGAATCTCCTTAATATTCAGATTCCATAAGTTAACATTTTAATAAAACCTGTGTCTAGGCATCCCCTAATTTATAAAGAAGCAACATTTCTAGGTTCAGTTATTAAAGTTTTAGATCGTAACTTGTAAGCATACTTGAGCTATATTTTCTCACAGAATTAATGCCTTAAATAATGGTTAAAGTGCCAGGCTATTCTACAAAGCCTGTTTAACTCATCTGGTATCAGACACCAGTAATAAGACACAGAAGTTAACAACATTGTTATTATACTAGAAATTTAACATAGAAAAATAAATAAGAAAATTATGCTGCCCCTTGAGAAAATGCAGCTTTAATTAGAGGTGATACATGGAGCTTCTGGGTAGATTCTAACAAAGAGTATTTAGGCCAAGAGAAGCAAAAGCAAAGGATCTCAGCCCAAATAAGTCACCTGAATATGTAAAGCAGGTGGGAGTAACACAGTGAAGAATGGTGGGGCTCTGGCAGCCTGCTGACGGCATACCTGCCTACAGGCTCTACAGTTTTACGAAACTAGTAATTAAATACTGTGATAAACTAACCAAGCACATATACAAACTTTCAAATAATTTCGATGTAGACAGCACAGTTCTTTGCTTTAATATCATTAAAGCAAAACTCAGGGTTGCCTCTCTCTTGATATAAAAGTATGGTCAGCACAATCACTACAGTTACGAGCCCCTCATTCAACAAATGTTTACAGAAGAGCTGCCCGAAGCTAGAGACCTTTTGCTAGGACAGCAGAGTGCAGGAGGTGGGGGGCAGGCATCAGGAGGCACCCTTCCAGGTTGGGGAGGTAGACAATGGAAATGAAAGCTGATTCCCATATGGGATGACCTGGGCGATATTTGTGTGTACAGGCTGAGGGGACTGGTCAGGCAGGGTGTGCATCAGGATGCGGCTCTGTCCTTGTGAGATGAGGACCAGAAGAAGCATTTTCTTGTGGCAACGAGGAGGCAAGTTTCAGGAGAAGCAAAGACAAGGCAAAAAAAAAAGGAAGAGCTGGAAGAACAGGAGAGGTAGGAAGAGAAAGTAGGTCAGAGAGTGCCCAGTCCTTATCTCAGCCGGAAGGGGCTCATCACTATTCCAGGAGGTGAGTGGGAAGAGAAGAGCTGCATGCGCCTGGCCGTATGTTGGCACAAGACCTTTGTCAGTAAGACACCTGTAAGTGCAGGCCTGTACGGTTCTGACACCAGCACAGCCCAGACTGCTTTGTTTCCTTAAGAAAAGGGAGTTTGTTTCCCTCTATTGCAAGTGATCACAGTTCAGACAGGTGATAAATAGAGCTTCTGGGTGGCACCTCCCCACCCCCAACTCTGGCAGAGAGGAAGAGACGAGACCTGAGTACCAGGTCCCTAAGCATGTGTGTATTTGCCATTCCCCAGGCAAAATGCAGTGTTTCTCTCCCTTTTCAAGTGACAAGGGACCGGTACATGTGACCTCTAGCTGATATCCGAAGGTCACCTCGAAACGCCCACCCAACTTCTCAGAGCCTCAACCATGTAACAAATTACCTGGTGCTTACAATGCTCTCGAGAACACCCCTCCCCTCCCGTCCCTGCACGCAGGCTACCAGTGACACTAAATCCATCACCTACAGTACTATTACTTTATAAAGAAACAGATTAAGTGTCTCATAAACAGTGCAGTGATTGAGATAATGGAAAGCGCCTCTCGTCCCCATCTGCAGCATCAGGTTATGAAGCATTTCCAAGCAGCCAGGAAAAGGAAATTAATAGAAGCAAGAGGGAATAACCACTTTTATGCAATTTCCTCAGGAGATAGTGGACCATCTAATCTTTATTGGAGCCCTTTAACCTGTCACTCAGCACTCACCAGAGCCTCTTTAGCTCTCATGATTTTTTTCTGATAGCCAAGGAAGATAAAATGAAAACCTCAAAACATTATTTTATAATTTTCGTACGTGGAGGGTACACATTGCCTCTGCCCCTCCCTCATCCACTGAAGCCTCAAAACACAACATTTTTATGCAGCAGAAATGTGAGAGAGCTTAACTATTCCCAGTGCATGGTCCAGGGGGTCACAGCTACTCCACAGGAAGGAAATCTCTCCTTGCATTTTAAATGTGATTCTTCCCTCCACTGCCGCCTTCTGTCCTTGCTTTCTTTTTAATAATCTGATTACTTCTCCTGATCTAATTTTTTTCCCCAAATGAGTTTGCAAGGGTTCATGCCCATGAATATTCATTCCCTGCTTAAGAACCGGGTGTCTTTTTCTACAGGCAGGTGCAGGCCAGCAGCTGGCCAGTGAGGTCTGCCTGCCTCTAGGGGCGACAGTGAGCTGGGCAAGGCACTCACCCTTGGCCATAGCCTTTAGCTCAACTCTCTGCTCCTGAAACCTTCCTTTCCTCTCCACGCTTTGCTCCTGCTCTGTAGGAAAGGCAGAAGAGCCTCTGGGGGCAGCTGCAGGGAACTACGGGATGAGTGGTGGCGGCAGAAGGGGAGAGACACAAGAGCTTCCTGCAGGGCATGTGCACAGTTCTGCCCAGCTCTTCCCAGAGCTCTTGTGGTCCCACGTAGAGCCTGGTATGTAGTCATTACTGTGGCCGAATGTCTCCAACACCTTCACATTATTGGGTGGCTGGCACCATGGGTTATTGACTTTGGAACCCCAGGCATGATGCTCCATGGAAGGGAGAAGATGCTGGACCCCTGTGCTGAGATACCCGTGTCCACTCTTACCAGAAGTCTTTGCTTTTCCCAGAAATGGACCTCCCTGAGCAACCCCAGGGCATCCCAGTGGGAGCTAAGCTGAGCACAGCAGGTCAGGGTGGGCCATTTACTGAGAAAAACTCTACGACAAGAGTGGAGATGCCCCCTGCTGCAGGTCTCGGGGAGAGTGAAGACGAGCTGGGAAGGCTTCTTGGAGAAGGTAGACGTGCACAGGCCTTGAAAGATGGGTAACAGCTGATGCAGAAATGGGAAGGTGGGGCAAAGGGAAGAGAATGTGCCAAGACAGAGAGCAGGGGGCTGGCTTGCCTGGGGAAACTCTGGATAGTCCTAGAGGTTGCTAGGAACACAAAGCATTTAAAGGGGCCATGCAGGAGGTGCGCGTCTATGTCGACCTGCACAAACGAAGCCAAACGGGTCTCCAGTTTCTGCCTCCCTGGGCCAGGTGCCAGCTGTAATGGCCTGTGCAGAGGGGATACTTAGCTGTGTCACACACTCATATCACTCTTGGTGACACTTGCTGAAATTGATGAATGTTGCAGGCACCGCGACACAGACAAGACTGTAACTTCCAGTGCTATTAAGCTGTTCAGACAGCAGCAGCAGCAGCGAGCCTAGAATGCATCAATCAGCATGGAAGTTGTTAAAGAGGTGGGGTGGAGACGGAGGCCTCTGCCTGGGTGGAGTGGGAATGGGGAGATTACCAGTCAGGACTGAAGGATGACAAACAGAAGTGCAGGGTCCCAGGGGGAGGGGCAGGCACTCAGATCCTTGTCAGCAATGGCAGTCCGTCCCCAGAGAGCAGCCAGGCACAGCACAGCCAAGGCCAGGTCCAGATGTGGGAGGCATCAGAGCTTCTCAGAAGGGAGCTCAGAACTGCATCCTGTAGTCTTTGCCCAAGGTCAGTGTGGTTAGAGAGTGGGGGTAGCCATAAGGCAAACCCAGGTGTTTCCTAATGATCTAGGCCAATGATTCTCCAACTGTGGTCTCCAGACCAGCAGCAGCAGCATCCCCTGGGAACTTGCAGAAATGCAGAGTGCCTGACCCCACTCTAAACCTACTGAGCCAGAAACTCTGGGGTGGAGCCCAGTGATGAAAGTGTTATAGCAAGCCCTCCAAGAGACCTGATGCAGGTTCCACTTTGAGAACCACTGTTCTTGACTACCTGGTACAGTAGAAACATCATAGCCTTGGGGTCCAGGAAACCTGCCACTTAACTGGTTGTGTGATCTTAAACAAGTTACTTAATCCTCCGAATCTCAGCCCCCTTCTCTGTAAAACAGAGCTTTCTCACAGCTTTGTGAAGATCAGTGTAATGTATATAAACTTTCTGGAATGTAGCATCTCCTCAATAAATAGCAACTGGGTGTTTTCTGAGAGGTGCCAGGATGAATTTAAGTTATTTAAGGTGACCACTTACTCTATACCTGGAGCTGTGCTTGGCAGTGGGATACAAAACACACAAGGTCCCCCCTGATGGAGCGGACATCCTGGTGGAGGAAGGCAGACTCTAGACTGGAAATTCTAAGAGCGGGAATCAGGGTGGGGAGGCTGGAGCAGGGACCTAACCCCATCTTGGAGGGTCTCAGGCAAGTAGCATCCAAATTAAGACACAAAGACTAAGTAAGAGCTGTACAGATTGGCAAAGGTAAGATGGGCTAGTGAGGGAAGACAGAGAGGCCTCCACAAGGAGAGAGCAGCATGCACAAAGTCCCAGGAGAAAGAATGTGACTCAGTCAAGAAACTGAGAGCAGTGTTTCCATGGCTAGGCAGAAAGCACACATGGGGTAGGCATGGGTCACGTGGCAAGGAGGAGGCTGTCTAGAGACGTAACCTGAGTTCATGTCATCAAACAGCTTTATTATCTTATTATCATCAGGTCATGGAAGCCACTGATTGGACTTAAAATTTGGAAGAACTACAATCAGACTTTTGTTTCTGAAAGATCACATTGGCTTCTGGGAACAGAAAGGACTGGAGGGGTGGGGATAGTTAGGGAGAGACACAGTGGCCCAGAAAGAGTGATCATTATCAGGGTAATACAAACAGGGAGAAGTAGAGAGATTCAAGAGTCATTTAGAAAAGGAGGACCTAGTGACTCACTGGGATCACTGACTCATTCACTCAGCAGATAAGCACTGAACCCACCCTCCACATTGCATCCACTTGAGTTTACACTTTCTGCTTTCTGGAGTTCTCACTTATTTATTTATTTAGTTAGTTAGTCAGTTTCTTTATTTTTGAGAGAGAGAGAGAGAAAGAGACAGAGTATGAGCAGAGGAGGGGCAGAGATACAGAATCCAAAGCAGGCTCCAGGCCCTGAGCTGTCAGCACAGAGCCGACAGGGGGCTTGAACTCACGAACCGTGAGATATGAGATCGTGACCTGAGCCGAAGTCGGATGCTTAACCATCTGAGTCACCCAGGTGCCCCTCTGGAATTCTCTTTTAAATATCCAATGCCCTGGCAGTGTGTCCACTGTGTCCATGATGTCCATGACTTTGAGGGGATTGGGAGTGATATTAGGAAAGGGCCCACAGCAGGGAAGGGAGGTGGTGAGGGCTCACTCACAAACCGGGACTGGGCTCCCCTTGGAGCTGGCTGTGACTGCTCCCCAATTTTGTCCATCCTCTAACTGCCAGCCTCCAAACAGGGCTCAAGCAGCTCCTGCACCGAGGAAGGGATGCAACAGTCTTCAGACTCAGGAATCCTCAGCGGCCAGAAGAGCCTCCAGGACTCGGTAATGGGACAGGGAGAGGCCGCTAGTGGAGAGCCAGCCATGCATCTACTTTATTTACTGGACTCAGAAGATGCAACACTACCTGAGCCCCTCTCCCACAGGTCACCTGGACAGCCAGTAGCTGCGGAAAGCCCCTGGCTGCTTCCTAAAGCTTTAGTCCAACAGAGCCTTTCCCTGTGATATGCTAGCCTCATTCATTACATGCAACACGTATTTGGGGGCACTTTCTATGCGCCCCAAGTTAAAGATGAGAGTCACTTTTCTTACATTAGGAAAGAAGAAGGCTTTGTTTAGGAGAGGTGGCAGATGTGCGGGGAATCGGAAGTGGAAAGGGGCCTGGAGGAGCCCCCAATCCAGAGGCAGCAAATGGCCAGATGGGGATGGAATTCTCAAAGTGTCGGGCTCTAAGGGCAGGGCAAAGCCTCCTGGAAGACAGTCAATATTGTAGCCAGGTGGTGAAAGAGGTAGGTGAGTCTGTGCTGGGGGCTGGGGCAGAGGTGATGAGGTGGGTGGTCTGGTCTTTAGAAGAGAGCAGAAGCGCCCTGCCAGTAGCCAAGACCGACATGTTTAAGAGAGCATGGCCTCCCCATTTCCCTCTTCATCACCAAGGAGATGCTTCGCAGGGCCCCTGGGACCCAACAAACAGGAAGGCGAGGGTCAGATCACTTCAGCCACTCTAATCAGGTCATCTCTCCTGATTGGGCCCATTGGGCCACCAGGGCTGTCAGGCCTAAGCTTCCACTTCTATGCCAGGGGGGTGGGTAGGGAATCCCCAGATGTCCCCTCCGCAGGCCCTGTCTCCATAAACGTCAGAGCTTGGCTGCCAAAGTTCTAAAAACACCATCAATCTGGTAGCTCTGGGCAGCAGGCTAGGGGGACATATGCTGGAAGTCAGGCAGCTTCCCACATTTTCCAACTGAAGTGTTTACCCTTTGAGAAAAACCTATTTTAAGTACTTCCCCTGACACAGACCTTGATGGATTCCCTTAAAAAATAATTTATAACCAAGTTCGTAAGATGGACGAAGGTGACTTCTCACTGTGTTTCTTAAGGCTGGACAATGGTGAGAAGTCACCCAGGGCTCCTCATTCTTTCCTGTGGGCCAGGGGGCATGGGCTGGCCACCTGCACACACACAGATGGTTGGGTCTGGTGAGTCATCACACCCAGAAAAATAGCACTGCTTTCCTCTGCTCTCTCTGCTTTTCACAGAGCAAGTATGAAAAAAAAAAAAAAAAAAAAAAAGAAAAAGAAAAAAGAAAGAAAGAAAAGAAAAAAGAAACAAAAAAACCAACCATGTTTGGATGCATCACACACAAATATCATTTCCCCTCCAAAACCTGACAAAGCAAATAGTACTCTTCTCTTAGGAAAGCTTGCTATTGTTTTTCCCTTTCCAAGTTTCATTGCCCCGGGGCTTTGACAAGTCCACAAATCACAGGTAGCCAGAGTGGGAAAAGACCTTAGAAATACCCTAGAACAAGGTTAGCCAGCACTGCTACAATCACTACCTCACATGCTGCCTACGGCAGATATCACTAATCAATCACAGCTCTCATTCCCACTCAACCCAGACCAGAACTCCGGATCTTTAACACAATGCCCCAGGTAGCCACTCTTCATGGATCAAAGATGGCACATCCCATACCTATGATGGGGAAACTAAGGCTGGGAGAAGGCACTGAATGACTTTTACCAAAGGTCCACAGTCAGCAGGGGAGGCAGAGCAAGCCACGGTGTCTGCTCCACCTGCCCACGTGACCCATCATCAGAACCAGCCTGCTGCAGCTCTGCGGGGCTTACCCCATCCCTGCCCCCACTGCCTTCAACTCTTTCTCCTTCTCATCTTCGAGGTCAGCCCCACGGTGCAGCCTCCTCTCCGGCTGGGATGCCAGGGCACCTAATTATTCTCTCTATGTGCATCCGGGGAAGAGCCGCATTATGTTTAAGTAAGTGTAGCTAAGAGGTGCTGCATCTCAAGAGAAGGTCAAGTGCTGCATATGTATAATATAAGATTAAGATTTTCCCCTTCTGTGGTGTACTTGATAAAATAATTTTGCTGTGACCTTTACAGAAACCCAGGAGTAGAGATGGGCACAGTGGAATTTCCAGCTTCTCCCCAGGTCACCAAGTCATAAACACATAAATCTGTAACACACCATTCAAGTGAGACAAGTAAGCAAAAGAAATGATTTTTATTTTGCGGTAATGAAGGAGCAAAAGCTTTGAGGCTGAAATTCTCAAGCTGTATTGCCAGAGCTGTTAGACAGATAAAGGATAGGAATCCTTCCTCCAAACTGCCTCGGCCTTGTCTGTCAGCCAAAGAGTGTGGCACGGGCCTCCTGGCAGAATGTGAGAGAAAGGTGGCCTGTCCAAGGTCACAGAGGAATCAAAGTTAGATCTAACCGGCTCTGCCACACCCTCGCCAGGGTTCCACCCCATCTCAGCTCCTAAATTGCAGTGACAGTGGATGTAGCCCTTTGCAAGTCCCAGAGTCTACTCTGGAAAAGTGAAACAACCAGAAGTAATATAATCAATACTGAAATAATAAGGTTATACTCATCCCCCAAGGTTCTCCAAGTAGGAGTGAACGTGATAAGGCACAACCGTTGTATGACATTTATCCAAAAGGCCAAAAGGCAGATAATTTGGCAGAATTTACTTTGTCTGTCCCATGACTTTTGCTCAGGAACCTCACCAAATCTGCAGTAGCCTCTGACCACAGAAAGGGGGTTCGAGGGTTCTAGAATTCTAGAATAGGGAGGATGCCCTTCTTCTGAACAGTTGAGCAGGGCCCACACTAGGAGGCCGTGAGCAGACCCATGGCTACTACAATGAGAGCAGCTGGGGAGGGCTCCCGCTGCAGGGCAGGGGAGGCAGGAGAGCATCAGATAGCTGTGTTCTCCAGAGTGACCATTTATTCCCAAGTGCTGAGAGGTAATTTCCAGAATGCTCTGTGTCCTCCCTATTTGCAGTTCCTGGATGAACATTAGCATTACAAACTGCCTTCAGGTTTGTCAGTTAAACATGATTAAGGGAGAAGCTTGCAGCAAAGATCAGAGGTGTTAAGGGTGCACTTAGCACTTAGATCTCAATGTGCACTTATGGGAAGAGCCATTCAACTGAAGGCCCCACATCAGGGAGGACCTAGGGAAGGAGTAGCAGGTACAGACCGAAGGGAGGGCTGGGGGGGGGTAGTAGGAGGGAGGCAAGTGGGGGCAGGTCCTGCTGAGCAACTTGGGAAAGGCCTTCCCCCAAAGGGAACAAGTCCAGGGCCGAAGGGATGACAGGAACCTAGCTGGACAGGAGACCACTCTGCTGGTTCCCTCCACTACAACAGAAGGGGCCCACTCCTCCTTGTCCATCCTCCACCCCCAGGCTTCTGGGTCAAGCCAGTAAAGCTCTTTTATTAAATGAGAGACTAGCATGTCCTGCGGAGCACAGGATAGGGTGGGATGTTGGACCAGCCCGCTCCCACCCTCCACATCTCTCTAGCGAAAGGTCCATAGGTTGCCAAGCTGACTACCACCTGCAGAAATTGGTTATAAAGTTGTGTTGATATGAGTAACAATAATGTTAATAACAATAGTAGCCAGCATTTAAATAAGCACTTTTCATGGGTCAGGTGCTCAGCATGATCTCATTTTATGCTCATAATAGCCCTAAGAGTGCTACAATTATTCCCATTTTGCACAGGAAGAAACTGAGGCTCAAATAAGGTCAGCAGCTTGTCCAAGGTCCCCGTCAGTGGTGAAGCCAGGCATTGAACTTGGGCTGCCTGACTGACTCCAGAGACTTGATAGCTCATTGGCTGGAGTATCTTAAAATCAAGTAAATTTCCTTGGAAGCAACAAAAGTTAGTGTGTATCACATTAAATATAAACTATGGCCAGCATAACCTCATGGGGACAAGAGCACCAGCCCCTGAGTAACAGGCTACACGACTTATGGCCATAGGAATTGAGTTCTGTCATCTGTCTGAATCTCTGTTTCATCTGTAAAGACAGAGCAACAGTCCTTATCTCCAGTTTCACTGGCTATGATGTTAGGGCTCAGAGGGGTAAAACAACTCGCCTGATCTTCACAGCTAGACTGTGGCAGAGGCAGAATTCAAAACCAGGTCTGCCAGGCTTCAATGCTGATGCCCTTTCCAGTTATTTGCTAAGGTAAGTTATTCATGGGGATGGGGGCCTTCTGCATTTATGGGCACGTGCACTAAGGCTCAGGAACATGCATTCGAGTGCACATGAGTTCAGATGAGAAGCTTGGGAAACGGACAAGTATATTTCATTTCTGCTTATTGAAGGCATCTTGCCCTACTTTTCCTGCCTCCAGAGGGAGGGGAAAAAAACACAAAAAACTGTGGTCTATGTCGTACGCTGGCTCTGAGACCTCTGAGTCCCTGCCTGCCTGAATTCCTGACCAGATGTAAAAAGGTGATGTATGGATGTGGTCACTGGGTACTCTGCAGAGGCCTGCTTCGAAAGGCAAATTCATCTTCCCAGAGGCTCCTGGTGAGCAGAGGGAAATGAAGAGGGTGTAAATGGTGGGTCAGTTGCCTTTTCTAGAGGGTGCTTGGGCAGCTCAGCAGCACTGCAGGTAACTGGTCAGTGGCACTAACTGCTCCTACCTCTAGTGGGGGCCACTTTCTGAGTGTGTAAGATATTTGCTATTGACATGGCATGCGGGCGCCTGTAATTATTATTGTTTACTGATCCCCCAATCCAAATATGCTAAAGGGGCCTATCACCTTTATGCCCACTTCCCACGTAACTTCAGGGTAGGGTATATGGACAAAAGTAGCCAGCCCGCTGTCCATCAGCCTTAGGGGCCACAGAACAGTGAGTGCCAAGGAAACCACATGCAATATAATCTGGATTTCATCATCATCAGGCTAATAATCATTATAATCCTATGAAACTTCATTACTGAATTCCCCCTTTCCCATTTCTACACGTAACGCTCATTTGTTAATAACCAAGATAAAGGTCCATAAAACAATATTGCTCCCACGTAACATGTCTTTCTCCTCGCTTTCAATAAGAATCCAGAATTTCATCAGAGGAATGTAAGCGCTTCACCAAGATGTGTCAATTATTTCAAGATGACAGGTATTCGATTCCCAAACTCATCAGTGGGGGCTGAAAATGTATTGGTTCATCAAGCAAAGCACATTTCTGGAAGCGCTCTCACCATTTGGGAATCAAATAATAATTGCAATACCAACACCTTGACTTTCTAATGGAATTTTTCAAGGAGCTAAAGCATTTTGACACGTTCCCCCACCAACCCACTCTCAGATTCATCTTCTTCGTAGGTTTCTGAAATAGTCAAAGCACTGGCTTTATTTCTCCCATTTTGCAGAACAAGAAACTCAGAGTCTCAACTCAGCAAGTGACTTATGCAGACAAAGCACGCTGGAGGCAAAGAAAAGGTACGCAGCAGCTCTTTCACCTCAGGGCCCCAACCACTTCACTAGACAGCCTCTGTAAGGTCATTCCTTAGATCCAGGCCCTGACCTGGCCACTAGAGATACAGAACAGAGCCAGCTAGAGTCCCCATTCTCAAGGAACATGAAGCCTGGTGGAAGAACCAAATGCTAATGGCAATTATAAAATAGCCTGAGTAATATGAAAAGAGAGCATGTATAGGACTAGTGAGAAAAGAAGCAGTCCCCTCTCTATGTTAGTTAGAAATGAGGGAAGGCTGATCTGGGTTTTGAAGCATGAATAGGAGTTTACTAGGTAGATCAAATGAAGGAAGACATTCCAGATAAAGGAAACGGCATGTGCAAAGACATGACGGTAGGAAAGAGTCAAGGATGTTTAAAAGTTTGGTAGTGTCCTTACTGTATGCCCATAACCAACCTAGTGAAGCAGAGGCTTTGTTTTCACGGGGACAGATTATCAGATGTTCCAAATAGGCTGAAATTAGACTTAACTGGGGCCATAATGTTAAACTGAGCCTCAAAATAAATAGAAATCGTAGACATGTTTCAGGAATACCATACTCAACCCCTACCAGCACATCTCTCTTGATGAGTGCCTGCCAGTTCCTCACTCTCCCAGGTAATCCTGCTTGCCCCCTTTCTTCTGAACTCTCACAGGTAATGAGAGAACCTCTCGGGCCTGGTTCATTATGGATAGTGGGCTACAGACAGGTCAGCCCTGGATGGGTCTGCCCAGACCTGCTAACCATGAGATGTATGGGTACCTCCTAATGCCCGGAACATAACTGTGTGCATTCTCCAGGACCTCTTTTGTCTAGAGCAAGACAACAGAAATGCAAAGGAACCTTCTGCAAAAGGGAAATTGTTAGCAGGTGTGACGGAATAAACGTTTGTGTTCCCCTCCCCCAATTCATATGTTGAAGCCCTAATCCCCAACATGATGGTATTTGGAGGTGGTACCTTTACAGGTCCTAAGAGTTGAGCCCCAGTGATGGGATTAATGCCCTTATAAAAAGAGAAAGAGACAGGAGCTCTCTCTCTCTCTCTCTCTCTGTCTCTCTGACTGCAAGCACCAAAGAAAGGGCATGTGAGGACTTAAGAAGACACCTGTCTGCAAACCAGGACTGGGGCTCTTACCAGACACAGAATCTGCCAGCACCTTGATCTTGGATCTCCCAGCCTTGAGAACTGTGAGAAATCAATGTCTGTTGTTTAAGCCGCCAGTCTAAGGTACTCTGTTATAGCAGCCAAGCTCTGACAGCAGGGACACTTCTTCCTTCTCTCCAAGGCCCCGGCCTTTCCTCTAGATGCATGCTGATTTCCTTCTCCCGTGGAGGCCTCCTCTCTGCTCTGAAAAAGGCTGCACTTCAGTCCTTCCTGGGCAGGGCCCAGTGTGGATTTATGATTTAATTTGTGTGTATGGCACTAAGAAATGATTTCTGGGCTGGTCACTTAAGAAATGATTAAAGACCATCATTTCAAACCCACAGCACTCCCTGGGGGAAGGGAAGCGGTTCAAGACAGAAGGAGGTGTTGGTAATATGCTGAGATGGACGTGTGGCAAGGGACGCTAGTCACGGGGGGGAAGGGGGGTGGAGACAGAGGCAGGGAGGGCATGGCCTGGATGCCTCACTGCCTCAGCTGTGAGGCATGAATGTGTGCTCAGAGTACTGGATGACACCCTCAGGACAAGGCGAGCCACCCCCATCAGACGTGTGTGATGCTATCTTTGTCCAGACAAGTAGATGCCGTCCACGGCAGGCACAGGAAAAGCCAAGCCCAGTCTCCCTTTCCTCAGCATCTTTACAATCTCAAAGCAGTAAACCTGGGCCTGAAGGTGGCTGGGTGTGCACAAAGGCTTCCATCCTATGCAAGCTTTCCACGCACTGACACATACCGGAAACCACGTGCAGGAGCTCTCAATCACCCCTGACATCTCTTGCAAGCAAACAGCCAAATGTCACACAGTACCAATTTACGAGGTATGGCTATAAAGTTCTGAGACCAGGTAATGAGCTTGGGAAGACACAGTCAGTTCCCCTCAAGGAATTCCTCAAAGTCAGAGATGTTCTCAGTACCTCCTGTGTTAATCCACTGACTCGGGCACCGGAAAACACAGCTCTGAGCCCTGGACCCTCCTGCTCACAAGAGGAAAGGCCCCAGAATGTCACAGGAGGTGGCCACTAGGAAGCAGAATTCACCATGAGTGTTGATTCCACACACCTGGGTTCCAGAACCAGCTTCTAAACCCTTGCTACCTGTGAGGTCCTAGACAAGTTCCACCGCAGTCACTCTGAGCCACAGTGGGCTCCTCTGGGAGGGAGGGACACGGAGAGCTCCTCATCTTTGCTGCTGATTGGCGAACACATACAAGGCTTGATTTTACTGTGAATTACAGCTTCCAACGCTGCTAACCTGGGCCTCTCAAACATCCATCATGATAAATGATACTTTGATTTTTATAAGCTCCTTTTATTCTGAATAGCAAAACTAACTACAAGAGCACATTCTCATTTATGTTTTACAACATGTCTCAGCAGAAGGGACAGGGACAGAGAGGCCTCTGGGAAGGAAGAGCTGAACCTCAGGCCGACTCCACAGCTGATGGATGCGAGCCCCCTCTCTGGACCACATTGCCTCTTCAGAGAAATGAATGGTTCAACCGGATCCATTGATTCACCTATCCCTTTAACACACGCTCACCCTTACGCCATTCACGAGTCACTCAGCCACATGGCAAGGGCCCATGTGATCCAAGCAGTCCGTGCCACGAGGAGCTCACACCCTGATCTGGAAGACCTCTTCCAGCTCTGTGAGGCTGATCTAGCCATGAAGACGTTCCTCTCCAGGCTGCAAGGATGGGTCAGCTGGGGCACCTAGACATTAAAAGGCCATGCTCACCCAGCATGTCGAAGGCAAGGTGGAGACAGCTCTCTGGATTCAGGCCTCCTATAGAGATTTTCCCATTAGTCTGCAGAGCTTCTCCATCAATAATGATACCAACCGTAATGAAGATAAACATTTTGCAATGAATTGTCGCTTTTTCACATGGGGAAAAGCTATTCAAATTAAAGGCACTTTGCGCACTCTCTCCTACTGGCTTGCTCATGCTCTGGGTCTCTCCTTTCCTCTTTACTTTTATTTCATTTTCTTGGCATACTTCTGGGCTAAGAAACAAAAATCTATTCCTGAAAAGAGAGAGGGAGGAACCATATCCAGCAGAGATTTTACTCTCTGCCTAGATGAACTATTTTACACTTCTGCCACCACAAACACAGACCTGTGTTAGTGCCATTGTCACCTGCTCCTGGGAAGTAAGAGGGCCCCAGGATGCCTCAAGGACTGCCCCAGGCTTCCCGGAAAGCAAGGGGATGGAGCAGGAGGCACCGTTAATGTGAGGGACTCACTTGGCCTTGATTATGATTATATTTAACGTATAGGCTTTAATTAACTTGACCCACGTAGCACTCACTCCTGCCTACCACACACAATTAAAAGCTCCAGTTAAAAAACAGGAGGCTCACCACCTCCCATCTGCCACCCCCCCCAAACCTGCCATGAACTCAGGAGAAGCTTCTGCTTGCCATAGAGAGAACCCCTCTGCCCCACTCCCTCTCACTCCCGGCCTCATTTCACGCCTCTTCTGCTGGGCTCTGGGCCCTTCCCTAATTGTTTCATCCCCTCTTCTGTGTTTTCAATTTCTGGGTATAGGACTTGCGGACAGCTCACAGTAAATGTCCCATAACCTGTTGCTTCCCTAGCACTCCCTCAGCCTCCACATCCAACAGTCACCACATCCTGTTGTCTCCACATTCTGAGCTATTGTCAGATCTCCTAATGTCTGCCCTCACCCCTGTTCAGACCCTTGTCTTGTCACCACCTGTCTGATGTCCTCAACTTCTGCTTGCCTCCTCTACACACCTGCCAAATAAATCTTCTAGTAACAGGGATCTGATGGTGCCGCTTTCCTGTCTAATACCTCTGAGGGCTCCCCTGCCTTGGCAAAGAAGCCCTGTGCCTGAACGTGGCTTTTCCACAGCCCCTCAGGATTGATGGCCCGGCTCACTTCCAGCCTCTCGCTGCCCCTGCAGCTGCCTGAGGACCTCCCACCCATGTGTGTGAACTGCCCTCCTCTGCACCAGTCCTAGACTCCAGGTGCCTTCCCTGTAGAACTTCCCACACTGGGTATGGCTGGCTGTCTACCTGCCCGCCTCCCCCGCCAAGCTGCTCCTGGTTCCCTGTGTATCTTTGCCTGCCAGGACATAACAGCACTCACATCCTCGTGGTGAATGAGCAAACGAGTGCATAGAGGCAAGACAAACTTTTTAGAGTTCAGACTTTTTTTTTTCTTCTCTACTATATGACTGTTAATGGCCTTCCAAGATGTTGCTAACATGGATCTCACCATCTGGATGCCTTTCTTGCCCATCTCTACACCTAAAATGTGCCTATCCCCTAGAGCTTACCTCACATTCCACCCTAGTCCCTCATTTCCTAGTGGGCGTGAATGTCTCCTCCCAGAATGCCCTGAGCACCATCCATGCGTTTGCACCCTGTCATTCCCCACCAACACACTCTGTCTTGTATTATAGCACAGGATATGGAGTCAGGGAGTCCACAGATAGATTCTGGTTCTACCTCCTATCAACTGTGACCACAGGTGAGTCCCCAACCTCTCCAAGCCTCAGGCTCCCCATCTGTAAATTA
Organism: Lynx rufus; assembly: GCF_022079265.1. Taxonomy (NCBI): domain Eukaryota; kingdom Metazoa; phylum Chordata; class Mammalia; order Carnivora; family Felidae; genus Lynx; species Lynx rufus. The sequence goes on along the minus strand of NW_025814867.1, from coordinate 30,972,980 downwards.
GGCATAATAATAGCTCCTGTTATAACAGTCATAGTATATAATAATAATAGCATATAATTCTAGTACATAATAATAAGAGTACCTACTATACTGCTAGAGATTAAGCATGATAATCCACATAAAATTACTCATATAAATTGCAGTCAAAAGATTTACCTCATCACTATCCTCCTCTTCCTCATCACCACCACTACCATCATCATCATCTCTCACAGAGCACAGGCTGTATCCAGGTCTTGCTTTTACCCTTCTGTGTCCAAGGTCCTGACCAACCCAGGCGGTGGCTTTGGGTACTTGTTTAAATTAATCCATTACAGACTGTCCTTATATCCCCATTGGTCTATGGCTCTTACATCTGTCCGTGGTGATCCTACAGTCCTCCCACTGAACCTCTGGCTTCTCCAGGCTCTTCTCTTGGCCCTGATCCAGTTTTAGGGGTCCTCTGGGGCAGTACCAGATTTCCTATTAACTCTGAGTCCCACCTACACTGCTAATCACTCATGTTGGGGAGGGTCTGCATTTAATACCTCCCAGCCTGCATCTCCTGCTGAGATCTTCCCATTCCTGCTGCTGTCCCATCTGCCTCACAGAGAGGTACCTGGGCCTCCGCCTCTCCTTCCCCTTCCTCCCCCAGGAGCTGTGCAGCTCTGAGCTCTCTGTCCACAAGAACATGGTGGTGCCTTCTGTGGTCCTGATGTGGGCCCTGCCTCTGCACTCGTGACCACGGCCTTTTAGATCTTAAAGGCATCAGATCCCCACCTCAATAGATTATCTGTTGGAAAATCATCCCCCATGACCTTTTATGCTTCCCCCAGGCTCACAGGGGCTGGAAGCAGGGAAACAACATTTCCCAAAATGCTGGCCTGTGGGTCTGGATTAGAGCTCACCAATGAGAGGCCCACCCACCACATACGGGAGGGAAGAGAGACAGCAGCTTTGATGCGGCTCTTGGGCAGTGGTGGTGAGCAGCCCATGGGTTCTGGCACATGTGACATTTTGCAGTAATCCCCAGCCATTTCCTCTGCACCTGCCTCAGTGCTAGTGCTGTGATCATGGTCAACAGGATCTTCTGGTTACAGACTCCCTGAAAGTTGATGGCCAACCTGAGAGTACTCAGTGACCTGGTCTGACCTCTGTCTCCCCATCTCTTTCAAGAGTTTTGAATTCCTATATCAAATCTGCTTCTACCTGAAACAACCTGCGATATTTCTATGTCAATTCCCTTCCTCCTCACAGCACACAGCTTTTTACTAAAATAGGTTAAAATTAATTCTTCCTGAAGACCTCTTTTCATGTCACACATTCTAAGAACTTGTGAGGAGCATACTCAAAGGTATCAGGAATTTGAAATTCCTCAAAGACATCGCGAGCTTCTCTGATGGCACAGAGAGGCCTAGGCTCGTCTCCTCCTCCTTCTCCCCCTGCCCCTTCCTCCCCAGTCCCCCACCTGATTCTCCTCACTTCTCTAGCGGTAGATGGGATGGAGATTTGGAATGGAAAATGTCCATCTGAACCGGAAGAGGATGGATGTGAAAGCAGCAATCGACACCAAATACAGAGTGGTTACACGCCAGGGGTTGTGCTAGAGCTAAACAGAAATTATACAACTATACCACTGGATTCTTAAAACAACCGAATAACCATTGGCAATAATAACAGAAGAGCCACTATGGACAAGGACTTGTTCTGGATGAATAGTGTGCTAAAGGCTTAGCTACGTTGTCATGTTCAATTCTCCCAGCAGCCCATGAAGTCGGTGGTGTCACTACCCCTTTAAATAAATGTGGAAACCCAAGTAAAGCAGGGTTAAGTAGCTCATCCTAGGCCACACAGCTAGCTGTAAGTGAAAGAATCAACATTCAACCCAGGTCTACACTGCTCTGGCGCCTGATCGAAGCTTAGAGAAGGTGGGGGTTGAAGCTTTGATCATGACCTCCAGCCATCTCGCTGGCGCTCAAATCCTAAAGATGCCAAGTTGTCCCACTGACAGCATGTGCTTCTGAGTCCCTCTTACACGACTGCCCTCCTCCTCTCCCCAGGACCACACTCTCCTTGTGGTCCAAAAGTGGCCCTCTGAAGGTTCTGCCTTTGCCTCACCCCTAGTATTTCCAGGGGTGATTACATTAAAGCAATTTATCCCTTCTTGAAAAGAAAGCTTAGCTTTCCCCAAAAACAATTTCCTTTAGAAAGAATCTGAGCAATCTGGGTTTGGGGCAGGCTGTCCCTGCTCCTGTCTCCTCCTGCCCTCTCTGCCTTCTGCCTTGGCCCCAGCTTCCCCTTCTGAAAGACATCTGGCTCAGAGCCACTCCACCCACTCTGGGAACTTCCCTCTGGAGCCAAGATTTCACCCTCCTCAGTAATACCACCCCACCCCCTAAGAGTCTTCCCCCACCTTCATTTCCCAACTGTGCAAGCAACTCCCCAACACAGGGGGATGATGCAAGTCAGGGAGGTAGAGTTGCCACAGTGCCAGTGACAAGGGGGACTATGCCTCCTAGTCTCCACCAGCCCCCCAAAGCCACCCCAAACAAACAGGCATTCTGTTAAAACAACATGTGTGCTCCACAGATAGAGATCCACATCTCCTCTTCTAGCCGAGGAACATCTCGGAGTCTTGGGCGCCTCTGGACATATGTAGGTGACCTTGGGGTGGTCATTTCTGGTCAGATACTCCATGCTATCCTCATGCTTTGGGGAAGGGGGATGGCTGTGGTGACAGAGGACAGGAGGGGAGGAGGGCAAGGCTGCAGCAGAGAGTGAGCTGCGTCTGGATTCTTCTGCAGCCCCTCTGAGAGAGGGTACACAGATGACAATTAGCGTGCACACAGCCACACATGCACAAATTGCAGAACCATTATTTTGTAATTTCCATAACGAGGCCTTTGGAATAATAATCAAGCTGAAGGGAAAGGGAAGGAGAATAGCCATGAGGGAGCTCAGGACTGCTTTCCAAGGATCTCCCTGCCCTGCTCTCCACCAGCATTATCTTAAATAAAAGGCCGATCTCTGGGAGGCGGGAAGCAGATTGAGGCCTCCCCTCACATGGAGTTTGGGGGCACAGCCTTTCAGAGCATTTGCTTTAATGGGGTCAGGGAATGTGTGGTGGCAGCAGGAGGCAGAGGTGTCCTCACAAGGCAGCAACTGGATGGAGGCATGGGTGCCCCCTTGAATGGGACTTTGGATGCAAGTATGGGTCCCAACTGGATGCAAGTATGGGACCCATCTGGATGAAGGCATGGTCCATAAGCAGGTTAGCATCATTCTGCAAGCTCAGAGCTCTCTGACTGACTCATTTTAGCCTTCTAGGTCATCACTGCCCAAACCCAAGAATGGCACAATTCCCCAAGTATATGTTACAATGGGTAACCATTTAGTGGTTGGTTGGGCTTTTAAACTTATATCCACAACTCCCCAGGCACTGTTTGGGGCTCAGCATTATGCTGTTAGACACTGGATGCTGGAGGTACCTGCTCACAAGTACTCTTATCCCAAGGTCCTTCTCTGGAAGGAGCTGTAAGTGAAAGAATCAACATTCAACCCAGGTCTGCATTGCTCAGGTGCCTGATTGAAGCTTAGAGAAGGTGGGGGTTGCAGAAATCAAAGAAAAGGAAAAGGGACCAGAGAAGAGAATGCGCCTGCCAAGATCCACGAGAAGGTCTCTGTCCAGAAAGCCAAGCATATGGTAGGTGCTCAAAGGTGCAGATTGAATCTGAAGCCACACTTGGTAAAGGTAAAAATCCTCTTGAATTTCAAGACTCTTCTGTCACTAGATTCTTTTAGGCCCAGCCCCTGCTACCATGAGCCCGAATTCTCCCTAAGACAGATGCATGATCACGTTTTTCTGGGCAGAGTACGACCCAGCTCCCAACCTCCCTCTGCATTAGACCGCCTCCCTCTTTAATAGGTGGTGCCTTTTTGTCCTTGGTCATCAGCACACTGGCCTTACAGACTGCTCTTTCAGAAGACACCCTCCATCCCACAAGCTGGCTGTGGCCAAGGAAGGTACTGGCTCTGCAGTGCCCAAGTCAGAGTGTGCAAAGGGATGGACGGTGCTGCTGGCCCAGGCTTCCATCTATGTGTACCCTATAGATGTAGTAGCTGGAGCCAGGGAGCTAGGCTCAGGTGCTTTGCCCATCCAGCTTCCCTCCCTCCGGGAGACAGGCTCCCAGGACACCTTTCTGGAAGGACCTGTGCCTCTCCTTTGTCCAGAGCATGTCACCTTCTTCTCCTACTCCTTTCCTTCCTCTTCCCCACACTGAACCCAGAGGATGAGCTTGTCTTGAAGGACCTCCAGGCTTCTCATACGGGGCCTTTTAAGAGTCTGGCTTCTTACCCCATCAAACCCACACTAGGCAGAGGCCTGTGGGGCAGGGGTGAGGGTGGGGGACAGATGCAGGAACCAGACTGATTGCTTGGACTCTAATCCATGATCTGCTGTTAACTGCTTTTCAAAGATGCTCAGGACTCAGTTCAGTGGGTTGGACCAGGTAAGCTCTGCACCCTCCCTGGAGGTTGAGACATGTTCCAAAGGGTCCTGAGCCCATTTTCCCCTTCTCTCCCTCTCCTTTGGGATACCTTTGGCAAAGTACATGATGGAATCTACTTCTCTCCTTTTTTTTCTTAAATAGCTTTACAGAGGGATAATTAACATACTGTAAAATTAATTGTAAGTGTACAGTTCGAAGATTTTTAGTAAATTTATAGAGTTGTGCAGCCATCACCACAATCCAATTTTAGAACACTTCCATCACTCCCTAAAGTTCCCTCATGCCCATTTGCTGCCAATAACTGCTCCCACTGCCAACCCCAGGCAACCACCCATTTGTTTTCTGTTTCTACCAATTTGTTATTTTCTGGATATTTCATGCACTCAATCTATATTTTCTTTGCATCTGGATTCTTTCATTTCACTTAATGTTTTTGAGTTTCATCTATACTGTAACATGTATCGGTGCTTCATTCCTTTTTATTAATGAATAATGTTCCATTGTATGGACATACCACATTTTATTTATCCACTCACCAGTTAATGGACATTTGTATTATCTCCACTTTTTGGCCAGTATGGATAATGCTGCTGTGAACATCTGCATGCAAGCTGTTGTGTGGACACATTTTCACTCTCTTGGGTAGAAAACCAGGAGTAGAAGTGCGGGGTCATATGGTTCATTTAGGTGTAACTTAAGAAACTGCCAAACTGTTTTCCAAAGTGGCTGTGCAACTGTATGCTCCCACTAGTGTACAAGTGTTCCATTCTTTTAATTTAAAATTACAGCCATCCTGGTGAGTGTGAAGTAGTATCTCACTGTGTTTTTCATTTGCATTTCTTTGCTGACTGATGATGCTAAGCATTTCTGCTGTGTTTCAGCCATGTATATGTCTTCTTTACCAAAATACTATTAAAAACTTCTGCTTATTTTTTAAATTGAGTTGTTTGACTCCTTATTATTGAATTTTAAGCATTCTCTATATCACGAATATGAGTCCCTTATCAGATTTACAAGCTACACATATTTTCTCTCATGTCTATGCCATGTCTCTTAATTTTCTTAATGGTATTGACTGAAGAGCAAGAGTTTTAATTTCCATGAAGTCCCATCTATCAATCTTCTCTCTTATGATTGTGCTTTTGGAGTTATATCTAAGAAATCTTTGTCCTACGGTCACAATTTTTTTTTCTGATAAGTTTCATAGTTTTGGTTTTCATATTTAGCTCTATGACCATTTCGAATTAATATTGGCAAGTGGGTGTGAGGGAAAGGTCTGCTTGTCTTCCATATGGCTCTCCAATTGTCTCACTGCCTTCTCTTCTTTCTAAATGGACACCAGGAGCCACCTTATGGGATGATTTCCCACCACCAATGGAACTCTGACCGTCCCTTCAACCCCAGGGACCTCAAATGGGAGAAGGGTCACCTCACCATGCCAGCCCCTGACTCCTCCCTCTTAGAGTCTGCTGCCCACTATTTCACACCCAGGAAGAGAACAGTGATGGAGAACTGTGAGGGTGGGGGTGGGGAGGCAGGAGAGCAGCTCCCCTTCATCCCACAGAGGGGATGAGAGGAGCTGTGGATGACACCATGTAAGCCACTACACCCCTTATTAGCCAAGGCCCCATCCTTGGCTACAGAAAGCCCATCATCCTGTAGCTATTGGCAGCTAGTGTCAGGAAGCAGGAAAAAGAGACATTCCATCACCACTGGATACCTCATTGGATCCATGTGAGCATCAGATAAACTGATTTCCTCTTGGGGACTTGGGTTGCATGCTGACAGAGATGGGAAAGTGGGGGGCCTGTGACTGGAGAGCTGGACGCAGACAACTCAGCAGCAGGCCTGCTCATCAGAAAGCTCCTGGAATGCAGGCTATCGATTCTCATGCAATCTAGCCCTGCGCAGACAAAAGGAAAATGCCAGCGGACTCTTTGGCATTCTGAACGTCTGAATTCCCAGACGGGCAATGCTGCCAGGAGCTGGCAAGGCCTCCTCTGCCTCCAGGGAGGGCCGCAACTACAGGTGGGGGATGAACTGAAGGTGTGGGAGCAGCCCTGCCAGGAAGTGCGGGGTTAGGGGGTGGGATGGCTCAAGCATCAGAGCACCAGGCTCCTGCATCTAGCACCTAGTGTTTCTTCCTTCAGAGACCACCAAACACTCCCAGAAATTTTTCCTAACCTGGTGAGCACCCAGCACTCCTGCCAAACTTTAGAAAGCTTTTAAAAGAAAATAGCACAATGTATTTCACCAAATGTATGTCAGCCATGGCTCCTTTTGAGCAGCTGGCTGAATTATGCATGACGAGCTCTCCCTCCTGGTCTCTCCTTCCTAACTCCCCACCACTCCAGTGCGGCCTTGCTTGCTCCTTCTGACACATTCGCGTGGCCTTTACCTAGAGGTCACATGTAGCAGAGAGAATGGCGACTTTCCCATCATATAAGAATTAGAAAGAGCCCTGGTAATGACCTGCTGTCATCCCTACATGTTCAGGCAGGGAAACTGAGGTACAGAGGGGAGGTAACTGGCCCAAGCCCATAGCATAGGAGCCTGAACCAGGCCTAGATCAATGCCACTGCTCCTGGGCTATTGACCAGCACTTTCTCAGGTGGGAAACGCATCAGTGGGTTTCAATAATGAGGTGATTCAAGATCTAATTAAAACTGTTTTGTTCAGTAGCAGATGGATAAGAATATTCCTAAAAGCAGGGCCTGTTTTTCACTTATTCAATTAAACCCCAGAGTACTAAGTAAAAATTCAAGGAATAGAATTAACTCTAGAAAAAAATCATGCAATGGTTTTGCATATGAAATCTGGGATTATAAAGTCTGGAAAGAAAAAACTGAAAAGCCTATAGAAATTCCTAAATTTGCATTTGTTCAATTATTCACTCATTAATTCAGCATATTTCTATTGATTGAAATGCATCAAGTATATTTAAATCTATGAGCTCATGATGATACTTAAAATAAAATCCTCATTGGTCAACTTTGGAGGATGTAGGAACCAAATTGTTACCTTGAAATCTGACACAAGAAAGAATCAAGCATTTCTCTGCCTTTCCTATACAAATTATATCTCAAGTGGTGTGAGGGAAGGTCTGCTTCAGGGTAATCAAATAACTAATGAGGGTAAGCTTCTTATAAAAGTATTCCAGCTAATATATGCAGAAGTAATTACAGAATTAGAATGTTAACATTTTGTAAACTGGAATGAAATACAGGAACTAGACAATAAGATCAATACCTATAACATCACAGAGGGATGACCAGACACAACGTGCCTCCTGATAGAGGAATATATGAGCCTGCAGTATTATTTCCAAAGGAACAAACTTGAATCTAATCAAGACTCGTAGTTCCAATTTGCAGGAAATGTAGGGGACAGAGGAACACGTTAAGCAACACCACTGGAATGCAATTAGCAAACCTAGGCTACAGGATACTCCGCTGGATCTACTTTCTTCAACAAGTAGGTTTCAAGAAAAAAAAAGCAAGAGAGTTGCAGAGAGAGAGAGCTATAGACTAACAGAGACTGAAAAGGCACAATAAATCAATTGTAATTTAAAGGCCTTCTTTAGAGCCTACTTCAAACTTTTAAAAAAGTACAACATTCAGGGAATTCTGAAAGCTCACTGGATATTTGATGATATTAAGGGATTACTGTAAATTATGTGATAATGGTATTGTAGTTATTTTTTCCAAAGAGCCCTTATCTTTGAGATATACACTGAAATATTTATAGATGAAGTGATATGATAACCAGGATTTGCTTCAACATAGGGGGATAGATGAAAATAGATTGGCCTTCAGTTGATAAATTGTTGAAGCTGAGTGATAGGTAGAAGTGGGTTCATTATACTATTTTCTGCTTCTGTACGTGCTTGAAATTTTCCATTTTAAATATGTTAAAAATATATTTTTGAGCTCCTATGAGGTGACAGGTGCAGAGGGTTCAATGATGAACTAGACAAAGAATAAAACTATTCTCATAGGGCTCATGGGTCTTCCATTCTAGTGAGGAGGGAAGCGGGGAGTAAAGACAATAAATTAACGCACAATAAATTAAATTTTCATATTAACAAATGCCTTGAAGACAATAGAACAGGGAAAATAAGGGGACAGGAATGAGGAGTGGAAGGGGCTTTAAACTTTAAGGTCAGATCTGACCACACAAAAAAAGATCAAGGGAAAGAACTTTCTAGACAGAGGGAGTAGCAAGTGCAAAGACTTCAGGCAGGAATGACCTTAGGGTAGTATTGAACAACATACAGGGTAGTGTGGCTGCAGCTGGGTGGGCCTGAACAGAGCAGAAAAAGACACATCAGAGAGCAGAGTGAGGGCTGGTCAAGGAGAGTTGGTAAGAAATGGATTTTATTAAGAAGAGGAGAAACCATGGCAGACTGTGCTTTGGCCCTACAGTGGAGATGGAACAAAGCAGAGACAGGCACATATTCTCAGGTAGGGTCAAAAGAACTCAGTGGACTGGAAGCAGGGCTGGGGAAGATACTGGTAGGAAAGGAATCAAGAATGACCTAACTTCTCTTGATTTGAAACCTGGATCTGTGATGGTGCCATTTACTGAGATGCTAAAGAGTGGGGAGCAGTCGATGTGAAGGAGAAAATCAAGAGTTCCAGGTGGGATGCATTGAGTTTGAAAAGTTTATTAGCCATCCTGGGGGACATGTCAAGTCAGCAGGTGAATATATGACTCTTGAGCTCAGGTATTGGCTAGAGATGTAAATTCTGAAGTCATTAGCATATAGATGGTATTTAGAGAGATGAGCTTTTTCACTCATTACCAAAATAAAGCACAAAGAGGAGCACCACCCTCCTTTCTGAAGCCATCCCTGAACCTCAAATGAAATGGTGTTGGACCAGAAAGAGGTGTCCAACTGCTTTAAATTGTCAATCCCCAGAGCCCAGTATATAAGACTGAACACATCCTGGTCCAGCACATTGTCTTGTCATGTAACTGCAGCTGCCCTTCATGAATTCTCGGAAGAAGCCACATGAGCCCTTCTCCCATCTCAGCTTATTCAAGCCCTACCGTCTTTAAAAACTCTTTTAAAAAGTCATTCTAATCTCACAAAGGCTTCCTGTCCTTCACACTAGCTGGAAACAATCTTTCACTCCTCTCTATATCTGCCTTCCTTCAAGATCTTATTGCTTTTAGCCTAGTGCTGTGGTTATGTGGGCACAGTCCCCCTCGGTGAGACTGTGATGTCCCCAGGAGCAGACATTATCTCAGCCTCACCTTTCTATCCCAGTACAAACAGGATGGATGTTTGGAACCTGGATCTCCTCAGCAGTTCTACCAGGGAAATATACTTAATTTTTAAAGAAGGTTTACAAGACTTGTGCCAAGGCAGAGCCAGACGAGGTCAGCAAAGGATGGTTGGTGGGGGTCAGGTCTCCTTAGCCTTTGAGAAAGATACTATACAAGGACCTTTGGGGTCTTTGATGACCCCAAAAAGCCTCCAGGTGTGGGAGGAGAGAGAAAACACAGACCAGATAGACCAACTGGGCCCACTGGCCACACATACAATGCAGTATAATGAACACTTGTCCATGTGCACCATTTTTTACTATGTGCAGAATAGAGCCTACAGTCTGATGTCCCTTTTCATCTAACTGTCTCAGGTATAGGACTCCCTCTTCCATGCCCCATGTCTCCCACCAACCTTGTTATGCATCAAGCAACTCTCAACCTGTACTTTAGGAATGTAAAATAATGCAAACATTTGTCTAAAACTGCAGCACTGGTGAGTTAAACAGAATATAAGACGAATATATTATAAAATTATTTTGAGTAAATTAAATTGTTTGTGTATAATTTCTTCCTTCATTACTACTTCTACCCACCCCATCCCAATACTCCTCACAATAATAAGCAAATAACCTGGGCTGATGCAAAAAGAAAGATCACCTTGTAGTGGCCTTGCCAGTCTCTTCCTTACCTCCCTGTGCCTGAGACTCTAAAACCCTAGGGCTCAGTCTCCCAGTGGCCTGGCCAGTTCTACTGCCAGTAATGCTGGGGGGTAAGCCCAGAGACACCTGGCTTTCTACCTCTGACATGATCAAAGATCAAAGTCCCACTGCTCTGTGGGATAGGTCGGATGGATCCTGGGGTTCTTGGCATAGTGGCCCTTAAGTGCTGCCCAAGACAGGAATGTGGGCAGCCCTGAATGTCAGATCAGCCAGGAGTGAAAATCAGAAAACCCCACAGGCTGACCAGAGTCTCCCTCCATAATCTAGGTCAGCTTGATGGACTGTTGTAGGCACACCAGTGTGCGAGGTTTACTCTGGGAGGCATACTTCTATACACCCGGTTAGTTAATGTGGCTCCTGACCCACACAGCATCACACACAGACAGAAGTCTGGCTCCAGGACTGTGGTTTCATTCACATTGTTTGAAATTGGCAACATTTACATTTTACAATATTTCTTTCATAGTTGAACTAATTTAGGAAATGTTGCATAGCACATCCCCCTCCAACAGATTCAGACGATATGTTCTCAGAAAGGCTCTGGAAAATCCCCTAATAAAGAAACCTATTTGTGTTTGATTTAGTATTTCTCAGACATTCAACCACACAACCACTGTGTCTCACATTTGCAAGGTAATACACTTGGGGAAACACTATTCAACACTTCCATGATCAAACCATTTTAACTTTTGGAAGCATCTATCTCATGTCAGGATGACCCAAGCAATTATCAAAATCTTTAACACAAGGTCACCAATGATCTGTTTCAGAGCAAGAACTAGAGGCTCAGAGTGGTTCAGTGAGTGATAAAGGATCACATAGCTGGTTATAGTAGAACTAATCAAAGGACCCAGATCTCTAGAAACCAGGCCAGTGCTCGGGCTCTGGGAGCACATGTGTGAGCAAGCACATGAGGCCTGAGTCCAAAGAACCTACGGTCGGTTTCAATCTAACCTGGCAAAGCCTTACCCAGTTCTGAGGCCTGCTCAGAAGCATGGCCATGGCCATGTGGCTTTCCTCTCCAGAAGACCCAGCACAGGACAGCCACCATTGGCCTGTACTGCTGCTCCAAACTGTCTTCCCTTGGGTTCTATCTAGGTGATTCTCCACGAACTCACAGAAGGCAGGCAGCTTGACAGAGAAGCAGCAGAGAGCCCTTACAGAACCCCTGCTCAGAACTTGCAAAACTGGTGACCCACAAGAAGGTTTGGCTTGGCCCAACTTACAGGCTTTCTTTTGTTTTTGATCGAGGTGAATATGTTAAGAGAGTACACTATAAAAATTAACTCAAATGGATGAAACATCTAAACATAAGAGCTAAAACTATTAAACTCTTAAGAAGAAAACATAGACATAAACCTTTAAGGTCTTTGATTTAGTTAGTGGTTTCTTAGATATGACACCAAAAGCACAAGCAACAAAAAGAAATAATACAGAAATTTTATTTCATCAAAATTAAATGCTTTGAGGGGCGCCTGGGTGGCTCAACTGGTTAAGTGTCCGACTTTGGCTCAGGTCATGATCTCACGATTTGTGAGTTCAAGCCCCGCATCAGGCTCTATGCTGACAGCTCGGAGCCTGGAGCCTGCTTCAGATTCTGGGTTTTCCTCTCTCTCTGCCCCTCCCCTTCTCACGCTCTGTCTCTGTTTCTCAATAATAAACAAACGTGAACAAAAATTAAAAAAAAAAATTAAATGCTTTGAGGGGAACCTAGGTGGCTCAGTAGGTTAAGCATCTGACTTCAGCTCAGGTTATGATCTTGCAGTTCGTGAGTTTGTGGGCTTTGTGCTGACAGCTCAGAGCCTGGAGCCTGCTTCAGATTCTGTATCTCTCTCTCTCTCTGCCCCTCCCCCACTTGTGCTCTGTCTCTCTCTCAAAAATAAATAAACATTAAACAATGACAAAAAATTAAATGCTTGGAGCTTCAAACGATGCTAGCAACAAAGTGAAAAGTCAAAACACAGAGAGAAATAAAATAGTTGCAAATCATATATCTGAAAAGGGAATAGTATCTAGATTATATAAAGAGCTCTTACAACTCAACAATAAAAAGGCAAATTTAAAAATGGGCAAAAAAGTTGAAAGGACATTTCTCTGAAAATGCATCAGTAGTCCCAAAAAGTACATGAAAAGATTCTCTATCAAATTAGCCATTAGGGAAATGCAATTTATTTATTTATTTAAAAAGTTTATTTATTTATTTTGAGAAGAGAGAGTGCAAGTGGGAGAGGGGCAGAAAGAGGATACCAAGCACGCTCCACACTGTTAGCACAGAGGCCAACACAGGGCTTGAACCTACAAACTGTGAGATCATGACCTGAACCAAAATCAAGAGTTGGACGCTTAAACTGACTGCCATCCAGGCACCCCTAAGGAAATGCAATTTAAACTGGGTGGCTCAGTTCATTAAGCCTCTACCTTTGGCTCAGGTCACGATCTCATGGTTTGTGAGCTCGAGGCCTGCGTTGGGCTCTGTGTTGACAGCTCAGAGCCTGGAAGCCTGCTTCGGACCCTGGGTCTCCCTCTCTCTCTGCTCCTCCCTCACTCATGCTCTGCCTCTGTCTCTCTCTCAAAAATAAACAAACATAAAAAAATTTAAACTCATGAGTACCACTTCACACCCACTAGGACAGCTATAATAAAAAAGATGAACAATAACAAGTATTGGAGAGGATGTGGAGACACTGGAACCCTCATACATTGCTGCTGGGAATAAAAAATGGTCCCCCCACTTTGGAAAACAGTTTTGCAGTTCTTCAAAAAGTTAAGCATAGAGCTAGCATATGATCTAAAAATTCCGATTCTAAACCCAAGAGAATTGAAAATATATGTCCATGTGAAAACATATACACAAATGCTTATTATTATTCATAAGGACTAAAAAGTAGAAACAACACAACTTCCATGTTTATGAACACATAAACAAAATGTGGCATATCCATTCAATGGAATATTAATCAGCTATAAAAAGTAATATAGTACGGATACATGCTATAATGCAGATGGCCCTTGACAACATTACGCAAAGTGAAAGAAGCTAGTTACAAAAGACCACATATTATACGATTCCATTTATATGAAATATCCATGGTGGGTAAATCCATAGAGACAGGAAGTAGTAGATTAGTGGTTGCCAGGGGCTGAGGGGGAGGAGGAAATGGGGAGAGCCTACTAATGGGTATGAATTTCTTCTTGGGGTGCTGAAAATATTCTAGAATCAGATAGTGGTGATGATTGCACAAATTTGTGAATATACTAAAAACCACTTTCAAAGGTTTTGGTATGTGAAATAGGAGAGAGGAGAGGAGGGGAGAGGAAGGGAGGGGTGGGGGGAAGGGAGAGGAGGGGAGAGGGGAGGGGAGGGGAGGGGACAAGAGGAGAGGAGGGCAGGGGAGAGAAGGGGATGGGGAGGGGAGGGAAAAGGAGGGGAGGGGAGAGAGGAGGGGAGGGGAGGGGGAAAGGGAAGGGGAAAGGAGGGGAGATGGAAGGGGAAGGGAGGGGAGGGGAAGAAGGAAGGAGAGGAGGGGATGGGGGAGGGGAGGGAAAAGGAGAGGAGGGGAGGGGAGGGTAGGAATGTGCACGCACACTGGCACTTCCATCCTTCCCCATTGCCCTGCTCCTGGCTCGGCCCTCATAAGCACTACATCTGAGAACTGTGGCCAGGAATGATTCTCACCTTATGCATGAGCACACTGGGGCCCAAACAGGCCACAGAGACTTGACCAAGGTCACACATTAGCAGTGGCACAGCTGGAACCAGGGCCCGGATCCCCATACCTCAGGGCCCTTAAGAGCCTATGCAGCTTCTCTAGGAATTTAAGACCTTGAAATGTCTACATTATCACCACCCTCACCTACTCCCACTAGGAAGCAAGACCCCACCATATCTAAAACCAAGTAAAAACCCTGTGCCCATGCAACAGACACTGAAAGCAAAGCCAGGAGGCTCAGCAACTTTTGCTCCCTGAAGCTCCTGTGGGGTGCAAGCTACTGCCTGTGCCTCACTTTCTCCTCCCTGGTTACCCTCCTCCTTTCCTCCCCGCTCTGTCCCCTTCCTCTCTCTTCCCCTCTCCCCCCTTTTGCATTGTTTAAGTTGTTTCAAGCAGGTGGGGGTTCACTCCTCCAGTAATGGCAAATCAGGAGACCTCCCTGTAATGGGGTGAGCTGCCAGGGATCAGGCCTACAGGAGAAAAGTGACCCATGTCATAATATCCCATATAACGCGGTACTTCAGGCACTCTCGGCGACACCTGAATTCTAAATGTCAGCCTAGTCGCTGTGAAGCATTAAATGATTGTATTCACTCAGAGCGGACTCCTTCTGTAATAACATTGTTCCTACCTCAGAAGTAAACCTTGTCGAGAAGCTGAACATACGATCCCTGGTTTTATCACGGAACAGAATTTGGACAAAAGAATCTGCTACATCACAGGGACCAAGCTGAGACACCGCACATAGGTGCACTGCACAATTTCTTTGATAATAGCCACAAGGATCATTGTCATGAATATGAGTGAGGAGTCAAGTTTAAAAACAAATTGCTTCTCCCACACCACTTCCCCCAAACTGGATTCTGTGAGGTGTCATCAGGTGTTCTGAGGAGAAAAGCTTCCTGTGGCAAGAAGAGTTTAGGAAAAGATTAATACCAAATACCCTTCCTGGAGTCTTAAGGAGCACACTGGGATACAAAACGGTCTGTGGAGTCCTGCAGAAGAACCCCCCCTCCCAACACACACACTATATTGTTCTGGCCACAGACCCCTTTCCCCAGAACCCCTGTGTCAGCTGAAGGAACAAGAGCTCTGTGGCACGTAGGCAGGAGATGCCATGTCTGAACCAAGGTGCACGGCGGTGGGGGGGGGGGGAGGGCGGCCAGCGGTGAAGGAGCAGGTTGAGCTTCTGATGCCGGGGATGGTTGAACAGCAGTAGCCAGTAAGGTGTTTGATAGATTCCGGGCTGACTCACAAAGGTGGGACGAAGAGGGTGGTGGGAGGAACCCTCAGGGCTGCGGAACGCCACGTGCCCCTCAGGAGGTTTACGTGGGAAGAGGGCCGGGGATGCCGCTCAGACTGTTTTTACAGCAGGAGGAGAGCCACGCTTAGGAGATCCACATTGGGGGGGAAAGCAAGCTAGCAAGGAAGCCCCCGGTGTGGCCAGGCCCTCCTCCCCAGGGCCTGCGGTGGCTCACTGGCAGCAGAGGAGGGAGAAGGGAGGGGAGGAGGGCAGAGCTCACTACCCTGTCAGGCAGGCGACCATTTCCATTCACAGCACACAGCACCCAGCAGCAGAGGGGCTGGACACCAGTGCTGAGACAAGGACATTTCATTCACCTATGCTACATTCATCGAGACAGATGAAGAGCAGAGGGATGAGGGAGACAAGGAGGCACACAGAACACAGCAGCCCGCACCCAGATGCACAGGGCTCCAGTGCTCAGCTCAGTATGGCCTTCTCCAGCCTCTGATGTGGCTGCTTCACTCCCCTCTTGCCCTCTCTGTGCCCGTCCGCCACCTGCCTGACCCGCTGCTCCCGGGGCTTGGGTGAGCCCCAGAGAACCCGTACCAGCTTTGGAGGCGCTGCCTCCGGGGCGAAATCCCAATGTTTCGGTATCTGATTGCTCTCTACAGCTGATCAAATGTGATTTTCCAGTTGAGAGAGAAAAATAAACTCACTAAAAGAAGGGAGCTCAAATGAAGCTAACGTAAAAGACAAAGCCGCAGCACAGAGCCTGACTGGGTGGGGGCTCAGCCCGGCAGCCTAGGTTGTCTGGGGCTTTCAGTAAAGGCAACCAAGGACAGGATTTTGTTTATATCCTACAGATATATGCATGCATATATATACAGCACATGTGTATACACAGACGTATGCATACCTACGACAGAAGTGCACTTTTATTAAAGAATCCAATTTTGAGATCGGAAAATGTGGTCACCACGCTCAGAAAACCTGCAAGGGAGAAACGGTGACCAAAGCCATGGGAGTTGGGGGACAGAACCCCTCTGAAAAGCTGGACAGGGGAGCCTGGAGAGGAGGCGGGACAGGGCAGGGCACCTGCAGGCATAACAGATAGAACAGCACAGCAGGGACGGGTCCTCCATGGGCTCAGGAGGGTGGTTTGAAAAACGCATGGGGCTGGGGGTTGGGGGAAGTGGGTTCTGGGGGACGTGATAACCCCACTGGTAGGGCACACCAGAAACTCCTCAAAGGACAAAGGAATAATAGAGAGGGAAACGAGAGAGAAAGGAAGAAGAATAGGGCACTGTCCCTGAATGATGCAGAATGAACCCAGTGGTCACAGCGCTGGACGCTAAGGGCTCATGAGGCTCCCACAGAGCCTGCTCTCCATCCCTTTCACCTGCCTCCAGGCCCCTCTGGCCTGTAATCTCTTGCTCTTTGACACCCTCCCCTATAAGCCTTCCTTGTTTAGGGACTTCTCATGGAAAAGACACTCTCCAAAGATATCCTGAGCTGCATGTGGCACGGGGAGCCCATCTGTGTAACCAGGATGCCTCCAAGCCTGGCTCCTTTTCCAGTCCCTGCCTCACCTGCTCCTGCGCTCTGAGGCATCAAGGAGGATGTGGCCATGCTGTGTTGGGGTGTGTGTGTGGGGGGGTGTCTAATGATTTCTCCAAGGTACCAAGTAATGATTTTAATCAGAGGTTACTGAGCAGGTCCCAAGGGGATTCTCGATCTGGCCACTCTGCCTAAGTGAATGCCCTTCTCCCAGCCTCCATGAGTGGTATTGAGCAGAGCTGAGGAGGGGCAGGCCACCCTGAGTCTGCACTTGGGCAGGAATCTCCTCTCAGCAGGGGCTCAGGCGTTCTATCCCCTCCCATACTCCTCAGGCTCCCTGCTTGCAAGTCGGGCCCCGCTCTCAGAGCTGAGCACCCCCACCACCCAGCCACCACCCTTCTCCGCCATCTGTCTTTGAGGGCTCCAAGAAACCCCAAGCATCTCTGTGTGGCAAATGCATTTGGAAGCATGAAATCTGTTGGAAATCTAATGAGACCAGAGTAGAATAGAAAGACAGAATTTAACTTCTCTCTCTCAGTTCTGGATATGACGCTGCCATCTCATGTCTGCCTTGTTGTGGCCCTGCCTTTGCTCAGGAGAGCCCCAGGGCACAGTGAGCACACCTGAGTCAGTCCCCATGCCAGCTCCGACCCTTATGGGGAAATCTGCTGCCTCTAGGGTAAAAACACAGAGTGTCACATCCGCTTTGCCCATGACAGGCCCTTCCGGAGGCTCTAGAGAGTTCAAGTGCCCGCTGAGGAGGACGCATTCTGGGAAGAGCCTAGCAGCGCTGTTCCGTCTAAAGGAAGGAGGGGTGTGTTAAAAGCCCACAGAGCTTCTTCAGCGGGAGACGCAGAGGTGGCCCAGGGGGTGTGCAGGGGCACGAGCACTGCAGGAGGGAGCCTCACCCCTCCTGCCTGCGTGCAGTGGTGGGCACCCACCCTGTGGGGACTTCGGAGGCAGAAGGATCCAGCTCTGCAGGGAGCAGCTCAATGCTCAACAGTGATGTACAGGTTCCCTGGTTCCGTGGTCACTGGCATTGGTGGACTGGGCTCAGAAGTAGACACCGTTCCTTCTCCGGGGAGTTAGTGTCTGACAGGCAGGCTACTGGTGCTAAGACAGAAGAGATGAAAAGGCTGTGGGCCAGGCCATAGGGGGATGTGAAGGAGAACCCCAGGTGGAAGAGCACCTAGGCAAGCACTGCATTTTTCCTGTCTCCCTATCCTCTGGGCCACAGGACACGAATGGGGACTTCCCTACAAGCAGGGAAGAATGAGGCCCATTCTCAGACCTGGGCTGTGGAGGCCTCAGCATAGAAATGACAGCAGCCATCCCTGATGGCACCTCCCAAGTGTCAGGCTGGGGCCAGGCCTGGACTGGATGGGCCCGTTCATCCTCAGAGCTGGTCTCTGGCACTTGCTAGAGTGACCACTCTGGCACTGAGTGGTCATCACGGACAAGTCCCAGTCATTTAATTTCCTTGTACCTTATGTGTGCTCATCTTTAAAAAATGGGAATCATGGTTATCAATTCCATATGGCTGCTTCAGAAACAACCAGCCAGCACTTAGCATAGGGTCTGGCTCACGGGACGGCTCACTAGATGTAAGCCAGCATTATGATCGAGTCTTTCCTAAATATGTACCCCAAAAGGCAGACGAGATGTAGGTACAATATGTTCTTTTAAGTGTTATGCATAGTCATTTTATGAAAAGCAGATTCAAACCAAATGTCCAACATTACGGAAATTGTTTTGTATGTGATATTATACCCAAAGGTAGACAGCCAAATGGACAGCCATTAAAAATAAGGTTCATGATTTTTTATATCAAAATGCTTAGACTAGATTGTTAGGCACAAAATGCTAATGAACTCGAAGAAGAGGCTACAAGTTAAAGTAAACACACCAAAATATTAACAGAAATTTGGGTAGTATTTTGCCTACTTCTTTATTATGTTTAGCTTCTTAAGTTTTTGACAGTAGGCATCTGTTAATTCCATATTTAAAAAAATCTTAATTTACTTGAATAAAAATAAGGAAAATTGAGAGCCAGAGAAATATCATGTAGGACATAAGCAGCTATAAGGCCATGGGAAGCATAAGGACAGATGTATGCCTTTGGAAGGAAGCATCTCTAAAATCAGGAAAACACGCAGAAAGGGAAAGATAAACCCATGCAGAGAAGAAGAAAATTGAATCTATAATAAATTTGAGTTTATAAGGAATAAATATGCAGTGTTTGTGGAAATTGTGTTGCATCTGGAAAAAGGAACGATAAATATGTATACGATGTAAATCTTTTATGATAAATCTGTGAAGATCCGACGAGCTAACATCCACACTAGTTGGTGCTGTGCAAAGTCCAAGGCTGCCTGCAGATGATCAGGGTGCTTGGCTGCAACAATGGCAAGTTCAGCTGGCCATGCTCTGAGATGCTCACCCTCCTTCACTTGCGTGTGATGCCAGGATGCCCTCCAGGGCAGAGGGAAACAGATGCTCAGCTTATAGCACTCTCATCCTGAGCCTTCCTAGCACCCGCCCAGAAAGGTCTCCCAGAAAGACCATCCTGCTCCAGGTCCAGGTAAAGCCCCCTCTCTGGAACAGACCCAGGATTTAAGGGCTGAAATGGAAAAGAAATGATCATCTACAAGGAATGAATTTTGTGCTAGGTGCTGTGCAGAGAACTGGAGGGCCAGTAGGGAGTGGGACACGTGTGGTCTCCTGGAGCTTAAATCAGTGTCAAGGTACCTTGTGCCGGGTCAGACCCAGAGCAGGTGCCTCATGTCTTGAACGAATGAGTGGAATAACACAAAAATTTTCTCATTTACTGTTTGGTGAGAAACAGAGTGTATCTCCAGAAAAACAGAACCAACAGGCTGAGTGTGTTTGTGTGTGTGAGAGTGTAGAAAGAGAGAGAGATTTTAAGAATTTGGCTTATGCAATTACAGAGTCTGACAAGACCAAAATCTGGAAGATAGGTCAGCAGGCTAAAGACCCAGGAAAGTGCTGTAGCTCAAGTACAGAAGGCGTCTGCTGGCATAACTCCCTCTTCCTTGGGGGATGTCAGTATTAAGAAAAAACAAAAAACAAAAAAACGAACAAACAAAAAAAACCTCTTCAACTGATTGGATGAGGTCCACCCATGTTAAAGAGGGTAATCTGCTTTACTCAAAGTCTACAGCTTCAAATGTGAATCTCATCTAAAAAAAAATACCTTCACAGAAACATTTAGAATAATGTTTGACAAAACACCCAGATACTGTGGCCTAACCAAGTTGATGTAATAAATTAACCATCACACCAACCTTATACTTTCACAAATGAGGAAAAAACAAAGAAAGAAAGAAAAGAAACAGGTCCTTGGAGACAACAGGTCTTGCCTAGAGAACTAGTTGGCAGATCCTAAACTCAAATTCAACTGTATGTCTAAGTGATTTCTCTCTTCTAGTTTTTACTTCTTAAATAAAAGCATTTGTTTTCTCTTTTTCTTTCTCTAACCAGCCCTTCCCTCCAAGCGAGAAGCCTGATTTCCAGAGTTTATTCAAACTCAGAGACTAGCTATCATTCTGATAAATTTTCTAGACCTTCCAAAAATATTCAATCAACACACAACAGAGAGGCATGCATTCTGTCGTTGGGCCCATTCCATGAGTCCAGTTCAGCCTTGTAATACCCACAATCTTTTTACATAACCCCAATTTGATGTCTGCTGTGACCAAGGCTGAATATTGACTGGCTCTCTCGGCGAGGATCTGGAGTTTTTTTCCTAAAGGCTCAAACAGGACCAATTCCTGCCTGCCTAGGACAGATTCACGCATTCTGGCAAAGGGTTGTACTAAACTATTAGGTTGATCTGTATGAAACTGCTGATATTTGACCTACAGAAATAGCATTTTCATATAGTCCAAGAAAAAAATGAGCTCATCTTTTCCTGGTCAGACCTCACCTTCCTCAGTGTCCTGTTTTCCGTGAAAAGAGAATTCTCCACTCCCTCAGTGGACAGGAATGAAAGATGCTGTTATTAAAAACAATCTAAAGTGATTTGAGAAGTGACAGCATCTCTTAGAGCAATGAGGTAATGCATCCAGCCTGCCTTCTCTGCCGTTTAACTTCCTGACAGGAGGCACGGAACGTGAACAAATTGATTGTCCTGTACAAAGTCAAGTAAATAAATAGCAATGCTTAATGCAATCATTTTCCATATTGCCTCATCAAAACCCATGCAGTCAAAGCCATTTATGAATTACGTAGGTCCCTACTGTTGTCATCTTTTCAGCATGTTGCTCTCAGAGATGCCTGCGGGTGGGGAAAATAGGAGAGCAGGTGCTAATCAATCTTGAGACTATGATCAGAAAGGATTTCGAAAGATGACAGCTTGCTTGAGCCATTCCTAAATTTCCAAGGGGAAACCTCCAAGGAACTAAGTCATTAACACAGGGATAGGAAGGAGAGTGGGGGGTGGTTTATTATTAGAGAATCACTACCTTGTGCCTTTGTCCTGCTTTAGGTTTTCAAAGAAAAAATAAGCAAACATGGCAAAGAAGAGAAGGTGATTAAGGACCCAGGCCAAGAGTAAGGGTGGGTGAGAATGAACTGATTCTTCCAATCTACCTTGTTGCCCTTCTTACTGCCCTTCCTTTGGCCATTCTCAAAGATTAGATAACAGAGCCTGGAAAGTCTGGGATAGAAGGACTCTTAGATATGGTGGTGGACACTGGAGTTATTCCATCAGCAACTAGGATAGATCAGAGGCTCTCAGGAGATGCTCCTGAATGAGGTGAGACCCACAGCTGCAAGTGGCAGAAACCATGCCCTAGTAACCAAAGGCCACTCACCCTCCATGTGGAAAGGAAGGGCCCCAGGAGGACAGTGCCTACTACGTTGATTATTAGGCTGTGACATGATGACAAAAGTATGAAAATGCAGTATGTTTTAATAAAGATAAATTCATTTTCATCAAAAGGACTGTTTTTTATTACTATGTCGTTGCCACTTTGGGGGATGGGGATTAAGGTGTCTTCTCTTTTACAGAATTAACAATGGCTGTAGATGCTCATTATATTTTCAATGGCTTCATAGGGTTCATATCTACCTCAAAGTGTAGGCTATAAAACCAAGACATAAGGCAAAAGCCATACAGTAAAATCCTAGGAAGCCCCTCCAACAGCCATCATGACCTCCATGCATACATGATAGCTTGTGTGCATTCCTGTATCATTCCTTCTGTTTTGTTCTTATATAAGTTTGAATGCATGTAACAGAAAACCCACTGCACTTGAGCTTAAACTCACATTGGCTGTGAATATTAAAAGATAAGGGGGAGGAAGGCTTCACTTCCAGGGTGAGGCCCTTCACGCTGCTTGTTCTGGGGTATCATCAGAAGCTCACAGCAGAACAACATTGTGGACTCAGAGCCCAGTCACTTTTTGCCCCATCTCAGGTTTCTAACCAGGAAGAACACTCAGAACAGAGTTCAAAGGTCTAGAAATTAGTCCATGACCCCTGAATTCCTCATAGGAAGGGGGCATGGCTTATGCCTCTGTCCCCACATAGAGTCTTGTACAAAGTTAGTGTTCAGGACTATTTGATCAATGAATTAATGAATGAACAGCCAAATTCTTACTCCTCTTTGATCACATTTTGAGGACTTAACAACCAAGCCCACAGAGGAAGGAAGCAGGAATGAACTGACTTCGTGCTTCCTTACAAAGCTGGAAGAACCAGAAGCCACAGGAGTCCCATAAACAAGGTCCCCTCAGCCCTGCTGTAGAGGCCATGGGCCCCAGAACAGAGGTCTCACTATCCACCCAATGGGACTAGATCCCAGCATGAGTCTGCCCATGGCAGAGTGGTAGGTGCGAAGACTTGGCTATGATGCTCCCTTATGCCCCATGACACCTGCTTCAAACCTAAGGTCATGGGCCCTTAGTGAGAGGAGAGACTTTCTAAGACTTGACAAAAGACAGGCTAAAAATGGCTTCCTTCCCCTGCTCCCGAGACCTCAATCTGCAGTCACACCTGGCCTCCCTAGCACCATTGTCCTCCACCAACTGTTAGAACAATCTCAAGTTCCCCCATGTTCTCTCTTAAAGCCATCACCCCACTGTGTGGCTCTTCACTTTGCTGATACAGTTTGGTATCTGCCATCTCCACGTCAATTCACTCCCTCAGCAACCCTCAAACACTCATTTTCCATCTAGAGCAGTATTCTCAACGGTGGCACTACTGACATTTGGGACCAGACAATTTTCTCTTGTTGGGGGCTGTCCTGTGCACTGCAGGATGCAATGTTGCAGGATGTTCAGCAACAGCATCTCTACCACTGTTTGCCCATACACCCTCCACTTTTGACAATCAAAAGCCAAATTTCCTCCTGAGGGAAAAGGGGAAAAAATGCCCCTGTTTGAGAACCACTGGTCTAGAATAAAAACAAGCTGCCATAGGGTGTGAATAAATGTTTGTTGAGAGAAAGAACAAATGAACAGAGAAATGAATATATGAATGAATGAATGAATCAATCAATCAATGAATCAGTCAATCAATCATTCAATGCACTGGAGAGAAAGCATACTGCCTCCAGGGAACTCTGGGTACATAAACTAAAAGCTGTAGGCAGAGAAGCAGTTAATAGGTCAGCGAGTCCTACTGAGACCCTGAATTCTCAATGGGCTTTTGCTGACTGTGCAGTTTGATGCATTTCCAATTAACAAGAAGACTTGCAGATGCCAATGGACCTTCAATAGGGTCACAGGAATGGGGCCTCTGATAAGCCAGACTGCAGAATGTGACACAGGGAAGCTCAGGCACCTGTCTGCCAAGGCGCTGATTCATTTTCTTTGTCAAGTTGCAATTTGGAATGACAGTTTCTCACCTTCTGTTTCCCCAGCTGCCATTTGCAAAGGTTACTTGCTCTAATTTGCTCGGCATTTCTCCTCTCTTGACCTCTCTCGAAGCTCTCACTTCTCTTCCTCCCTCTCCCTCCATCAGGGCCTTTTCTAAAGTTGACTAAACTGTTGGGTGCTGTCCCTCACTGAGGTATGACCAGTGAACCTGTGCAGCTAAAGGTCAGCAGACTTTATTTCATCAGGAAGAAAAAGGAAACAAGGTTCAGGGATCTGGCCACACACTGTCCTTCCTCAGCTTTCTGGGAATCTCTGTTCCCTCTCCAACCCAACCACACTCCTCATCCTGGGCTTGGGGCCACAGAATGTGGCCAAGGGCTGGGGCTGTGGACAAGGAAATAGTTCAGTAAGATGTAAAATAGTCTAGGCTTTCTTGTCCTTTAAAATAAGTATAGGTCAGGGGCGCCTGGGTGGCGCAGTCGGTTAAGCATCCGACTTCAGCCAGGTCACGATCTCGCGGTCCGTGAGTTCGAGCCCCGCGTCAGGCTCTGGGCTGATGGCTCAGAGCCTGGAACCTGTTTCCGATTCTGCGTCTCCCTCTCTCTCTCTGCCCCTCCCCCGTTCATGCTCTGTCTCTCTCTGTCCTAAAAATAAATAAACGTTGAAAAAAAAATTTTTTTTAAATAAAAAAAATAAAATAAGTATAGGTCGAAGCACCTGGGTGGCTCAGTCTGTTAAGCATGGGACTTCAACTCAGGTCATGGTCTCATGGTTCATGAGTTCAAGCCCTCCATCAGGCTCTGCAGTGACAGCACGGAGCCTGCTTGGGTTTCTCTCTGTCCTTCTCTCTCTGCCTCCCCCCACTCATTCTCTCTCTCTCTGTCCCTCAAAATAAATAACCTTTAAAAATAAATAAAATAAAGTAAGAATAGGTCCCACTTGGTGAGATCCTGCTTAGGCATTGCCAACCATTTTATGAGTATTATGTAATCTGTCAGCAACCTTATCAAGTAAGAGTTTTAT
Organism: Lynx rufus; assembly: GCF_022079265.1. Classification (NCBI taxonomy): domain Eukaryota; kingdom Metazoa; phylum Chordata; class Mammalia; order Carnivora; family Felidae; genus Lynx; species Lynx rufus. The sequence goes on along the minus strand of NW_025814867.1, from coordinate 30,948,122 downwards.
TCTTCATTTTTTTTAAACATTTATTTATTTTTGAGAGAGGGAGAGAGACACAAGGAGGGTTAGAGAAAGGGAGACACAGAATCTGAAGCAGGCTCCAGGCTCCGAGCTGTCAGCACAGAGCCTGATGCGGGGCTCGAACTCATGGACTGTGAGATCATGACCTGAGCCGAAGTCGGATGCTTAACCGACTGAGCCACCCAGGCACCCCTATTCTTCATTTTACAGAAGAACAAAAGGGATTTAAAACTTCTCAAATTCAAGGGTGCATCAGAATCACCTTGAGGGCTTGTTAAACCACAGATTGCTGGGCCCCATCTCCAGAGTTTCTGATGCAATAGGTCTGGGCTGGGGCCTACAAATTTGTCTTTCTCAATCAGAGGATTAACACTTTACACTAAAAATCAAGTCACTTACTCAAATCACACATTTGCCAATGGGAAGATATATACGGGAAACAGGTTTCTTGTATGGTAGAGTCTGATGTCATACCTGGCATCATTTCAGGTAACTTTGTGGGTCAACAGACCCCATTGTTATAGATGGAGAGACAATCTAACATTCATCACCCAATTCATTAAATATTTACCAAACATCTATCCCATGCCCTGCCATGTGCTAGCTGCTGGGGATGCAAACAAAAATGGGAAGCTTTCCTCCATGAGCTTACATGTCCAGAGAAGGAGAAAGGTACACAACACCAATAACTGTAATAAAGTGTAGGTAGAGATATTGCTCAGAAAGAACAAAGCATTTGTTATAAATTTGTCGATTTTTTTTTGTCTCAGGGCCCCGTTACATTCTTAAAAATTTTTGAGAACCCCAATAATAAATTCATTGCATGTGCACACAAATAACAGATTTTTATTCTAAAAATATATTTTTGAAAAAAGGTAAAAAGGCTGGCAGTGCCTTATGGTTTTTGCAAATCTCTTTATATTTGGCTCAACCGAAGACAGCTGGATCCTTACTTCTGCTTCTGAATTTAATATGATGTAATATGCCATTTTAATTGCAATATATGAAGAAAATTGATAAAAGAAAAAAAGGAAAAAAGGGAAATAAGGAAAAAAGGAAAAGAGGAGGTCATTACTGTAGCCTTTTCAGATGATTGAGGATATTCTTCTTTGATACTACACCAAAACTCAGGAAGTTTAGCTGTAATGTGGAATCTTAAATCTGATCAATGAAAATTTTGCACTTACACTGCATTAGAATGCATTCATCTATTTTGAGTTTCCAAAGAAACTTTTATGTATGCTTGATTTGTTCACATCATGTATTGGCCATTTGGCAAATATCAGTACAATGAGTTATGAAGATCTTCCAAATATTGACACATTACATCATACAGTATCAAAAAACTATATCCATTAATACTCCTCTTTAAAAATGGGAAGCTCTCAAGTTGCTAAAACTCTGATTTTTACTTGAAAGCTCAAATTTTATCATTAGCATCCAATACCTTCAGTGGTTTTCATTGGAATGGTAAGCTCACTCTTTTATTTTCAAGGCAATATCTGCCAAATATCCAAGTCCAAATAGCTATAATTTGTTTATCTGACATTCTCTCAACTGAAAATGATGTTCCTTGAAAGAAAAGTGGCTAGTTCAGCTTGCAACTCAAATAATCATGAGTGCTTTTCCTTGAGATAACCATAATACTTCAGGATGTAGCAGAAATATCTTATTTGAACTTACCATTTCGTCACATAGAATGATAAAAGGGCATGTATTCAAGGATCAAGACTTAAAAAAATTACTTTTACTGCTTCATCAAGGCAATTCTTTTTTTTTTTTTTTTTGAGACAGAGAGAGAGACAGAGAGACAGAGAGCAGGGTAGAGGGGCAGAGAGAGAGAATCTTAAGCAGGCTCCACTCTGCAAAGAGGACACAGGTCTCAATCCCATACCCTGAGATCATTCCTGAGCCAAAATCAAGAGTCGGACACGCAACTGACTGAGCCACCCAGGTATTCCCATCAAGGACATTCTTAAGTAAAACTGACATTAGCTTTTTCCTAGGAGAGGGGTTGTTTGGTTTCTTTTTATGAGTGATTGTTCGTAAAGAAGAGAATGACTGCGAGAACACTTTGGTACCACTGCTTTAATTCTTGCTTTGGCAAGAATTAAGAATACCAGCTTTGGGGCGCCTGGGTGGCTCAGTCAGTTGGGCATCCGACTTCAGCTCAGTCATGATCTCAGGGTCAGTGAGTTCGAGCCTCACATCGGGCTCTGTGCTGACAGCTCGGAGCCTGGAGCCTGCTTCAAATTCTATGTCTCCCTCTCTCTCTGCTCCTCCTCTGCTCATGCTCTGTCTCTTAGAAATGAATAAACATTAAAAAATTAAAAAAATAAAAAAGAATACCAGTTTCAGTCAGGTAGATTCAATTTTTAACCATAATCCATGCAAACATCAACCCAGTAAGAGGCACCTAGGTGGCTCAGTCAGTTAAGTGTCTGACGATTGATTTCAGCTCAGGTCATGATCTCACAGTTCATGGGATCAAGCCCCACATTGAGCTCTGAGCTGACAGTGCAGAGCCTGCTTGGGATTCTCTCTCTCTCTCTCTCTCTCTCTCTCTCTGCCCCTTCCCCATTCTCTCTCTCTCTCAAAATAAATAAACATTTTAAAAAATAAAGTATCAACACAGAAAAATAGGCAAGTGGCATGTAAGTTTTATTATCAAGATAGCTCTGGCCTTGAAGACCTCCTAAAAGGAACCCTTAGGGAGGTCCATAGAGCACACTTTGAGAACCTCTGGAGCATTAAATTCCTCAGCATTTTTCAAACATTTCCTGAATACCTACCTATCTTGTTCATACTCAGCCTTGTCTCTGAGATGTTTCAAGAGATTAAATACATCAAGAAAACACAAAGGTGAACATGTAGGGGAAACACATTTCAGGGAAGATAGTCTTTATTGCAATGCATATGCTAAGCATATAGCTGAATTAAGCAAGCAGCTTAATTTAGCTTCAAAGGCAGCACTTTAAAAACAACCAAATGTGTTACGACATTACAGACCCAATTAATATGTTTTCTAATAATAATCGGTACCATTTGTTAAACATTTACTATGGGAAGACACTGTGTTGAGACCTCAGCCTATGTTATCCTGTCTGATCTTTCCAACAACCCTATGAAACAAATATAATTACCACCATTTACAGGCCAGAAAAGTAAGACTTGGAGAGGTGAAGTGATGTGCCCTGTATTAAACAGCAGTAATAAGAGAGCAGAACCGCGATTATGAACTTGGTTCCGTCTGACCAGGAAGCGGTGCGCTCAGGGCCTCTGCTCTGCAGTCCCTCAGGCACAGCTGACCACACTGCTGAGCCGAAGTTACCTTGCTGCTCGCCAGGGGCGAGATATTGACCTGCATCCGCGGGGACCATCCCTCGGGGCAGATGCAGGCACAGCTGCTCTCCCCCAGGACAGCCCAGCTCTGCCGCAAGATGGGTCCCTTTCCCTCTACCTGTCACAGCGCCAATGGCGGCAGCAAGCTTGCCACAAACCATAGGGTCCCCCAGCATACTTACGATATACACAGAAATGTCTGCCCCTTGACATCCTGGGGAACTGCAGCAAATACAGGCAACAAATATAGTCAGACCTCCGTCATTGTTTTTTTTTTAATTAGTGGTTTGAGTGTGAGACAAATTCAGTTTTAATTAGAACTCGTTTGTTGATAAATTCACTACTCAGGGTATACATTACACAAAATCTCTGACTGTCCTTCTCACTCTGAGGTGAGTCTTCACCCTCCACCCCCAGTCAAATGTCAGCCTGGGAAGAGTAAAGTCCCGAGGAGACTCGATGGGCAGGGCTGGCATAGGCTCCCTGGGAAGCCGGTATGCCCTGTTCTCAGTGCTCCCACTTTACTGTCCTCCCCCTGGGTTTTGGACAACGTGCAGCTCCGCCTCTCTCCTGCTTCTTCCTCCACAAGCAGTAACTCAAGAAAAGACCCAAGGAGAACAGTCTGAGGTACAGGGTCCAACCAGCCACAAGGTGCCATCCACACTGGAGGCAACTGTATGTCCATGGATGCCAAAGACTTCCACCAGAGGAATGCATCTTGGGAATTTCTGGGATGGAAACGGAGCAGGACCTTCCATGGTAGAGGACAGGGAGTCCTCAGGGCATCCCAAACCAGACACAGTGACAGAAGCCTCCCTAGAAAGGGAGGTCAGGGGAGAAGGTATGGAGGGGCAGAGGCAGGAAGAGAGGAAAGCTGATGCCAGGAGTCTCCATCCCAGACCTTGGCCCCAGGGAGGCCCAGGGGCATAAACGTGCCTCATGGAGGGTTTCACATTCTGAGACAGATATTTGTATACAAGAGAGAGCCCTGTTCTAGCCTTGATTAAGCTTGAGCCTGGTTTACTAACAGTTAAAACATCAGAGAGAAAAGTACCTAACTATATTTAGGGGCTCAGATATTCTATATTCTTTTTGAATTGAGAGTAGCATGTAAACAAGAAAATAAAATCTGAGTTAACTTCTTTATCTCCAATTCAATAGTCTAGTATTTGCTGTTTGGCATGGAGAGCTATTACTATGCTTAAAGACAGGGCATTAGGGGAATGAATCATGAGGTTTCTCCAGATAAGCTGAAGAATGCACTTGCTGTTTGGACAGACCAGATAATAAGGCATAATAAGGCGCACCTTGCCTACCTGGGGCCACTGACGTTAGTGCAAGTGAACTCCTTGAGAGGAAACCGTCATCCCAGTGAAGGCTGCCTTGCAGACGCAGCAAAACTCAGGTCACTGTGCAAGACCCGACCTCCACTGCAGGAGGGGCAGTGCTCCGCAGGAAGGGTTACAGATTTAGCAAATAGGATACAGGATGCCTACCCAGGTGAATCTGAATTTCAGTAACATTTTTTAGTGTAAGTACATCCCAAAGATGGCACAGGACATGTACCGAAAAAGCATTCTTTGTGAGAACTCCATTTGGGACATACTTATACTGAAAGGTTATTCACTGCTTATCTGAAATTTGAATTTAACTGGAAAGTCTGTATTTTGTCTGGCCACCCTATCCGCAGGGTCTCAAATCCTGGGCTTCCAATTTTCACCTTCCTCCTCATGGTACCTGGCAGTCTGGAGCTTCCTTGACATTTTCGGAGGGGTGGGTTGTTCAGGGCTGTGAGGGGAGGCTAAGACCAAGGGGTTCCTCATGCAAGACTAGTTGGAATACTTGCATTCGAAAAACTCCATTTCACACAGGCAAAGAACCCAGCAACACAGCTTACATTTCCGTGGGCTGCAGAAGCTTCCCTAGGCACTTCATGCTTCTCAACATCCCAGCAGTTCTGAGCCACACAAGTAAACTCCAGGGGTACCCCGGGGAGGAATGGGGAACGAGAGGGCCAGGAGCTATTCTTTCCAGGGCAGAGACGAGAAGGAAGGAAACTAATTGCGGCTCCATAATTTTAAGTAATTCAACCAACATGCCCACCATGACATGTTGCAGAGTGGATACATCCTTCCCCTCCTGGTTTACAGAAACCCAGGGAAGGGGCCCTAGGCAGTGGAAGACATCCCCTACCAGCAGGGAATATTTTGACACAAAAGAAAATCCCCTCTGAGGGGATTCATTAAATAAAGTCCAGGCTGAGCCTTTCCTAAGGGGCTCCAGGCCTTCCACACTGGATGCTCACTAATCCCCATAAAATTCCAATGCTGTAAGAAGGGGAAGGAATTATAGATGTAAAATTGTTATCAGGAGGATTCAGGTGGATTTCTCCTCATCCACTTCCCCTATCTCCTCCTCCTCCTTGTCAAGCTATAAAGAATAATGCCTTGTGCTCATAGAGTGCCTTACAGTTTAGAAAAAGCTTTCCGGGCATTACTTTGAGGCTGGGCAGTGCAGTGACCTGCCTGGGCTCTGACAGGGTTCCCTGAGACTTCACGGTTCCTGCTCCAGCCCTCCTTACAGCCACATTCACTGGACTGAATACCCTCATCCTCCTTCCCCTTCCCTCCTTTGAGACACACACACACACACACACACACACACACACACACACACACGTGTGTATATGGGCACGTGGGCACGCCCATGGATGCAAATGCACCTCATCTATAAACCCTGTGTGGTTCCTGTGTTCTTTGCACGTTGGAACGTGGGCCTCCAGCTAACCAAATATCCCCAGACCCAAGACTCAGTGTCTTTGGGTGGTCTTTCCCTTCTAACACTGCAGGTCCCCAAAAGGACAAGCCAGGTGGCTCTCAGAACACCACAGTGCCTGTGGGGAGCCATTCCCAAGGTACCCTGCCTGATGGAATTCTGGCTTAATGAAAAAAGGTCAAAGGACAGCTTGGATTTATTGTACATCTACTATCTGCCAGGCCCTTTATACCTTACCATGGTGAATGCTTCACAACTCTGAAAAGTACTGTTGCCCGTTTTATAGGTGTTGGAACCAACATTCAGAGAGGATTGGTATTTGCCTGAGGTCACACATTCAGAAAGTGGCAGCGCTGGGATTCAAATCCAGAAAGTCAGACTCTAAGCTCATACTTTTATTACATGTAAAGTTTTTGTGGGTGAGGAATTCAGACAGAAATTTGTGGGGTAATTCTTGAGCTCCAAGATTCTTGAGCAGTGTCCCTCAGTGGTAGTCACTTGGTGGCTGGGATGGGTGGAGGCTCTGGGATGGCTTCATTCACCTGCTGGCAACCTGGTGGGGCCGGCTGGCAGGCTGCACTTGGCTGCGCCCATCTCCCTCGGCCTGCAATATCAAGACTGCCCCATGTACTCTCTCTAGCAGGGTAATTAGACTGTTATATGGTGGCTCAGGGCACCAAGAGACCAAGAAAGAAGCAACACACGCTCTTAAGGGCAAGGTCTGGAAGTGGCGAAGTGTTGCTTTTGCTACACTCTGTTGGTCAAAGTAGCCACAGGCCAGCCCAGATTCAAGGGGGCAGGGGGGGTATAAATGGGTCCCATCTCTGCATGGGACAAGTATCTAGGGATTTGCTGTCCTATTCCACCACAGATGGCAAGTAAACCCATAGACGGTACATAAGCCAAGGCCTGGCAAAGCTACCCCACTGGAGCTACAAATGGCCAACAGGCCCCTCACATCTGTTGTGTACAAAGGGGACACACCAGAGCTCTGTGAATAGGACCAGATGTTCCAGGGGCTCTTAGACTGGGGGATCTAATGAGTGTAGACAACGATGATGACAATAAAGGGTGGGGTCTGATAAGGGGCACACCAGAAAAAGTATTCTAACACTAACTACAGAATTCTTGTAACTTTTCTGTGTTAAGCCATCCAACCAGTCAAAGGCTAAGGGAGCAGAGCAAATGTGGCCTGATGAAATCCACCATTCATGCAACACTCCACACAGACATCATGGAACTTCCAAAATACATAAAATCTACATATCAACCTTGCACCTCTTGGCTTACTCAGTAACGAGACTGTTGTCCTCAGTGAAGATGAGATACTGTGCAAAACTGTAGCTGTGCATTCTACTTTTCAAGTAAGGAGTGCAAAATACCCACTCTAAAGAAGTCAGCACTGAGGAGGGCTGAGGAATGGATAGATGCAAACGTTCTCCCTGGCAAGTCACTTAAATGCTCTGAACCTCAGTCTCCCCTTATGTAAAATGGACTTAGTCTACATGCTTTCTAAATCCTTTCCAACATTTTGACGTTGGGAACTAGTGCCAATGACCTCTGAAAGCCAAATTCATGCAAAACCAGTCACTTTCTCCCTTACATACTAATGAATGTTGCTCTGCATATTTATCCTTAAAGGACATCACCTGGAGGGTCTGAACCCTCTCTGGTTTTTGAGGCCAAGACTATGAAGGATTCTATCAAATCCTCCCAAAGGCCAGAGTCTCATCTCACTACTCACCCCATCTCATGGAGATTTGAAACAGAGTGAACTTTTCATCTTCAGTGTGCATCTGGGGTAAGGAGTCTGAGTTTCAGAATGGCTTACTGCACTGAAAATCCTCTACTTTGCTTCCAGGCCTAAGCAGTTACTCCACCTCCTTGGTAATATGTTAATTCTCTCATTAAAGGGCCTGGTGTGAGGTTGCTGGTATCCCAGGTCAGGATGCAGCCCCATGCCTTCAGACTGTCTGATCACAGAATAACAACCCATTCATCTTCTGCAAGTCCAGTTACCATCCCAGAGCTCTAGTCCTGCCCATTTCACCTAGTGTTTCACTGCCTGAACCAATCAGGGGAGCAGAAGGTTATGTTTACGGCTACATTGCGATGGCTCGTCAAGCCCTGATACCCACATTTGTAAACCTCTGCAGCTCTAGATCCCAGCCACCTCGGTCCATTGCTATACCCTCCTCCAGATCCCAACTGTGGGGTCCAATTTGGGTTTCCTGAACTGGCTGTCATCAGCACAACCTGTTATTCTAGAAGTTTCCTAAATAGGCACAATGTCCCCACTGACCAGAGAGGCTAAGGCACCTATCCCAAGTTCAGACATACCTTCAGGGGAAGGCAAGGACCAGGACGCCTACCAGTTACACTGTCATGGTGACTGAGTTAGAAGGACCCTCTACAGGTCTAAGGAGGAGGGACTAATATTAGACAAAAGTAGCTGCACCCAAGATGTTCAAGCCTGTAGGGGACACATCTCTCCCAATATCAGGACACAATCTGCACACTGCAGGGTATTCACACGGTAGGCATGGCCCAGAATAGGAAAGCCACAAGGAGCTCCTGACTTTACAGGCCATGGAGCCTGTCCCCCAACTCCATCCTAGCCAGTGTGGACAGGTGGGCAAATTCCACCACTTCCTTAATTAATTCCCAGCCCATCTAAGTCAAGCAAGCCCTAGCAGCTGGGTCGAACTATCCCCAGGCTTCCTTGGCACTACCCACCCTCCACCCCCTTTAAGTATAATATGGGCCTGAGGCTCTGATCCTCCAGAGACAGTGCTCCATCAGCTTCACCATATGATTCATGCAAACAGCTTGGTCTGCCCTCCCCCACCCGACTGTATGCTGCTGGTGGGGGTCAGGAATAGCTTCTCAGCATTTAGCCCAGAGCCTGGTAGTCACTGGAGGGTGCTCAGTGGATGGATGTGAGATCAGTGAATGGGTGGAGATGGTGGATGGAGGGAGGATGGATGGAGAGATAAAATAAATGTTAGCTCCAAATGGGATTTCCATGCACCCATGCCCCTCCTTTCCTCAAACCTGTGGACCTGGCCAGACCAGATACTTTGAAAAGTCCCAAGTGCCAATCTCCCTAGGGATGAATTCTCTGTTCTCTGTGTTACACCAGAGTGCTGGCATGTTACCAACAGGCCTCCATGTGGGCCAGTCATCTGACCCTTGCCACAAGCAAGTACGCTTTACAATGGTCTATGACTCATGCATCATGAAAGGATGTCTGTGGATGCAAGAGATGCTGTGATAGAACCTCAAGGCCAACGGATACCAGGTCTCCAGCTGGCCTAGCTTTTCCCAGCAACAGGACCCAGACCCACGTGACCGGTATGAGAGCAGCTGTGGGGGTTAGCAAGACAGTCCTGAGTGGAAGACTCAAATGCAGAACCTGCTGGATTTCAACCACCTTCTTGAAATACCCAAGGATGTGCTCCCTAGAATCTACTTTAAGAATAAAAGATCCCCTAATTGAAGGTAATTTGCTTTCTCAGTTCCATTTACCATTGCATATAATTATTGTAAATACTGGCTTAGAATAAAAGACTTTTCTTTTTTCCCATGTAGTTCTAGCACTCCCTTCCATGGAACTAAGCAGTACTACCCAACTCCATGGGCAATAAGCCAGTCCGTCTCTGTGGAAAGGGGCAGGAGACAAAGCTTTAAGCCTAAGAGAAACCACAGACCCCTCACAAGGGTGACTATAGGCTTCTCTGCAGCCTCCCCAAGGAGAGATAGGTATGGGAGGGAAGAGGAGCGTAGAGGGGATGTTTGGCACAACCCATCCCCACCCTATGAGCACAAACCCTAGGGCTCAGGCCATGTGGCTCCAATCCCCATTGGGGTTAAAAGAATGAGCTCAGAATGTGGCCATAGAGGAAACAAGTCCACAGCTGGCATGGAAATGCCTGTGAGCTCTCAGCAGGAAGTGGGTGTGCCCATGGGAAGATCCCACGGAAGGCCCGTGAGCACTGGGCTTCCACCTCGGCCTCCGATATTCAGACCCTGTCCTTCTTCAGCTTCATCGGCAGTCTCTCCATCAGCTGTCCTTCTTTCTGGTCGAAAGTCCTACTCAGGTCCTACAAGCAGGGCCCATCCCTCAGGAGCCCCTGCAGGAGAGGTTTCAAAGGGCACCCCTGTGATGAAACATTACATTTATAAGCCAGCTCTAGGGCCCAGGTCCCCCATCTGCTTATGTATTCTCAAGCCCCACTCTAGCAACCTTAGAAAGCACTGCTACCAAAAACCACAACAGCTGCCCTGACAGGGTCACCTGAGCTCACATGCCGGGCCTCCCTAGGCAAAACCACATTGCAAGACCTGACCAGGGTCTCTTGGCTGCAGCCTGGAGCTGAGCCTTGTCTAGTCACTAAACCTATCATTCCACCACAGTCTGCCTCCCCAGTTTCGTATATGGGGTTTCAGCTTCCAGAGCTCCCCTAGGCAGACAGCAGTTGCCTCTCACAGCCTCCCGAACCCGGCAACAGATGAGCAGTCAGGAGCCTGCGGCCTCACACAGGATTCCCAGGCCGGGCCTTTTGTGCCCTACAGGAGCCTCCCTGTGAGGTGCTTCCCCACAGACCTGGCCTGCCTGCCCCTTGCCCTCCCCAAAAGGGTGATGCATATTTTATCTCCAGTGGACCATGAAGGTCTGAAGGAGGCAGGCTGATTTATCAGAGACAAAACCATACAGACGAAATTGTGTCAATATATCTTTGCATAGTGGGTTCTGAAGGATGCCCCCTATTTCTCTGGTAAATCATATACATTTAAAGTCCCCAAAAGCTTAAATATATATTTATCCAGTAAATCAGCTCAGCTTTGAAGTGGCTCATTTCTTTCCTGCAGAAATACAGCATACAGTTGCTAACCTTGTTTTTCTTCCCTTTTCCAAGTAAGGGAAAAAAAAAAAAAGAAGAGGAGCAGAGAAATGAAATTCTGAATAATGAATGTTTAAATATTGACGAAGGTTTGACACTAATGGTGTGAGGGAGAGTGTGCCGCACAATGGCTCCTCTGCGGCAGGATCTACAAAGAGATGCATTTTGCTAGAACCTTTCAGGCTCCTTCCAGCAACTAAATTCTCTGAATCTGTGACACACATGTTATTGAGTGCTCCAGGGCCAAGGCTGGAGCACACGGGAATCAGATGGAACCTTCTTGATGCAACAGGAAAGGTCTAGTGATTTATTAGTCTTCATTTCCTGATTCTCTCTCTCAACCTATTTGCAAACAATTTATTCAGAAGCAGCAGTTTCTCCTTTTTAAGGGATATTACCCTGGCTTGAGCTATTTCTCATCGTCCTAGGAAGATATTAAAATCCGCTGTGGACGAGGATTTACATGTGTGAATCCTCAGTGCCAGGCCTGGCTCAAAGTTAGTTCTCACTCATGACCATAGGCTTTCGTGGAGCCTCCAGACCCTCATGTATATTGTGTTTTTCACAGGCACATTCCCCAGAAGGCTGACGACAATCTCCCCACTCTGTAGCCCAGAGGGTTGAGGCCTAGTGAATCAACACAGCAAAGAGAACAGCTGTCCTGTGTGTTTCCTACAGGACTGGGGTGACAATTGATTCTGGGGACTCTAGTGGCTGTAATGATGGAAGGTCCCAGGGGGAGCTGACCTTCCCCAGGAGACACTGCTGCCCTGTCTTCAAGGTGAGCTTTGGTCTTGGGTTCTCTGAGTCTATCTCTCTGCCATTAAGCCAAACCTGAAGTAAACCATTCCAGGTTCTACCCTGATTGTCACGTTGCAGGACAGGAATCTCCTGCAACACACTATCCCAACACAAAATGAATCCTTCTGGGAGCCTGGAGACTCTTATTCCTTCTTGGCCATGGCCTCAGGTTCCTCTCCCCTATGGTGTTACAGTCTTCAGACACAGGGATTTCTGCCACCAAAGCCATCTGTGTTCAAATCTCTGACTCAAACACACATTTCTCTTGGCTACTTCCTGGAACCACACTAAATGACAATAAGCAACAGAAAGGTGTGAGCTCCTCACAAAGCACCGGGAAGGTCTCAAAGGTCTGTATGCATTTTGGAGGGAGGAGTGAACGCTGACTTTGGACAAGGGACACAATGTCCATGCCTCTAACGGGGCACATGAGCAGCTTGGTCACTGGGACCCCCAGAGGCACAGTCCTCAGAGAGTGGAGGTGAGGCGTCCAGGCACAGATGCCACTATCCCAACAAATAAGCAGATAAATAACACAGCACAGATACGCATCACATCGGCAATGCACAAAAGTAGAACAGAAAAGTCCTAACATGCTAACTGTGCAGTAGGACCAGAGAGTGAGCAGGACGTAAACAGAACCCATTTGCAGGAAGGAGGTGGGAATCTTCTGAGCATTTGGGATATAATCTTGCTTATAATTGGCCAGATTTGGCCAGATCTGGGGGGGTGGGGGGGACCCTCCGAGTACGCAGAAAACTCGATAAGCGAAAAAATGAGGAAACCATTAATCCCAAAATTTATCAAAAGTATATGAGAAAGTAACCATATACTACTCTACTGAGCTCAGCACTGAAAGATAGTTGCATAAATATAATAATATGAGCATGACGTGGATTGCATCTATAGAGATTAACAAAATAAATAGAGATAAATTTTATCTTGTGCACATATTACATCCCAAATTCATATACATAAAACCAAAACATTATAGACAGGCAACACAGCAGGAGAGATGTATTAGTAAAACAAAAGAAGAGGAAAACTATGGAGAAGGGCAAAACAGAGAGCTAAATTCTCAAGTAAGTCAAAAGATAAGGTCTAAATTGGTATCAACAAGTAGCATTATAAGCACATAATTCCAAACGTGGAAGTAAATACAAGAAACAGATCCAAGTGTCAGGGAACAGGATGGGGTGGGGGATGTGGGCAGGAGGCTGATGTTCTCTCATTTTGGTACACATTGGGTTTCTAAATCCATTACTTTGATAAAAACTAAAATTAATTTAAAAAATGAAAAGCTGCCGCTCCCCCAAGTGGGCCTACAACAACCTGGAAAAGAAGGTGCTGGTGTACCCCCTGGGGTGGGTCAGAGGGAGGCCAAATGCAAAAGGAACCCCAAACACATGTTCCACTCCGACTGGGGTTTGTACATCCCTCCTAAATTCTGGTCACATCAATTGTTGTTTCTAAACCATGCTGTTGAAAGGTTTCAAAAAAGGTGGCTTTAGCAGATAATTTGGAACTTTCCCATTCTGGGATTAAAAATAGAAGAAGTAAAATCACATTTCACAACCAGAGCCACACTAGGGCCCTGTTTTCATCCCACCGCACAGTTTGTGACGTGAAAATAAACAAAACTGGAAAGGAGGTGTTTCTGTGTTTTTTTCTCCCGAGTCTCTCGAGATGAAGTTGGGCAAAGGGTACGCAGCCAAACTGTTTTCACACCATGCCTTGACTGCGTCTCACACTTCTTTGCATTTAGAGGGGATTTTCATCATTGCCTGGTTTCAGAATTGACTCGGTGTAGACTGCAAGCTGATAGCTCAGCTCAGTCGTCATTAGCGCTTGTGGCCTGAGAAAAGTGTCGTCAGGTCTTGAGGAGCTGACCACGTATTTAAGGTCACAGAGGGACCATTTTTCAATGTGGCCCAGAAGAAACTACTTCACTGGGCATCCCAAATTACCATCTGAACCAGTGATATATTCACCCGAAACACCAGCATATATATTAAGACCAATTCCCCTAAGAAACAAAAAAATTTTTTAAAGAGTTTGAGTATAAAAATGCACAGAGTGAGAAAATCCACAGCAAATGGTCTTAAACAGTGGCTGGCCAGCAATGCCTGACAGTTTCTCCCAGGTTCCCACTAAAGACCAGTCAAAACTAGGCAAGTAAAAACTCAAATGCCACTACATTAACTACAATTTGATACAGTGTTAAACCCTCCGGGATTTCCACTAATTGTAAAGCCATGGGAGTGGAAGTGAAAAACACAAACTGAGACACATGCTTTTTTTTTTTTTTTTGCTTGAACTAGAGCCCAACTGAAATAAGATAGGCAGGATGTTCAGTTCCTGCATTAGAATTTAGAACACAAGTTCACGCCCCCCTCTGTGACAGAGATTCTCCACAGGGGTCCATCTTGCTCCCTAGGAAACATTTCATAATTTCTGGGGACGTCTGGAGCTATCATGACTTCAAGGGAGAGGGTTCTCCTGGCATAAAGTGGGTAGAGAACAAAGGATGCCACTGAACATCCTACAATGCACAGAATGGCTCTGTGCCAAGGATGAGAAAAACCGCTGTACTGTGCAGGAGATATACTTGAAGGCATTAAGAACGTCTGTTTCCCCATCATACTGAATCTCTCTCTCTCTCTCTCTCTCTCCGTCTCTCTGTCTCACACAAATATACACACACAGACGGACGCGTTTCATACACCTTAATACATTAGGTTTCAAGGCCCTAATAATGTTATCTAAAAGAGCTTTTAAAATTCTACAGGTATTCATGCAGGGAAAAAAAGCAAAACAAAAAATAAGATAATCAATGGAGGACTTGCCTTTGACCATCTCTGCAACACCACAAAGAACAGAAGACATTAGACAACAATATCCACTGAGTTTTCCAGAAAATGGCTGTGGCTAGAAATTTTACATTCAACCAATACAATAATCCATGGTCTAAATGTGGAGCCACGAAGGCATTTCAAGATATGTATGAACTCTAAAATTATAACATGTTATCATTTAGAAGAGAAAATACTACTTGAAAACATACTCCACCTGACTGAGTGATGAATCAAAATGAAGAACTCAAGAATGGTGTGGCTGGAGATGAGTGATAAAACCCATTTACATGTAAAGTTCTCTGTATTTTAAGTAATGAGAAAGAAAATAAATATCATAATAGGAAAGGGGACACAACCACAGACAGTGGTTCCTTCTAGTCCAAAAAAATCTCTCTGTACAGCACTTGCTAATGAATTGAAAAATCTTAACAAATTGGATGGCTTTTCTGGAAAATGTAAATTATCAGAGTTTGACACAGGATAAAACAAAAACCTTAAGAAATCAGTTGTGAGGGTAGAATAAGAAAACTACCAAAGCTTATATCTGGAAAAGATTCCAAGACTAAATACTTTTATAGGGGGTTCTTTTAAACATTTAACAAACAGGTAGCTCCATGCTTTACCATGATATATTATTATATATTGTAATTAATATTATATATTAGTTAATATTAGACATTAAAATACATATATATATAACTATAGTCTGTTTTATGAAGTTAGTAAAACCTTATACCAAAATGTGCCAATATAACTAATAAAAAAAAAACAAAATAAAAATGTACAGATACAGATGTGAGCATCTAAATAAAAGCATCATATACTGAATACATCATTCACCATGGCCAACTAAGATTTACTCTCAAAACTGAAAATACAGTTTTTATCATTTTTGCTAACAGTAACCAAAACCTTGTGTCAATTGAGCAATAAGGAAAACCATATGCTTACCTCAAAACATACTGAATATATTCCTCTTTACTATTCTTTCAAGTAAATATACATTATTTTCTTCCTAGTTTCCTACTTTGAACTTACACTATTCTTAATGAAACAACTAAAGTCAGTTCTGTTAAAATTAGAGAGAAAATGAGCTCTTTCCCTTCCACTAATGCTTTACACTTTTCTGGAAGATCAGACCAAGGCAATAAGAAATGAAACAGGAATTAGAGATATAACTATTAGAAAGGAAGAAATAATCATTATTTCAGACAGTATGATCAGACACAGAAATCGCAAAGGAAACAACTGGAAAATATCTTATAATTAGAAAGAGGGTTCAGGAATGTAGACCATTACAAACGCAAAACAAACAAACAAACAAACACCCTTCTTTAACACTAGAAATAGCTACTTCTAAAAATCTGCTCACAACGGCTATAAAAAATATCAAAAGCAATCAAAGACATAAGAATAGCCCTAAGTTGTGGCACCAAAATGAAGAAAATTAAAAACATTACTAAAATATATAAAATAAGATTTGACAAAATGGGAATGTGTTCCTGGATGGAAAACTGAATGTAATTAAGTCCCAAAATAATATATAACTTTACAACATAAGCAATGAAATCATGAGCGGCTGTTTGGTTTGGGGAAGGGGAGAAGCACTGTTAAAAAGAAGAGAAGAGGAGCACCTGGGTGGCTCAGTCAGTTAAGTGTCTGACTCTTGGTTTCCGCTCAGGTCATGATCTCATGGTTTTGTGAGTTTGAGCCCTGCATCAGGCTCTGCACTGACAGTGGGAGCCTGCTTGGGATTGTCTCTCTCTCTCCCTCTCCCTCTCCCTCTCTCTCTTCCCCTCCCCTGCTCATGCTGTCTCTGTCTCTCTCAAAAATAAAAAAAAAAATTTAAAAAAGAGAGAAGAGAAGGGATTTTGAAGAAACAAAAACCTAAGATCTTCTGCTAAGATAAGTAGGGTAAAGGAATTAAGAAAGTATAAAAAGAAGACTAAAGGGAGGTAACTTGTCTAATAACCAGACTGTCCCCTGCTTTTTACAACTGTTAAAATGTGCAGCACCAGTGCAATCATCGATAAACAGAGCACCGCAACAGAAGAGTCTTGAAATAGACCCAAGTACATTTAGGAACTTAATAAATTACAAAGGAAGCAGTCCAAGTAAATGGGGTAGAAATGCACTGGGACAATTGGCTATTGGAAAAAAAATTAAATTAGACTCTCACCCTATTACTATTTACTAAAATACACACCAGGTGGATTGCAGAGTTGATATAAAAACGAAAGCCATTTAAAAAAGGACTATATCCATATATTACTTTGAGATTTAATTATTCTAATGTTTTAATGAAGCATTAAAAAAAAAAACTAGCAGAAAATATAGTTGTAAATTTAACTGAAGGACATTCTAAGCATTAAAAGCCCTGAGGAGAGAGGGGGCAGAACATGAAAGGCAAGCTCAAAATATTTAGTACATAAAAATTTTAAACTTCTACTATTAAAAATCATAGGGGCGCCTGGGTGGCGCAGTCGGTTGAGCGTCCGACTTCAGCCAGGTCACGATCTCGCGGTCTGTGAGTTCGAGCCCCGCGTCGGGCTCTGGGCTGATGGCTCAGAGCCTGGAGCCTGTTTCCGATTCTGTGTCTCCCTCTCTCTCTGCCCCTCCCCCGTTCATGCTCTGTCTCTCTCTGTCCCAAAAATAAATAAACGTTGAAAAAAAATTAAAAAAAAAATCATAAGCAAAATTGAACGGCGGATGGAGATGCTAAGACCCTGCTGCAACCTTGAAAACATTCTGCTAAATGAAAGAAGCCAGCTACAGAAGACCATATATTGTATGATTCCATTTATATGAAATGTCCAGAATAAGCAAATCCATAGAGACAGAAAGTACATTAGTGGTTACCAGGGGCTGGGGGAAGGGGGAGTTGAGGTGAAATGGGGAGTGACTGCTGATGGGTATGAGGTTTCGTTTTAGGATGATGAAAATGTTCCAAAATTGATAGTGGTGATGGCTGCACACCTCTATGAATATTCTAAAAACCACTGAATTGTACACTTTAATGGGGTGAATTGTATGAGTTATATCCCGATAAAGCTGTTATAAAAAATTTAATGGCAAATAACCAACTGGGAGAAATATTTGTAACATACTCAGGAAAATATTAATAATCTTGTTATATAAGGAACACTTAAAAATAGTAAGTAAAATGATGACACCCTATTAGAAAACTGGGCAGACAATGAAGGGACAATAAATGACTAAGAGGCTAATGAACAGTGATTATTCTATCACCTTAGCAGTGATTCAAGAAACAGTAATGCTTGGGACGCCTGGGGGGCTCAGTCAGTAGAGCATCCGAATCCTGATTTCAGCTCAGGCTGTGATCCTAGGGTCATGAGATAGAGCCTCGGGTTGGGCTCTGTGCTAAGTGTGGAGCCTGCTTGAGATTCTCTCTCTCCTTCTGCCCCCCTTCCCCTGTCCCCAGCTCATGTGCACATGTGCTCTCTCGCTCTCTCTCTCTCTCTCTCAATAAATAAACAAATTAAAGAAATAACTAAATAAAGTGCTCTTTACCGAAGGAAAGGAAAGGAAAGGAAAGGAAAGGAAAGGAAAGGAAAGGAAAGGAAAGGAAAGGAAAGGAAAGGAAAGGAAAGGAAAGGAAGAGAAGGGAGGGTGGGAGGAAGGAAGGAAGGAAGGAAGGAAGGAAGGAAGGAAGGAAGGAAGGAAGGAAGGAATGCTCAATACACAAGAAGGTACTAGAACAAGGACATTCTTTTCTACTGTGGCAAAGCTTTCACCTGGAGACCATGCTGGAAAGCAGCTTGGGAATAAACATCTAGATCTACGACCAGATACACATCCCCTTTCTTCTGCATCTAGGAGTCCGTCCTCAAGAAATAAGCACAAAATACCCAAGGATTTATGCATGAGGATGTTCACAGCATTATTTGTGGATATTTATAATATCCACAAATTAGAAGGAACATCAGTGCTCAAAAAGGGAGAAATTGTTAAATAAATTATGGATCAGCCACAAGGCTGAATATTATGCAGCCATTAAAAATGATGTTTTCAAATAAATTTAATGACAGGGAAAATGATCACAATGTAATGTTCAGTGGATGAAGGATATAAAATTGCTTACAATATGATCCCATATACACACAATGCTAACATGAAATGCTTGCAGAAAAGATCACTAGGTGGTGGCATTCTGGGTGATGGTCAGTTTTTCTTTATATTTCCTGCAGAGTCCTTGTTTTCTACGATGGGCACATTTTCTGGAATATTCATCTGCAGATAAGTCTTTGGCCAGAAGAGGAATAACTGCAATGCAATTCCTTTAAAAGCTGGTATCTGCTTTGCACACACCCCTCCCCACCTTCTCTTGCCCCAGAGTACTGTAGGGGGGCAGCCGTAAAGGCCCAGCCAACCCCTGGAGGCAGCCCCACCTTCTGACCAAGCTGACTGTGTTAGTCCGCGTGACCTGCTATAACACAACACCACAGACTGGGTGGTTTATAAACAATAGAAATTTGTCTCTCACAGTTTAGGAGGCTGGCAGTCTGAGATCACAGTCCCAGCAGGGTCAGGTGAGGGCCTCTTTGGGCCTGCAGTCTTTTCACTATGTCCTCACATGGCTGAAGGGAGGAGAGAGCTCTCTGGGGCCTCTTTTAGAAGGACACTAATCCCATTTGTGAGGGTTCCACATTCATGACTAATCACCTCCCAAAGGCCTTACCTCCTAATGCCATCACCTTAGAGGTTAGGGCTTCAATATATGAATTTTGGGGGGACATGAATATTCAGACCATAGCATTGACTAAGGGCCCCCATTCATTTGCTCTAATTTATCTAGGCTTCTTATCTCTGTAGGGCTGAGTCTCACAAAGAATAATAAAGCTATTATTGATATCACTGATAAGCGTGAAGGTCTTTTAGTCCAAAGTGGTATTTGTTCTTTATTTTAAAAAATTTTTTAATGTTTATTTATTTTTTGAGAGAAAGAGAGAGAGAGAGAGAGCGCGAGCAAGCGAGCATGCATGAGCGGGGGAGGGGCAGAGAGAGAGGGAGACACAGAATCTGAAGCAGGCTCCAGCCTCTGAGCTGTCAGCACAGAGCCCGATGCGGGGCTCAAACTCATGAACCCCGAGATCATGACGTGAGCCAAAGTCAGATGCTCAACTGGCTGAGCCACCCAGGTGCCTCAAAGTCGTATTTGTTCTAACATGGATCACATTGAAGACTAAAGAACATTTAGAATCCAGTGAAAAGAATGTTTCATGATTAAAGAAAATATGAGATATATATTTATTATAATGGAATATATATTCCACTGTACATACTGTGATATAACATAATATAATGGAATACCATACAGTCTTTAAAAAGGCTGGAAATCCTGCTGCTGGTGATAACATGGATGAATGAACCTGGAGAACATTATGCTCAGTGAAATAAACCAGATGTAGAGAGACAATATTTCACTTACACATAGAATGAATATATATGTGTGTGTATAAACACACAAATCCATATACACACACACAAACAGCAAAGTCACAGTGACAGAGAGTAGAATGGTAGTTACCAGAGGCTGGAGGGTGGGATAAGTGGGGAGGCAAAAATAGAATGATGGTTGCCAAGGGCTGGGGCTAGGGGGTCAAGAGGAGTCAGTGTCTCATGGGGACAGAGTTTCAATTTTGCAAGACGAAAAGAGTTCTGGAGATGGAAGGTGCTGACGGAGGCACAGAGGTGAGAATGCACTTCGTACCACTGAACTGTGCACTTGAAAATAGTTAAGCAAGAGGGCCACCTGGGTGGCTCAGTCAATTAAGCATTGACTGTTGATTTTGGCTCAGGTCATGATCTCACAGTTGTGAGATCGAGCCCGGTGTCGGGCTTCAGGCTGAGTGTGGAGCCTGTTTAGGATTCTCTCTCTCTCTCTCTCTCTCTCTCTCTCTCTCTCTCTCTGCTGCTGCTCCCCTGCTCTCCCTCTCTCTCAAAATAAATAAATAAATATTTTTTTTTAATTTTAAAAAGTGGTTAAGCAGTGAAGTTTTAGGTTATGTGTATTTTATCACAATAAAATAATAACAATGTCTCAATGGTAGAATTTCAGGCCTCTGGAAAGAGGTGGGGAGGAATCCCCAAGTAGCCAAGCCTGCTTCTGGTGGGCAGCCCCCATCTCTCCTGGGGGCAAAGATTGGGGCATGGAGACCCCAGTATGGAGCCCTCCAGGTATTTCAAAGCACTGTAAGCAGAGCTCGGCTGGGCAGCCTGTGATGGTTAAGCCTCGGTAGAAAGGCAAGATCACTCCGAAAGCACAGGTTCTCGGGCTGACTTACCCAAGGCTGCCGCTTACCCTGTGGCCCCCTCTGCCTCAACCTTTCCAAGGCACAGCCTCAGCCCCGAATTTCTATCCTTCAGTCCCCATCAGCTGGCAAGACCCACTCCTATCCAGCATTGAGGAAGAAATTGAGATCATCATGCAAAGGCCATGTAAAATCCCTCTCCCCCACTGTCACTCAAAAAGCATTAGGACATTGGTCTGTAAAGGAAATAAGCCCTGCATTTATTCAGCAGCTCCTAGGCTAGCTGAGTGGGATGTGGCCATGTCCTGTGCCACTTATGGATGGGTGGGTCATGAGAAAAGGTAGATCAGGAGCAGTATGACAGGCTGGAAAGTGGCCATGGCATAAACAAAGCTTTCAAGAATCTGCAAAGGGGAAGAAGGTGACATCTGAGCTGGTCAGTGAAGAAGGGGAGGAAGGCTATTACGGAAGGAACTAACAGTATCAACAAAAGCCCAGGGGCTGGCAGATAGGAAGGTGGGCTGTGGAGACTCTGGCTCCAGAAAGCTTCCCGAGGAGGTTAGTCCTTGCTCAGCATGCCCATCACAGCTTTTGAAAGCCTTGCTGGCCACTCATGAGCACTGTCTCTCGGAAGACCTATGCCTTCACAGGTCTAAGTTGGGCAGAGTGTGGGGAGGATGGGGTGACTGCTGCTTGCTCGATGGGGACCTCACAAAAACTGGACATCTGTCAAGGCCCAGTTTAAGCACCACCTTCTACCTCCCTGCTCCTCCCCCCACCTTGTCCTTCCCAGAGCTCTCGTCACACCCCACCTCACAGCCTAGGCACAGGTGATGTATGTGTCAAATATGGCAGTGAGATGACCTTAATGCGTCTGAATGAATAAGGGTCCCTCCTAGGTCCATTAATTCATTCATTCATTCACTTACTCCCTAGGCCCATTCATTCATTCATTCACTTACTCCTTCAACAAACACATACTGAGTGACCACAGTAGGCCAGACCCTGCAGTAGACACTTAGGAATGACAATAAAGGATACAGTCCTTGACCCCAATGTATTCAGCCTCTAGTGGATGAGAAAAACAAAAGAAAAGTCCAGGGACAAGGGCCCTGTGCACAGACAGGGACGGCCAGTTCTGCAGGGAGGTGGGAGCAGAAGGCCACATATAAAGGGGGTGGATGGTGCTTCTCCCAGCCATGGCAGGGAGGGGCTCCCTCAGTGACTCCCCCACCCTCCCGGGACATGCCGAGGGGCTGTGGGGAACCACGGGAAGCTGACAACGGTGTGTGCAGCTGCCCCGGACACCTGAGCACTCAGCTGCAGCCACACAAAGCCCGCATTTGGCTTCCCCTGCCAATTCCCCCTCAAAGGCACCTGAATTTAAGATTCATCAGAGGGCTCTGGCTGCCTGGGAAATAATGATTTATTTTCTCTCTCACTCACACACACGCGCGCACACACAACACTATTTGCAATCCTTTGTTCTCAGTTTCCTACACATTTAATTACCTCGGGATAAATCTGATTTCCCCTCTTGGAAAATCTCTCTTTTGTTTTCTTTTAATTTCCCTTTCTTTCACGTTACGTTTGACAAAGTTGGGAGAGACAACCAAGACAGATGAGCACAGAGGGTGGGAGAAGCCGAGAAGCCAGTGTGGCCCGTGGAGGAGGGTGCCCGGATGACGCAGACCGCCTCAGCTCCCAGACCGGAGCTATAAATTAGGAGAAGTGCCCCGTACTTATATTTAATTCAATAACTAACACTTACTCACATAAAAATAACTTATTTTCATTCTGGGAGGGTAAGGCCTAAATTTAAACAATCTTTCCCAGCGTGCCTGAGGAAGAAGTCTGCCAATTCTGCCTCCTCCTCCCCCTCAAGCTCGAGGCCTTCATCCGCTGCTTAGAGAGAAGGGAAGGGAGTCATTCGCTGGTGAAAGCCCAGGCCTGAGGGGAGAACTGCCTGGGAATCTCTCAAGGAAGAAAATACTCCTGGCCAGGGTCCTAAGAAATAAGCCTAAGAGATATTTTTAAAGGAAAGGCATCAAATGGATGGGATGGAAGCCATGCATGGAGTGAAATTCCTATTCTGATCTTGAAAGAAGGCGGGGTGCGGGGGGGGGGGGGGGGAGGCAGTAAAACTATTGATTTCCTGGCAAGTGGGAGGAGCCTGAGCCCTTAGAGGGAGGACACTGCCCTTCAGGATTCTGGATCTGGGCCTGCCCACCTGGTTTCCAGGCTCTGGCAGGGCTCAATTCTGTCACTCGAGTGCTGGGTGACCATGGGAGGGACACTGCCCCTCTCAGCCTCAGCCCCCTTGCCTTCCCTTCTTATTTTTTCATGTTTATTTATTTTTGAGAATGAGAGAGACAGAGAAATAGAGAGGGAGCAGGGGAGGGGCAGAGAGAGAGAGGCAGACAGAGGATCTGAGGCAGGCCCCACGTTGTCAGTGCAAAACCCACCTTGGGGCTCGAATCCATGAACCATGAGATCATGACCCGAGCTGAAGTCAGATGTCCAGCCGACTGAGCCACCCAGGCACCCCTACCTTGCCTTTGGAATTCCACTGCCACCAGCTCTCCACACACACTGGTCAGGGTGGTATTATTATTTCACTTAAGTCAGTCCACCATTCACCTCCTCCAAACTCTCCAGTGGCTTCCTTCACACACAGAGGGGGAATACACTTTCTGCCTAAGCTGTGTCTCTGCAAAGGCTGTTTTATGGGCAGATGGTGAATGAGAAAAATGTTTGAAACTACCAAACCCACTGACCCAGCTCCTTGGGTGAAAGCCACAGGTACCCATCATTTCACATGCAATTATTTGCACATCTGTGCTTTACTGGAAAACAGAGAATGTTGGCTGAAAGTACTTCAGGGTGGGCCAAGCCTCCCTTCTTCAGTATAGTTTCAAGCCATGACATCATAATAGATAGGGCACCTGACCACTTCAAAGTGAAGGCTCTTCAATTTCCAAATCTCCACCTCTACCTATTCAGGATGAGGTATGATGATGCTGAAGAGGAGTGAGGTCATCTCTACTCGTCAGAAAAGTAAGTTGAGGACAACTTACAAGTCCCATACTACCTGACCCACACCTACTCCTCAGACCCAATCTCAACCTTGCCAAGACCTTCCCACCTCAGGGCCTTTGTCCTTGCTGGGTCCTTTGCCTGGAATGCCCTTCCCAAGCATCAATTCATGATACTTGGGAAGCCTGGAATGGCTTTTAATTTTCCTGCCCTTAGCTCAGAGACTTCCTGGACTACCCACTGAAAGTAGCCCCAGTTCCAGGCACTCTCTCTCCATCTTCCTTCCCAGGCCTTGTCTTAAGCTCAGATGCTTGTTACTTTGTCCTTAGACCATTTTCCCCCACCCCACCAGAGAAAGGATAGGCTATAGAG